>NC_063345.1:63579240-63658979 GCF_021869965.1 Rhincodon typus | reverse complement strand
CAGCACTCCCTGATACAGTGCAGCACTCCCCATTGCAGTGCAGCACTCCCTGATACAGTGCAGCACTCCCCATTGCAGTGCAGCACTCCCTGATACAGTGCAGTGCTCCCTCACACAGTGCAGTGCTCCCTGATACAGTGCAGTGCTCCCTCACACAGTGCAGTGCTCCCTGATACAGTGCAGCACTCCCTCACACAGTGCAGTGCTGCATCTAGGCCCATCAAACTTTCCTGCAGTGATATTAACTTTTGTGTCTCACAAGTAGTTTAACAGCCAACTTACAGTGTTGGGGACGTTACTGTAGCTTTGGAAGGTAGGAAAACATTGGAAATTAAACAAAGTAACAAAGCCTGATTCACTCACAGCCGTTTGCAGGCTTTGAAAGGTTAAATTGTAGGTCTAAAATATATGGCTTTATTCATCTGATCAAGCTAGGATACATTCACTTGATAATGAGGCAGAAATTAGATTTGAATTGAAAGAAAGAAATTTCTTGGTTACTTTTGGTACCTTTGAATTTACAATGATCTATTGAATGATCTAACGCTCCTTTGATTTTGATTTCCCATAAGGGAGAGTCAAATACATGGCTAAATGGTAGATTAGCATTTTTTTGTAAACTGTTTATAATGCCTCAGTTTATGATTCCATGTACTAACTGCTGCTCATCTGGTTGAAAAGATGCTGGGTACAATGCAATAAAGGGTGGCATGGTGGCTTAGTGGCTTATTGGTTAGCACTGCTGCCTCATAATGTCAGGGACCTGTGTTCAATTCCAGCATTAGGTGACTCTGTGGAGTTTACACATTCTGCCACTGTCTTTATGGGTTTTCTTCAGTGCTCTGCTTTCTTCCCAGAGTCCAAAAATATGCACATTAGGTGGATTAGCCATGCTGAATTGCCCGTAGTGCCTGGGATGTGCAGGCTAGGTGGGTTAGCCATGGGAAATGCAAAGTTTCAAAAATAATGCATAGGGTGAGTCAGGAAGAGTTGCTCTTTGGAAGGTCAGTGTGGGCCTGATGGGCCAAATGGCCTACCTCCACACTGTACGGATTCTATGAATTGTTTAAGAGTGCAGTTTTAATGAGTTAGGTAGGTGTGTAGTACAGCATCCTTTACATTCATTCAATATAGTTAGTTCAGGTGCAGGAATAGGTCATTCAGCTCCTCAATCCTGTTAAACTATTCAATTAAGTCACAGCTGATCTGTATCCCTAATCCATCTCCTGCTTCTTTGATACCCACGTATAACAAAAATCTATCAGCCTCAATTTTGAAAAGAACTGCGGTTTTGAGGAAGGGTCACCGGACCTGAAACGTTAACTTTGATTTTTTTCTTCACAGATGCTGCCAGACCTGCTGGGCATTTCCTGCAACTTCTGTTTTTTCTCCTGATTTACAGCATCCGCAGTTCTTTCGGATTTTATCAGTTTTGAAAAGTTCCAGTTATCCCTCGCCATCTGTAATTTTTTTTGAGAAGAAGATTTTGGAGTTTCACTCCCTTTTTGTGAAAATACAACTTCATGATTTTGCTCTTGCATGGCCTACATATTATTTTAAGATTATATCCATTTGTCCTGGATGCTGGCTCTGGAGGAAATAGTTCCTCTACATTAACTCTTAAAAGGCCCTTCATCTTAATTCAATCGTCTACAGCCTCCTATGCTCTAAAGTGTACCAGAAAGGTTTCTACACCCTACTCTCATGAGTGCACAGTTTAAATCCCAGCATTGTTCTGGTGAATAAATCTATTCCAAGACCAATTTATGCTGTCTAAGCTGTGATACTCAGGACTGTACCAACAAATCCATGAGCATTAAGGGCCCTACCAAAGAATTTAGCTGCTGCATCACGCAAAAATAACTAACTGAACAGATAAGCTTGATTCTTTCCTCATTATTGTAGGTTCCTTCAGCAAAATCTGTTCTTTTACTTTCTGCAATGCAACCAAAAAGTCCTTAGAAGCAAATGAAAATCTTTCCAAACTCAATGTTACCAACAACATCCCCCCACAATCAAAGCTGGAAGGAAAATTGGAGGTTTAGTTTACACGCCAGTTTTGTTTTGCCAGTTTTCATGCTTGTGTTTCCGCCAGTCTTAAATAGCCCTTTTGTGACAAATGGAATATGTGGGGTCTATATTAACTTTCACTATAACAGCAAGGTTAATGGCATACTTGATGTTATTGACGTGTAAATGTCACAGCAATTTCAGGTGAGGACAGGAGTGTGATTAAACTTGGGATTCAGAAATCCACTGTCTGTGTTGGAATTTTCCGCCAATTATTTTACAAGAATTTTGTTCTGTGGCTCATCATTGAATTATTTTGAATAACATGAAGTTGCTGTATTTGATTGGTAGATCTGAAGTAAACTCACCACTGAAACATGTCCTGTTTGACACTGAATTCACCCACTCTGATTTACACTTCCTTCTATCTCCTTGTCCTGTCAATTTCACAATCCTTATTTGACTAGGTATGGTGATACCCTGCTGCTTGACTTGTGTCTCAAGTCTTACACAGTCTGTAGATAGTGCTATGTCATCTCCATCCCGCACTTCGAGAAGAAAAAAGTTGCTTATAAGAGGTGTCAGAGAGAACATACAATTAAGAACCAAGCTGAAAACAAGGCATTAAGAAGCAAAGAGAAATTATGAGAAAAGACTGACAAATAACATACAAGGGAATCTCAAATTCTTCTATTAACGCATCAAATTAAAAAATGGTAAATGGAACAAGAAGGCCATTTAAGGACCATAGATAAGATTTAAACATTGAGTGAAGGGATAAGACTGAGGTATTAAATGTATGTTTTTGTTAAGGTTTGTTCCCAGCTGCTCCATGACGCAGAACTCTGCTCTAGGGGATGCTCTCTAGGATGTGCACTGAGACATACATTGACTGTGCCTGAAGGACCATCAACTTGACAAAAGATGCTCTTTGGTCTGCCCAAAACTTGATAGACTTCCAGCGCAAAATGTTGACCTCAATGAGTGTTCCAGACTGGCACATTCCAAGGTCCAGGGCTATCTGCTGAGGGTTCCACTAAAGCTTGCGGCAGCTGCCGCCTAGTGACAGTGAGGAAAGACCACCATCTGAGATCTTTCTGCCAAAATACGATAAGGGTCTGTTATGACCCGAGATCCCATTGTTTGCCTTAAAGAAATATAAATAGTTTCCTTGCCTAATTAGAAAATGCCCCTTTTTTGCAACTGGTTTGAAGCTGTAATGAGGAATGTCAAAATTGCACTGTATTTTCCAAAAAGGCTATATGGACCTGTGTTGCACTTCTTTTAGTTATCGATAATTTATGAATAAAGTATACTTTTGAAATAAAAGTAAATGAATATTTTGCATCTGCCTTCACCAAGGAAGTAAATGTTACCAAGACCATGATGGCTGAGGAGAAGGTTAATCACTAGACGGGATCAAAACTGACAAGGAAGAGTTATTGGTATGTAAAGTAGACAAGGCACCAGGACCGGATGAAATGCATCCCCATGTGCTGGAGAAAGTGTGAGTGGAAATTGCAGAGGCAACAGAAATTACCTTTCAATCTTCTCTCAATTTGGCGGTGATGCCAGAGGACTGGACAATTAAAAACATTATGCCCTTGTTCAAAAATGATTGTAAGGATAAGCCCAGCAATTACAGACCAGTCAGGTTAATTTCAGTAATGGGGAAATTTCAAGAAATAATGTTATGGGATAGAAGTAATAGTCATATATAAGTTAGTTAGAGAGAACCAGCAGAATTTTCTTAAGAGAAAATCATGTTTAACTCACTGACTGTAATTCATTTTTAAAAAAATGAACAGAGATCGTTGATGAGGGTAATGTTGTTGATGTGATAAACTTCCAAAAGACTCTTGATACAGTGCCACACAAAATACAAGGTTACGTTGCATGAACTAAAAGGGACAGTAGCAACACAAATACAAAATTAGTTAAGTAATAGGAAACAGAGTAATAATTAATGGAAATTTTTCAGTCGGGAGGGAGATTTATAGTAGAGTACCTCAGGTATACATTTCAGATCCTTGCTTTTCAACATTTATATGAATGATCTAAATCTTGGCACGCAGGTGATGATTTCAAAACTTGGAAACATCATAAGCCTGATGAAGACAGAGTAGAATGTCAAAAGGATATTGACAAACCGGTAAAGTGGATAGATAGGTGGCAGATATGGTTTAAAATAGAGAAGTGTGAGACGATAAACTTTGGTGGTAAAGAACAGGTGAAGACTGTATAACCTAAAGGATACTATTGTAAAGGATATGCAGGATCAGAGAGACCCAGTTGTACATCTACATAAATCACCACAGATGGCCGAATAAGTAGAGAGCAGTTAATAAAGCATGCGGTATCTTGGGTTTTAGCAATAGGGGCATAGAATGCAACAGCAGGGAGATTATGTTGAACTATTAGACATTAATTAGAACTTAGTTGGAATATTGTGCATAGTACTGAGTGACACACTTTGAAAGGGATGTGAGTGCATTGGAATGAATACAGAAGAGGTATATGGAAAAGATTCCAGGGATGACAAACTTTAGTTACGAAGATGGCTTGGACAGATTGAGACAGTTTTCCTTGGGGAGGTGCAGGCTAAGAGGAGATTTGAGAGAAGTTTTCAAACTCGTGGAAAGGTCTGAACAGAATAGACAGGGAGAAACTGTTACCACACCTTTAAAAGGGTCAAGAATGACAAGGCACGCATATAAAGTGATTTGCAAAAGATATAGATGTGACGTGAGGAAAAGACTTTTTCACAGAAGTGATTGCGGTCTGGAATATGGGATCTGGAAGTGTGGTGGAGGTAAGTTTAATTGAGGCATTCAAGTGGGCACGTGAATGATTATTTGAAAAGAATCAATGTGCAGCATTACAGGAAAGGATGGGAGAATGGCATTAGGTCCTCATGCTCATTCATAGAAATAGTGCAGATTTGATGAACCAAATGGGCTCCTTCTCTATCATAATATTTTTGTGACTCTGTGATTCTGAGACTATATAGGTGAGAGAAAATCTAACTAACACTGGGCACTGATTGTTGATGATTACATTTAAATTAAAGCAATACGCTCATCACCACTTAATTGGTCCCATCACTTTACTGCATGCTGCATGCTCAGCACTTAAATATTTCATCACCTTCCTTTCACAAATTGCCTCATGGTTGAAAGCAACCATGAGGCAA
Organism: Rhincodon typus; assembly: GCF_021869965.1. Classification (NCBI taxonomy): domain Eukaryota; kingdom Metazoa; phylum Chordata; class Chondrichthyes; order Orectolobiformes; family Rhincodontidae; genus Rhincodon; species Rhincodon typus. The sequence goes on along the minus strand of NC_063345.1, from coordinate 63,653,776 downwards.
CTTTTTGAGAAGTGTTCTTGTTTCAGATGACAATGGAACTCCATGCAAAATCAGACCCCATTCTCTTGTGATTCTGATTTCTCCCCAAGTAAGAAGGAAAGCTTGAGAAAATGTCAAAAACCTTCCAGTATCCAACTCAAGAACAATTTCGACACATCTTTGTGTTCAGCCACTCATTGAGTTACTGACACTGTGGTCTAGGAAAACTCAGAACACTTCCCTTTCAGTCTCTTTCCTCAGATAACTGTGCTGAGACATTTACATGAAGTCAGTAGCAATTAGTTTCAAAAGGAATTTACTTGGGAAATTAAACCAATAGATTAGATTGATGACTTTAAATAGAGTTCTAACTTGGTAGCCATACAATTTCAGTATTTTGTAACAGAATCTCAGGTAAATATTTCCTGTTATTTAATTGCATCAGTGTGGATGGAAATATTTTAAAAAAAGATTTGTAACTGGCAGCAGTCTGAGATTAAGCCACCTGTTTGCAATTTTAGTATTGCGTCCAATTCCAAGATGAGCTTCTAAACTCACATTGATACCATCAGTAAGGCAGCCTATCTTCACCTTCACAACATTGCCCAAATTTGCCCCTGTTTCAGCTCATCCACAGCTGAAAATGTCATTAGAAACAGAATTGGAATTAGGTTTATTGTCACCTGTTCTCAAGCACAAGGATATGTGAGTACAACAAAAAGTGTGCAAAGTCGCAATTATTCATTGGAAGCGATACAGCCAAAATTCACCAAATTTGTGGAGAGAAAGCAAGCTAACATTTCGAGTCCAGATAACTCTTCACCAGAGCTGAAGTAAAGTGTGGACGGGGCAGCATTTATGCGCTTTCATTGTCCTTTCTCCTCCAGCACTCCAAACCACTCCTGTCAACCCACCCCTACTCCCACTATTGCAAAAATGCTACCCCTTCCCCACTTCACATCAGTTCTGATGAAGAGTCATTTAGATTTGAAACATTAGCTTGCTCTCTTTCCATGGATGCTGCCTGACCCATCGTGACCTCCAGCATTTTTTGTTTTCAGTTTAGATTCCAGCATCTGCAGTAATTTACTCCTTCACTAAATTTGTGTCTGGTTGCCCTGTATTGAGAGGTTGAGTAAATTTGGTCTGTATTCTCTTGAGTTTCCAAAGACAAGAGGCAATGCCAGTGAGTCATACAAATTTTGAAGGGATTTGTTAAAGTAGACACTGAGATCGTTTCCACTGCTCAGGGAATCCGAAACATGGGAGCACAGTCTTAAAGTAAAAGGGCTGAGCATTTAGAACTGAGATGAGGGGAAATTATTTCACACAAGTGGTTTTCAGACCGTTGAATTCCCTACTCCAATGAATTAATACCATAAGACATAAGAGCAGAAGCAGGCCATTTACCGTAGAAAGCTCACTCTGCCATTCAATGATATCATTACTGATCTGAAATTGTGGATGTTCCATCACTGAATACATTTAAGGCTGAGGCACAGAGATTTGACCAATCAGGTGTGGTCAAGTGGTCAACGGCCAAAGCAACTATTTTGATTGCATTTGATTTATTGTTGTCACATGTGTCTAAGTACAGTGACAGTTTTGTTTTGGGAGCAATACAGGCAGATCATAGCAACCAAGGGCAGACAAATCATAGGGTGCTTAGACAGTGCGAGGCATACAAGGTTACAGCTGCACAGAAAGGGCATAAAGCAAGATCAACATTAGACTGAAACTAGAGAAGTCCATTCAGCAGTCTAATAATAGCAGGAAAGAAGCAGTGCTTAAATCTGTTGTTACATGTGTTCAAGCTTCTGTATCTTCTGCCTGAGGAAAGAGGGTATTACTGGGGTGGGAGGGCTCTTGGATGACAATGGCAGCCTGTCTGTGGTGAGAAGTGTAAACGGAGTCCATAGATTGGAGATTGGCTTCCGTGATGGTCTGGGCTTTGTACACAGCTTTCTGTAGTTTTTTTTTTACAGTCCTGGGCAGAGCAGTTGCTGTACCAAGCCATGATGCACCCAGATTGAATGCTTTCTATGGTGCATCTGTAAATGTTGGTGAGGGTCCTTATGGATATGCAGAATTTCCTAAGCCTCCTGAGGAAGAAGAGGCATTGTTGTGCCTTCTTGACCATTACATCTACATGGGTGGTCCAAGAGAGAATGTTGGTTACCGTCACTCTTAGAAACTTGACGCTCTCGACCCTCTCCACGTCAGCCCCATTGATGTCTACAGAGGCATGTCCTTGTCCTTTCTTCCTGAAGTCAATGGTCAGTTCTTCAGTTTTGCTGACATTGAGAGAGAGATTGTTATCATTGCACCATGACACCGAGCACTCTATCTCCCTCCTGTATTCTGACTCATCGTTGTTTGATATCCAGCCTACCACAGTGGCGTTGTCAGTAATATTGTAGATGGTGTTCATTCAGAATTTGGCTACACAGTCACGGGTGTACAAGGAGTACAGTAGGGGACTGAGAACGCATCCTTTGGGGGGCTCCAGTGTTGAGGGTTATCATGAAGGAGGTGCAGTCGTCTAATTTCACTGAGTGTGGTCTGTGACTCAGGAAGTTGAGGATCCAGTTGCAGAGGGTGGAGCCAACACCTAGGTCTCAGAGTTTTGAGATTAATTTGATAGGGAGTATGAATTTGAAGGCGGAGCTGTAGTCGATAAGTAGGAGCCTGACGCAGATATCTTATGATCCAAATGGTCCAGGGATGAGTGTAGAGCTAGGGAAACAGCGTCTGCCATGGACCTGTTTGGCCAATAGGCAAATTGTAAGGGCTTGAGGCAGGCTGGGAGACCATGACCAGTCTCTTGAAGCACTTCACGATTATGGAGGTCAGAACCATTGGGTGGTAGTCATTGAGGCACGTTGCACGTGTTTTCTTTGGTACCAGGATGATGGTGGTCTTCTTGAAACAGGTGTGGACTTCAGATTGCAGCAAGGAGAGGTTAAAGATGTCAGCAAATGCTCCCACTAGCTGGCCCACGCAGGATCTGAGTGCACGGCCAGGGACTCCATCTGGGCTTTCCTTGGGTTGACTCTCAAGAAGGCCAATCTGATGTGTGCAGCGGTGACAGAGGGAACAAGTATGTCTAGGGCTGTCAGGGCAGGTGACACAGTGCCGCTGGCATTCTGCTCAAACTGAGCCTAAAAAGCATTGAGCGCATCACATAGAGATGTGTTTTTGTCCGCTATTTTGTTCAGCTTCATTTTGTATCCCGTTACATCACGTAAGCCTTACCAATAGGTGGCTTGTGTCTGTGTCGTTAAGTTTGGGCCTCTAACTTGGTCCAGTACTGCCCCTTGAAATCGCTCATGGCCTCGCGGAGTTCGGATCTGGATTTCCTGCAGCGGTCTGGGTCGTCCGACCTAAATGCTGCACGCCTGGTCTTCAGTCGGCAGTGGATTACCTAGTTCATCCAGGGTTTCCGGTTGAGGAATATGTGGATTGACATCTTTTGGCACGCAGTCCTCTACGCACTTGCTAATGAAGTCTGTGACGGTGATGGTGTACTCATCTAGGTTGTCCACTGAATTCTCGAATATGGTCCAGTCCACCGAATCCAAGCAGTCCCGCAGAAACTCTTCCGTTGCCTCAGACCAGCATTGAACTGCTTTCTGTGAAGTTTCCTCTCATTTCAACTTCTGCTTGTAAGCTGGGAGGAGGTGCAAAGCGTTGTGATCTGATTTTCCAAAATGTGGATGGGATATGGAGCAGTCGACATCTTTGATGGCCATGCAGAAATGGTCAAGGATGCTCGGCCCCCTGGTGGGGCAGGAGACGTGCTCGCGGCATTTTGGTAACATCCTCTTGATTTTGGCCTGTTGAATATGGTGAATAAGGCCTCGGGGAATTTCATCTCCAGAGCATTTGTAGCGAGGTAAATTTCATCCAGAGCCTTCTCCACATCCGCCAGGGTGGCATGCAGACTGCTATCAGGATGGCAGAGGTAAACTGACGCAGCAGGTAACAGATACTCTAGGTTCGGGAAGCAGTAGCACTCCAGGGTCGCCATATGTGAGCACCAGGAGGTGTTGATCGGGAGGCAGACCTCCCCCTTCCCTTTGCCTTACCTGAGGATGCAGTGCAGCCCATGCAATGTACGGGGAACCCCTCAGCTTGCGAGGCGCAGTCAGGTATAGCAGGAGTGAGTCATTTCTCTGTAAAACAGAGGACACAGCCATCTCCCAGCTCCATCCAGAAGGTAAGTCCAGATCTGAGTTTTGTTTTCAACAGCTAGTACGTTTGCCAGGTGTATGCTGGGGAGGGGGTGCTTGAAACCGTGTATGTTTCAGCCTCACCTGCAGGCCAGCGTGTCTTTCATGTTTTCTGGTAGGTTTTCTGCTTTTGGACAGTCCTAGGTCTCGGTTGTGCTATTCTGCTGCTCCAGATGATAAGTGAGTCAGGTCGGATTGGACTGGGCCTGTCTGGGGTCTAATTGTCACAGGGTCAGTGTTCAGGCCTGGGCTAGTCAGGCCCCCTCACAGTTGCGTCAATGTGGTTCGGACTTTGATCCTGGTCTGGTCGGGCCTCCTCGGAGTCGAGGCTCCGAAGGAGCTGGTTTTGTTCTGGGTCGGGTCAGATCTCCACGGGGTCAGGTCACTGTGGGGTCAGAGTTTGGGCCTTGGTTCCAAGTATCCTTGTGGGGCCTGCAGGAAGATGGTAGGTTTACTCCGAGCCTGTGAATCCAGCATCGGTAACAGTCACGTCTGGATGTTCATAGGATCTTCAGACCTATAAGTAGATTTAAGAGAACATTATTAGTAACTTTTATTATTAGGAACAAAAGGATGGCCAGAGTGAGGGTAGGGCCAATATGGGATAGTGGAGAGAACTTGTGCCTGGAGTCAGAGGAAGTAGGGGAGGTCCTTGATGAATACTTTACTTCATTATTCACTAGTGAGATGGAACTTGTCATTTGTGAGGACAGCGTGAAACAGGCAGATATGTTGATGTTAGGAAGGAGGATGTGCTAGGAACTTTGAAAAACATGAGGATAGGTAAGTCCCCTGGGCCAGATGGGATATACCCAAAGTTACTACGGGAAGATACTGCTGCGTTTTTGGCAATGATCTTTGCATCCTCATTGTCCACTGGAGTAGTACCAGATGATTGGAGGGTGGCAAATGTTATTCCCTCATTCAAGAAAGGGAATAGGGATAACCCTGAGAATTACAGACCAGTCAGTCTTAGCTCTGTGGTGGGCAAATTATTGGAGAGGATTCTGAGAGACAGTATTTATGATTATTTGGAAAAGCATAGTTTGATTAGAGATAGTCAGCATGGCTTTGTGAGGGGCAGGTCATGCCTCACAAGCCTTATTGAATTCTTTGCAGATGTGACAAAACACGTTGATTAAGATTGAGCAGTGGATGTGGCGTATATGGATTTTAGCAAGGCATTTGATAAGGTTCCCCATGGTAGGCTCATTCAGAGAGTAAGAAGGCATGGGATTCAGGGAAATTTGGCTGTCTGGATACAGCATTGGCGTCCAATAGAAGACAGAGGATGGTAGTAGATAGAAAGTATTCAGCATAGAGCTCGGTAATCAGTGGTGTTCCACAGGGACCTGTTTTGGGACCTCTGCTGTTTGTGATCTTTATAAATGACTTGGATGAGGAAGTGGAAGGGTGGGTTAGTAAGTTTGCCAATGACACGAAGGTTGGTGGAGTTGTGGGTAGTTTAGAGGGCTGTTGTAGATTGCAACAGGACATTGACAGAATGCAGAGCTGGGCAAAGAAGTGGCAGATGGAATTCAACCCAGAAAAGTGTGAAGTGATTCATTTTGGAATGTTGAATTTGAATGCAGAATACAGGGTTAATAGTAGGATTCTTGGCAGTGTGGAGGAACAGAGGGATCTTGGGGTCCACGTCCATAGATCCCTCAAAGTTGCCGCCCAAGTTGATAGGGTTGTTAAGAACATGTATGGAGTGATGGCTTCCATAAGCAGGGGGATTGAGTTTAAGAGCTGCAAAGTTTATGCTGCAGCTCTATAAAACCCTTGTTAGACCACACTTGGAATATTGTGTTCAGTTCTGGTCGCTTCATTATAGGAAGGATGTGGAAGCTTTAGAGAGGGTGCAGAGGAGATTTACCAGGATGCTGCCTGGACTGGAGGGCAGGTCTAATGAGGAAAGGTTGAGGGAGTTAGGGCTTTTCTCATTGGAATGAAGAAGGATGAGAGTTGACTTGATAGAGGTGTACAAGATGACAGGCATAGCCAGAGACTGTTTTTCCCAGGGCAGAAATGGGTCTCACGAGGGGTCATAATTTTAAGGTGAGGAAGGTATAGGAGCGATGTCAGAGGTAGATTCTTTACACAGAGAGTGGTGGGTGCTTGGAATGCACTGCCAGCGGTGATAGTAGAGTCAGATACATTAGAGACATTTAAGCAACTCATGGATAGGCACATGGATGATAATAAAATGTAGGGTATGCAGGTTCATTTGATCTTAGAGTAGGATAATAGGTCGGCTCAACATCATGGTCCGAAGCGCCTGTACTGTGTTGTACTGTTCTATGTTCTATGTTCTATGTTTTTACAGACTTGGATTTGAGGTTTAAAAATGTGGATTGGTTGTAAGAAATGTAAGAAAGAATAAGATCTGCTGTAGAGGGCTTGCAATGAGTCACCCGGTGTCGGCACCATCTTGAATCCAACTAGGCCCAACGCCTGGCAGCCATTTCCACAGCAAAGACTTGGCCAGTGAAGACTCTGAGTGAGATCCATCTTCATTCTAAATGAACCCTGAAGGCCCTGTCAACAGAGCTCAGTGAACTGGATCTAGCAGCCCAATCAAATTCATCAGAGGCGGTGGTATATGTGTTTTTCAGCAGATAGCCTAGTTTGGGAAAAGTTAACTTAGTTAGTGTAAGAGTTGCTTTCTTTGACTTGCAAGTGTTTCAATAAAACTAAGTTTCAACTGCAGTCCTTTGTTTATCTCATATCGTAAGAGCACCTGGGTTTTGAGGATAAATTGATTGAAGTGTCTGTATAGAATATTTTACAGGCAACACAGGGAATTGATGAGTGTAGGGATCAGAAAGGAAGTTTGAATTGAAGACCAAGATCAGTCATGATTGTATTGAATGCTGGAGCAGACTCTATACACCATAAAATCTACTCTGTTACTATTTCTTGTGCTCTTGCCTCTTTTAACTCTAGACAAGACGATTATAATACCTGTCCGGTTGATCGCTTGTATTCTACCCTCCATAAATTCGAAAGCATCCCAGTATTTACTGCCCATTCACCTATTACCCTCAAGGAGACTGACTTTCATTGGCTTTCAGTACAGAAAAGTCTTTATTTTGAAATCTTTGAGCTTGATTTCAAATCCCTCTAACTTGCTGCACTTCTGCTGAGAAATGATATATCTACGATTGATCATACAGTCTGGCCGACAACCAAGAGCAGTAGCCTTGTGATGAAGTAGCCAGAATTGGAAGGGGGTCCTTTTCATTGAACAAAAAGGAATCTTCCTCACTGAATGATTGCTGGTTGAGAAGTTTCCCATGAATGATATTCTTGGCAAGCTTTCTCCATCTGAGAGCTTCCGATGGTTTGATTCTGCATTTTAAGAAGCCCCCTTCTAGTAATAATTCCCCATTTATAGGGGCTCCTGCCGCATGATTTAGGTTTGTAGATTTAGTTATTACTTGTACTGAAGTACAGAAGGACAGGAGTACAGTCAAAAGTGTATATTATCGCCACACGTGGCGCCATCGTTGATACAAAGGTACGTAGACACAAAGAAAAGTTTTGGTACAAAGTAGTAAGAGAAACGAGAGTTAAAAAGTTGAGTAGTACTTCATAGAATAGTACTTCACAGAAAAATATAGAAACAGGTCGTAGTTTATTTTAAAGTCTTCTGTAGTTTAAACTAGGAAAATAAAGGAATAAGTTAAAAGTTCAATAGTCTTTGGTGAGTCCTCCAAACTTATCTCGGTCTCTGGGGAGACCTCATCTCTCTGTTCACGACACTACCACCGCTGATGCCATCACTGCTGCTGGAACTGCCTCCTCTCCGATCTCCCCCAGTGCCTCAGAAACATGCCAGGATCCACTCACATGCCACGCTGAGACACCGCCATGAGCCGCCGAGAGACCAGGCAACATACCGTCAAGAGATCAGGCTGAGAGCCACTGAGAGAAGCAGGCCTGACCGCACCCAGGAGCTGCCAAAAGACCAGTCTGGGATCTGCCATGAGCCGCCGAGAGACCAGGCTGAGATATTTTCCAGCAGAGTCAATCATGTCCCCTCCTATTCGTGGCCTGTCAGAGTTCTGACTGCTGTCCCAGGCATTTCTGAGGTTGTTCTGCCAATGTGAGATTGGGAGTGAGAAGGTCACTCATGACAGTGACAATGAAACTGTTGCTGAGCACTGGCCACAGGCAAATCAGTCCATAACGCATTACCTTCACGAAAAATATAGTTAGTAAATGTTAAGGTCTCTAACCAACATCAGGTTATAAAGCTCAATACATTGACTGTATCATCTGTGAGTCTGCTATTTTTCTCCAGATCCTTTTTCGCTTTAGTTCCAGTGATGGTCTTTGTCTGTTTGTATCATTGGTTTCAAGGCCATCTCTTCACCATCGATTCTGCATTTTAAAAAGCCCCCTTCTGGTATAATTCACCATTTATAGGGGTTCTTGCCATATGATTTAGATTTTTAGATTTCATTGTCACATATAGTCAAGTACAGAAGTACAGGATTACAGTCAAAAGTGTATATTATCACCACACACGGTGCCATCTTAGATACAAAGGTACGTAGGTAAAAAGAAAAACTTAGGTGTCTGGATCTCAAACTCTTAAATTTCATCTCTAACTGTTTTTCCTTTAAGATGAAGTTGAAAACCTAACCCTCTGATCAATCTTTTTGTCACTTATTCCGATATCCCTTTGGCTCGGTGTCAAATATTGCTCCCATGAGGCACCTTGAGATGTCAGAAATATGTCAAGGGAGCTACATAAATGCAAGTTAGTTTTGCACAATACATCAAGTATCTGTAGAGTTATATAAGGTTAGGACTACCACGGCCATGTGTGACACTCCTATAACCATCTTGGTTGAGCCAATATGAACAGCAATGGATCGTCATAATGGATTCATTCAGGCAGTGGCTTTAACAGAATACTTTATCCCCTTTTGTAGATGAGTGTTTTGAATTGTATACAGACAAGAAAACAAGCTTTAGCCTTTCACTACCCAAAGAGTAATCATCTGTCATTTTGGACTAAAAGCTCTCAAGGTAAACAGCAGTGACCCCAAGTGAATTTAAGTGCGGTAACTCACTTCGCTCCTGCAGGCTTTAAGTGCAATTAATGCGTTCGCTGATACTTGTGGGTTAATCATAAGTGTCATTGAATAAATAGCTTAACTTCTTATAACTGTAACCATTAGCAACTTCTTGCATTTAATGGATCCCCTGTTGTAATCTTAATGATTTATTTAATTATATCAGCGTTTGATCTCTGTTGGTGTCCTTGAAAAAAGCATGTTAAGGAGACAACATTCTGCAAAAAGTCCTTTTATTCCTTTAACAGTGGCAGGTCACATTAACACTGTGGATGTATCACAGCAGACATTAGGACAGACTCTCAGATAATTGCTCATTTAAATCATTTAACTTGTCATATTACAAAAAGTCAAAGGTGCCAGTTTCCATTACTGGCTAGAAATAAAACCAAAATTACAGAGGATAAAACATATTTATGACAGAAATGACTTTCTGTACTTAATTAGTGTATGATGCAGTGTTCAATGATTGCCAATTAACCCAATCTACGTTCAGTTTTTCTCTCCTTGTAGTCACCGATATTAGCACCACCATTTTGGATATGTAAAACAATGCTCCCTTTGGATGCTTCTTACGTGGTAAAAACGCACACTAATATTTTACGAGGGCTAAACATTTAGATGCTGTTACATTAATCAGTTTGAAGTTTCACTGAGAGGTTCGCTGATATGGTTAACATTTGTTGATACTTCACAGACTCCATCAATAAATGTGCATTCCAACTCATAAATTGCCACTGTTCCACCTCAGGGCATATGTAAAGCCTTGTGTATTGGGCCAGAAATAAACCAGTTTTATAGTTGAAAGCTTGATTTACCTTCCTTATTAGCATTCGACCTCGAGTTATTACAAATGTATGCAAAGACACACGCCAACTGGACTTCACTAAAAGAGCATTCCGGTATATTTCACAAAGCTGCATCAAAGGCATCAGAGTTTGATATAACACATTCCTAAGAACGGATCTCCCTTAGGTACAAGCCAGGAGCATGGCACCTGTGCAATATCCGGACTAATTGATATCAGGCAGAAAGAGGTAGCCTCAATGACAATGCATAGTCGGAATTTGATTAATAATTTCTCTTTGATAGTTTAATATTAGCCAACACTGCAGTTTACACTTGTGAGTTCAAAACCTGTTCCAGAGATTTGAGCATCAAATCCAAGCTGGCATTCCAACACTGTCCTGAGAGGGTGCTGCACTCTCAAGGATGCCACCTTTCAGAAAAAAAATGAAACAAAGACCCTGCCTGCTCTCTGACAGATGCAGTTTTGAATGTCCCTTTAAAAGACACATCCTCCAAAGGAAAAAGGACCGGACTTTAATCATCGCAACGGATGCACAGCCTTGATTGAGTGGATGAGTATACCATCATACACTGTTCATCCATGCAAGCTGTTTTTTTAAACAGGTGGGTATTCCTTGTCTCTAGAAAGTTGATGGCTGATGTGTGAACTGTTTGGCAGGGCTAATTATCAGATAACCCCCAGTCTAACTTGCAGGCCAGTTTGTGTGTCAACTGTGGCCTCTGTGTTAGGATGTGCCGAGTTCCATTCCAACTTCAACAAAATCTAGGCTGATGGCCCAGTGCCGTGGTGAGGGAGTGCTCTACTTGTCGGGAGTTGCATATGTTTGAGGAATTAAAAACATTTTTTTTTAACACTTGATTTTGTTGTGTGATCTGGAATGCATTTCCTGAACGGATTATGGAAACAGCTTCAATAATTAGCTTCAAAAGGGAAGTGAATAAATACGTGAAGGGGGAAAGTTGATTGGGCTATACAGGAAAATCAGGGCACTAGGAGTAATCATGTGTATGATTGCTTTAAAAACAGGTACAGGGATTAGGATCAAATGGTCTTCTCTGTGATGTTTGATTCTATAAGTCAGGAGGAGTGATGGCAGTATGTTATTGTAATCTAATCAAATTCATTCTAAATATTGTGTTCAGTTCTGATTGCCAGAAAACCAGGGAGGCATCCAAGTTAGAGACAATGCAGGAATCACAATACTGAACCCAATGAGCATGATCTAAGTAATGAGGAAAATCTGGAGAGACTGTGGCTTTTCAACTTGGGAAGAATATGTCTGAAGAGCTGATTGATAGAAATATTTAAGATTAATGCTTTTGAAGAATGTAACTAAACTGAAATTAACCCAGACAATTGAACTACAACAAATGGAGATGCAAGTTGATACTTTTAGACTCAAAACAGAATAAAAATGTCATTAACATGTCGAATAAACAACACCAACCCACATTCACGTAGCCCCTTTTTATGATAAAATATTTTCACAGGAGCATTATTGAACAAAATTTGACGTAGTCACATAAGAATATATCAGAGCAGACAAACAATAGCTTAGACAAAAAGGAGAGTTTTAATGAGTGTCTTAAAGGAGGAAAATGCTGTGTAGAGACAGAAAGGTTTAGAGAGGGAATTCTAGGACCCATGCAGCTGAAGGCATGGGTACCAATTCTGGAGGGATCAAAATCATTGATGCACAAAGGCCAGAATTAGAGCAGTTTGGAGATTTCAGAGCTCAACAAGATTGCAGAGAGTGGCAAAGGCAATGCTGTGGAGGAGATCGAAAACCAGGGTGAGATTTTTAAAATTGACTTGTTGTTTATCCTATCAGATGGTACAATTGGAGACGATTAAATCATTCACCCAGAAAATGGCTTCTGCATTCCTAATTATCTCAGGATTGTGGAGGAAGATGCTTCTAACAGTGTTCCTCAGAGGTAAAACAATGCTTGAGTGGAAGAAAAAAAAGGCAAAACATTTTTGAAAACTAAAACTAACTTACGTGATTTGCAAGTGACATTATACATTAATTAACAAATGCAATAAACAATTGGATACAATTGTACTTTTCAAGCTTGAAGCCTTTGTGAACAGCTGGCTTGTGAGTTTCGGCTGTGTTGTGAGGGGTTATCTGTATCTTCACTCTAAGAAAAGCTACTAAGCATGTGTGTAAGGAGCTTTGTCACAGTGGTGTTAAATCAAATGAAAAGACTGAAGTTTGTCAAGAGGTGTCCTCTCTCACTGCCTCTGGTATATACATAGGTTCAACAAAGCCTATTAATGTACACACGTAAGTGCATATTTGATTTTGCTACATGGTGGCAGTGGTGACCAGACCCATAGACCAAGACACAAGTGGTAAGGGGGTAAAGAAACAACGAAAGAACAGTGCATGCTGAAAATCTGGAACAAAAATAGAAATTGCTGGAAAATCTCCGCAGGCCTAGCAGCATCTGTGGAGAGAAATCGGAGTTAACGTTTCAGATCCAGTGACACTTCTTCAGGACTCAATCGATGAAGTGAAGGCCAGCAGCAGGATAGAGTTCCTGGTGAAGGGTGAGGTCAGCCCAGCAATCTGATCATAGAGGTTGGGGAAAGTTTTGAAAACCAACTCAGATGCAATATGGTGCTGCGGGTGAAGAATGCATTAACCAGCTGGGTGCTGGAGCACAGGAAAGCAAACCTTGCATAACACTAACAAAGAATGGGAAATTCCCACAGCAGGAAACACAGAAAACTTCAAAACATCAGCGTGCAATATTACATTTTGAAGGTCTTTACAGAGATGAGGAAGTAAAAAGCACTCAGAATGTTTGGCAGAGAAAACATAGGATGAAACATTGTTAACATTGTTAAAGGGTTCCACTGGTGGGAGCAGTGCCCCATCAGTATTACAGAGGGTCCTGAATATCAAAACAGAGACTATTCCAGAGCTGCATCAGCAGCACATAAACATTAAAAACAGATTTTATGACCAGATGAGGAGGGGTGAATAGGTTTCTCTTTTGCCAGCTCCTTACAGCAAAGATTTATGTTCATTTCTAAACTGGACCTATACCTCCCACTGATTAAAAAGGTAGTTACCTAATATCTACTGGATCATTACGGAGCCAATTACAAGACTTCCTTGAGTGAAAGAAAGAGCAATTTTAATATCGAAAAACTCCAAGAAAAATAACAAAATGTCAAGCGCGCACACACACACACACAATAAACACACACACACAGACACATAGTTAAAAAGGGATAGTATCCAATGGGTCAGAAAGGCAATGTGCAATTTACAGTCCTTGGAGTGTCTTTGAGCATACAATTTGTTATCTGAGACTACTAAATTTTTTTCAATTGATGCCTTCTAATGGTGAATATTTCAGTCGTTCTTTGAGTTCTTGGTGATGTGATGTTAATTTTTAACTAGGTCTGTCACCAGGTAATGTTTCTTTCTGAGAGACCAAGACAGCGCTTTCTCCAGCTGATTCCATTCATAAATTCATCTCCCCTGCACTCAGTGTCAGCACTGCTGCCTCACAGCGCCAGGGACCCAGGTTCAATTCCACCCTCGGGCAACTGTCTGTGTGGAGTTTACACATTCTCCCCGTGTCCGCGTGGGTTTCCTCCGGGTGCTCCGGTTTCCTCCCACAGTCCAAAGATGTTCAGGCTAGGTGGATTGGCCAGGCTAAATTGCCTGCAGTGTTCAGAGATGTGTAGATTAGGTGGGTTATAGGGGGAATGGGTCTGGGTGGGATGTCTGAGGGTCGGTGTGGACTTGTTGGGCCAAAGGGCCTGTTTCCACACTGTAGGGATTCTTAAAAAAATAATTTCAATGTCTGAGCTCATTCTTTCCAAGCTTGATATTGCGAGTGGTGTCTTTCAACTGCAACATGTGAAACTTATCATTCAGGCATAAATCAAAAATAGACATTAATATTAAACTGTGCTTCCTGGTTCCAGACTGATCTGAAAGAGGAAACATCCTTTTTGCAACCATTTTGCTCAGGCCATTCAGGATGTTATTCACATCAATCAAGTTACCCCCTCACTCTTCTAAACTCCCAGTGGAAACAAGCCTAGCCTGTCCAACTTATCCTCAGAGGACAACACACTCATTCCAGGTACCAATCTAATAAAAACCAAAAGAACTGCGGATGCTGTAAATCAGGAACAAAAACAAAGTTGCTGGAAAAGCTGAGCAGGTCTGGCAGCATCTGTGAAGGAGAAAACAGAGTTAACGTTTCGGGTCCGGTGACCCTTCCTCAGAACTGATGATAGTTAGGAAAATGTTGGTTTGTATACAGAAGATAGGGTGGGGTGAGGGGTTATGGTGTAAACAATAGTTGGGGTGAGAGCCCAAACAGAGAGAAGAACAGTTGGACAGACAAAGTATCCAAGGGCCTAAACAGACCTTCCAGGTGAAGCAGCACTTCACCTGCACCTCCCACAATCTAGTCTACTGCATTCATTGCTCATAATGTGGCCCCCTCTACATTGGAGAAACAAAGCGTAGACTGGGTGACCGCTTCGCAGAACATCTACATTCTGCCCACAGAATGACTCTGAGCTTCCAGTTGCCTGCCACTTTAACACACCACCATGTTCCCTGACCAACATCTATGTCTCAGGCTTGCTGCAGTCTTCCAGCGAAGCTCAGCGTGAGCTAGAAGAACAACACCTCATTTTCCACTTGGGAACCCTGCAGCCCTCTGGACTCAATATCGAATTCAATAATTTTAGTGCCTGAACTCTCCCATGTCCTCGCCCCCTACCCCACACACCAGGCCTTGTAATCACATTGTCTGTCATTGCACACTATCTGTTGTTAGTAACAAACTGTCCTCATTAACACTTATTCACCCTCTCAGCCAGATTGTTATCAACTCCTTTGTCTGTCCAACTGTTCTTCTCTCTCTTTGAGCTCTATCCCCACCTTTTGTTTACTCCTTACCTACTTCCTCCACCCTATCTTCTGTTTATTTTATTGTTGATGATGATAGCACCCATTTATAGATGGAGTTCTTGCGGTATATTTCAACAGAAGGAGCAGCCTCATGCTGAGGCATGTGTCATTTAATTATTTAAAATTTCAGATGATCACTGCTGGCACAAAGTTGCATGAACATGCCAATATATGGTTGGGTAGATAGCTACGTCACCACCTTTTCTGACTGAGACTGTAAGACCTACTTTGTCTCGATGGTAGAGGAGAACCACTGGAGAGATATTATTACCAAGGCTATGAGAAAACATAGACAGTAGGCCCATCTTTCTCAAGATTCAAACATGTGTTGCGTTCCCCGTGATATCAGCTGGTTGAGAGGTGCCTCAGCAGATCATGGGCATTAAGTTTTTCAGAACTTGTCCCACTACCAATACGCAGAGATAGAGGCATACAGTCATACAGCACAGAAACAGACCCTTCGGTCTAACCCGTCCACGCTGACCAGCTTCCCAAACTAGATTAGTCCCATTTGCCTGCGTGTTGCCCATATCCCTCTAAACCTTTCCTGTTCATGTCCTTGTCCAAATGTCTTTTAAATGATGTAATTGTATCTGCCTCTACCACTTCCTCTGGGAGCTCATTCCATACACACATCACCCTCCGTGTGAAAATGTTGCGGAGCAATTGGGAGTTCTTCATTGTCTTGTCTCCAGAATTTTGGTCAGACTGTTCTTCATTCCTTTTCTTCATCTACCAGATATACCCAGGGCTTACGGTACACCACAGGCAGACATGAGAGGGTGAATTCCAGTTCATTGTCATCCTCTTCAGGGAGTTGAAATTGTTTGGGTACAAAATATTGTTTTTTTCAATCTGCTTTTCCTTGCTTGGTCTTCACTACTGTTACATTCAGGCTGCAAGGGAAGGTGCCATGGGGCTGTGGGGTGTGGTTTTAGGAATGAAAAGCTGCTCTCTAACTCCACCAATGAACTCACCTTCCAAGAAGACCATAAGGGAGTAGGGCGTCCTATACACCCTCCAGCCAGGAATACTGTTGGAAATTGATACTTCAGGTGAAAGAGCCTTGGAGGTGGTAGGACACAGGGGATGAAGAAGAGAAATATAAATGGCTTTAAAGAATATAGTGAAGGACCTCAAGGACCTAAAGGGTTAATCATACATTTACTCTAAGAATTAACCAAGTACATAAGAAGCTAAGTCATAACAAAGCAGATCACATGCTACTGGTCCTGAGAATGTAGGATTCCAGAAATGACCACTCCCACCATTCTTTATACATGCAACATTTAATAAAATCTGTTAATGATCACCCATCTGCATGTGAGACCTAATCTTACTACATTGAAGTCAGTGAATTAGAAGCTTTCAATAGCATTCCCTCTACACGCCACAGAAAAGGTAGCTATTTTCTACTTGTGGGAACAAATGAGGATGTGGCTTAAGGTTAGAGAATCAAGATGGTACAGTGGTTCATTCTGAGTTTGGAAACCCAAGATTGAACTCAATCAAAACACTTCAGAAGAAAGTCCATTAATGTTACTGAATTAAACAAGTTTATGTGATACCCACTTGAAGCGGCCAGATATTTTCACTCAAGATCCAACAGAAGTTATGTCATTGACTCTGAGAACCCACAAGACTGACAAGTAGAAAGCATGGTAGGATCACACATGAAACCTAGAACATTGGAAACAAAAATAAAAATTGCTGGAAAAGCTCTGCAGGTCTGGCAGCATATGCAAAGAGAAATCAGCATTAATGATTTGGGTCTGGTCCCCCTTCCTACAGCATTGGGGTTGGGGCACATAGACAGTGACATTAAACTATGGGATACCGATGTACATGTGTTGAACAAGTTTTTCTGAAATTCATCTCTGCTACTTTAGCCTAAGTACCCAAGGAAAGCATTTTGCAGAAATGCAGTGATCTTCTTTCTTGTGGTATGCCACAGTTTGGAATATGGTGGAATTTTTCTGTCCATTAGTTCACGTAACCAATGGTGCAAAAGTCGGAAAAATATAATGAGAATGAAAATATTGGAATTTGACATTGAAAAAAAATCTTAATTTTCCCACTTTGTTCTCTGGGCCATCATCTTCTTACTCTGTATTCGACACAACATTCCTGAAGGGTCCATGGACGTTGTCGTATTCCACCTTCATGTGCACAAATCAGCCTCACCAATACATAGCCTCACCACATCATCATGACTGGTCTGTGTCTAACTGGCATACCAATTCATCCCATTAACAGTTGACCTTGGAGTTTGACCTTGGAGTTCAGAGGCACTTACAGCTTGCAAGTTTCTGCACACACACAGACACACACACTGAGACAGACAAACACACACACACGCATAATGCATGTATACAGAATGTATCTTCTGGCTCGTACCCTTACAAGAGGATGTTGCAGAGCACAGTGCATAATGAACAAGGTGAAGAGCAGAAGATTATATGAGAAATATGATTCTGAACATGGCAGATCAGATGTCATGATTGACATTCGGCAAAACACTTGACCTTCAAATAGGACATTCAGCCCATGGTTTGTATAATCTAAGGGAGTATAACCCTGCATTGATGTCCTTGTGCTTCATGTGGACATGATTCTCTGGACTCAGTTGTTCTTCCCTCAGCTACTGAACAAATGATTCCACTTTAACAGAGAAATTGCGTGCATGCCTTTCTGCTGAGTGTTGTTACATTTGAGAATTGGTCAGGTTTAATGTCAGTTGGTGGCTACAAATGAGAGGCATTCACATAGTCTGCATTCAGGATAAGCATCGTAAGCACCTATGTTGTAAAGCAAATGTCAGTTAACAGCAGCAATTCTAAGACACCCAGGCAAAGATGCAGGAAATATACAGTGACGTGGTCCAAGAAACTGACCCACTGATCAACTGTTCACAGCTGCTGATGCTCTTTGGAGTGTTAACAGCTTTAACCAACTGTTAATTTTCCCACAGCAATGCACTGAGTGTGACAATAGTTCATCCACCATTGCAAAATGGCAAATTACGATCGGTGGAAATTTCATAGACTGACACAATATCAAAAATATCACTTGCTCCATGTGATATGGGAAATACCATCCTAAGTCTTTCATTATAAAAGGTGACATCAGAGGTCACATGATTAGCACAAACCCCCAAGGAATAAATCCAACAGTGCTCAACAAATCTGTTCAAATAAATAAACTCTTCATGAAAGAAAATGAAATAAATTGCATACCATATAATTTGCAGTTGCAAGTTACCACTCTATGTTGAATATTGAGAAAATGATCACACATGAACAAAAAACTGTTTGGTCTCTCTCGTCTGCCTTGCCTTTAACTGTCTGTGATGTCTCAAATTTTGAGTGTTTCTTGAGTTTACCTAGTTTGATGTTCAAGGCAAGTGGTGCACTGACTCTGGGATCCTTAATCGAATTTCTCATGTTTGGCCAGTATAGCACAACTTTTGCATTCTCGGTTTCTTGATGGATTACGGGAATGCACTTCAACATCTCTTTTCTCATCTCCTTATGGAAATTACTCTATTTCCTTTGCACCAGATGCCAGCTTTGGCAATAATTTCCTCTCTGTATGCCCATTAGTCTCTTAGAGCGACAGGTTCTTAATGCTTTCAGGTCATCATTCCTTTTATTTCCTGTAGCACTGGGATAGTGGCATTTCGTTGTGCAGTTTGCTATATTTGAGCATGATACCAGCTGTCAGATTTCACTGGACTGAATTATACCGAAACGCAGCGAAGCGCCTAATTCAGCATGTTTTAGAGACAGTTTCTGTCCATGAGCTCTATTGAGTTTTCTCATGCAAATTTCTGCTGCTCACTTCATTATATATGCCCCACACTCTTATAGCACCATTCACACTATTCTGTGCTCATCAGTGATCGAACTATTGCTGGAACCAGACAGGACTTTCTGTTTTTAAATTCATTCATGGGATGTGGTATAGCTGGCTGCACCAGCATTTATTGTCTGTCCCTATTTACCCTTCAATAGGTGATAGTGAGCTTCCCTTCATTGACTTCTACAGTCCGCTTAGTGTAAGTAGACCTATAAGACCATTAGGGAAGAAGTTCCAGGATTTTGGACCAACAACACTGGAGTCAATGAATGATCACTTTGTCTCATTCATATCTATTAGTCCCAAATGATAATTAAGTCTTGTCTGACTTGCTGTGCTCTATCATACCATAGGTGATGTCCCTCCTTCCCAATGTCCATCATGTCCCTACATTGTCTGCTCCAGTTTTGTAAGGATTGTGGCACACTCTGTCTGGGCAATAGGGCAAGGATACCCAGCATTCACATCACATTCAAATGATGGTTTAGCGTCGTCCTCTATCCAATGGGACATGGAGGACTCCAACTGGGAGGGCATTCTAATGCCTCTAAGTGGCCCTTTGACATCTTTGTTAATTCATTCACGGGATGAGGGCATCACTGGGTAGGCCGGCATTTATTGCCCATCCATAACAGTTAGGAATCAAGCACTTTGCTGTGAGTCTGGAGTCACACGTAGGCCAGACCAGGTAAGGATGGCAGTTTCCTTCTCTAAAGGACATTAGTGAAGGACTTTGCTCTGATATATGCAGCACAAATCCTGTTATGCAAACACAGTGGGAGGTTGTAAGTATGGGAGGATGACTAAAAATGAGTCCCCCTTCTCCTCATCCCCTACATCCAAGCACCACATAGAAGGGCATGTTGTCAAATGTTCAAAGTTCAAGGTGAGATGAAATCAAGTCCATGCCCTTGTGCAGCTTTGGAGACTTTGTGCTGTCTTTGTGAATTGTGGCCCACAGGTGAGGTCACCTGTAATTCCTACTGTTTCACAGAGATGACTGTGATCAATCTGCAATCACATGTGGCATGGCCAAGTTTGTCGATGACCAGAATTTGTATCCCTCTCAGCTGGTCACTACATGTTTCACATGCAGAATTCTACAATTAAAGGTGCGTCAAACCTGTACTGACTGTGTAAGCGCCTGATTAATGCAATTGTCCCTTGAGTGATCTCACGCCATTCACAAGTGGAGTCCACAATCTCAGACTGAATAAAAACACTTACTTCACCCACTCCAGATATAATGGCAGCCGTTTTTTATTTCTATTGTGTGTCTGCGGTTTGGATGAGGATGGAAGGTAATGTAGGTTGTACTTTGCACAGTGAGTCACAGGCTCAGCCTGGTAATCTGGAGGGCCCCTTAAACATTCATGGTCCTTTCTTTTTTGCACTCCTTGTCAACGCCACCAGTTCTGAGCTTCCACGGGTTCCCTCTCAACCCTTTCATTTATGACTTTTTCTCCCAAATTACCTCTGAGTCCCAGGCCTACAGCTTAGCCATGATTGCTATCATTTCCCTGCCTCTCTGTTCAAAGCCAGGATGGTGATCATTGTTGTTGACACCACAACCCACTGAAATAGCAACCCATGTCTGTCAATACATTATCGTCTCCCAGCCTCATATGTTGAGTTGCTCCTTATCACAATTATTGTTGCCTCTGCTTGCTGCCTCCAGTATCCACAATTAATTTCCTATCTTGTCCACCACCCCGAATCCTGATAACCTGCTTTCAGTAAACAGATTCCCAGGACCAACCATGGCTTACCCTGTTATCGACTTGGAAGGACAGCTCCAAATGAGGAATGACTAGACCCGAATTTTGTTCAGCTTGCTGCTAAACCCTGGACTGGTTGCAACATATTTGTAAGACTGTAACATGAAACCCCCTGTGAAATCCTTGACCGGAGCTCCCCAAGCATCAGTGTCCAAGCCCCTGAACTGAGATCAGATACTGCCGTTGACTGACCGTGAAGGACTTCCTGATTGATGGCAGTTCCCCTTTGATGTGACTGAGGACATCTGTGGAGGGTTAGGTGGAGGTGTGGTGGGTAGTCCCTGTGTATTTTTAAGGCTGAGATAGATAGATTCTTGATCAGTGGGGGAGTCAGGGTTTATGGGGAAATAGCTGGAAAATGGATGTAAGGAATATCAGATCAGCAGACTGGAGGGGCAGAGTAGCCTTCTCCTTTTCCTACTTCTTCTAGTCTTCCGATGCGGTGAGTCTGCTGTGTTTCCGACATCAACCTCTGTAAACAAATGGTTCAGGCAGACATTACTGTAAAAATTGTATTTTTTTATTATAACAAGGTGTGGAGCTGGAGGAATACAGCAGGCCAGGCAGCATCAGAAGAGCAGAAAGCTGATGTTTCGGGACCCGAACCTGCTTTTTTTTCAAGCAGTGAAGGAGATTACTATAGTTAAATACACGAATATGCAAAGAATGGGAGGTATATGGACCAAAGGCAGGCGGAAGGGATTAGTTTAATTTGGCATCATGTTCAGTACAACCTCATGGGCTGAAGGGCCCGTTCCTATGCTGTACAGTTCTATGTTCGTTATGTTCTATGTTACAGGCAAACTAAAGGTAGGACGTATGCATGAAGGGAGATTCAAACAGCAACAAGTAGCTGATTGGACTGGTGATTGGTAAACAGTGATAGTGGTCTTCTGCCTGCCAATAACTAGGCGATTGGCTCCCAGAAAGCTGAGCAGCTTGTGGGCGTGAATGATTGATCAGAAGCCCATTAGCCTCTTATAAGAAAGGTGCCATTTTTGTCTCTGCAGTACAAAAGAAAAATCTAAAGTCTCAAGAAAGCGATTTATTTTCCCTCACCAGTTTCTGTAAGCCATTTTTAACCAAAATCAGACTTTAATAAATTGGGAACCAATCACTCTGTGCTTCCTGCAAGCAACTGAAAATAACTGGAGAAGAGAGGGATGGTGGCACAATTCCTGGCAGGCCAGAAAGGATTATGTCCGCAAATCATGTGGACAGGGACCATTGAACACTTTCTCAGTCTTTCCATCCACCCATAATACCAATGTTTTCACATCTGTACATGCATGTAGCGGGGTGGGGGGGAGTGGGTGTTTAATAAGGGGGTTAGAGTTTTAACTGGTAGGGTGATACGTCAACAGTTCATAATTACTTGCCTGTAGGTAGAATCTACTTCATTTATGATAAATACTATTCTTTCTGAAGTATAGAAACCTGATCCATGATTTCTGTGAACCTCCGTCGAAAAGACAAGTAAACTGGGGACTTTTATATACTTTTATAAATGCCTTTAACTTTTGTGATGACTCTGGATATTGCAGAGCTTTGATTTATAGCGTGTTTTTCTAACTATGGACACTGGAGCGTGCCTGAGCTGTTAGGCAATGCTAAGGATTAAGGCATGAAGGATCAAGCAGTAAACTGGAGTACCCAGGTATCCACTTAATCCATCATGCTGGGAATTGTCGTCATCTGGGAAAATTGGGAACTGGATATAAATGAGGTGAGAATAGGTAATAAGGAGATGTTAATACATGCAAATAGTCCCTTACTCACTCAACTGTGAGATTCACATCTCGCCATTAAACCCTTCTGTGGAAAGTTAGGCTTTTTTTTGCAACATCAAGAATCTCATTGTTCTGATCTCATCATCTTTTCCGAACTGACCCATTATTGTTCACATTGTTCACATTAATTTAGCCCAACGTCTCTGCTGGGCAGATGATTTCCTGAGATAAAAAGCAAAGAATTAGGGATACTGGAAATCTGAAAGAAAAAGAGAAATTGCTTGAGAAGCTCAGTAGGTCTGGCAACATCAGTAGAGAGAAAGCAGAGTTAATGTTCTGAGTCCAATGACACTTCTTCAGAACTGGATGGCTTCCTGAGCATGTCTAGCTGTTGCTTCTCTAATGCCAGAGAATTTCACATTGTGTACTCACATCCCCAGCTTCCTTTAGAGGGAGTATGGCTTTTGATAGCATGTCACTGAGGCACATCTGTTTTTCTCAATTGTATTTCACTTCCAAATGGAAGGCAAAATCTTTTATGGTTGCTTTAGAGCGACGTGAAGTTAATTGTGCAAGTTGTTTTGAAGTGCTTATGTTCGGATTCTGCCAGTGAAATTCTCAAAAGCAAAGACAAAGACTCTTTTCAGTCTGGGTGTAGTATTGTTCAGTTTGAGTTAATGTCCTGGGTGCAAATGCAACTGGTTGCCCTTGCTTTGTCTCCTAGGTTGTCAGCATCATGCTACAGGCTGACTTCATCATTGACATTATATTGCTTCAGCACTGCCATTACTATTAGTCATTTGAGTGAATGGTTCTTCTTCTTCTGTACTTTAATGCCACTGAATATCTTTTGCATTCAGCTTGCGCAGAGATTCAGCTCTGAGATCAAACTGAGCATCAACTTGATTACATAGTTCACAAATCATTTAACTACCTGCATATCTTCTGGTTGCTGCATTTCTGTTAGAGCTCTCACCTCATCAGGGTCCATGGAAAGTCTGTTCACTGTCAGTGCATGATCTATGTACTGACTTGAGTCATTTTCAGTATAGTCTTTTCTTGATCAATATCAGGTTCATGTGGAAAGGTCTTTTTAGCTAGGTTTGTCCCACTAAGTTCTGTTTGTGGTCTGCAATTACATCTTCCAATGTATCTCCATATCGAAAAACTAGCAGATCATCCAGAATTGCTTTCACAACTGGAAGATCAGTGACTATCTCATGTTGTCTGCATTGGTATTCTCATGGAGGAGTGGAAATGCCAAATGGCATGCACTATCATCTGTGTTTCCCAAATGGCATCTAAAACATATTCAGAAAACTGATCCTTACGTCCAACTTCAATTGGCAATATCTATTCTTTGCATCAAGGGCAGTAAAGATCTTTGCCTTCACAAGTTGCAGGAAAATTCTTTCAATGGTTGGCATGGAGTTAAGACATTTTTTCAAAGCCTCATTCAGAGACATTGAGGTTAAGCATGCACACAGACTTCAGGCTTTTTCATAGCTCCCATGTTGCTAATTCAATCTGCAGGAGGTCAAGTATTCTTGATTACTCTTTTCTTTTTCCAGATCTTTTATCTTTTCTTTCAGACTGGACTTGAGAGCAGCTGGAACTATCCTCAGCAGATGCTGAGCAAGTCTCACAGTTTCACACACTTCATGATGATATTCGTCAGCAAGGCACCTGAGACTGGTGAAACGATCTTTGCAATTTGACAGGATCTGTTAAGCTGTCAATGGCTCAATGCCATGTGAAGCACTGCAAATCTCTTCTGATATGATGACTTACTTGTCCTAGCTTTTGACTTGTTTCAGCTGAAAAGGTGAGAATTTTGTTGGCGTTTGCTATCTGGGACTGCAAATCTTCTTGCTTTCCATTACATTGGGATCTTAGCATAGGTGGTTTGTCCCCACAGAGAGCTTCAAAATTTCCACAAATGGCTCCAATTCTTGGCCAGTATCTTCAGCCACTGAGCATTGGCCTGCCCAGGTCATGGTGACATATGATGCACCAGTTTCTATCTGACACTTCACATTCAATTGATGTTCTCCATCTGAACTCATCATTGTCATAATTATGAACCTTTAGGCCTGACGATGCCAGCCTGTTCTTGTGTATAGAATGATTCATTAGAATCATCAACGTCTCTTTGGCAACCAGCTTTCCAGGCTTGGCTTGCTTCTTTCCAGGAAAGCACCAGTACACAAAATGGTTAAGCTCCTTCGAGTTAGAGCACTGATTTCCCCATGCTGGACATGCTTCCTTTCCTTTTTGTGTGGTATCTCCACAGCGCATTAAACTTAGTTTTAACCGGCGACTATGAACCAGCACTCTTGATAAATCGGCCAAAATTATATTACACAAATACCAAGAAGTTTACTGTATTATTCTGTCCAATTATTATTGTTTTTAAAATTTATTTACCTCAATGCGAATATACCAATGTTGTTCAGTCGAATAGCCACACAAAATATCAACAGTTGATTCAATTTCAAGTCAATTTCTCCTCAAAGACCACAATCTATCACGATGATCAACTCATCAGTTGAGGGTACAAGGGAGAAGATCTCTGCTGGTAAGTTTTATTTGAGGCAAATTTGCATTATTATTTAAGAAATTTATGCTGTAAATAAAATATAACAGTGATGTTAATTCCTCCTGCATTGTACTTCTATTACTTACTCTGTGTTTTTACATTGATTATGTGTACCCCTTCATTATTCAGAATAATAGATCAACTAGCACACTCCTAGTCCCATAGGTGTTGTTCTTGCAACTTGAATGCTGGCTGACATACTTCAGCTATTCCTTTTGTATATTGTGCCTCCTCTTCTTCATTTTCATGTGATTGTTAGGCCTGGCCTGTCTCTCATCATGGTGTAAAACTTTCCAGTTTTCCAATCAATGCTCTACTCATGAGTAACTACCTCAGAGAATTTATACATAGTTTTACTAAGAGTGATCTTCTCTTCAACATGGAATTCATTCTATCTTGTGACAAGCAGAAGCCATCAGGCATGTGCAAGTTTTAAGGGTGGCACGGTGGCTCAGTGGTTATCACTGCTGGCCCACAGTGCCAGGAACCTGGGTTCAATTCCACCCTCGGATGACTGTCTGTGTGGAGTTTGCACATTCTCCCTGTGTCTGTGTGGCTTTCCTCCAGGTGGTCTGGTTTCCTCTCACAGTCCACACCTGTGCTGGTTAGGTGGATTGGCCATGCTATATTGCCCATAGTGTCCAGGGGTGTGTGGGATAGCCATAGGAAATGCAGGGTCACAGTAATAGGGTAGGGATGTGGGTGGAATACCGTTTGGAGAGTTGGTATGGACCGAATAACCTGCTTCCACACTATAGGGATTCTATGATTTATGTCTTTACAGCAATTTATATAATTGTAATTCAATCCACTTTAAAAGACAACAATCAAAGCTTTTACATTTTCAAAAAGGAAAAGTATGAAAAACGTATAGCTCTCAACTCACAAATTGTATTGCAGCCTTTGATTATATCTTAAAAGTAGATCATACCAGAATTCAATATCATAAACATTCAAATCACAGAACCTTCAGCACAACTTCACGCTCACTTTAAGTAAAGCCTGCTAATATAGACCAAGTACTGCTGCCTGAATAACTCCTCTTTCAAAGCAAAATAATTGCATGCATGTCAAGAGCTAATAGTCACAATCTCCACATGTTCCAGCACAGCATTATGAAAATATTATCAAAGTATTATTCTTTAACTGCTGAATTACATTTCTGCCTATGATGATGCTTTCAAATAGATTTAAGAAGTTGCTGTTTAATTATGTTTTAAAAAATCCTTTAGCTGTTATTCACGACCTGCCAGGAGGTACAAAACCTTTAGCGGAATCTCACCTTCTGAAAATATAGCTTTCCTGATTCAATTTACTTAATAATTCCTTCCAACAGCAAGCTAATTGCACAAATTCTGAAGTTTATTTGATTTATATTGAATGTTGAAATATCCTCAAAACTTTGAACAAACTTTTCATACACTGTCTCCACAGTATGCAATCATTACATTGCAATTATATCAAGGCCTTGTTGAGATGTAATTGAAGCCCACTTGAATGTGATATAAAATCCATTCACTTTATTTAGGCAGTGATAACTGCCCATTGTACAGACTACCACAGCCTCTTAATTGTTCAATGTATTTGTGCAAATGTTGTTTTAACAGTTTTGGAAATTCAATAGTTTAAAATGAACTGAATCATTTTTAAAATGTCAGTGAGCTTTTAACGAAAAACCTTCATGTTTTGCAAACCTCGTGATGGCAAGCATTGACTATGAAATGCTTAGCAATTGCAAAACAATGTTAACAGCGTACACCAAGTAAGAATTGAGTTCAGGCTTTGAACCTAAGGGAAAACAAGCTCTGAATATAAAGCATAAAATCTGAATTGCGTGCAGATGTTTGCTGGCCTTAGACATGGTACCAGGTTGGCAGTCCTCTGTAACTCTTGGCTGTGCTATTTTGGAAGCTGCCCGGCTGTAGTGTGTGTGAGTCAGGTTTCATGTCACAGACATTCTATTCAATTACCAGAATACCCGCACTGTTTATAAGCCACCCTGTACCACTTCTGTGCTGCAGATGGCCTTTGCATCTGGCAAGGGCTGGATTTCTGCAGACAAGACGATAATTCAGTTGAACAGCTGTCTGTTTTGACAAGTTTGCAGTGTCACACACACTGAAAAGACAAGTGGTGACAGATTTCCTGTCTTGTAACACTGCACAGATTAATAATAAGACAGGGACTGACTGACACAGTTTGCAGAGAAAGAATGGAAGAGAAGCCATATTGATCAGAGGGGTCCACTTAGATTTTTATGATTTGCATTGTCTGTGGCATACGCTGCTTATCAAATCATCGCTTACCGAACATATTAATCAAATCTAAAACACAGACAGAATAAAAAGTCAGCAGACTTTTGAGACCTCTGATATGTGTAACTTAAAATGTAAAATAAAAAACACTATTTTCATGTTTTAAGAACAGTCCGCATAAAATATCACCTGTTGTGTAATCTACATCATGGCCATGACTAGCTCCTGTAAGTATTTAATTGATTATAGTATGCTTGGGACATCCTACAGGTTGTGAAAAGGACAGGATAAATGCAAGTTATTTTCCTTTTAGCCTTATTTTTTGCTCCTCAGCAATTGGGAATGATTCAATAACCCTTGAGTAATCGTGGTAAAGGTAATAAATAATGCAGCACAGAGAAATGTAAGCCTGATATGGTTCAACATAGTAATGAACATCTTAGCTATCATCAAGCATTCAGAAACAAGATCAACTTAATGATGCCACTAGTAGGCAAGTAATTAAAATAGAACTTTAAGACCATGTACGTCAAGCATGAAAATAAAACGGTGAATATTTTGCTAACATTGTAATCTGAATTAATAAACTATTTATCTAGTGGTATCTATAATAACATTTTGGGTCAAATTAGTTTAAAGAAGTTAAACCCTTCATTACTTGCCTCCATGCCATTGGGAAGCTTGATCTGCCTTTAAATTTCAGAGAACTGAATTCCAAACATTTGGCCCAACGTTTTGTTGGATGTTTGATTTTTCGATATCTCAGCATGATAAAGCTCACTCACCCACCTTGATTCCCTCTCCCATCTCCACATCTACCTTACTGAATCCCCTTACTAACTTACAAAATTTATAATCAGGCCATCTTCCAAGCTTCTCTTCTCTAGATGAAAAAGAACCAGCTGATTCATCATTTCTTGCTGGTTATAATGTCTCAGACCTGATAAAACCTACATAAATTGTTTGTACACAGTCTTCAACACTAGTGTATTCTCTTTGTAATAAGGAGTCCAGTAAAATACACAGTACTCCAAGTGTGGTCTCACCAAGGTGTACACAACTGAAACATAACATCTCCATTTTTCAACTCTATTCCCCTAGGAATAAAATGCCATAGAATGAAGTTTGATTTTTAAGGTTTGTGAATACTTTGCCAATATTAATGGTTTTTCAGTATAGAACCAAAATCCTTTTGCTCTTGTACTCCATTTAGAAACATCGGGAATTGTACACAATTCTCTGCAGCTCTCCTCATTACTCATGCACCATGCCTCCATTGATACCCACTACTCCTGGCACTGGCACCTTCTTTATACCCAACCATTTACCAGATGAAGGACTATCAGTCAGGAATTGCCCTAGAGACGTTGGAGAAAGGTCAGTTAGCTCTGCGGGCATGGGCAGAACGTAGTGGAGGCCAGTGTAGAGGAGGGAAGGGTAGAGGAGAAGCCCTCTTTGTTCAGGGGTGCCAGAGGAAACTACATCACCATGCTAGCGTGATCTAACATTGCCACTCAGGTCAGAGCATTGTCCACAGTCCTTAGAAATGCTCAGCAGTGCACCAAAAACATTAATGACCTTCTGTACTCTGACAGGATAAGTAGCACTATCTTTTCTTTGCTGTCGCACTCTCTTTGTCTGCCACTGCATCCATCTCCCATCAAGGTTCATGGTCTACCACCCTTACCATTTCATGTAGCATTGACTGCCTTCTAATTTCCCCTCTCTCACAGGCAGAAAGGGCAATTCCAGTAGGCACCCAGCTAGAGAAGGAATCAGGTACAGGCCCTCAGGAACCTCCTTTCAGGATGCTCCCTGGGCACCTATGCTTTCTACTTCTATCCTTCCTGCCACCCTCAACCCCATGGCTTGTTCAAGCTGAGGAGGGTGAGCCTATGTCTGGGCCATTCACAAAGGTCCCTGGGGTTATCTGACCAAACATCCAGAGGCAACACTTGAAAGCAGGCTTCCTCCAGCCCAGCCCAGCCCCCAGTGATGATTGGGACTGAACCAAAGAGTGGTGGGAGGGAAAAGGAGAAGATCATCTTCTGAAGGCACATATGTGACAGGGGTGACACTTCATTGTAAATACATTCTCACATTTGTTACTATATGTTCACTTTCAACATCAGTTGTGTGAGTGAATGTCACTTTAGCTGCAGCTTCAAGAGTGAAGGTACAGAAGCTAACCATCCTTAGTGACACACAATGTTCTAATCCTGCTTGAGTGAAAGCTACTCTTTCTATAGTGTCCATGCCAACATGAAACTGTTAGGATCGAGTTAAGGTGCTTCGAATGTTGGAAAGCTTCCATCCATTTGTAACTTCTATTGTACAGCCTGAACCACATAGAAAGATCAAGCGTGGAGCTGCACTTGAAGTTGGGATTATACAGTAGGAGCATTAACACATTTACAGCCAGTGAAAGATAATTTCGCGTGGCTCAGTTTCAAAGAACGGGGTTCACAGAGAAGTCTGACCTGCATTGCTCTGGCCCATGCTGCTGTGCTGTAGATGCTGTTCTGTCTGAAAAATGCTCTCTTGTTCTTACTCAGAACAATGCTGTAGTTGTCATAGGTCCCCATTGACCATTCCATAGCCTCAGAGAATCCTCCATTTGTTTGGAGCAGAGGTCTCAAGGATCAAGCTGTCTGGTCAGTACCAGAATGAAGACCCAGACAAGGGCTGCATGGAAACCTGAAGGGAGGGGTCATCCTCTGGTTCCTGTTGGCCCTAACTGGGGGAGGTGTTGCATTACAGATACGCTGGTCATCATGACATGGTATTCTGCCATCCACCTCTGGATTCATTACAGCATTCCTACTGTCTCTCATCAACATGGCGCTCCATAGAAGACGAGTGATTGTGGATCTCCTGTATCTTTGCCAAATTATGAGGGCAACTACAACTGCAAGCTGTACCATACATGTCAGTTCCACATCTACTGAGGGTTGTGGGGGGGAGGTTGCTGTTTGTCCTGGCCTTCCAAATGCATATATTCCTTGTCCATTCATGTAACAGCCCTTAGTGCAGCAGCCAAAGAGAGGACAGCAGCTTCTGTGCCTGGGTCCACTGGGGATGGATCCAATGAGCGTACGGGGGCAATATCGGAAACAAAGCAGCTCCTCAGTCACGTGATCAGCCAGCAGTCACAGCGACACAAAGAATATTCCACCAGCGTCCTCCAAACAGTGGGAGATGTAGGCTCCTGACAATGAGGCCAGTGGGATTTCTCTATGATTGATTCAGTTGCTCTGATTCAGATGTCTGTCGCTCGAGCTGTTGGAGCACAATCAGCAGAAGACTGGATGTGTGGCAGTAACAATGAGGACATTTCCTGCGACCCTCCCCCTGGCAGCACCCAAGAGAGGCAGCTCTACATGTAGCATAATGGGGTGTGTGGACATGTTGTTTGCTCCAAGGTGTGAGGTGAGAAGCTCCTGTATCCTGCTTGTAACTTTGGCTAATCACGTGAATCCTTCGTGCCTACACAACATTGACTGAGGCTCGCAGCCACTTATAAGATTGATTTACAATGTCGGATGATGTGGTCAGGATTTTTGGTTGTCACAGTGGGCCGATGTGTAAGGTGGGCACATACAGCATTCTGCGATCACTGGAGTTTTTTAGCTGTACTGTGTAGGTGTCTGTCCAATACTATCGCCCTTTGAAGGATATCACTTTGTACAAACATGGACTCCCGTCCCCCATGTCAGAGAATGAAACACATATCCCACCCAGGAGTGGTGGCAGTCATTTTCATTGCATTGCCCACTTTAGTTGAGGACAGGAGGCAAGAGCAGTTGCACTTTGTGGAATGAGTTACAGGCTCAGCCTGTCTGTTGCATCGGATGTTATACTTTCTGAATGAAACACAGTAAACAGAAGATGAGCACGTACACTTTCGGAGCTAACTGTATCTTTCAGGTTTAACTGTAGTTTGCTGGCTTGCTAGTGGATCGCGAGCGAATGCGAAATATCGTGAGCTTTTCTAACTGCAATCCCACAAGCCATTCTCCGGGAAGAATTGAATAATGTGTGAGGTTTGACCATGTAGAGTATTAACTCAGCCAACCTTCCTTTGCTTTGCTTTATGAGATAGTCTATTGCCCCACCTCTTGCACTATTGAATTCTCTTCCACCAATGAATTAATTGGAGCTTATTCTCAGAGTAGCTCTCATGTCCCAGATGTCTTTAAACATGGAGAAGGATGCGATGTGCAGAACAGACATGTTTGCACATGGTTAGCCCAGAAGGAAAGACCAATAACACTGGTGAATGAGGTATATTTTTCTGACTCATCATATATACTTCAAAATAGAGGTCCAGTATGACCAGCATTTCAACTAACAAAAGCTAATGTTAAATCTTACATTTTCTTGGCTAAGTCTAAGTTACATTGAGTTTTTTGGAGGGCTTCTCTCCACCAGGCCCTAACTTACCTAACGTACCTCATTCATTAGCTAACACGCCCCTATGTTGACCTTCTTGTCTACGTTCCACCCCATCTTACCATGCACCATTTCCGGTACAACTCATCACTGCTGGGAAATCCCAGAAATCACCAGGTTCCTTTGTGCCTGTGCTATCTTTGAAAGCCCATCGTGTAGCAGAAAAACACCTAGTGCAGAGCTGCCCTGTTTGGTTCCTGACATTTATTCTGAAATGGCGACAGGTGGAAATTGAGATCCAGTTTTCTGGGGACAGGGGGAAGTCCTGTTGAATGGGGTGGTGCACAAATGGGACTTCCTCTTCCCCCAGCCACAGCAATGGACGCCCTTACACCAGACCATGCCAGTCCAGTACAAGGTTGTGACCCAAATCAGTGCAGCCTCAGCCATCTGGAGGAATGCCCAGCGCTGTAGGACGCAGGTCAATGACCTTCTTCACTCCGTCATCATCTTCTCTCTGATGCCTCATACTCACTCTATCTGAGTGACTGTTCCCACCTCCCACCAAGGCTCATACTGTACCACTCCTACTACTGCCTGCAACATCTTCCCTCACTCTCTACCATCCACCCCAGCCCCTGCCATCACTAGCCCTGCATGCCCTCAGTGCTGCCCACTCACTTGCTCAGGACACCTCCCCTACCTGCACCGGCAGTAATAGCTGCACCACCCATTTTATCTTCCACAGTACAGGCCTCTCTCTCTCTCTCATTTCACAAGGGAAGCATCTCCATAAAGGGCAAAAAGAATCAAAGCACATTATGCACTGCCTATCATTTACAAGGAAAGGATCCTGACTCTAACCACTCTGAGCAGGGTCTGGACTCGAATTGGACCTACTGTGAAGGGATCCCTTGTGTGAAAGCTACTCCCTTGGGTTTGACTGAGGCCTATTCATCACAGCTTCCTGCGCTAAAGACCACAGTCAGAACTAATAGGAGCCCAGTATCACTGGTGGAGTAAATCGAGAAAAAAAGGTAAGGAAAGGAAATGAAAGGTAGGGATGCTGTAAACAGCACATGAAGTGCCTGGAGATGTGGCCTGGTCCAGTCCATGAGCTGGGTGTATGGTCCTGAGCACACAGTGTCCTTGCTGCAGCATTACAATGGACTGCTGGAGCAGTGTGAGGTGCAGCGTTAAAGTGCATAAGTATCCTGGGTTGGAGATATGCATGGAGGTTACATAGGCGGGTACATGTCAAATATCAATATCCATTAAACAGAAAAAAAAAACAAAGTAAATGTGGATGCTGTAAATCAGAAACAAAAACATAAATTGCAAGATAAACTCAGCAGGTCTGACAGCATTTTGTGGGAAGAAAGCAGGGTTAACATTACGGGCTCACTGACCTGTCTTAGAACACACTGTTTTTTGCTTTCTGTCCACAGAAAATGCCAGACCTGATTTTGTTACTGATATCTAATGTTCTGATAACACTGCAAACACAACACCTCAATCAGACAGAGCCATTAAAGTATTAATAAAAGAGGTTTTACCTCAATTAACATCTCTTAGTACTGTTCAAAGAAGCTTGCACAGACATTGAAAGAAGCAATTCAATAAAGCATAAATTATTACAACCTCATGAAGATGTCCAACCAGAGAAAACACTCCACTTCCATCCAGCAAAAGACGGTCTTCCTGAGCCAATCCATTAATGTGACTTGGAGTTCAGCCAAGAATTTATAATGAGGCCATCTGGGCAAATAGATGTCTGGCCATTTGTTTCTGACAGTTCAGTTCACATAGCACAGAGGGGGCACAGGGCACGGAGAAAACACGGGACAATGTGGGCAAGCATGGAGTATAGAAGGACCAATGGCAAGATACTTTTTTAATACATCTTTCAAAAAGTTCCTAAATGTAGACTTTGGTTCGAGACTTTTCTGAGAGGTAGAGAGCCATTTCTTCTCAAGAGGTTGGCCTTACTCGACAAAAGTTATGGGGGGCGGGGAACATTGCTGGGTGCAGTTTATGAGGTGCCTTCCTCCCCATAGTGGAGCCGGACATGTGGGCAGGGGTTGACAGGGAGAGGGGGGGCGGCAGAAGCAGGCTTACTGCCTGCGTCCCAAGTTGGTGAGATGTGCTGACATTGAGTGGAGGCAGGAATTTCAGAATAATGCGCTGCCCATCATTTTAAAGGCCTCTGTTGGCCGCGCTCGATGAAAATCCAGTCCAACATTTCAAATCGATGACCAAGGTCACAGGCTTGAAATGTTTTCACCTCAAATGTACTTTATTGGCTGTGAAGTGGGTCATTCTAAAGGCACGACATTCATGTGATTCCTCCTTTTCCACGAATAAGATGCAGAAAGGGATAAACAATGCTCTGGTTGCCATCTGTAGTGATACCCCATTGGTAACGTAACTATATGTTTTCTGTCCTCTGATGTTTAAGGACACAGCTGCATACACTATAGAGGACATTTGGGCCAACTAAAGTTTAATTTTAGTCAGACTGTGTTGACGTTAGCTGGTTAGTTTTGCACTCTCTTGTGAGAAAATGTTTTTCAGCGGGGAACAGACAACATGTGCACAAAATGACAAAGAGCAAGTCCAAAAACAGTTGACTGAAGGCCTGCACATTGTTATAACTGTGTTGCGAAGGAGCAGCAGATGCAAGGATATGGTCTTCAAAGATGGTGAGGAAGTGAAAGTTGTGGCCAACTGTGATAGACAATGTTAGGCTTTATGTTCAATGCTCTGCTTTTCAGCAAGGAAGCACATGGAAGTTGCTTGGCCCTAAGCAAACGCTTACTGTCAGGTCACAACATGGGAGTTACATCGTTTAACATATTGATTCACAGGATGTGGGTGTTGCTGACTCAGCCAGCACTTGTTGCCCATCCCTAATTCTCCTGGTGCCTCTAGAACCACTGCACCCTATGTGGTGTAAGTCGATCCACAATACCGTTCGGAGTTGGGAGCTAAAGGACTTTGTAGCCACCTTGAAGGGACAGTGATACAGTTCCAATTCAGGATGGTGTGTGGAGAGAAATGAAAGTGTTTATTGCCAAATGCTGATAGATATTGAAATGATTTAACAAGTCAGAAAGTAAGCTTTACGAAATTAAGCAACAAATTAAATTACTGCAAAAGTCAAATATCCATCAATTATACCACCCTCATTCAATTGATACCAATTATGTTTGACTCCCGGACAAGTAGTGATCCTCAGCCATATCTCTGTATTCAATTCTATTGCTTTAAGCCAAGTAACTGTAACACTTTCCTTCTGTCATGTGCATCTTTTATGTCCATCTCCTCCTTGGCTATTTGTCTCTCTTCCTGCTGTATGAAAAGATGCCAGCAGCAAATGACAGCTGCAGCTAAAATGTGAGGCCAAAACCTTCTCTGTGTTATTCATGACTTTCACTGCTGCGATCCTTTGAGATTTTGGTCTTTTACACCAGGTCTGATGTGAAATTAAATTCTCCTTTTCAATTATCACCTTACTCCCACCCTTCTATTAATACTACATCAGTTTTGTTTTTTTTTAAGCAAGATTAGTTTTTTAAAAGGGCTTGCATTTCCTTTTTATGAACTCATTTACAGAGCATGAACAGATCAGTAACAAGCACAGTCTATTAGTGCTTCCACCAATATTTTGTCATCTCCATTTTGTTGTGGAAAGTGGCGAACAGTGGGAAATAAGGGGCTAGGGCCTTGAAATTGCACCAGGCTAAGACAGTGTGAATGCTTAACATTTTTCCTCCCTCTTTTATAACTTCAAAGGCATTCGCCCATTTAAAATAAATTCATTTCCTGTAGTTCTTCAGCTGGAGAACACTTTTGCATCTCATCAGTTCCTCCAATATTATTCTGCGTTGGAAAATGTCCACTGATAAAGCACCAGACAGTGAATGAATCGTTGAACTGCTTGGACCAGTTGGAGGACTGTCACCTCTGGATCAGAAGGCAACAGAACTAAATTCCCCTCACACGGACGTCAACACATTAACCAGGCTGACATTGCTCTCGAACACTGATAGAATGTTACATTGTTCTAGATGCTATCCTTTTCATCAGATGTAAAACGGAGGCTGCAGCTCTTGTTTAGATTGATGTTAAAACTATTACAGGAAGACAGGTGATATTCTAAATACATGAAACCAAGGGCCATTGAGACAAGCCTTCTTCAAACAAAACTTCTTTTGTAATGATTTCTGGACTAGTAGTTAACGCATGTCTTCCAGCATCAAAACTGCCTTCCGAGTTATTATTTATAACTCGGTCACAATCAGCAAACTGTCGCTAAAATAAACACCAGAAAAACAAATGGAAATTTTGTTGTATAGGCTAGCATCCCACCATTAATGATTTATTTGTTTGGCCCAGGTAATTTTGGAGTTAATATCTTCATGCTGATAACAAATCTCAGTAGGAGAAATATCTGTACATGATGGTTTGTTGTGATTTAATTTGATTTGTTGTAGCCACATGTACCTAAATACAGTGAAAAGCTTTGTTTTGCGAGCAGTACTGGCAGATCATAGCGAACAAGGGCATACAGATCATAGGGTGTTTAGACAGAGCGAGACATACAAGGTTACGGCTACACAGGAGGTGCACAAAGCAAGATTGGCATTATTTGAAGTTAGAGAGGTCCATTCAGCAGATTAATAACAGCAGGGAAGAAGCTGTTCTGGAACCTGTTGGTGTGTGTGTTCAAGCTTCTTTATCTTCTGCCTGATGGAAGAGGATGGAAGAGAGCATTACCGGGGTGGGTGGGAGAGGTCTTTGATGATGTTGGCAGCCTTTCTGCAGCAACAAGAAGTATAAATGGAGTCCAAGGATGGGAGATTGGCTTCCGTGATGGTCTGGGCTGTGCACCAGTTTCTAACCAAATCCAAAATCATGTCTCAATATTCATGTGTAAATAATTGTCGGAGCATGGAATACATTGGTACAGGAAATGATTGAAAGGCAGACCACTGAAGGAAGAGTAGATAAAACATTTGAAGTCCCAGGTCTATAGAGGAAAGAGCAGGACTGAAGGGAATAATTTTGAATTGTTCCAGCTAAGAGCCAGCATAGATGCAGAACTTCTTATTATGCTATAAACATTAAAGATACGAGGAAATGCACTCATTTGATCAATTACTATGATGCGACTGAAGCAAGCTGGAGGTTATCAATAACCTATTAAAATAATGGCCAGATTTTGCTAGAGGTTAATAGCACACACTATTTTTTTTTATATGGATAAATGATACAGTAACCTCAAACAAGAAGCAGATACATTGAAGAATGACAATATCCAAAGGCTGTTGTTTGATTTGCCTGCCATATTTTAATTCCAAGGATGTGGAAAAAATCTGGAAATGGATCAGCCCTAGGTGGCAACAGAAATGGATGAACAGTGAGGCAGATTAGAAGATCAGTTTCCACCCACTGAGGACGAGCACAATTCTCAACATAGTTGTTAGTCCCCTTACTCCTCACACCCTCACCCACACTGCATTCTCCTCAATATACCAATGCTTTCTCCAAGTCCATCCACACCTATTATCCATACCTATCCTTCCAGCATTCACTCTGTTCAGAACACTTATTGTATAACTGGGAAGTCTTTTAAAAGCTTACTGTGCTATTAAAATAAGCACACGAGCATTCAGAGAAATACAATTCTCCCTGCATCTCAAAACTCTCAATGAAATATAACTAATCATTCCCCTAAGAAAAGCTGCAATTCTATTAAAACCTCTTAATTTTCTCCAAATAAACCTGTAGGCATTGAAAAACCACTTTAAAGAAAGATAAAGTCAAAAGAAGCTCATAAGCCATCAAACAAAGCAAGCTAACAGCCTCCTTGAACATTTCACTACAGAGTCAAATCCACTAATGCATTTAGAGCTCAGACAAGCATTCATGATGGGACTCAGTGTTACCAAAGGCTCGAAAAGAAGATTGTACTCAATTTTTGGAAGCAGGCTGAACAGGTGACTGATTTGATAATCAAAGAGGTCAGCCATCCAGTGTGCGAGATGGCGATCTGTTCAGCTTCAATAGGATTTGCCCATGGTTCACCGGAACTGTAAAAAGATCCACAAAACCATAAAGCAGGCAGTAATCCCAGATAACAAGGTGTAGAGCTGGATGAACACAGCAGGCCAAGCAGCATCAGAGGAGCAGGAAAGCTGACATTTCAGGTCTAGACCCTTCTTCAGAAAAATCATTCTCGCCCACTATTATCAAATCCTTCCCACCTCCATTCATGTCAGAATGGAGGCTTCAAAATCTGGTCCGTGTCTTCCTGGAAGGGATCTGGAACACATATTTGAACACATATTTGGCCAGTGCATTGAGTATAGGAATTGAGAGGTCATGTTGCGGCTGTACAGGACATTGGTTAGGCTACTTTTGGAAAACTGCATGCAATTCTGGTCTCCCTGTTAGAGGATGAATGTTGTGAAACTTGAAAGGGTGCAGAAAAGATCTATGAGGATGTTCCTGGGGTTGGAGCATTTGAGCTATATGGAGAAGCTGAATAGGTTGGGGCTATTTTCCCTCAAGATTCAGAGGCTGACGGATGACCTTATGAAAACATGAAGGGCATAGATAAAGTAAATAGACAAGATCTTTTCCCCAGCGTAGGGGAATCCAAAACTAGGGGGCATGGATTTAAGATGAGAGGGAAAGACTTAAAACAGACCTAAAGGACAACTTTTTTGTGCAGGGAGTGGTACATGTATGGAATGAAAGTGGTGGAGACTGGTACAACTACAATAATTAGAAGGCATCTGGATGCGTAAATGAATAGGAAGGGTTTAGAGGGATATGAGCCAAATGCTGGCAAATGTGACTAGACTAATTAAGGATATCTGGTCGGCATGGATGAGTTGGACCGAAGGGTCTGTTTCCACGCTGTACAGTTCTATGACTCTATGAGTCTAAAAGGATGAGGATTGGCTGGGAAACAAAGTTCTAAACTAGGAAAGGCTATTTTTGCTGAGATAAGATACAGATTATTTCGGGCGTAATGGGAGCACCAACTGGCAGATGAACATGCAAGAATAGTAGAAGCTTTCAAGAAGGAAATAAGAGCACACAATAGATATATTCCCTGTAAAGACAATGGTGGGAGCAAGACTGAAGATCCCTACTGTCTATGGGCCTAAACATTAAGAGTGAGAGATTTAGAGAATCTTGTCATAGATACTGAGTGGCTCAATACGGCACAGTCCCTAGAGGAGAATAAAAAGCCCACAGCAGAACTGAAAAACAGTACATGAAAAGCTACTGTCAGGTAGATTTAAAGGAAACTCAATGGTTTCTTTATTAAATATGTAAAGAGCAAAGGAATCACTAGGGAAAGAATAAGCCTTTAGGAACCATGGAGGCAATCTATGTACAGACCTGGAGGATGTGGACACAATCCGAATTAATATTACGAGTTAGTCTTCACAATGGATTTGGACGAGCCAGGCATAGACATCAGGGTCAGGGCATGTGAAATATTGGAAGGAATTAACACACAGAGTGTGGAGGTACGAGAAGGTTAACCTTAAAAGTGGACAAACCCACAGGCCAAGATGGGATGTATCTCAGGCTATTGAAGGCAGCTAGGGACGGGTTATGGGGCCCTGGAAGTAATTTGAAATCCTCTCTGGCTACTGGTCAGAAGCCAGAAGGCTGGCAAACTAATAATGCTGTTAAACTATCAAAAATGGGAGAAAAGGATAGACCAATACCCCTCCTCACTCTATTTATTTCCCAGCTCCCTTCCCCCCTTCCAGTCCTGATGGAGGGTCCTGACCCGAAACGTTGACTTTCCTGTTCGTCTGATGCTGCCTGACCTGCTGTGTTCCTCCAGCTCCACCACTGTATTAACTCTAACTCCAGCATCTGCAGTTCTTGATATCTCCGAATGCATGTGAATAAACCACATACCACCCTACCAACCTCCGCATCCAGCGCATCGTCCTCTGCCACTTCCACCACCTACAATCTGACCCCACCACCAAAGAGATATTTCCTTCCCCACCCCTATCTGCCTTTCATAGGGACCACTCACTCTGCAACTCCCTCGTCTGCTCCACACTCCCCACCAACCCCACCACCCCCAGCCTCTTTCCCTGCAACCACAAGAGGTGTTACACCTGTTCCTGCACCTCCTCCCTCGCCTCCATCCAAGGCCAAAAACAAACTTGCCAAATCCAACACGGGTTCATCTGTACAACCTGGTCTACTGTATCCGTTGCTCCCAACGTGACCTCCTTTACATTGGTGAGACCAAGCGCAGACTCGGTGACCGACTCATGGAGTATTTGTGCTCTGTACGCTATAATCAACAACACCTTCCAGTCGCCAACCATTTTAACTCCCCCTCCCACTCTCTTGGTGACATGTCCATCCTGGACTTCCTCCAGTGCCACAATGACGCCACGCGCAAACTGGAGGAATAGCACCTCATATTCTGCTTCAGAAGCCGACAGCCCAATGGCCTGAACATAGAATTCACCAGTTTCAAAATCTCTCCACCTTCCCCCCCCCCTCTCCCCCGCCCAATCCCCAGTACCCCCTCCCTGCATCCACCTATCACCATCTCACCAACTTTCCCCCAGGTCCAGCCCACCTCCCTCTATTTATTTCCCAGTTCCCTTCACCGTCCCCAGTCCCGATGATCCGAAACATCGACTCTCCTGCTCCTCTGATGCTGACCTAGTGTGTTAACACTTAAGCAGTACTTAGATATTCACATGCATTGCCATAACCTCCAGGACTATGGGCCAAAAGCTGGAGAATGGGATTAGTGTAGTCAAATCTTTGTTGACCAGTCCGAATGCAATGGCTCGAATGGCCACCTTCTGTGCTGTAAATGTCTATGAGAACATTCTGTATTGACAAAAATGTACTAGCATAACAGTCACACAAAAGGAATGTCTTAAGACAATTGCACAACATTCACGTAACACAAATATGATAATGCAAGTCTATGACATCCACACAAACAATTAGTTCTATTGGACACGTTAATAATTTCATCAAGTTGCATATATATTGACGAAATAGAAATTGTGCTTTTTATAAGTGAGGGTAACATTTTGGATCATGACAGGTGTATAACATATTTATTATTATCTTTACCCTCTCCAAAATTTCAAAAAGGTTAACAGTTAAATTGCTTTAAAACAAAAAAAATCACTGCAATATGAATTTTGGAAGGTAGGTGACACAGTATATGGTTGAAATAATGACCAAATGAATGCAGTTGAATTCTGAAGCATCCTTATAGATGCATAGTCATAGCAGTGAAAAATAATCACAATTTCAAAAGATTATACTAGCAATAAAAATGACATTGTAAAGTCAAAAACATTTTGAATATCAGCCCTTATGTTAAAATCTGCTGGAATGCTGGCACACAAGATGCATGAAGCATTTAACACTTTTGAGTGTTGCTGAAACAAGATGAAATTCAACAGTATACAGGTTTTGTACTACTAAAAGCCTATTTAAGTTTCTGGAAAAATATACACACCTAGTTATTTGGATGTGATGTGGCCACTGTTCAGATGAATAACAGGTACTATAAGACCCAGTGAAATATATGTCCCACTCAAACTTCTTAAGACGTGCTGCACATGTTTTGATTAGGATCCGCCTACAACTTGCTTTGGGTTCACTGAGTATGCAAAATAGGGCAAAATACCAATTTAAGCCCTCCCTAACGATTTAACATAATCAAAAAAATCTTAAAAACTTTAGCCTTTTATGAAAATTTTATTCTGCACCATATAGGTAGTCACAGTTGCTCCACTGCTCACCATGTTGTATAAGCAGTTAAATTACTGTGAAGTGTGACCTGCTGCACATGATCAAAGTTGTTGCCACTATCCTCTTTAAAAGATTAATTTACAGGGCCTGTTTAATTGAGTGT
The DNA here is from genome assembly GCF_021869965.1 of Rhincodon typus. Taxonomy (NCBI): domain Eukaryota; kingdom Metazoa; phylum Chordata; class Chondrichthyes; order Orectolobiformes; family Rhincodontidae; genus Rhincodon; species Rhincodon typus. Next base: position 63,612,155 of record NC_063345.1, on the reverse strand, counting down.
GTTAGGAAAAAAAAGCTACCTGTTTGTCAAATAGGAAGAGGCTTTTGTTTAAAACAAGATGCAGTTTATTGCAACTAGAAACAAGTTCTATTAGTATAATAGACATAATTACTGAGACTATTGGGAGACTTCAATACTACATCTCTGAGATCTAAACTGCTTTCCTGCTCGACATTGTCATATTCAGCAATGCTTAATGAGCTCTTTGGCATAGACGCTTTCACATCCTAACTATCCTATGCAATATTCCGCATTTTTCAATATTAGGTGGACACCCTTCTTTCAGGACAAGTTAGGAAGACAATGCAAGTCACCATATCAGGCTTCAAACTCAAGATAGGCTCAGAGCAGTGAACTCTCTTGGAATTATTTATAACTTGCAACATCTCCTTTCCTGACCAAATGTGAGTGTTTGTTTTTCCTCAAAATTGCAATGTTGTTTATGGTCTGTTGCATTGTAAATCCCATTTACATAGCTATATATTTAAGTGCCTCAGAAATGATACAATGATGACTGGGACCTCTTTGAGGGAAAAGCATAAAATGTGTGCTGTTACAGCCTTTCAAGTGGCCGTTTCTGCGGATTCTTTGCTGATTTGTGTTTCAGTCAGTCAGTCTAGTTAAACTGCTTATTTATCTCAGTGAGAAAAATGTGCTTGGATTTTTCCTTTTGCTATGGTGTGTGTAATGTACCAATCGTAAATTTAGTGTTCTACACTCAAGGCTTATAATTGTCAAGATATCATATTTTACAACATTTCAAGTCATTGAATCCAAAGTAAATACCATGGTCTCAAAAATATAACTAAATATAAACCATAGGCACCAGTCATTTATTACTGACAGCAGTGTTGTTTCAAGTGGAAAGTGGTCTAAACACAATTAGCGGAAATGACGTAACCCTCAACAATTCAATCAATTCAATTACATAATTGTTATACATATCACTTCTTTCAATTTTATCTCAAAAATGTAGCTACACTGTCCATTTTATTCAACAAGGCTTGCATAAATATTCAAGTAATATTTTATGAACCATAGAATTAAAACTTGAAAATGTGACAAAAAAATACTTATATGTGATCGAAAATGAAACATTTACATAGTACCTTTCACAACAGCAGGAATCTCCCAAAGAACTTTTGTTTATCCAGAGTAAACCAGCAATCTGTGACCTGGTAACTTTCGAGGAACAGACATTTGAAAGAGTCACCGTATTGCAACACAAACCATTTCTATGCAGGAAGAATCAAGACAAATGGCCTACATTTTGGCAGCATTGGAACCATAAGTTCCAATGCTCAATACACAGGGATGTAAAGTCCTGAAATTACTCACAGAGAAATCAATCATGGGGTCATCCATTTGGGAAAAGAAGCCCCAAATAAGCAGAACTGTCAGTATCTGCAAGGATCTGATCATTCAGTCAGAGGTGCTCCTTTTGCATGTTTAGTCCTGATAGGTTGCTTGTCTCAGAGTGAGCCTTTGAATGGGCAAACAGCGAGAATTCGGATAGTGGCCGTGAGCTGGTCTACTGGGAACTGGAGCCATGGCTGCAACCAGAGATGAATCGGAAGCAGCTGGAACCAGAGATCGAAGCTGGCAGGAGTGGGAGGACTTAAGACAGAAGGGACAGTGCAATTCGTCCCCGGAGAGCGGGAGAAGGGCCCACACAATGTAATTTGCCCTAGGTCCCACAACCCCTAAGGACAGCCTCATTGGAAACATTCAATGCTGTTTAGCAATAGGGAAAGGACATTTTACAAGGTCTTCAATTCACCATTCAGAACAGTTCAAGCGTTGCTGAAGAAGAGTGCAAAGGTTGCAGACGGGGAGTGAGGACGTGAGAGGGAGAAAGAGAGAAGCAGACTTCATGTTAGGCATCATGCAGTTAGCTACACAATTGGGAAGACAGATTCCGGGTAGAGCACTCAATGAGGAAGCATGAATTGTTTTGTTGTTTGGTGCTGTTAAAACTCAGGAAAAAATTTCTAAGATTTAGTCAGCAGCTCAGGAGAACCTCTAGAGAGCTGAGAACGTAGAAAGGTCAATGATTGTGTTGACGGAAATGGTGAGGGACTTGGAGGATAAATCAAAGGATATGGGGAGAAACTGGAAACAGAGAGTATGAGTTGGATGATCAGCCATAATCACACTGAATGATTGAGCAAGCTCGAAGGGCCAAATGGCCTACTCCTGCTACTATATTCTATGTTTCTAAGAAGACTTCATTCACAAATACTTCAGTGCAGCTGAAAGAGTTAGAAAATGTTACAAGCAGTATTTGCTTGATGCAACAGAACAAAACTGAACTGACAGTCCCAGTGGCACAACAGGCTCTGTGAAGTTAGTAGTCAGTGAAGAGTTGTTCTTATAAATGAGCACTGGGATATAGTTTCAGAATGCAGGGGAGCTTAGCCTCAGGAAAACATGGTGGTTGACCAGAATTGCAGCAGATTAATGTGATATCCATGGGATCTGTCTTGATCATATTTACTATTTGATATGCCATGTGGAATCATAGTCTATTACCCACGCATACTGTAGGTTAATTCAGGGTGTCAGAAATAAATTGTAATTTTTTTAAAATCACTCTTGGAATGTGGGTGTCATTGACTGGGCCAGCATTTTAAAGTCCATTCCAATGGCCTCCTCCTGTAGCGGCCTCCCAGTGTGGCATGTCACCAGTGCGATCTGGAGCCAGGACCTGGTCCAGATGGAAACTAAGTGTCAGCATGGTCTGTTGTACTGAACTTTTATTTCTGCAATGCTTATGGAGTTTAATCTGGAAAAATGTGAGGTAATGTTTTTCGGAAGGTCTAACATATAGTAAATGGCAGAACCCTTAAGAGTACTGATAGGCAGAGGGATCTGGCTGTACAGGTACACAGGTCACTGAAAGTGGCAACGCAGGTGGAGAAGGTAGTCAACAAGGCAAACAAACAAGGCATACGGCATGTTTGTCTTCATTGGCTGGGGCATTGAGTTTGAAAATTGGCAGGTAATTTTGCAGCTTTATAGAACCTTAGTTAGGCTGCATTTGGAATATTGTGTTCTATTCTGGTCACCACACTACCAGAAGGATGTGGTTGCTTTGGAGAGGGTACAGAAAAGACTTACCAAGATGTTGCCTGGCATGGAGGGCATTAGCTGTGAGGAGAGGTTGGAGAAACTTGGGTTGTGCTCACTGGAAAGATGGAGGTTGAAGGGTCATCTGTTAGAGGTCTATAAGATTATGAAGGGCATGGACAGAGTGGACAGTCAGAAGCTTTTTCCCAGGGTGGAAGAGTCAGTTACTAGGGGTCATAGGTTTAAGGTGCAAGGGGCAAGGTTTAAAGGTGATGCATGAGGCAAGTTTTTTACACAGAGGGCCGTGGGTGCCTGGAACTCACTGCCGGGGGAGGTAGTTGAAGCAAATACAATAGTGACTTTTTAAGGGCCTCTTGACAAATACATGAATAGGATGGGAATAGAGGGATAGGGTCCCTGGAAGGGTAGGGGGTTTTAGTTGTGACGGGCAGCATGTCGGTGCAAGCTTAGATGGCCGAAGGGCCTGTTCCTGTGCTGTAATTTTCTGTCTTCTTTGTTCTTTGCTGGATATTTTATTTTTCTATTGTCTAAGATCTTGCAATTAATGAAGCCGTGCTTGGGTACTTTTTGTATCTCAGCCAACACTGTAATTGGCAATGTATAAACTTTTCACTGTACTCACTGAGTGTGACAATAAAAGCAGCTCTATTCTGTTCTATTCTATACTAGTTGTCCTTGAGAAGGTGATGGTGCACTGACTTCTTGAGTCACTGAGTCCATGTGCTTGGGTAGGCTCACAACGTGCAGGTGGTGGTGTTCCCTTGTAACTGCTGCCTTTGTCCTTCTAGATGGAAGTGGTCATGGGTTTAGAAGGTGCTGTCTATGAAGTCTTGGGCAAATTTCTGCAGTGCATCTTGTAGATAGCACACATGGCTGCAACTGAGCATGGGTGGTGAAAGGAGTGGCTGCTTTGTCCTGGATGGTGTCAAGCTTCTTGTGTGTTGTTGGGGCTGCACTCATCCAGGCAAGTGGGGAGTATTCGATCACACTCCTGAGTTGTACCTTGCAGGTAATGGACAGGCTTTGGAGAGTCAGGAGGTGATTCACTCACCACAGTATTCCTAGCATCTGACCTGGTCTTGTTGCCACTGTATTTAGTCAAGTCCAGTTGAATTTCTGGTCAGCGGTAATTCCAAGATGTTGATAGTGGGGAATTCAGTAATAGTAATGTCATTGAACGTCAAGGGGCAGTGGCTGATTGTCTTTTATTGGAGATCATCATTGTCAGGCATTTGTGTGGTGTGAATTTATTTGCCACTTATCATTCAAAGCCTGGATATCGTCCAGAACTTGTTGCATTTGAACATAGACTGCTTCTGTATCTGAGGAGTCGTGAATGGTGCTAAACATTGTGCAATCATCAGCGAACAGCCCCACTTCTGACCTTATGATGGAGGGAAGGTCATTGTCTAGAACATGAGAGTCATAGAGCTGTACAGCATGGAAACATACCCTTAAGTCCAACTCATCCATGCTGACCAGATACCCTAAATTAATCTAGTCCCATTTGCCAGCGTCTGGCCCATATTCCAATTTATACACCCATGCAGATGCCTTTTAAATGTTGTAATTGTACCAGCCTCCACCACTTCCTCTGGCAGCTCATTCCATGTACGCACCACCCATTGCATGCAAAAATTGTCCCTTAGGTCCTTTTTAAATCTTTCCACTCTCACCTTAAACCTATGCTGTCTTTTTTTGGAGTCCCCTACCCTGGGGAAAAGACCTTGGATGTTCACCCTATGTATGGCCCTCATGATTTTATAAACCTCTAGAAGGTTACCCCTCAGCCTCCGATACTCAGGGAAAATAGCTCCAGCCTATTCAGCCTCTCCCTGCAGGTCAAACACTCCAACCCCAGCAACATCCTTGTAAATATTTTCTGAACCCTTTCAAGTTTCACAACATGCTTCCTATAGCTGGGAGACCAGAACTGCACACAGTATTCCAGAAGTGGCCGAACCAGTGTCTCATACAGCCGCAACATGACCTCCCAACTCCTATACTCAATGCACTGACCAATAAAGGCATGCATACCAAACTCCTCCTTCACTATCCTGTCTACCTGCAACTCTACTTTCAAGGAACTATAAACTTGCATCCAAGATCTCTTTATCAGCAACATTCCCCAATACCTTACCATTAAGTGTAAAAACAGAAGTTGCTGGAAGCTCAGCAGGTCTCACGGTTCTGAGGAAGGGTCACCGGACCCGAAATGTTAACTCCGATTTTTTCTTACAGATGCTGCCAGACCTGCTGAGCTTCCAGCAACTTCTGTTTTTGTTCCTGATTTACAGCATCCACAGTTCTTTCAGTTTTCCTTACCATTAAGTGTTTAAATCCTGCCCTGATTTGCCTTTCCAAAATGCAGCACCTCATATTTACCGAAATTAAACTCCACCAGATTAAACTCTGATCAAGGTCCCATTGTACTCTGAGGTAACCTTCTTTGCTGTCCACTACACCAGCAATTTTGGTGTCATCTGCAAACTTATTAATCATACCTCCTATGCCCACATCCAAATCATTTATATAAATGACAAAAAGCAATGGACCCAACACCAATCGTTGTGGCACACCGCAGGTCACAGGCCTCCAGTCCAAAAAGTAATCTTCTTCTATACCTTCTGTCTTCTGCCTTCGAGCCAATTTTGTATCCAAATGGCCAGTTCTCCCTATATTCCATGTCTGTAACCTTGATAACACGTGGTACCTTGTTGAACACCTTACTGAAGTCCATTGCAATTCCTCTGCTCTGCCTTCATCATTCCTCTTTGTTACTTCTTCAAAAAACTCAACTAAGTTAGTGAGACACGATTTCCCACGAACAATGCCATGTTATCTATTCTTAATCAGTCCTTGCCTTTCCAAGTACGTGTAAACGCTGTCCCTCAGGATCCCTTCCAAAAACTTGCCCAACACTGATGTCAGGCTCGCTGGTCTATAGTTGCCTGGCTTTTCCTTATGACTTTACCAAAAGGATTCTGGGTAATCTAAGATGAGGACGGGAAAAAATTGTGGCTGTAAGAGCTGCTTCGTTTTTGAGGACTGTTAGTGTTGGAGCTGATTTCCCCAATTTTTTGCAGCAGTAATTACTGTTTTATAAGCTGTTGCATTGTTTTGGAACTTTGGGACAAAAAGAGTCACTACCCTGAGGAACTCCTGCAGAGCTGTCCTGGATCTGAGATGACTGACCTTCAACAACCACAAGCAACTTCCTATGTGCCAGGTATGACTCCAACTAGTGGAGAGTCTGCCCCCTGATTCCCAATTATTCTGGTTTTGCTAGAGCTCCTTCATACCACACTCAGTCAAACGCACCCTTGTTGTCAAGGGCTATCACTCTCACCTCACCTCTGAAATTGGTCCATGTTTGAACCAAGACTATAATGAGGTCAGGAACTGAGGGGTTCTGGCAGAACCCAACTCGGCGTCAGTGAGCAAGCGGGTGCAGCTTGATAGCACTGTTGATGACATCTTCCATCACTTTACTGATGATCAAGAGTAGACTGATGGAGCGGTAATTTGCCAGGTTGGATTTGTCCTGCTTTTTGTGTACAGGACATACATGCGCAATTTCTATATCGTCAAGTAGATGCCAGTGTTGTAACTGTACTGGAACAGTTTGGCCAGGGGAGAGGCGAGTTTTGGAGCACAAGTCTTCGTTCCTGTTGCTGGAATGTTGCCAGGGCCCACAGCCTTTGCAGTATCCAGAGCCTCCAACCATTTCTTTAAACGACATGGGGTGAACTGAATTAGCTAAGGACTGGTATCTGTCATGCTGGGGGTCACTGGAGGAGGCCAAGATGGATCAACCACTTGTCACTTCTGACTTTTCCTCCCTTCTGTGGTTTTCTTCTCCTCTTCTGTCTTCTCGGACTCTCAGCCTCGGACACCGGGCCCCTGGCCTCCGAAGTGGGGTCAGCAGCCCACAGCAGGGGCACCAGTGGCCCAGTGCAAAGCAGGAGCAGCGGCCCAGGGTGGAGCATAGCAGCATCCAGTGGTCAGACGATGTGGAGGCCTCCTGCTGTGGACAGCCTTTGGAAAGAGACTGGGATGTTTATCTTTTTAATTTGCTTCTTTTTTTTCTGACCTATGCTTATGCTGTGTAAGGCTGTAATGCAACTTATTTTCTGTCATTTCTCGATTTTGCAACCAAGGATTGTAACTAGGTACTCCGTACCTGAGATGGTGCTGCGTGTTGGAGACATTAGTTACAGTGTAACTTGTCGGTAACTGAAGAAGCTGTGCATTGATACCTTTGTACCTAAGACGGCGCTGTAAGTGGCGATTTATAAACTTTTCACTGTACTCATTTGAGTACATGTGACATGACAGCTAATTCATCAATTAATTATTCATTCATTGAAGATTGCTGAGAATGCTTCAGCCTTATCTTTTGCACTGATGTATCGGGCTCTTCCATCATTGAGGATGGGCGTCTAGATGTGGCAGGACTGCAGAGCCTTGGTCTGATCTGGTGGTTTTGGGATCATTTAGTTCCGTCCATCACTTGCTGCATATACTGTTTGGTACGCAAGACACCCTGTTTTGTAGCTTCACCAGACTGGCATCTGGTATTAACCGTATTACCGTTGCAACATTGTAGGGTAAAGCATGTTGGTGGTGGGTTTGGCTCAGTTGGTTGGATGGTTGTTTTCTGAGGTAGTATGATGCCAACAGCATGGGTTCAATTCCCATCACCATCTGAGGTTATTGTTAAGGTCTCTACCCTCACCTGAGGCATGGCAGCCCTCAGGTTAAGTCACCACTAGTCATTTCTCTCTAATAAATTTCCTCCATGACTGATGGTGGAAATTGAATTTAATTTTAAAAGACTGGAATTAAGGATCTACTGATGACCATGAAACTATTGCCGATTGTCAGAAAAACCTGTCTGGTTCACTAATGTCCTTCACGGAAGGAAATCTGCCATCCTCACCTGGTCTGGCCTACATGTGACTCCAGACCCACAGCAATGTGTTTGACTTTCAGCTGCCTTCTGAAATGGCCTAGCAAGCCACTCGGTTATACCAATCGCTACAAAGTCTCAAAGAAATAAAATGGGACAGCCCACCTGGCATCGACCTAGGCACCGGAAAAGACAATGGCAGAAACAGCCCTGTCAACCCTGCAAAGTCCTCCTCACTAACATCTGAGGGCTAGTGTCATAATTATGAGAGCTGTCTTGCAGACTTGTCAAGCAAAAGCCTGACATAGTCATACTCATGAAATCATGCTTTACAGAAAATGTCCCAGACACCACCATCACCATCCCTGGATATGTCCTGTCCCACCGGAAGGACAGATCCAGCAGAGGTGGCAGCACAGTGGTATATAGTCAGGAGGGAGTTGTCATGGGAGTCCTCAACATTAACTCCAGACCCCATGAAGTCTCATGGCTTCAGGTCAAACATGGACAAGAAAACCTCCTGCTGATTATCACTTACCGTCCACCCTCAGCCGATAAATCAGTACTCCTCCATGTTGAACAATACTCAGAAGAAGCACTAAGAATGGCAAGGCAGCAAGATATACTCTGGGTGGGGGATTTCAATGTGCACCACCAAGAGTGGCTCAGCAGCAGTACTACTGATTGAGCTGGTCGGTTCCTAAAGGACATAGCTGCTGGACTGGGTCAGTGGCAGGTGGTGAGGGAACCAACAAGAGGGAAAAACATACTTGACCTCATCCTTACTAATCAGCCAGCTGCAGTTGCATCTGGCCATGACAGTATCGGTAAGAGAGACCATCGCGCAGTCCTTGTGCAGACAAAGTCCCACATTCACATTGAGAATAACTTCCATTGTATTGTGCCGCACCATCACTGTGCTAAAAGGGACAGACATCGAAAAATCTAGAAACTTAAGACTGGGTGTTGATGCCGCACCGTGGGCCATCAGCAGAAGCAGAATTGTAATCCAGCACAATCTGTAACCTCATGTCTCAGCATATCCCCCACGTAACCATTACCATCAAGCCAGGGGATCAACCCTGGTTCAATGGAGAGTGTAGGAGGGCATGTCAGGAACAGCACCAGGCATACCTGAAGATAAGGTGTCAACCTGGTGAAGCTACCAAATTGCACTACATGTGCACCAAACAGCATAAATAGCAAGTAATAGACAGAGCTAAGTGATCCCACAACCAACAGATCAGATCTAAGCTCTGCAGTCCTGCCACCTCCAGTCATGAATGGTGGTGGACAATTAAAACAACTCACTGGAGGAGGAGATGCTACAAATATTCCCATCCTCAATGATGGAAGAGCCCTGCACATCAGTGCAAAACATAAGGCTGAAGCTTTTGCAGCAGTGCCAAGTTGATGATCCATCTTGGTGTCCTCCAGCATTACAGATACCAGTCTTTAACCAGTTCAGTTCACACCATGTGAGATCAAGAAATGGTTGCAGACACTGGATACTGCAAAGGCTATGGGCCCTGACAACATTCCGGCAATAGTACTGAAGGGCTTGTGCTGCAGAATTTGCCGCTCCCCTAGCCAAGCTGTTCCAGTACAGTTACCATGCTGGCATCTATCCAACAATATGGAATATTACCCATGTATGTCCTGCACATAAAAAGCAGGACAAATCTAACCCAGCCAATTACTGCCCCATCAATCTACTCTCGATCATCAGTAAAGTGATGGAAGGTGTCATCAACAGTGCTATCAAGCAGCACCTGCTCAGCAATAACCTGCTTAGTGATGCCCAGTTTGAGTTCCACCAGGGCCACTGAGCTCCTGACCTCATTATAGCCTTGGTTCAAACATGGACAGAAGAGCTGAATTCCAGAGATGAGTTGAGAGTGACAGCCCTTGACATCAAGGCTGCATTTGGCCGAGTGTGGTATCAAGAAGCCTTAGCAAACCTGGAGTCAATGGGTATCAGGGGCCAAACTCTCCGCTGATTAGAGTCATACTTGACAAATAGGAAGATGGTCATGGTTGTTGAAGGTCAGTCATCTCAGCTGAAGGACACCTAGCAAGATTGTAACATAAATTTGATAGTCAGGTCTGGGTTTGTATCACTTTCTGAATAATGTTGCAAAGTAGGAAACAGCAGCCAATTTGCACATGCCAGGTTCCTAAAAATGATGTACAATATTGACCAAACTTCATGGAAAAATATGAAAATAAAACACTTGAGGTTCTTCAGAAGAATACTTCAATTTCTTATGTGTCAAACTATAAAGGCAAATAGTTGTCCTCTCTTAGTGCCCCATCTAAACAACCATACCGCCGACACTGCAGCATGCCTTCAGTAGTGCATTGAAATGACAGTCTAGATTTTTACGTGCTCGATATTCAATGTGTGACTTGAATCTACAATATTTGACCATGACCTAGTGAGCTAAAGGGTGGCACAGTGGTAGTGCTGCTGCTTCACAGTGCCAAGGACCTGGGTTTGATTCCACCCTCAAGCAACTGTCTGTGTGGAGTTTGCACATTCTCCCTGTGTCTGTCGGTTTGCTCTGGGTGCTCTGGTTTCCTCCCACAGTCCAAAGTTGCGTAGGTTAGGTGGATTGGCCTTGCTAAATTGCCTGCAGTATTCAGGGATGTGTAAATTAGGTGGATTAGTCATGGGGAATGCAGGGTCACTAGGATAGGGTGGAGGTGGATCTGGGTGCAATGCTCTTTGGAGGGTCCGTGTGGAATCAATGGGCCAAATGGCTTGCTTCGACACTGTAGGGGATTCTATGCTTCCAAAGCTGACTTACTAAAAATGTGCACTTAACACATAATGTGTGGATACATTTAAAATGCAACACATACATAAATATAAAAGACGGCTGTGATAACTAAAGATATTTCTTTATCTGCTAAAAAAATTTGTAACCTCATTCAGCATTCTGTTTCCAAGGAAATGACAGAACTAAAAGGACTGTGAAGACATTGCACCACAACTATGTCAAAGAGCACAGAATCCAACAGAAAAGAAAAACCATCTTCTAAAGAATACAAGGCTTGATAAAGAAGAGGCTTGATTCTTGCTGAATTATTTAAATAAACATGTGGTTTTATGAAAATTTTCTCTGCAGGTCAAATTACATATTAATGGCTTATCCTCCTTAAAACATTCAAGCTGAGAAATGGATGCAGCACTCCTTACAAAGACCCTATTATTTCACACTGAGACCTTGGGGACGTACAAAGGAATGAGTTCCTTTCATCGTCTGGAAGATGTGCAGTCCCCTATTTATTTTTTCATTTGTTGCAAACATTGCTGTGTTTTATTTGGCTGCCATGGGACATGTATCTGTTTGTGTAATGAAAGAATATTTTTGTTCCTTTTCACTCTGTTGATACATAATGCCCCGATCAATGTTCTGTACCCAGTGTGCTGCACTTATTGAAAGGTGGGTGTTGTTAATACTGGCTCGTAAAGACTCTCCAAGAGAAGGTTCAGAAAGTGCATGAGTTTATAAGCCAAGTTGGGACAAGCCTGCTGGTAAGACAGAGAGTCAATCTTCAATGTTTGCATCACACATGGGGTGCTTTGACAGTCTAACGCCAGTGAATGTTAACAACAGAGAGAGAGAAAGAGAGAGAGAGGTACACATACAGGCAGTGAGAGGAAAATTAGCAGGAAGACAGGACAGTTATTAAAATAAGGATGCAGTATATCAAATATTATATACAACCACACACTTCCTGACTTAGTTTCAAAATCAACTCTCTGAAGCAAAATATTAGTATAATGATATCTGATTTTGTGTTTTATTAGCTTTGAAAGTTTCTACATTGCTCCTTCGAAGATGCAAAAAGCCTGTGGCAGTGTAAAATTAATGTGATTGTTGCAAAGAGTGGACTCAATGGCCTTTTCTCATCCTAAAATTAATTGCATACCAGCAAATGTCTTGTGGCATTGCAGGTAGTGAGTCAGAGGATATGTGGTTTAATTGCTGCTGAAGGATCATGCCAGGCAATGTAAATGACTCGGCTGTTTATGTGCAGCGGAGTGTAAGCTGACCTATTCCATTAATGCATGATCAAGCTGCCCTGAGATCAATTAGATGTTCATTGGTTTCAAAATTTTTATTCTTTGAGAAATTTCTGAATGCCCCTCCTGGCAAATGGCTCAGACACATGTCTTACTATGTAGCCTCCACTATAAAGGCGCCAGTTGTTCCCTCTTCACCCTGAATTGTTATTAGTTTAACAGATTTTACCAACACTAACTCTGCACTCTGATAATTCTTCATCCTTCTCTCTTTCTGAACACTTCAGGAAACTTATCTCTAGAAAGGCTGGTAATAAAATGTCCATGTTTGCCTGCACTTACTTCAACCACTACAGAATACTTTAAGAATACAAAAGACTTGTTATATTGTCCACATACAAACATGCCTCCACACAAACCAGGAGCAGGAGTAAGTCACTCATAGAAACATAGAAAATAAGAGGAGTAGGCCATTCAATCCTTCGAGTCTGCTCTGCTATTTGATTTGATCATGACTGATCGTTCAACTTAGCAACCTGTTCCCACTCTCTCCATATAACCTTTGATGCCTTTGCCCTGGAAACTACATCCATCTCCTTCTCAAAAAAATTTAATGTTTTGACTTCAACTGCTTTCTGTGGCAGTGTATTCCACAGGCTTACCACTCTCTGCGTGAGGAATTTCTCCTCGTTTCAGTCTTAAATGGCCTGCCCTAAATCCTTAGGCTGTAGCTCAAGCCTGCTGTCCAATTCAGTAAAATCATGGCTAATCTGATTACTTTATAATCCCAATAAATGCCAATAACCTTTTGTCACTTTACTTATCAAGCAGCTATTGAATATTCAAAGCTTCTGCTACCACTGCCTTTTGAGAGAGAAGCTTCCCAAGACTCTGAAGTTTGTCTGATATATAAAAAATACTCATTATCTCGGTCTTGAATAAGTAATCTTCTTTTTCAACAATGACCCCTCGTTCTAGATTTTCTCATACGATAAAACATCATTTCCACATACACTTGTCAAGTGGATCTTATATGTTTCAATCAAGTAGTTTACTACTCTGAAATTCTAACAGTCACAGCCTAACCTGTCCAAACTTTTCTCATGAGCCTACCCACACATTCCGTATATTGGTCTTGTAAAGCCTTCTCTAACTGCTTCCAATGCATTTGTATCCTTCCTTAAACACAGAGGCCAATACTGTACATAATACTCTGGATGGCATCTCACCATTGCTGAAGTACAATGTATTTGGTTTTGTATTCAATTCCTCTCACAATAAATGATAACATGCTATTAGCTTTACCAATTACTTACTGTAGTTGTATCAAACTTTGTGATTCAGTATCCCAGAGCTCTGCAATCTATGCCATTTAAATAATATGCTACTCTTGTTCTTCTTCCTGCCAAAATAAACATTTTTATGTTTTTCCACACCATGTTCCATTTTCCAGATCTACACTTATTCATTTAATGTATATCGTTTAGAAGCCTTCTCTTCACAACATCCTCTCCTGCCCGCTTTCATGCTGTCAGCAAATTTAGTAACCATGCCTTTTGTCCATTCATGTATTTCTATAAATTGTAAAAATTTAAGGTCCCAGCACTGATCCCTATAGCACAGCACTCATTACATCTTGTCAACCAAAAAATTACCCATTTATGCCAATGTTCTGTTTTCTGTTAGCTAAAACCAATCTTCATGACAATATGTCATCCCTATACTGAAAGCTTTCCATTTTCTGCAATAACCTTTGTGTGGTACCTTATCAAAAACTTTCTGTGAATTCAAGTGCAGTATATTTACCAGTTCTCCTTTATCAACAGCACGTGTTACTTCTTTAAAGCATTCCATTAAATTGGTTAAATGTGATTTGCCTTTCACAAAACCAAAGTTGACTCTGCATGTGTTACACCAAACATTTTCTAAGTGCCCTACTACAATGTCTTTATAATAGCTTTTAACGTTTTCTGTGACAATGTTAAGCTGAATGACATATAATTTCCTGCTTTTTCTCCCTCTCTCTCTCTCTCCCTTTTGATGAATTCTTTACCTTTCAATCTAATGTGACATTTCCCAAATCTGGAGAATTTTGTAAAATCAAGTCCCTGGACTTCAAAGTAACCTGTTGCATGGCGTGTGAGCTGATCTGAAAGGAGGCATGACGATGTGGTAAGGATGATAATTTACTTCTACCAACAAAAACAGTCAACGAGGGGGGTGGCCATGGAAAATGCAGGGACAGTATTGGTGCTGAAGACACAAGTGATGTGGAGGTGCTGGTGGTGGACTGGGGTGGACAAGGTCAGAAGTCACACTACACTTGGATATGGTCACAGAGTCATAGTCATAGAGATATATAGCAGGGAAACAGACCCTTCAGTCCAACTCATCTATGCCGACCGGATACCCTAAATTAATCTAGTCCCATTTGCCAGCATTTGGCTCTTATCCCCTTAAACCCTTTCTATTTACATATCCATCCAGATACCTTTTAAATGTTGTAATTGTACCCGCCTCCATCGCCTCATTCCATACACACACCACCCTCTGCCTGAACAAGTTGCCCCTCAGGTCCCTTTTAAATCATGCCCCTCTCACCTTAAACCTGTGTCCTCTACTTCTGGACTCCCCTACCCTGGGGAAAAGACCTTGACTATTCACCCTATCCATGCCCCTCATGATTTTATAAACCATTATTTGGTCACCCCTCAGTTTCCAAAGCTCCAGGGGAAAATAGCCCCAGCCTATTCAGCATCTCCCCATAGCTCAAACCCTCCAACCCCAGCAACATCCTTGTATGTCTTTTCTGAACCCTTTCAAACATCACAACATCTTCCTTCTAGTAGGGAGGCCAGAATTGAACACAGTATTCCAAAAGTAGCCGAACCAATGTCCTGTACAGCTGCAACACGACCCTCCAACTCCTCTACTCAATGCACTGACCAAAAAAGGCTCTCAACCACCTATTCGAAAAGAATAGTTCCAAATTCCTCAAGCCCCGAAAAATTTCCATTGGCCATTACTTAGTTTTCTATCATCAGCTAATTTTGTATCCATGTTGTGTTTTTACCATGATCTATAATTGTCCTTAAGTCTGTTGTGTGGTAGTATTAAACATCTTTTGGAAATCCATGTTAACTGCATTACCCTTTGACTCTTTCTGCTATCTCCTCAAAAAAGTCCAGCAAGTTAGTAAATGTGTTCGGAAGTTAATGCTTCTCTTCCTAATTAATCCACCTTCTTCCATGTAATTACGAATTCTAACCCGAATAATTAGAATTTAGAACATAGAACAGTAAAGCCTAGGAACAGGCACTTCGGCCCACAATGTTGTGCCAAACATGATGCCAAATAAACTAATCCCTTCTGCCTTCACTTGGTCCGTATCCCTTCCACCATTGCATATTCACGTGTTTATTTAAAAATCCCTTAAATGCCCTTAACATGTCTGCCTCTACCACCACCAACAGTTTTATTTGAAATCACAAGCTATCAGAGCGCTGCTCCCTTGTCAAATGAAGCCTGAAAAAGGGGTGGTGCCCCAAAAGCTTGTCATTTCAAATAAACCTGTTGGACTATAACTTGGTGTCGTGTGATTTCTGACGAAGGCACAATTGGATTATGGTTCAAATATTCAAATCAACAAGCTGCAACAGTCAAGCACCTTCTCAGACTTTGCTTGTTGGGAATTTGCACAACGTAATTTTTCAGGAAAGTGGAGGAGAATTGGAAGTGGTGTTAATACATAAGGTGAGTCTTGCTATTAATGAGATGCAAATTCAGAGGAATAAGTTAGTCATCACTTAGTAGCCAGTTTCTAAAGTTGCCATTTCAAACTGAAGGGAACAAAAAATCCGAAAACTATTTTTCAATGTCTAGAATCGGTACAGTGTGGAAACAGGCCATTTAGCCCATAAAGTCCACACCACTCCTCCAAAGAGCATCCCACCCAGACCCATGATCCTACCCCTGATTTCAATCCACCTAAGCTGCACATCTTTAGACTGTGGGAGGAAACTGGAACACCCAGAGGAAACCCACGCAGACATAGGGAGAATGTGCAAACTCCACACAGACAGTTGCCCGAGGCTGGAATCTAACCCGGGTCCCTGGTGCTGTGAGACAGCAGTGCTAATCACTGAGCTACATTGTGACTTATTTCATTGTTGCTGTCATTTTCCAACTATTTTCCCAATGCCTATGCCTCACACCAGGGAGGGGAATATTCTGCCCATCTTTTCCATATTCACCTTGTCAAGACCTTGTACCCTTTAATCAACTCGCCTTCACTTTTCTGTTCTGGAGTGAAAACAAGTCCAGATCAACCTGATCAAAATCAAAAGTAGTTAGAATCAGATCGTTGCCCCAAATATAAATACTGCAATGCAAAAATCTAATTTACTCCCTTTGCATATAATTTCTAACCCAAGCATTACAAACACAAAGAATCAAAGTTTGAAGCATTTCATAATTATCCATATTGATGAGAGAACAATAACTAAAGTTTTCTCTCATGCATTCCCTCAGGATCCACGATGACTTTCCTCCACCCTGGAGTTGTGGGTCCTGAGGTGATTAAAACAGGGATTAATGGTGGGTCCACACACGCGGCTTCAAGTGGGACTGGTGACGTTTGAAGAAGCAGGTGGATGAGATGCTTGAGTATTTTCACACAGTGCTTCCACTGTTTGTGCATGGCTTCCACCCTTGGACCTGCCAGGGATGCGCTCAAAATGGTTAGCTCCTTTGCAAAGGCTTCTTCTTCAATTCGGGCAGCGCTGGGCTCAAAGTTACCATGAGTCGGCGAGGCTATTGCAATTTTTCAGGGATTTCCTTGAAGTATTTCCTCTGTTCACCTGGTAGCCACTTGCTATGTGGAAACTCAGAGTCGACAGCTTGTTTCAGAAGTCCCAGAGTCGAGCATGCGAATGAGATGGTCCATCCAATGCTCTGAATAACCATAACCACAGCCTGAATGCTGAGGATTTTTGCCTGAGGAAGAGCACAGATATTGGAGTTCATCAACTGCCACGGGGTTTTGCAGGATTTTGGGGAGACATTGCTGGTCATATTTCAATTTGAGATGTCTTCTGTACATTGCCCACATCTCCGGCATATACAAGAAAGCTAGTAACTTTGCTGCCCTGGAAATCAGGAGCTTGGTGCCGAGTTTGAGGTCTTTGCCACCAAACACCCTTTTCCTTAAATGACCGAAGATGTTTAACCCTAACCCTAACCTTAACCCTAACTCTAACCCTATCGCAGGAATCAATGTTGAATTTCGTAGTCAACATCAACCCTTGCACACAGAAGGCTCACAAGGAGTGGGAATGGATTCATGATGTCCAAGATAATACAATAAATATTGTCAATACTCTGTTCAATATTTATATGAAGGCAATGCATTTAGGTGACCATAATTTCAAATAAATTCTGAGCCTTTGTTGAAGAGCCAATATGTGAATGTTTGCAGAGAAAGAGATGACTAATACTAGTCATCATTTTAATCACTGTGCCATACAGAAAGAGATATTTTTCAGTGGTATGTGGATTCAAATTGCATCATTACACCTTTAATTCCAACAAAGAAACAAGAGATTATAGCTGAATATATTTTTGAATAAAGACTCTGCACTTTGAGAGATTTTGCTCATGTTTCTTTAGGTCAAATCTGTTGAATGATTACCAGAAAAGGTAGAAATTTGCAAGCTGCATATTTAGAACAACCAGTTTTGGAAATCATGAAAGCACATATCTGATCCAAGGGTAACATCTCTTCATGAAAGATCTGCACATTTATCACAGCTTTATCTCCACCATCTTTTGGCAGTCACAGTTACTCGAAAATTGTCTTATTTCTCCCACAACATCTTAAAATGTCGAATCAAAACCTGTCATTGGCTTTCACAAGTTTTATTGTCAAAAGATGCAATAACCTCTGAAATAAAATGAACACAGGATTATAAAATCCAGCGTAACCATCAGAATGCAGCACAAATTAATCCATTATTTGTGGCAGGATAAGGACAAAGCTGCACAAACCTTGTCTCCCATAATCTATTTAAGCAATCCACTCTTATTCTCAGTTCAAGATGGTAATGTTGTAGGATAGAATGTATATTACTTCAAATTCACCTGGCTCAGATATGGCTATGGATGATTAAATTGACAGACCTCAATACGTTTTTGACAGATAGATATTTATTGTAATACCTAAAACAACCATTACTTTCTGTTTTATTGTAGGAATCTGTAACACTTTCTTGATAGATATTGCAAATTGAATATTCCTCTATTTGATGCCTCACCCAAATATCTACATGATTATACGTGGCATTTGCATTAACCAGAGGCTAAAATATAAATAAAATTACAATATAAATAGAAATATTATACAAAGAAAAGGTGACTTCAATTTGATTATGGCCAGAGCACAATGCCAGAGCATTGAGGAGGAAAGACAAATGTGCATGCAAATTTAAGTCACATGGCCAAATATGAATCTGATTGTGGTGCATAAGTAAGCTGTCTGAGTGTAGTGTAGCCTTTTAAGCTACAGTCTTTTTAAGTAGCACTTTGGAGCCCAGTGATTGATTGAAGCCAGACTGTCTAGAGTTGTGAAGAACTGCGCTTGGTTTCATTTCTTCCCCTCACAGGAAGAAAACGCTACATCAAAGTTGGCTTTGGCAGTGAGTGAATGTTTTGAACAAATTGGTTAGAAATAAAAGATCCATAATTGTTACCCATTGATCGGACTTTCTGCACTTTCTTCAATTCATCTGTTTCTGCACAAAGTCTATCAATTTCCAATACTGCTGTCTTTGTAGCACATTTAATTTTATTCAAAGTATCCTTCATTGTGGCAGTTGTGAAGTTTTTCTCATCCTACATTTTTAGGTCATGGAAAAACAGGAGTTGAGTGTGTTTCAGTCATATTACAGAATTAAACATCACTTCCTTATTGCATTCATTCACATGGATGTTCATCAACCCTAGCAGAATGTAGTTCAATACTGTTGATAAATGCAATTTATCCTTATTTTGATGGTACTGGAATTGAAGTGAATTTAGGTCCTCATGTGCTGATTTTTATACTTAGCAATGACATTAGCTGCAAAAAGTAAGGTAAAGCTCTATAATGTACCATTACAGCAAAGGTTTATAAATGGGGAAATACAAAATTGGGGTAGAGGGTGGGGAACCAAATGATGATTCTGTTGTATATGGGTCTGGAAGGGTTAATATCTGGAAGTGTGTAATTAGTGCCACCTACTGTGATGCTGTGAAACAAACTCACATCATCAGCTTGAGACATAGTCTCTGGAGTAATGTAGTCAAGCTCTTGTAGCCTGCATACAGTTTACAGCAATGATTTGTTAACTTAACTAGCAGGATGTCCATCACTTAGATCAAAAAAGTGGATCCACATCAAGCTGGCAGGACTGGTTACAACAAAATGGCAGCAATTGGATCTCCATTGAAAGCCAACATGCTGAAACATATTAAACACTGAACCCCAACAAGAATATTTGCAACAGAATGAAATGAGAAAGTCAAACTCAAAACACAGCCCAAAAGAATTCCGAGGTGCAGACACAAGCAACATGGCGTGAGGCAGTGGTCCACAAAGTGGTCTCAAATCCAGTTTTGAGCAGATGGCAGAACAGCAGTCAATGGGTATGGTCAGAAAAAACCCTGGAGTAGGTTGAAAAACCTAAAAAATGGCTCACAAACATGAAGCTATAAGTTAAGGTAGTTAAAAAAAATGTAGCTTCACTGTCATTAAACACAGAATCACTTGGTAAAAATATAAATACAGAAGAGAGGTATTCTAAAAAAATGTTGGAAAAGCTGCTCTCTGCATTCATGCAGTTCTAAGAAATAAAAGTCTGGTGTGGAGGAGAGATTTTTCCAATGGGAAAATAGACTACAGCTGGATTCATAGCGATGTTCAAAATGTGGGCAAGCCTCCCCTACTGCAAAAATTATTGGGAAAGCCTAAATTTACAAAGAAAATTCATTTGCTGAATGAAAAGTTTAAAAATATTTAATAAGAATGGCTAGCAAGTATTGAAAGACATGGCATATGGATACTTGTCAGGAAGATATAATCAGAGGGACCAGATCAAGACACAGAACTGGATATCATGGAGGAGATAACAATTAAAAGACAGAATTACTTCGAATGTGGACAGTAAAGGTGAAGCAGAACAAGTCATTTCACTTTTTGTGCACTTGGGGGTAATGCAGATGTTGTAATTGCTAAACAAGAAACCAATGTGCATTAGAAAAATTTAATGACGGTTTAGAAGTTTTTATCTCAGGGCTAATATAATTCTAGAAAGAGCAAGACTCAAACAATGAGTCCAGCATCCTGAGCAGTCAGCAGATGATTTTAATTGTCTCTACAGATTAGCTGGAAAATGTGAATAAGGCGAGTTGAAGACAAAATTGATCAAAGGCTATGTAGTTGTTGCTGATGTGTCTGTGACTTATTACAGTCTAAGGGAACGCAAGCAAGCACACCGGTTAGAAGCAGAGAGAAAAGAAAGAAAAAAACTGGGCCTCAAAAGAGAGGAAAGAAATCTCCGTCTAGGGGATCTACAGAAACAGCTCATTGCCTGAAGAACAAGATTGGCAAAACAAAATGACAAGCTGATATAGTAAGGAGTTCAATCACAAGATGTCAGATGCTCCTGCAAAATACTGTGATGCCAAAAAATGTCAGATGCATGAATATTGCCCGGCCATGAAAACAGAATGTTTTATCACAACCACTGCACATGGAGGACACTGGCAAAGAGCTCAAGGTAGATAGCAGTGTTTATTCTGTCATGTTGGAAAGTACTTACAGTTAAAGTAAGAGGAAATCAGCTTGTGATAGCTGTCAGCAGAAGTCAGTCAAGTCCAAGAGCATAACATTCACATTGGAGGTCTTAGCAGAGTTAGTCAAGGACAGCTGCTGATACCAGTCCAGGGGCTTGTAAATGGTCAGTCTGCCACTTTGGGTAGTTCGAGTCAGAATGCTGTCCTCATATGGTGTAAGGAGACAGTGGTTGGACAGCACATCACCCAAGTTGAGCCCTATCAGAAGCTGTTTTCCTCCTAAAAAGAGAGAAAGGCAGGAATTAAGGGAAATGATAGTGGGTGGCATGGCTATTGTTGTTGGTGCAGGTGGTAAGGTGTCCAGAGTCCTAGGTGACTGAGTAGGCCATACAGACAGACAATGTTGCTAGCAAAAGTGAGAATGGTAAAGCAGGAGGCTTAGTTGGATTTGAGAGATAGAAGAGTTTGATATCTCAGAGAGAAGGTGGTGGCACTTACATTCAGAGTGGATAAGGACATTGACTTCCTTTCTATAGCACTGTCCTTTCCACCAGATAGCTGAGACTGCACTGACCTGGGTGGCAACCTCAGAGCAGACTGGCATGGTCTGGATGGTCTGATGTTGTAGCTTTCATTGTTGGTCCTGGGGCAGGAAGAAGTTCAACGATGACAGCACCCTGTCCAGCAGGACCTCCAGGAGCCCGCCTGGAAAACAGGACACCGATTTAGGCCTGTCTCTCACATCTGAGGAACATGTCCAGGATCGTGCAGGGTAGCTCTGGACTAACAGTGCTTGTCTGGGTGCGCAATGGGCATTTAAAGATGGTGTGTGGGTGCAGAGGATGCACCTACACACGAATTCTGGGATATCTGCTGAGTAGCAAGTTGTTCTGAGAACAGTGCCTGGTAAGATGGGGCAAGAAAATTAGATGTGAGGAATGTCATACGGATGGGATAGTTAATTGATGAGATGAGGTTGGTAAGACAGGGTGATAGAACTCATAAGGCCTAGTAGTGACGAACCCTCAAAAAAATACACAGCACACGCTTAGCCAAAAAGAAACAATGCAAGATTCAGCCCTTAGTCACAAAGTTATACTGAACATCTAAAATCTTATTTTTCTAAACATGCCATGTTTTCCCAAATGACTCAACACTGCCCACTACGTTCAGTGGTTGGGAACATACAACCCAATATTTTCACACACATGTTATTTACAGGATGCAGCAATCTTGATTTAAAGTAAACCAAAGATCCTCCTCAGTGAAATCATTGATCCTAATAGACACTTCGGCACACAAATATTTGTGTTAACGGGAAACTTATAAATTCAGGTTGGACACTGAAGCAAGTGTACTGTGGACAGAGAATCTTAGCTATGTGATTACTGCCTGCAATCAATTCAGTTACGACAGTCCAGGAGGAATTGAGTTAAAAGACAAAGGCATGCTTCAAGAAATCTCCTGACATACGGCAAACCAGAAAATGGAAAAAAATATTTGAATTACGTAACCAAACATTTTCACCCTTGAGCAGATGATTCTGCAAAAGAAAATGTTCCAAGATAACAGCACGGTAATATGCTTCAGGTGGAGCTCACCCACTCTGTCCGTTTTCTCTTTTTGATTCTCTTTTGCTTTTTCTCCCCCTCCTTCTTGCTTCTTTCCTCTCTCATCCACCAACAACTGGCCACAGATTCAGCGCAGTCCTGGCAAGGTGGCCTCCCTCTTGGCATGGCGGCCTTTCGGCCAGGCATGGTGGACTCTCAGCCCGACATGGTACTCTCTCAGTCCAGCACGGCCTTAGCGTGGACTTCTGGTCTCAAGGTGATTCATTGAAGTGTTGGTTCCACCAAAGCTAAGCATTTATGAGACTGTAATGTTTGAACTTTCAGCTTTCTTTCTTTATTTTCTACTTAAAACGAATAAGGTGTCACTGCAATGTACCATAATCACTGCAATGTTTAACTTTTAACTTTGTTCTTTCTTTCTACCTTATTTTTATGCTTCTAAGCCTAGGTACTTATGCCTAAGATGGCGCCTTGTGTAGCGACATTCTGCACTTTTCACTGTACTCCTGTACTTGTGTACTTGAGTACATGTGACAATAAAATTTAAAGCAAATCAAATCAAATGACCTTAATCTCATTCGGAAAGTCAAAGAAGTTAATCAAGAGTCACGTTGAAAACGACTATCTTGAATTTCCTTTATTCATTATTGGGATGAGGGGTGTCACTGGCTAGGCAGCATTTATTGCCAATCCCTAATTGCCCAGAGGGCAGTTGAGAGTCAACCACATTGCTGGGGATCTGGAGTCACATGTAGGCCACTCCAGGTAAGGATGGCAGCTTCCTTCCCTAGAGGACATTAATGAACCAAATGGGTTTTTCCTGACAATTGATTCATGGTCATCATTAGATTCTTAATTCCAGGTATTTTATTGAATTCAAATTCCACCACCTGCCAGGGTGGGATTTGGACCCAGTCAAGAACATTATCTGAGTCTAGGGATTAACAATGTAGAGATAATACCACTAGGCCATTGCCTTCCCCAGTGGTCTTGGAAGATGGAAGACTGGATATAGTATCACTTTGAGAAAAGCTGCTGAGCCATTATGTCTTTGTATGCCTTGAAAAATACCGGTAGTAAAACAAGTTGAAGGTCAACTGTAAGCAATGACAAGAAGGAGAATGATATCTCCTTTCTGAAACCAACAGATTGGGGTTCTGGTATGAGCCTAGCCCCAAAACCAATCATACCATTTATATTTGTGTTGACTTGACACAAAACTACAGGGCGGATGTGGCAAGAGAAGTTCTCTTCTGCGTCCACAGTAGATACGTACAACATATGAAATAGAAGCCAAAGTAGGATATTCAAGCCCTCGAGCCTATTCTACCATTCTATGAGATTTGTTTGCGTTCCAAATTCCACATTCCTATCCACCCCCAACAGATTCTTGTTAGACAAGCGAATCTGAAGTTATCTACATCTGCCTTAAACATATACAACAACATCACTTCCACCTCCCTGTGAAGAAGAGTTAAAAAGTCGCACTACTCTCTGACAGAAAGCAATTGTTTTCATTTTGATCCTAAAATGGAGACGCCTAATTTTAAAACAGTCCCTTCTAACTCTGGGCTCAACCCGAAGAGAAAACAGACTTTCCACATCAACATTCTCAAGAACTTATATAATTCAAACAAGTCACTCCTCATTCACCTAAATTCAAATATAAACAAGACCAGTTTGTGTAACCTTTCCTCATAAAACAATCTGCTCACTCCAGTTATCAATCTAGTAAACTCCTCTGAAGTGACTCCAAAGTATGTACCCGTCTTTAAATAAGGACATCAAAATTGAATGCAATATTCAAGATGTGGTCACACCAATGCCCTGAATAATTTAAGCATATCTCTTTAATTTCTGCTCAATTTCTTCCATAATAAAGAATGGTATCCTATTTGACTTCTTAATTACATGCTGTACCTGCATTCTAACATTTTGTGACTGGCAGCTAAAACACCTAGATCTAGCTGCATCTTAGAAGTCCACAGTCATTCTCCATTTAGTTAATACTCTGTGTTTTTAATTCTTCCTGCCATAGTGAACCACTTCATATTTTCCCACATTTCCAACTCATTCTGGCCATTTGCCAGACCTTTTTTCCACTCATACACCTATCTACATCCATCTACAAACTCCACGTGTCATCTTTATGACATACTTTCCTATCTATCTCTGTGTCTACTGCAAATTTAACTACCAAGTCTTCGCTCCTCTGTCTAAAGCCATTGATGTAAATTTAAAATGTTGAGGCCCCTACGGGAGTCCAGTCATTACATCATGCCATCCTTCCCATTCATACATATAATAAAACAAAGAACTGCAGATGCTGGAGACCTGAAACAAATAAAAACAGAAATTGCTGGAGAAACTCAGCAGGCTGGCAGCATCTGTGGAGAGAAAACAGAGTTAACATTTTGAGTTCAGTGCCTCTTCTTCAGGCGTCAGAATGGCTATGGGATCATATTTATTTATAGGTGAGTGGTGAGCAAAGTTACCCAAGAGCAAAGCTTGATGTGAGTAGCATCTTTTTGGCAAGTTCCATTGGATGAGAAATCAAGGCTATTAACAACTTTCATCACTCCATTTGGAAGATATATTGAGCAGAGTATCAACACCAGAGATTTTCCAAAGAACAATGTTGCACATGCTCCAAGACTTAGTGGAATCATTTGTTATGTATAATATGTTATAATCCATTGAGGGTCAGCCGAAGGTCATGTTCTAAGAGTAAGAACAGTTTTGGATCATTTACAGGAAGAATGTCTGAAACTTAATGAGGAGTGTGAATTATCCAATTGATCATTCTGTATGGCACATTTTGTCAATGCATAATGGCACATCTGCAAAAGAAACAAAACCTTAAGAGAATTTTCAATTCCAAAGTCGGTCAAAGATCTTCAAAGATTTCTTATAATGCTTGAGTGCAAGGGACAATCATTTTAGGAGGTTAAAAGGATACTTACTTCCACAGATGTTCTTGGACATTTTGATCCTTCCTCACTGATTATAATAGCAGCAGATGCTTCAGCTCCAGCCTTAGAAGCAGTAATTTTGAAGGAACAGCCAGATCACTGCTGAAGGCCACTTTATTACATCGCTCAAGCACTGTCAGACACAAAGGGTGAGATACATGGGTATATTGTAGAAGATCTCTCAGTTATGTATGCTTCACAGAAATTCCCAGGCAGCGTGACTGATCAGAATGTGATTATTGAGACAGACCACAAACCCCAATGGCGTGTTATATCCCACCAGAAGAAGTGGCAAAAGAAGCAGCAAGAAGGGAAAATAACAGAGCAATTGGCCCTGGAGAGAAACATATCATCTTCTTGAAACCTCACTGATTAAACCCTGCATGAGAAGATCCATGAATGACAGAACTAGACCTACCACCCATTAAGATCCTTAAGCGGTCAATGAATAGCCACTTAAGGGCATCAACTCATTAATCACAAGTCTCCCTGGCAGATGAGGAATATTCCCAACTTGACAGCCCGGATGGTCTGCCCACTAGGTTGAGGTCATAAACCTGCACTTAACCAATCTGCACATATTCAGAGGCACACCCCTAACTCCCCCACCCTCCCTTCATCCACGGCCCCTACCCTGCTGGAAAAGTACATGAAATATTCACCTTCTCGATGCCAGATCCCCTGAGGAAATGACCTGGTGCTGGCAGAATTTAGGATCTAGAAGCTGGGCTTCCAATTAGTCAGCAGCTTCTGGTGACCCAGAAACTAGTGTCAAGGCCAATGATTAACTTTAGAAACTTCTCCATGCCTTGCCTGTCAGCTCATTATGAGATGGCTCATGTGTGATTGAGTGAGATTTCCGAGTATTGGGTCTGGAGTCTCAGTCACCAGAAAAGACGCCCAACCCACACTTTTCAAAAATGGGAAACTTCTGCCAAAATGCCTTCACCTGATAAGAAGAAAATCACAAGAATTCCTCCCAAAAATACCATCCCAGCTCCTGGGGAATGAGGCAAGAGGTTTGGGAAAATCAGGTGCGACATCCTGATGTTGAGGTCAAAAAGTCTCAAAGTTTCCAACCAGGTGTTGGACAGCAAGACAAGATTCTCGTTCAGGAATGGTGAGGGAACTTTTTATCATTGACCGTCACTCATTAGCACCCTTATTATTATCTAATCTCACCTCATTAGTATTCAGTTTCACATTCTCCATTCACCAGATAGAAACTGGATGCTCAGAATTCCTGAGCTCCTCAGGAAAATCCTGACAGGAGATGTCTGGGGGCCTATATGTGGTTCAAACTCCTGCTGTGTGTCTAATGACACCACCATGTCTCCTTGTGAGAATGGAGTATCTACAGTGAGGTCAAGGTCACTTGAACCCATCACCTTGCCATTGAGTGCTGTGGCTCCAGCAACGGAATGCAGCTGTGTGCATATATATCAATGAATATGCTTGACTCAGCTCTCCATCAACAGCAACCAACAATCTCTTCCATGGAGACAGTCAGACACATGCATCCCGGAGCAAGTATGATACAAATAGGGTTAGTGGACTCCTCCAATCTTTAATCCAGTTTCCCAAGTGTCTCTGACAAAACTACACATTGATCCCACGTCAGCTTGTAAGTTTGGATCAAGTTTATTAATGGTCAACGCCATGAGGTCCTCTTCCACCCACTGCTCAGTAGGTGCACGCTCTCCAGCGGTCCTCAGGTATTTCTTCCTCAGACAGCTGTGGAGTCGTGATGAGTTTACCAGAAAATACTCCTGAGTCTAAGCTAGCTAACATGCTCACTGAGCTATCAGTATCTCAGCTGATTGACAATCTGGAAGGCAACATTACCAAGTCTTCCTCTGAGGGATCTTTGACTTCATTTACAAAAGTGAATGAAAAGAATGTGTTGGCTGGAAGGGTTGCTCTTTTCAAGGCAGAATCTATGTGGATGTCAGTGGTGGCTACAGAAGACAGGAAAAGGAACAAGTAGCAAAACACAATAGAAGCTTGGACATCGAGTCATAGAGTCACATAGCACAGAAACAGACCCTTCCGTCCAATTCATCCATGCCGACTAGATATCCTAAATTAATCCAGTCCTATTCACCAGCATTTGGCCCATATCATTCTAAACCCTTCCTATTCATATACTTATCTAGATGCCTTTTAAAAGTTGTAATTGTACAGTCTCCATCATTTCCTCTGGCAGCTCATTCCATACACATACCACCCCTCTGCATGAAAAAGTTGCCCTTCAGGTCCCTTTTAAATCTTTCCCCTCTCACCTTAAACTGTGCCCTCCAGTTTTGGACTTCCCCCACCCCAGGGAAAAGACCTTGGTTATTCACACCATCCATGCCCTTCATCATTTTATAAACTTTCAAAAGGTCACCCCTCAACCTCCAGCGCTCCAGGCAAAATAGCCCCAGCCTATTCAGCCTCTCCCTTTAGGTTAAACCCTCCAACTCTGGCAACATCCTTGTAAATCTTTCCTGCACCGTTTCAAGTTTCACAACATCTTTCCTATAGCAAGGAGACCAGAATTAAATGCAATATTCCAAAAGTGGCCTAACAAATGTCCTGTATTGCCACAACAGGATCTCCCAACTCCTATACTCAATGCACTGATGAAGAATATATGCACATTAGTGGTAATGAGACAGCAGAGTGGGTACAGAGAGTGTAAGCAGTGGAAAAAAAAATTAATTGCACTTATCCCTGTGGAGTGCTGAAGATCATTGACTTTCTTCCCACAGAAAAACATTGCATTTGCATCTCTTTGTCTTCAAGGCCAAGTCGTATTTGATTGTCATTGTCTACCTTTCAAATGGATTGAGGCTAAAAATGTTGGTAAATTATGATTACAGAAACAATTATTGAAATAGACTTTTGCAACTCATGTATGTCTGTCCATCTGGCACAGGAACACACACAGTGCTGTTAAGCCGAGAGTTCCAGGGCTTTGACCCAGCAACACTGAAAGAATGGCGACATATGTATTCCCAAGTCAGGATGGTGAAAGTCTTCCAGCAGAATGTGTAGTTGACGGTGTTCCCACTTATCTGCTTCCCTTCTCTTTCCAGATGGTAGTGATTGTGGATTTGGAAAATGCTGCGTAAGGACCTTTGTGCATTTCTGCAGTGCAACTTGTAGATAGCATGCACTGTTGTTATTATTCATCAATAATGAAGGGAGTGACTGTTTAAGGACATAGTGCTGATCCAGCAGGCTGCTCTGTCCTGGACTTGTGCCTTGTAGATAGTGCACAGGCATTGGGGAGTCAGGCAGAGAGTTATTTGTTGCAAGAATCCTAGCCTATGATCTGCCCTTGTGGCCATAGCATTTACACAGCGAGTCCAGTTTAGATTATGGTCAATGGCAACCTCCTGGATGTTGATTGTCAGAGATTTAGCTATTGTAATCCCATTGAAAGCCAAAGGATGATGGCTAGATTTTCTCTTGTTAACAGAGGTCCTTACCTGCCACTTGTATGGCACAGTTATTACTTGCCACTTGTCAGCATCTGAGGAGTTGCAAATGGTGCTGGGAAACATTGTGCAGTCATCGGTGATCATCCCCACATTTGACCTTTTGATAGAAAGAAGGTCATGGATGAAGCAGCTGAAGATGATTGGGCCTAGAACACTATTCTGAGGAACTCCTTTGAAAAATAGTTAAGATTTTTGATTAGCATTTATAGACTGCAGATCTATTTCATTACAAAAGGGACGAGCTAATTGAATTGCTAAAGGGAAGAAAATTCACAATTCAACTTTTTACCTTACCTAAGCAATTATTTTGAAGATTATAACCCAAAGATTACCAGACAGCTCAAGACAAAGATAAGTCTTACAGAAAGCAACAAGCTTATTACATTAAAATAAATCATCTGAGAATTTACCAAAGTTGTGCACATGTCAAAAAGAATGCATGATCAAAGTAGAGAAGGTAGATTGTTTGAAGCAAGAAAAAGCAACAAAAATCTAATACAATATTTACAGTAAAAGGTACTATCAGGTGAAATAGACAGAATCTCTTTCTGATACATCAGGGAGATGTAACAGCTACACGTTGAGATGAGCCAAATATGGATGCTGGAATCCAAGAAGAACAGGAAACTACACACCTTCTGAAAGGTCATCCAAATCAGAACAAACTAGCACAAGAGAGACTGTCATTCTTCCAAGTTAGAAAAAAGAAAATTCTTTCAGGCAGAGTCATGACTCTTCCAAAGAAAATAAACCTATGAAGTCAGAGGTATAGGGGAGTTAGGGAAGTAAATTAATGTAAATATGATAACAAAAAATGTAAGTAATAATATAATCACTGCAATGAAGACTGGAGGGAGATGTTGTAAACGGGCTTGAAAGGGTTAATATCTGGAAGCATGTCTTCAGCATCATCCACAGTCATGATCTCATATAAGGATCAGAATCGACCTGACCAGTCACTGGAGAGATGTAGCTGTAGTATTGTAACCTATATATTGTTGATAGCAATACAATAAACTTTGTATTGTTTATTTGACTTAAATTTCAAGATTTTTAATGGTTAGAGAAAAGAAATTGAGGGCCTTGTGTGTAACGAACCACAACAAGCAGACAACAGTGTTCACAATATGTTTCATGATAGCTGTGACACGATTAGAATTCTTTCTAAATAGATTCGCACCTACCAAAGAAGGGGATTTGTTAACCTAGCCCACACATTGATGAGATTGGGTTCAATCCTGGTTTTAATTCCCCAACTAATTTAACACTTTGTTGAAGTCAATGAATCATACTAGCTGGTCGGGTGTAAAACTAATATGACACTCAATCCCACTTATTGAGGATGATTAAATTTATCACCAGAGTTTTGTCTTCTCATTATCTTTGTTCTTTTTGTTTCTTTAATCATGTCACCTCTGAGTCATTTGGTTACACATTCAAGATCCATCGAAAGGTTTGAGTGCCAGATCCAGGCTGACATTCCTTACTGAGTGAGCACTGCACTACTGGATGTGTTGTTTTATTCAGACGAGACATAAAACTGCGGTCATGTTTCCCTGCTCCGGGAATGAAGGATAGCACACTACTGTGAAGAAGAACAGGGAGTTATCCCCAGTGTCTTGGCTAATCTTTATTCTTCAAACCACATTACTACTAGAGATTAGCTGGTCATTATCACATTGCTTATAGTGAGAACAACAAATGCTGGAGATCACAGCAGGTCAGACAGCATCCATGGAGAGACAGCAAGCTAACGTTTCGAGTCTAGATGACTTTCATCAGAGCTGCTGAGACATTGCTATGCTCAATTCAGCTTTTTTTTGTATTACAATAGTGATATCACTGTCAAAAGTATTTGGTTGACAGGGAAGCACCTTGTGATATCCCGAAAGTCACTATATGAATGCAAATCTTCTTTTCTTTGCAATAACATAACTCACTATCTTTGAGGAGTTGACAGTTTTGTTATATGTTGGGAGCCAGGCTCCCACAAGGTTTCTCACCATTTTCAAATCATTAACCACTTTGATAAGAAGAACGGATGTGCAAAGTTTCTCTTAAATTGTGGAGTTTAGGAAGTGTATTCTTGACAATAAGTCACTGAAGGTTGACATGCAAGTGCAGAAGGCTTTTAGAAAGCCAATGGGATATTAGCCTTAGAAGTCTTCAATTGCATAGGAACTTGGTTAGACTACACCCAGTGTACTGTGTGCAATTTTGGTCTCCTTTACTCAGGAGAGATGTTATTGCCATAGAGAAAGTGCAACAAAAATTTACCAGACTTGCTCCTAAACTGGCAGGACTGTCCTTTGAAGACAGATTGTGCAAACTCTGCTGTATTCTCTAGAAGTTCAAAGAATGAGAGATGCTTTCATTGAAACCAATCAGTGGGATAGAAAGGGTAGATGCATGTGAGATTTTTCCCCTCGTTGGGGAGTCTAGAACCAGGGGCCACAATTTAAAAAAAACGTGTGGAGGATATAACTTAGGACTGAGATGAGGAAAACTGATTTTAAGCAGAAAGTTGTGAACCTTTGGAATTCTCAACCCAGAGGGTTTGGTAATCTCAGTGTTTTGAGTACATTTCAAATAGAGGTTGATAGATTTTTTTTGATTATCAGTAGCGTAAAATGCGGGTATAATATGGTTAAAAGGCATTGAAGAGTTTGATGAGCCATGATCTTACTAATGGTGGAACCAGCTTGATGGGCTGAAAGGCCTACTTTTGATCCTATGTTCCTACCACAGTCCTACTGGACCATATGGCTTCTCTCTCAATAGAGAGAGACGAACTGGTGATGGTTTAACCTGAAGGTAATCACACCTCAGGTGAGGAGAGAGATTGAAAAGGCGAGTCCTTTATTGTCACCTCAGCTGGTGTGAGAATTGAGCCCACACTATTGGCATCACTCTGCATTACAAACCAGTCATCTGAACTAATTAGCAACTAATTAAATGGTAGGAGCTGAATAGCTATGAAAATGGCTAGTATCTGAATTGGCAATATGTGAGTGGCATCCCACAGGAAACTGTATTGAAGCCTCAACTATTCATTGCATGTATTAACAGCTTAGATGATGGAAAAAAGGAGGCATATATACAAATGTGCTGATGTTACCAAGATATATGCTGTTATAAGCACTGTGGGTGTAAACCTAAGTTACAAAGAAATATTAAAAGATTAAGTGAGTCAAAACTGTGTGAAATGAATTTCAAATTACTAAAGTCCGAGGTATACAAAGTTTTTGATCTATAAATTAAAGAACAAGATGCTTTCTAAAATGGTCAAAAGTTACAAAGAAGTGGCAATCCAAAGAGACTTAGGTGTCCAAATATTGCCATGATGATGTGAAATACAGACCATTAATCTTCAAATCTCATCAACTAACTTCCAAGTCTTGGATTTTGGTGAGAGAGAAAACAATAACTGACGCACTTGAAAATGGCTGCCATAGTCACCTGATCTGAAAGAAGCCAAGCTCATGGGAATTTACAAATGTATGTCAAAATAACAAGGCACTGGCTTCCAGCTTGGAACTTCCTACAATACTCTGAAAATGTTATTGAGAAGAAATTACCTAAGCATTAAAATTCATCACCTGGACTATATTGCTCATATAGAGATCATCTCTGGGATAAGATGTGTTGACTACAAGCACTGCAAGAATAAGAGGCATCTTCTAAAACCTGTTACACAAACTGAAATATTGAAACCTCCAACAAAGGACAACTGGGGAACTCTGACATTGGATCATTGAAACACTTTCTTTAAAATGGCTTATCCCCATTGTGGCCAACAGCCAGGAATCAGTCATTGAAATCCTCCACTGGTGAGAAACCATTATTATAAACTTGTGGGACAACAAGGTGCAGGGCTGGATGAACACAGCAGGCCAAGCAGCATCATAGGAGCAGAGAGGCTGACGTTTCGGGCCTAGACCCTTCATCAGAAAAGGGGGAGGGGAAGGGGGTTTTGAAATAAATAGGGAGAGAGTGGGAGGCGGATAGAAGAGGGATAGA
>NC_063345.1:63532607-63578840 GCF_021869965.1 Rhincodon typus | reverse complement strand
GTGTTCTGCAAAGCGGTCCCCGAGTCTCCGCTTGGTTTCCCCGATGTAGAGGAAGCCACACCGGGTACAGCGGATGCAGTATACCACATTGGCAGATGTGCAGGTGAACATCTGCTTGATGTGGAAAGTCTTCTTGGGGCCTGGGATGGGGGTGAGGGAGGAGGTATGGGGGCAGGTGTAGCACTTCCTGCGGTTGCAGGGAAAAGTGCCGGGTGTGGTGGAGCTGGAGGGGAGTGTGGAGCAGACAAGGGAGTCACGGAGAGAGTTGTCCCTCCGGAAAGCAGATAAAGGTGGGGAGGGAAAGATGTCTTTGGTGG
The DNA here is from genome assembly GCF_021869965.1 of Rhincodon typus. Lineage (NCBI taxonomy): Eukaryota > Metazoa > Chordata > Chondrichthyes > Orectolobiformes > Rhincodontidae > Rhincodon > Rhincodon typus. The sequence continues at coordinate 63,578,523 of NC_063345.1, read as the reverse complement.
TGGGGTCGGATTGCAGATGGCGGAAGTGTCGGAGGATGATGCGTTGGATCCGGAGGTTGGTGGGGTGGTACGTGAGGACGAGGGGGATTCTTTTTTGGTTTTTATTGCGTGGACGGGGTGTGAGGGATGAGGTGCGGGAGATGTGGGAGACACGGTTGAGGGCATTCTCGACCACCGAGGAGGGGAAGTTACGGTCCTTGAAAAACGAGGACAACTGAGATGTCCCGCCCCCTTGACCTGTCCGTCCTCCCTGGACTGACCTATCCCCTTCCTAACTCCCTACGTACACTCACCTTTCCTGGCCCCATCCCCGCCTCTTCGACCTGTTTGTTTCCTCTCCACCTATCCTCTCCTCTATCCCTCTTCTATCCGCCTCCCACTCTCTCCCTATTTATTTCAAAACCCCCTTCCCCTCCCCCTTTTCTGATGAAGGGTCTAGGCCCGAAACGTCAGCCTCTCTGCTCCTATGATGCTGCTTGGCCTGCTGTGTTCATCCAGCCCTGCACCTTGTTGTCTCGGATTCTCCAGCATCTGCAGTTCCTACTATCTCTGATTCGATATAAACTTGTGGCTTTGCTACAAAGGAAGGAACAGCCAGTAACATCAAGAAGAGCTCCTCAGAGAACATAACGTCACCACTCTCACTTTGTAATTCTCAAGCTAGGGTTATATCTGCGTTTCATGGTGGAATGCATCAAAGATAGGCAATTTAAAAATAAATAGAACTTCAAGTTCCATAGCAACCGGGAAAAGGACTGTTTGCAATTTCAAAAGGACTGTCACAAGAATACAACGAGCTTCTCAACCCCTACCAGAACTTAAACAGCAACATCAAAACATAAACTCTTTCACTTAAAAACTGTATTTTCTCCATTCCACCTCCTGTTATCCTATACTTTGTTCTGTTTGCTTTCATATGAGTCTCTCTGTAAATGGTATGGGATTTGGAATGACGTTTTACCTTTTTAATGTTTATAATATAACTGTAATCTCGCTAAGAAAAAAGTGACTGCTTAGATTTGATGAACTTGAGAGAACAGCCTTGCGTCTTCAGTTTTACGAATGTTCAGGTGCATAGTTCATTGAAAATACACCTGGTTTATAAAATTCAAATTCTGTTATATCAATCTCAGGAACCAAAAGGGAGAAATTTAATCTCCTCTCTGGAACTGGGCGTTGCAACATATAGAGTATTAAAATGACACGAACCGACATATAAAATAATCAAAAAAAGGTGCATGGAATACTGGCTTTTATATTTAAGGAACTAAAATAGGAAGACTCGGAGGTAGAAGTCATGCCTCGGCCATACAAAACCTTGATTAGATCACACCTGGAGCAGTACATTTATTTCTAAACACCAAGTGCCACATCCTAGGAAGGATATATTGGACCTGGAGGGACTGCAGCAAAGATTACTAGAATGATGCATGAATTCCAATTGCTAAAACACAAGGTGTAGGAATTTAGAAGATTAGAGACCTTTTGATCAAAGATTTCAGGATCTCAAGACTAGCAGAGAATGTGGATACAGAAAAATAACTTTTGTTGGTTGGAGAATCTAGGCCTGGAAGACACAGCCTGAAAATTAGAGATAGACCCTTCAAAAGTGATGTAGGAGTCTGAAACTGACTTCACAAATGACAATTGATATTCGGCCATTTGCTAATTTAGATTTCAAGGGACATGGAGCAAAGGTTGGTATAGAGAGTTAGGTCACTGATGAACCATGATCTCAGTGATTGTTAGAACACACTGGGTGTTAGATGATCTACACATTTTTCCTATGTAATGTTTCGGAAGATGCAAACATAATGAGCAATTTTTTTTTGTATAGATAGCTGTACTGCAATTAGGTGGCAGCCTAGACTATGTGTTCAAGTCACTGAACTGATACAGCATACATATATAATTTAAAAAATTAAATTTTAGACCAAGGGAAATTCCTCATTCTCACTTAATGTTATTTTGTCATTCAAACAGATTTATTACCCATGACCTTTCCTAGCCATCACAATGACTAAATTGAATTTAGGTCTTCAGATTTGAGTATTAGCATGTCGTTACTTGCCTTGATAATTAAGAGTTCTTTGCTGGCTTCTGAAAATCTCTTTGTTAGTTATAATGAAGCAAGGCTAACTGGAAATATTGGCTTCCTTTGAATGTCTTTGTCCCTCACACAGCTTCTGGAATATCCATTCAAATATGTGTCAGCAAAATTAAATGTAATGCCTCAGAGTGAAACTTTTCGAAGCCTTACCATTCAGTGATGTGCTTATATGCAGTACGTACATATGCATTACTTTAGAGAAACACAGACAATGACTCAGAATAATAAATAGCCATTGTGTTTAACTTGTTGCTATATGCACCTGTATGTCAGCTAACTCTCCTCCTCTGCGATGTCCCACAATACCCATAACTCCTGATCCAATAGAACAGCTCTGCAAAAAAGTTTCTTCAACTGCAATGACTTATCCGCAAATATCTATCCCCAGGGTCACGATGTTCCCCACAAAACCTCACATAATGCAGTTACAGAGCCCAACTATAATCTATCAGATGTTTACTAAGTTAATTAATTAGTTACTAATTTAGAGAAGGAATAGAAAATTTACAATTGTCCATCTTAGAAACAAAAATAAAACAGTCACCAGATACTGGGGTAAAATAAAAAGAATTTTTAAAAAAACTATACTTCCTTCCCTCACTGCCCCATGTACACCAAAATCCTGACTTTAACACACCATTTATAAAGCACACAGTGCTCAACCTCCCGGAAAATGGAAAAAACTGTTTACTTGTATTGAGTTTATGACTGAAACCACATTATAATTGCAAATTCAGCATTCTGGTCCACTTATATAAACCTAATTTAGGCAATCACTAGATGACTACTTCCAGTTCCTTCCCTCTCTCTCATGTTCTGTTCATATCCCATGCAAGGAGGAAATGAATAGATAAGACTAACAGCATGTGTTGGATAAATTATTGGAGACCATTCATTGATGATGTCTGAGAATTAGAGGCATTGGGACGAGATTGGGCATTAGTCTTGATAGACAATGGCAATATCAGGAAGAACATAGACAAGAGAGGGATCAGTATACCTTACCTGCCCTGGCAAACCACTTTCAGCACTGAATCCACAAACATAGCATTGGCACTGCAATCTTCCTGTCATCTAAACTATCTTCATGCTTTCCTTCTTGCTTTCACTGGCAGGTTACTTTGTCCCATCATTAGGGAAGTGTATCGCTTTTCAGGGCTTACAGCCCCCAGCAGTACATCCTCAAAAGCATTATGCAAAGTAAGTCACACAATTGGAATGCTGGAATACCGTTCAGACAATTCGTACGATGGTTATCCTGCATCAGGCATCTCTGCAGAGCCCCTCCCAGGTTTGAAATCAGTTCATCTGAGTTGTCATTATCTCTGTTCAATTTAAATGGTCAAGAGTCCCAGAATTCAAACGCAAATTTCGTGGTGGGTTAAAAGGTTACTGACAGATGCACTCAATCACATTAGGTTCACTGGATGTTGCCCCCAACTCCAAACTTCCAACATCTTCAGGTTAAAATGCCTTCCATAATCTAGCCTGGCATTCTGATGGAGTGCTACATTGTCAGAGATGCTGTCTTTCAGATGTGATATCAAACTTAAGGTCTAGCTTCCATCTTGTTTAAACATAAAAGATACCATTCAAAGAAGAATTCTCATTCATGGTCAACCAATATTTATCCCTCAAATGACACTGAGCAAACAGAAAATCCAGCTGTCATTTCTCTGTCTTTTATGGTAGCTCGTTGAGCATCAATTAGCTGGGCATTTCTTACATTACAACAGCGCCAATAATTTGAAAAAAGTACTTCATGGGTTGCAAAGTCATGAAAGGCACTACATAAATGTAACCTCTGGGGGTGATCTTGTGGTGCAGTGGTTGTGTTCTTACCTGTGATCTGGGTTCAAGTACTATCTACTCCAGAGGTGTGTAATAACGTCTCTGAACAGACCGAATAAGAAATATCTATAAATACAAATTCTTTCTTCTGAACAGTTATCAGAGATAGACTGCCCATGCTTTGCTGAGAATGCAAATTCCCAAAGTGCAAGGAAACAAGTGACATAATCTCAATGTTTAAACCAAGAAATTAAAAAGGACAGAACGGACTAAGGCCAGAAAAAGCACTCCTTTAAAAAAAACAAATAGTGTTGCAAATATATGTGAACGATTGCTCAATAGACTTAAAACATAAAGTGTTACATTCCTTTGAACTAAAACTAACCTGGTTACATCCAAGAGTTTGAAATCACAGAACAATACCCCACAAACACATTAAGCATCCATTCTGCTAACTGTATTCCCATTAATTCCTGCCCTTAAATCCCATCGTTCATTTCAAGCTGCTCGAGCCGGTGTAACTGACAGTGGGAAAATCGAGTTAGATAACGGAAGGTTAAAAATCTGTCCATGTGCAAAATCAACACTTACTTCTTGAGTTCCTTTGAATACAGCTCTGAGGCTTCATGCAACACGCTGTAAGAAGCATTACAATTTCTTTCGGGTAAGGACCACCTGCTATGAGAGGGACCTCCACTTTCAAATCACAAAAGATTACTTTCAAGCCAGTGTTAATGTTGCAGCCAATTCGCTCCAAAAACCATTTGCTTCAGGGCTTTTAGGCAGTCATAATTTCACTGTAGGCTGCACAGAGGTTATTGAGCATGTAAATGAGGTTTTTGATATCAGATACCATTCACAACATAATGAAAACAAAGACTTGAAAATGCCACGCAAACAAATAAAAAGGTTCAAACTACGATCCACAGAGCCAAGGATTATTTCTAATATTATGTGATGCCTTGCATTTTTTCACACCTTCCAATCCAGCATGCTGATGCCCTTCAGGCAGAAAGCATAACTATTCACCCTTCTTCTCTAATATAGTTTCCTTCAGTACTTGCCAGAAAATAAATTAAAAATGGACAGGCAGGGGAAGAAATCAAATGCAGATGTATAATAGTTGTTAAAAAGGAAATAGCATCTTCTTTTGCGTCATTTTTTTTAATAAGATGCAGAAATGATCTAGCATTTGGCTGGAAATTCCCACCTCAAATGTGTCTGACACTGGAATTTACTGCCAGTGTCTAGATTCCATGCTCCAAATTCCATCACCTCTCTGCAAATAGATTTTTGTTTCCCCTGTTTTCATTTAGTTTCAATGTTTTTTTTCATGTAAAAATGGATTAAACTAAACACTGGAAGTGTTTCACTTCTTCTCTGTGTAGACTGAATTTTGTTACCAGTCAAACCTCTACAAAGTCTCCTCTAAAACTATTCTGTAATCCCGAGGATAACAATTACAGCTTCTGGAAATGGAGACCCTCATCCCCGGTACCATTTTAGTGTAAGTTGTCAGCACCCTCAACAATCTGCAAGAAATAATTTCTGAAAAAAGTTACTAATCGGAAGTCAGTGCATACTGTAAAATATTCTATTAACATCTTGGAAAAAGTGGTTCTGTAATCACAACTCTTTCCAAGCTCAGATCCAGTCGCTTTATTTTACTTTACTGTTGTTAGTTGACTGCACTCACCACAGTGGGATCACTGGGCAGAGCCAGCAATTGTTGAGAGGTTATCCCTAGTCAAGCAACAAAACAGATGACATTTTATGGTGTTGCATTATGCAAGTTGTACTGCTGTGTTCTCCAGTCCAAGGGCAGCAATGGCAGTAAAAAATCAGCAGCTTATTTTTCTTCTCTACATTTTACCACCTTCTGCAGATTTAAATGGTAAGGCACAGCCCATTAGATGAAACAATTTCGAAAAATTAGTTTAATCAAGACAATTTATTTTGCTCGTATTTTGTACGGTTACTTCATTGACTTTGAAAAGCAAACAGGACAGAAAGAAAAAGATTTCCGTTCACACTGCCATTCCCATTAATTTGCAAGTAACTTTCACACTTTGAACAGCTTTAACAAAAGTTGCAAAGTATCAATGAAAAGCAGTTTGAGATGTTTCTAACAGACATGGCAAGCTTTATTATAAGTGAAATTGCTTTTCACGTGAATTACTTGAACTATGAATACAAAGTATTAAAAATACACAGTAATAATTAAAATGCACAAATCCTATGTGATCAATACTTATTAACGCTCCTGTTAATTCACTCCACTCCACTACACTCTATATGTTTACACAATAGCTATCACAGTTCAGTATTCACAGGGTTCATTTATATACCTTTATTATTTAGTCCCTTGATATGCTTTCGCAATGAGTTAAAGATTGAATTATCATGAGGTGTTATATTGAATTGTACAATTGATGGCACAGACCCAGAAACCCAACACCAACCGGCTCTATGAGATACTCAGTAATGTGGCAGTCCAGTGACTTCTCATGCTGTGTAACAAAGAGACCCTGTTTTACACCTAGTTAACAGTATCAGTGAATATGGAGATGCACAAGCCTATTAATTATTTGGTGCCAAATCACATAGCGCAGTAAAGTGTGCAGGATTAATGAAGGTTCTTCCAGTAACTGATGTGTGTAGCCTTGGGGGAGGAAGATTGGGAGTCTGTGTAGGATCTGTATCTTCCAGCCAAAAGTACAGCCTGTAATTAAATACTAGTCTCTTGCAGAATGTTTCATACTGTCTAATGAGTCTTAACTGCAAACTGCACTTTTTCCTCTCTGCAGACCTATATCTCAGTTATTAAAGAATATCACCAAGCTGTGATTCCTGCAGAGCATCTGCATTTGTTTTAATAATTTTCAGTTTGAAGACATAGTGGAAATTAATAGGGAAATTACTTGGGTTGTTAGGTTTCCACTTCGAGAAGAGATTGAATAGCATAACTGGGACTGACCGGAATTACGCAAGTGCTGGAATGTAAGTGAGCTTTTCTTGCTTTGCAAACATTGTACGAAATCTGATTATCACCTCCAAGCAAAATGATCAGAGAAATTACAGTCCTGAAGATTCTCAGTTGGCCCTTTCATGCTGTTGCTCACTGTTTAATGAAGTGTCAGCTCAGACTCAAATGGTAACACTATTGTCTATGAGTCAAAATGTTGTAGATTCAATGCCCACTTAAAGTTTTCAAGAAGATTTGTAGCTCGGGTTGCGCTTCCATGGACTCCCCAAGGTACACAAACCGGAGGACCCCTCAGACCTATTGTCTCATTGCCAGGTACACCAACATATAGACTTGCCAAAGAACTACAACAGAAATTGAAATACTTAGTGGACAACACTACCCACTCCATCCATTCATCCCAAGAATTCCTCAACATCATCAAAGACACTGGGATAGAAGAGGACGAGATGATGATATCCATCAACATAACAGCACTATTTACACCCATAAACATTGACCTAGCCAAAGAGGCAATTGCCACACTACTGAATGAATCAAGTAGGCAGGCATCCCAGGACACCAACAACTTCAATAAGGACACCACAATGAAACTACTAGATCTCTGCCTCACAACCCACTTCACCTTCAATGATGGCATATAGAAACAAATCAGTGGAACGCCAATGGGATCCCCAGTATAAGGACTGATTGCAGAAGCAGTAATGCAAAGGTTAGAACAGACAGTGCTCCCCACTATACAACCCAAACTTTGGGTCTGGTTTGTAGATGACAACTTCGTAATTATCAAACACACAAAACTAGAAGAAACCCACAAAATCCTCACCGGGATAAAATTCACAAAAGAAGAAGAGAACAACAACCAATTGCCCTTCCTGGTCATGATGGTAGAACACAAAAACAACAGGGAACTCCAGTCTAGTGTATATAGAAAGACCATACATACGGACCTGATACTCAATTACACTAGCAACCACGCCAACGCCCACAAACAGAGCTGCATTAGGACACTATTTAAATGAGCCACAGCACATTGCAGGAACACAGAACAATGCAAAGCAGAACAGGAGTACCTATACAGAGTCTTCAAGAGGAAGGATGTCCGAAAAGTACAATCCGCCATTACCTCTGAGACAGACCACAACAGGAAGACACAACACAACCAAACTCACTAGTCACCCTACCGTATATTAAGGACATTTCAGAGATGACCACAAGACTACTCAGACCCCTAGGTATCAGCCCACAAACAAACAACCATCCTACGACAGCTACTGATGAACGTAAAGGATCCCGTACCCAAAACCAGCAAAACCAGTGTAATATACAAAATACCATGCAAGGGCTGTGAGAAACTCTACATAGGCCAAATCGGAAGAAAATTGACAATACAGATACACGAACATCAACCAGCCACCAAGAGACATGACCAATTCTCACTCGTCTCACTACACACGGACAATGAGGGACATGAATTCAAATGGGACAATGCATCCATAACCGCACAAGCCAAACAGAGACATGCCAGGGAATTCCTGGAGGCCTGGTATTCCAACCGGAACTCCATCAACAAACACACTGAATTCGGCCCAGTGTACAAACCACTGAGAAATAGAACCAGAAGTGGTATCAAACACCCCAGCAAACCAAGGTATATAAGTAATAAGTGAGACAGAACACCAACGCTTCACCAGAGGCACACTGACAATGTTACCTAAAATGGTGATGAAATGTGTGCAATCAAACCCACCAGCTTGGCAAACGTGTCTACAATCTCATCAATGTCCACTGCTTGAATATAAGATCCAGGCAGACACTCCAGTGCTGTGCTGAGGGAGGGTTGTACTGTCAGATGTGCTGTCTTTCTGATAAGATATCAATCTAAAACTTTATCTGTCCTCTGAGATGAACGTAAATTATCTCACAGCTCTATTAAAAAGAATAATGGGGGCATTGTCCCTTGTGTCTGGGCCAATATCTATCACTCAATCATCACAAAACACAAATTGTCCAGAAATCATTACATCCATGTTTGTGGGACTTAATTGGCTGCCTAATTTCCAGCGTAATATCAAAGACTGTACTTCAAAAATACTCAGCTGCGTCTTTGTATTCGGCATTATGAATGAAGGAGTTAGGACATCCTACAAACATACTTACTAGTTCGAAGCAGGAGTAAGCCATTCAACCACTCGAGCTTACTCAATGATTTAATAAGATCATAGCTGATATGATTGCATCCTTCAAATCCACTTCCCCAATTATCCCGAATAACCTTTCACCTTCCTTCTGATAGAATCCAGACCAAACCTCCTCAAAATATATTGAAGAAAGCCTAAACCCTAACAATTTTTTCATTTTAAAGTGAAGTATGAGGCATTGTACTCCATATGCAATTTGATTTGTCAGACTACTTGACTTTAAGCAGTACACATTTTATTTTTACACTATAGTTAAAATACAGACAAAATAAAAAAGAAAAGAATTGGCTTAACTGTAAATCTATGAAAATGCTTAACAAAGTAATACATTTTGTTAACTCCTAATAATTAACTGTTCCAATATCTTAATATTCCACAAACACACTCTTGGCAAAGGCAAATTCAGTAAAATAGATTGTCTCACATGCAATTCCAGCAACAGGAAGAGAACCCCAGCTTTTAGCTGTAACACAGAGAGGAATAAGAGCTTCCACATCCAGTTTCAAGACCCCAGCAAGCGCTGAAAGCTATACTAAAAATCCTGGTTCTATGGGAGCTTGACCCCACCCATTCAGGCTGCTTCTATTGTTGCAACTTTAAGAAAAAAACAAGGACTCACAAGCGAATTACTTTATTGACTTTGAGCAGACTACTCGGCAGCTCTGTCTGAATGCTTCTTCACATAAAAAGGGACGAAATATACCTCCTAAAGCCATGGTATTGTCACATGTGCTTAGCAAAAATCTATCAAACTCTGCCTTAAAAGATATTTAAAGACTGCTTCTACCACTTTTTGAGGAATAGTGTTTCTATGACTGACAAATACTCAGAACGAAAGACAACATATTTATCTCTATATTAAATGCATGACCCTTTGTTTTAAATTGGGTGACTCTGAGTTCTATGTTTTCCACATTCATCCTGTCAAGCCCCCCTTCCCAGTATCTTACAGGTGTCAGTCATGTCACCTTTGTTGTTCTAAACTCCAGCAGATATGAGCTTAACTTGTCCAACATTTTCTTGTAACATAGCCCACCCATTCCAGGTACCAGTCTACAGAGCTGCTTCTAGTGTCTTTATATCTTTTCGTAAAGAAGGAAACCAAAACTGTACAGAGCACACAAGAGATAGATTTTTGTAAAACAAAAACTTATTTGATTCCAAGCACAAAGCTAAACAAAACATGGCTGTTACAAGTCCCCTGACTATTCAACTCCAACTTTGTAGTGGATTGTAAAGAGACATGACTCTTGAAACAACAGCAATCAGACAAGCGAAGCATGAAAATGCAAGTTTTAGAGAGAAATTTAGATGAGAGGGATCTCAACAAAAGTGACTTCTTTGCTTTGCAGAACCCCTTGATTCCTCAAAACTGACATGCCGTCAGTTTAACCTTTGAACTTTGTAATAACAAATGAACCACTGAACAGAATTCTACGATGAACACTTTGAGAAAAATGTGTTAGACACAGTTTTGGTTGAAGGGTAGTAAAGAGAAAGGTATACAGGAGCCAAATAATGTGCTTTTTAAGGAATGTTAGGCAGTGTGAAAGTGCCAAATCCACAGAACTAGTGAAGAACAAGGGATCTTCTCTCCCTGCCAAAATCCACTGTCAAAATTCCAATTATTGATTTACAGAAATCAGCTTAGAGCATGGATCTGTGTTAACATGCAGCAGGACCCAAAAATCCACCACAGGAACTTAATGGAACTTTCTTCCTATAAATCTTCTTTTATCTTACCTGTATTTGACATGTGTAATATTTAATTAATAATTTTATCTATTTATCCTTAAGGAACCATCAGTAATATCTTGTAGTAAAATAACTTCTACCCCCATTTGAACAAAAAATTGACTGCTGATCCACATTAACCTGAATCATGCAAATAAGAAAGGGAGTTAAAGGAGCTTGGTTAATTCATGTTCATTGACCACCTTGTAAACTCAGGTATAACTTCAATTTCTAACTGACAAGACGAATAGAACAGAAGTAAGCAAAATCACACACTATCAAATTTGAAAGTACTTTGAAGGATTAATTTGCAAAGAAACTCCACTCTTAATCCCTTCCACCCACCGTCATATCAATTGTCTGGTAACAAACCAATTATTCACTTCTATTTTTGAAGTGTGCAGGTCTTTCTAAAATGCCCCATGAAATGCTATGATAATGATGCTTTGTTTACTGCATGAGGATAACTGAACATGGAAACAAAACTGGACTAATCTTTTTGTAGCTGCGTCATTCTTTCAGCGCTATTTCAGCCCAAAGTAAAGCTGCTCTATTAAATTAGTTCAACCCCTGAACGTTACAACAGATTTTTCACTCAAGTGCTTAAATTAATGAAAATAACAACAGTTTGCAACGTGAGAGTTCCTACTGAAATATGTACTTTAAAAGTAACAACGAAGACCTTCCTCAGATCAGAATCTTTCAATAAATCACTAGCTCAGGAAGGATACTTTTTCAACTGATTTGAGCCAGAACTTTAATTATTTCAGCAAACTTGACAAGACCAAGCCAATCCAAAACTGACAGAGGAAGCGCTTCAGGCCTCACTGGCGAAGTGCAGTTCTCACCAACAGCTGGGGATTAATTAAGGACGAGCATCTGGGAAGGCGTCAAGCACCTCGAGACTTGCTGTTGGGAAAAAGCGGAAGTCTGGCGAAAAGAGCCTAAGGAGTGTGCCGCCACACCAACACCCCACCCACCCTTCCCTGTGTCCACCTTTTGCCCCAAGTGTGACATAGCCTGCGGTAGCCATATCGGACTCTACAGCCACCAATGCACTCACCTTGAGAGTGGAAGACATTCGTCCTCGTCTACTGGGGACCGCCAATTGCTAGATTTTTCAGCTTTTATATTGTCATGGAAACAAGCAGAAACCTAAATTCAGGTTGGTGGAGGAAAGAATTGGGAATGTTTTTTAATTTATGGGGCTGGCATGGATAAGAAACAAAAAAAAATCACATTTTAAAATTAAATTCTATTTTTGAGGTGTTAAAGGGCTCAAGAAAATTGAATGGCAATTAGCTTAAAGTGCAGTAGGACAGCAAAGGATTAAGCCTGTGCTGGAAGTTCAAAGCCACTGTGGTCTTTAGCTCATCATCCCATACTCAGCGACACCAGATCTGCCCTCAAGATGTGGCAGACATAGGTGATGTCATCCCTAGTCATGTGCAGGAACTTGGCTCTCCTCTTCATGTACTTGCTCATCCACAGCTGTAGCCCCCTGACCCTCCTGTCTCTGAGTCTGCTGCTGTTGATGCTCTTCTCTGCTTCCTTGTCTTCGTCTTCTTAGTCTTCTCAGTGTCAAAACAGTCACTGGGTCCAATGGTTTCAACATCTGGCCTGGGGTTACTGATCCGTGAAGAAAGAGCAGGAAGGAGATGTAGGCTTTGAATTTGCTGTCTTGCCATTGCCAGCGGCAACTTTAGGGTCTCATCAGCTACTCCTGCTTCACAGATTGAAAGGCTGCCCGACAGTCACCCGTACAAAGAGGAGGCCAATCTACAAACCCCATAATTGGTTCTTCCCTTTCCTGATGCCGATTCGTGCAAGTTATTTGTGCTCTTTATGTTCACATTGAGCTCCTTGACAAGTACATGCATAGCAATGTGAATCTCTGTCCTTCATTACCCTTTATAATGCAGCCATTACACATTGGAAGGATTAGGCTGCATAATGGTTTCATTGCAAACTTGTGAACTTTCATAAGCATGGGCTTGTGAATAGTTAATTGTCCCTCCGGCCTCAAACCTCCACCTGATTAATCTTAGCTGTCCTTAATGATTAGAACTGAAAGGTATCTGCTTTTAGACCTTAATTGTCTTTAATGTGCAAAGATTGTTTAAAATCCATGCTGTTAGAGACTCTGCAATAGGTCTTGTCACTTTTAGATTCAATATCTTGGCCCAGATTAATGGGAGTTACACATGGGGACTCCCATTGTAGCAGATTCTGAAGGAAGTTTAATTTTCCATTGGGCAATTCCACTATGGCAGGATACTTCTGAAAGTTTCCATTTAAACCAGAGAATTCAGAGCTTTCCATTGAAGTTAAGCAAAATAGTTACTTGGAGAAAGCTGTGTTATTAAATACATCTAAATCCTGAACGACTATTCTACAGACTCTATAACTACCCCACCCAGCTCAAACTACACCACTCTAAGAACGTTTACATCCCCAGACCCTGGCCCAACACTCCCAGAATCCTATTCTCCCTTCCCCTGCTGCACACCCAACCCTGTTTCCATCTACCAATCCTGAAGCCCCTTCAACTCCCTGAACCCTCTCTGGACCTTGTGTCTTGTGGGCCTGGCCCTCCCCCCAAACCCTGGTACACAATTCCTCTTTCCCCGGTTTGCATCCAATCTCCATCACACCCAACCCGACACCCACTCCTGTTCCTCACCTGACCACACTCTCCCACATTGCACCCGTCTCCTCTTCACCTGCCTCCAGATCCACACCCCGCAACCCAGCCCATTCGCTGGTTCCACAACCGACCCCTCTTCCTCAGTTACTGGATATGCTGCACCCCTCCCTCGCTCTGAAACCGATCTCTTCCACTTTCTCCAACGCCATTGCCAGACCCAACCACCTCCTCCCATGCCTCCCTCTCCTCAGTACCCGAAATCTACACATCCCTGCCCAAAACACTCCATCACTAACCTAGCTGCCTTGACAACATGCATCCTAGCACCATACCCGCTTTCTCAATTGGCATCCTACCCCTACCAGCTGGTGCCTGACTTGCCTGGCATTGTATCCATCTGGCAAACTACACACTAACCCTTACTCCCTACATAGCTGGCACATGACGCAGCCAGCTTCCTACTTCACTGCCACCTAAGTACCCACTTTGCACCTTTCCTGCTACCCCATCATACATCCTACTGCCTGGCACCTTACACCCCACCTCCTTACCCCTCTGGTACCTGACCTTCCCAGCACTCAAATCTTAATCTTACCTGATGTAAAAGTGACAGTCAAAGCAACTGTCTGGATCTTTAACTTTTAGGATACAGCAGCTGACCGGTGTGGAAACGGAACCATGGCGTGCCTTCTCTGTGACCAAGGAACCCTGCATAGAACGTTCCCTCAGAAGCACAGGGCTCTTCCCTTTCATAAAAGCAAAAGTACAGAGTAGCAATCTGAGAGAAACTAGGGAGTCCCTGGACTATGCAGCCCCTTTTCTTCTGTGTGTGTGTGCGCTGGCTCTGCCGAAACACATGGAAACACATATGGAGCAATTCCCTTTTACACTGCATATTCTCCTAAATCTTCATTCAGGACACAATTTGAAGTAAGATGGTGCCATAAAGCTTTAGCTTTCTCTGTTTTACCTTCTATTCAGCCTCTTTCCTGTATAAATTTCCACCCATTACTTTTAGTGAACTTCTACTTCTGTTTTCTATTCCCTCTTTGCCATCTCCAATTCCCTCCCTGCCTCCAGCTTTTGCCAATCAGCCCTTTGACCATCTCTTTGGACTTTACTGTTCCTCCTCCTGATCACAGTCCCATTAAGATTGCTATGTCCAACTGCAACCTGACACCCCTCAAAAAAAGTGAGAGGATAAAGATCTGGCAAAGAGAGTTCAATGTGGGAAAGTGTGAAAATTGTCCATTTCGGCAGAAAGAGTAGAAAAGAGGCAGATTATCTAAATGGTGAGGTTGCAGAGCTCCGAGATGCGGAGAGATTTGGGTGCCCTCGTGCACAAATTATCAAAGTATGCAGGTACAGCGAGTGATCCGGAAAGCTAATAGAAGTAAAACAGAAATTGCTGGAGAAACTCAACAGGTCTGGCAACATCTGCAGGGAGAAAGCAGAGTTAATATTTTGAGCCTGGCGACTCTTCACCAGAACTACCAACAGCTAGGAAAAGGTGGTATTTGTGCTGATGCTGAAGTTGTGTGGAGGGGACGGTGGGGTGGTGCAAGAAGAAGGGTGAGCTGATAGGTGGAGATGGAGCCCACAGAGAGAGGGATATGAAAGAGATAGGTAAACTAGGAGATTATGAATAGCAGGTCAGGACAGAAGAAAAGATGAATAAGTGATAATAAGGACTAAGATTAGGAAAAAAATGGCTGAGCTGTATTGAATGGAAACCATATGATGCAATAATGGGTCGAGGAGTATGTGGGAATGGGTAACTGCTCTAAAAGCAGCCCATGTCAAAATAGGACTGAGTGCAGGTTGGGTAAAAAACATGGAAGAATGGAATCAGGATCTAAAGCTATTGAACTCTAAGTTGAGTCCTTGAGGCTGCAGGATACCCAAGTGAAAAATGAGATGCTGTTCTTTGAGCTTGCACTGAGGCTCCCTGTGTAATAGAATGCTGTGTTTTATTGTGAGAGAAATTGAATGCAAGAATAGGGAGATGGTGCTTCAGTTATACAGGCATTGGTGATTTAGCACCTGGAGTACTGTGTACAGGATAAGTCATTGTACTGACAGACGACGTTAATGGATTGGAAGAAGTTCAGAGAAGGTTTACTGGACTAATCCCTGGAATGAACGGATTGTTTTACAGGCTAGGCCTGTATCTCTGGAGTTCAGACGAATCAGAGGTCACTTAATTGAAACATATAAAATCCTGAGGGAACTTGACTGGGTTGTTGTGGAAAAGGATGCTTCCTGTTGTGGAATAATCTGGAACTAGGGGTCGTACTCATAGTTTAAAATAAAGTGGCCGCCCACTTAATGCAGACATTTATGAGGAAATTTGCTTTCTCCCAGAGGGTTGAGTGTCTTTGGAATTCCCTTCCTCAAAATACAATGGATGTGGAATTTTTAAATTAGTTTTAAAGCAGAGGTAGATAGATTCTTGATTACCGAGGAGATGAAAGATTATCAGGAATATGCAGAAATATAGATTTGAGGCTAAAATTAGATCAGCCATGGTCTTATTGAATGGTAGAGCAGGCTTGAAGGGCCGAGTGGCCTAACATTGTTCCTTGGTTGTAAAGACACTGCCTCATTGTCTCCACCACCTGAGCCTCAATTGCCCTCAGATTGGAGTAAATGAAGACATGGTTCCCCAAACCAATGAACAGACCACCATTGATACCATGGATACTATTGCAGGAAGGCAGCCAATTCTCTCCCCTGGCAGGAAGGCAGGTAATGGGGCCAGTAGCGATTGGAGTTCCTTAAGTGGCTGTTCAGTGACCACTAAAAGGCATTCATTGCTGGTGAATGGAATTTGTCACCCAGCACTTAATTGATGAGGTGGCAAGTAGTGAGCGAGTTTCTCTCTATGGCCAACTCATTCAATTATTTCTCCTTCCAGCCACCTCTCTTACCATGTCCAGGTAATGGAACTGCCAATCTATATCTGTTAAGAAACTTTCACTCAGATACTTCCAAACATCTGAATCCTCACACATTATTTCAGTTTTGGTTCTGTAACGAAATCCACAGGCACACACATCGAACACTGAATAACTAAATGCAACAGGTACGATTTTAAATGAGGACACAGCTGGGCACGTAACTAAAGGTGGCAGGAGAAGTTGAGAAGACTATTAAGGAATTGTACAAAATTTCTGTCCTTATTAATAGAAGCACAGGGTACAAAGGTAATGTACTTATGCAAAACCTTTATAAAACCCTGGCTAGACCTCAGCTAGAGTGCTTCAGAGTGGAACATTAAAGTGCATTAAAGTGTTATGAACAAGACCAAACTGCCTCAAAATATTCAAAAGATAGTCTAGACCATAACTTTTTCTTATGTTGAAGGTAAGTGTAAGGTACCGTGCTCCAGACGCAATTTGATTGGTCAAACTACTCGATCTTGAGCAAAACACACTTTATTCATATGCTGTAGTTAAAATATGACAAAAGAAAGAAAAATTTGGAATGATTAACACTATTGAAAAACTTAACAAAATAATATATTATTTAACTACTAAACAATATCTATTCCACTAGAGTAAGATCCCATAAACACACCCTTGGCAACAGGCAAGTTCAGAAAAATAGATTTTCTCACACGCAGTTCTCTAATCCAGGAGGAAAACATCAAGAGAAAACTCAGAGAGACAATAGCAGGGAGAAATGTTCTGCAACTTCTAAACTCAGCTTCAAGACCCAAGCAACTGTGGGACCATGACACCCATTCAGGCTGCTTGTATAGTTCCAACTTAAAAAAAAATGCCTCTCAAGTTGTTACTTTAAGGGTTTTCAATAGACAACTTTCACCTCTGCCTTTAAACCACTTTCCAAAAAAAAAGAGGAAAATGCATCTCTTAAAGCTATAGTATCATCACAAAAAGCATGAGAGAGGATGCAGCAAGCTAGTGAGGACAAGGGACTTCAAGCAAGTGGGGAAACTGGAGAAGTTGGTGTTGTTCTCCCCAGAGCAGAGAAGACTGAGGGCAGATTTGGATGGAGCAAATAAAGTGAAATTATTTCCATACTCAGAAATGGTGTTGGCCAGAGAGTGCAGATTAAAGATGTTAGACAAAATAACCAGAGGTGACGTGAGGAGTCACGCCATATGCAAGTTCCCCTCTAAGCCAATCACCATCCTGACTTGGAAATATATTGCCTTTCCTTCAGTGTCACTGGGCCAAAATCCTGGAAATCCTCCCGAATTGCACCATGGTTGCCTGGACTGCAAATGGACTGCAGCAGTTCAAGACAGCAGCTCAAGAACGCATCCAGGGATAGATAAAAATGCTGGCCCACTGGATTAGTATTAAAAATTAAGCTTTTTTCTCATGAGCTATCGTGATCTTAAATCCACCGTCTGAAAGATTGCTGGCACTAAATTCAACAGAAACTTCCAAAATGCTTAAATGAAAATAAATTTATGCAGGTTTATGAGGAAGAGCAGAAAGTCACAAAATGAATTTTCTTTGACAGAGATCAAGCATAAACACAATGGGCAGAATGGCTTTCATCGTGCAGTGTCATGTATGACTCTATGATTATAATGGTGAACAAGAAAGTATTGTACAAATGTGCCAAGTGTTCCTTTGCTAAAACAAAATCAGCAACAGTTGATTTGATGCAGTATGTTTTATGTCTAGTATCTGTAAAGGTAGACTGCTCTATGCCTTGCCCTTATGAAGGTGAGGTTTACAGTGCACTAGTCGTGATTTTCTGATTCACTCTCTCAGTAGCTCGCCTCCAGCAAAGATTTTAACAAAATCTACTCAATATAGTTATTTTAAGAAACAAAAAGCCATGCTCAAATGGGTGAAGTTGAAGAAATGTTTTACGTCAGACATTGAAAGCCATCCAACTCTTTATATGTCAAAAATACATTTACAGTGACAGTGATATTTATCCTTGTAGTGGAAAGGGTCATAGGACATCGATGCTTACTCAAATACTCCACTGTCCATCACTAATGGAGGATATGATGTGTAAAAATTGCAGACTCAAGTCACAGCAATTTAGCAAAGATATAATTAGTTTTTGACATGTGAAGAATCCATCATATTCCTTTACTGTTAATTTAATCCAAACATGTCATTTACAGACATGAACTATTGAGAAATTGAATTCCCTTCACATTCTGCAATAAGAAAATAGTTGCTTCAAGATGCTGAAAATATTAGGTTGCATCTTGCTCCATGAGTAATGGTATTTATCAAATCACTACAGAATGGTTCAATATGAATAAAACCAGATAAACCTTCCAGCATCTACCTTAAGAACAGAAACAACAGTGGCACAGCCTGCACAGTCAAACCTGCAAGGCCTTTTTCACTAACATCTGGGAATTTGTGCTATAATTTGGAAAAAAAGGCCCACAGAATAATGAAGTGATAACCAGCCATAGTCACAGTGAATGAATCATACCTACAGCTAATGTCCCAGACAACATCTTCTATTGCCATCAAGCCAGCAGATCAATCCTGATTCAAGACAGCATGTTTGGAGCAATACCATCATGTCGAATAATTTATATACACCTAATTAAGCTATAGGACAGAACTACACACCTTGCTTATTAGTTCTGCTCAGGTATGAGTAAAGGATGTGTTTAGTTTTGCTTTGTCTATTTCAGGTACACACTTCTATTTGGGTTTTGTTTTAGGACGTTACGAGCCCATGAAATACCTAAATAAAGTTGGCACTGCCTGGTTCAATTTCTATAAGCCACCATGGGGAAGTAATGACCTTGTGATACATTACTAGAATATTAATCCAGAGACCCAGATAACATTCTGTGGACCCAGGTTTAAATCAAATTTGAATTTCATTTTAAAAAGTCTGGAATTAAGAGTTTAATGATGGTGATGAAACCATTATCAATTGTCAAAACATCCACTTGGTTCACTAATGATCTTTAGGGAAGGAAACTGTCATCCTTACCTGGTCTGGTTTACATGTGACTCCAGAACCAAAGCATAAGGGTGACTCTTAACTGCTCTCTGGGCAATTAGAGCTGGGTAATAAATATTGGCATAACCAACAATACTCACATCCCGTGAATGAATAAAAAAAAAGAGGCTCTGCGAAAAGATCTGGGTTGCTCTTCTGGTTCCAGAATTTCTGAATCATGCTTACAACTCTTAAAATATAGCCCAATATCAAAAAGCACAGGTCCAGGTCTCATACGCAAATAAACCTACAGAGTCTGTGTTTCTACACAATCCATGTGTCCACAAAGCTTGTTTCATGCACTCCATACCTAACCTAGCCTGTCCTATTTGCTATTCTGCCCCAAGAAAAATCACAACGCCTGACAAAATGCAGAAGAAATGTATACGTTATTCACATTACTGTTTGGTCTGCCTGGCTGCAGACCTTACAATAACATGAAATTCTTCACATATTTACAAAAAGTCAGATGAAAATTAAGCAGACGATAAAATAGCATGGTTCAGATTTATCAACACAGTCCCTTTCTTTCGTTGACCAAAGACACTGTTTTCGGGGTTCAGAAAGCACAAGCCAGGTTAATGAAATTGCCAGCACGTTGCTTTTTATATTTCAGAGACACATAAATTACCAGAATGAACTTCACTGCAAAAGCCTGCACTGACATTCAGAATGTTATCTTCTAGCTTAACCAGCCTTTATGTAGAACTACAGCAATAATGAGGTAAACTGTTATTTATCAGAATTACTTTTCCTTCATATGGCAAAACAGGGAGGACAAAAATATAATAGGACTGCTGTACTTCATGGGACCTTGGCTTTTAGGGATAGCGATAATGTAAAGCAAATGATAGTAGGTCACCAGCCCAGTTTATGTTCCTCCCTATTGAGTTCAATGGAAGTAAAAGTGAAGAGTAATATCCCACTAAATTTGCCTTTTTCACAGCTCATTTTCAAATGCAACCTACCCTTTACTAAAGTTATTTCATTCAAGTTAGTCGATAGCTAAAGTATTTAAAGCACAACATTCCTATTTTCCTAAGTATTTGAAACGTCTATTTTGAAATATGGCATATTTTAATGATTTTTAATGAAAAATTGCTTTAAAGCATCAATAACAATAATCACTTTGATTTTACCTTCTGTTAAAAAAACTCTCGGGAAAAAAAAATTTAGAAATATTTATTACCTCATTGTAAATAATCCAAAATAATTCACAATTCAGTTGGTCCCAATAATAACCAAATGAATAATATAGGATCTTAGCATTGTTCAATGGACATGAGATTCAAAATACCATCTCTGGTAGCATTTTAAGTTTCACCTAAAATATATCTGAGTGCTCTGCAGCAAGCAGTTTGCCTATCACTCAATCTCTGCTCAGAATGAATGCTTGCCACCTGTCCTCTAAAATACCTTGAAAAAAGTCCTAGAGAGGAAATTGCAGACTGCACCACGCACATTCTAGCCTGACCTCCTACTGGGAGAGCCCACTGCTTTGTTTTTAATAAGGAAAACCATCAGTCCATAGAGGTATGTCCTGTTTTCCATGCCTGAGTGTCTAGCATTAAAAGCAGAGATAGAGAGAGGAAAGAAATCAGTTCATTTTTCTCATTCTCCAACCCGCAGTGTGCTTGTTTGCTTTTATTCCTGTATTTTGCAACACTTTTACACAAAATATTTAATTATTTAGCTATGTGCAACAATAAACATCTAAATTAACCAACAGACTCCCCACCTCCACTTCAGCCTGCCAAATAGGGCTAGAATCACCCCAACCATCTAAACAACAAATGCCGATTTCAAAACGTGCACGCAATATAAAAGATTGTTTTATTGCAGAATGCAAACTGTTTCCTTTACAGAAAATAATTGACAACAGAACAAGAAACAGAGGAGGTTATTTTTTGGTGCAGTGAGGTTTTAGGATTTGAAACTTACCATCTGAAAGGCTCGTGGAAATGTTGGCAGTCCTAAATTTCAGAAGGGAAATGGACATATACTTAAAAGGGGGAAATTCTGCAGAGCTACATGAGAAGAACAGGTCAGTATGACTATTGGACAAAATATTTCACAAAGTTGCACAGACACGATGGGCCAAATGGCCTTCCTCTGTCCTCAGTGATTCAATTAACCTCAATTTATGAAGGTTAAACAAAGGTACAAACATAGGAAATACTGTCACTGTTGATAGAGGGCTCACACTTAATGACATTGTTGAAATTTGTTGCCCTGCTGTTTAATGCTGCCCTTAATTATTCATCTATTAATGACACTGACAATGATATTGTATCGTCTTCCATCTGAATAAATGTGGTTTCGGTGTCGCAAAATATAAGACTTCATGAGTCCAATGTTAAAATGCCACTCAATTTTCATTTGTACAAGTCATGACAGATATGTATGGTTAATTAGCACAGTTGGATTTAGCATACTAATATAAATTGGCAAGGCCATTGTTTACATCTTTGGCCATAAACATCTGCCATGGACAGTTAACAATTATATTTTGCAGAGAAGTTACAGAATCCATCCAAACTGTATAACTGAGCTAACTGGCAATGTGGAGCATGTGTAAAATGATACAGAACTTTAAATGCATCAACTTTTCACAAGGCCTAATTTATTTATTTCCATGCCTAACCTTTCCAAAACCTCTCTGCCCTTTAGCCTGAACTTGACTCACTTCAGAATCAATGCGTCCTTCTGTGGTAAGATCTGCCTGCTGTACCAGCAGCGCCCCCTACAGAAATGGTGGTGCTGATGCCATTTCTGGGGTTTGCTGACCAACCAAGTTGGCTGGATGCTCTCAAAAGTGGGAGAGAGGGGCAGAAGTCCCACAACAGGGCAGTTGAGAATTGTCATGGCAGGAAGATGGATGAGAAATTTACTCACAGTAATTTTCAGCTGCACATTATTTTTCATGTTACCTATGGAACAGCTAATTCCAAGGCATTTCTCCTATAGCGCAATTGTTGCACTCTTGTGTGGCCTCGCACTATAGAAAGTCAAGCTATAGAAAATCGCATTATAGGGAAATCGTTACAGAAGATTGTTAAAAACTGTACAGCAGAAACTTTGCGTTATCCAAACAGCATCCACTATTCATCAATTGCATTACAGCTAATTTGCATTAACGAAACATGCGTAATAGCAGAACTACCTGAATTTTACTAAACTCTTTCCTTCCACGTCCTAATTTTTCAACCTAACAACTCACAATCCACTTTTCATACAAGAAAGCGGCACCATACAGAAAGCTAACTGTTCCCTCAGTGCGGTCAATATTGCTCTCAATTGGTTGGCGAACAAAGGCTGCATTTTTGACAGTGACTCAGTCAACAGTACTCTCACTTTTGATGTTCAGCTCCAGAGATTTGAACCCGTAAACAAGACTGACACCTCAGTGTAGTACTGATGGAGTACTGCCCTATTGGAGATGCTCCCAACCAGCAGAGACTGGAGAATGAGACCTTGCCTGCCATCTCAGGTGCATGTAAAGATCCTACAAGACTATACAAAGAAAAGTGGGTGCTTCTATTCGGTGTCTTAGACAATATTTAATCTTGAACTAATGCCTAAAAAATATGTTGATATACTACATTCATATTTGCAGTGTGCCAATATTTCCGACAACAGAATAATGGCTGCACTACAAAAAGTTGGCTGAACAGTGCTTTGTGATGCCCCGACGCTGTATATATGCGCAGGCTCTTTCTTTCTCAATCAATGTTCACTTTTCCACCACCCCCCACTGCAGTTCAGGCGTCCGAATGTGTTCATTCCCAGCACTGTGGTCAAGGATTGAAATTCAACAACGACTCGTCATGCTGATGGATCAGCGTGTCAGGAGAGCTTTACAGCTTGACCCCATGACCTCTGGATTGTGTCAATGGCAACAGTTTCTCCCACCAACCAGTCAGTCGGACGCAACTCAAACAATATCAGATGGAAATTTGTGTTATTATGGGGTGCAGTGCAAAGGTGGACTGCTTTTTTCTTTTAGTGATGCCAAAACGAGCCATGACATCTTGGGGAAAAAAAAGACACAATCCCATCGGTTCATTCCTGCAATTTAGATCCAGGTGCCACCAGTCCTAAAGTACCATTTTCACTGCTGCCAATTCCAGGCTCAGGATCTGAATAGAAGGAAGATGAATTAAAATTCATGGAGCAAATCCTTAGCTGCCCCTGTGGCCTTTGTGTGCATGGCTTTCTGCCAGTGAGGTGCATGGCTGCATTTTGTATTCAGCAAGGAATGAAAAAAAAGGATTGATGATATGCCAGGATTTTTTGCGCAGAAGAGACAACCTGAAGACGTTTTATACAAGTCTCTGAATGCTCTGTGAGTTATTGAAATTGTTGATCAGTTCTCCAATGCTGCTGACTGCCCCTCGGCTCCTCATCATAAATTTCCACTGTGACCGGCTGCGGAGAAAGGTATTCTACATAGCACTGGTGAACTAAGGGACAGTTTCTTGCTTCTCCTCTTATGGCTAACCCTATTCTCTTTTAATCTGAGATTCCCTTAACTTTAAAGAAGGACTCTACCCTGAAATGACACAGAACAGTGTTTAATATGCATTTTTGCACAATTGAACAAAACTTTTTCCATTTTACCTGCAGTCAAATGCCTCTCCCCCTATATTTTCATCTTCAGTTTTCCTCTAATCTTAGCACCTTTGTAGCTCAGGAAGTGATTACTTTAAGGTCTCTATGTCACGTACTATTTAATCTATTTCCACTCAGAATATTTGTGGTTTCCAATCTTTGCTGAGGCTTTATACTATACAGATACTGACCCCCAGGACTAGTTCTGTTCTCTTTTAAACTGCAAGTGCTTGAAGGGTTTATGAGTTTATTAAAAGTTAAAGTTTAACAGCAACGGCAATCATAAGATTTTTTTTACTATGTCAGCAGGATGAACAATTTACTGAAACACAGATGTTTTAGGTGTATAATGGTTATTATTGATGTGATGTTTGCAGAATTTAGTGACACAAAACACGTACCAGCTTATTAAAAACTTAGGAATCGAAAATTAAATTTTGACTGTTTTTTTTTACATTAACAGATGTATCACTAGTTCTGTTCCAGACATTTTTAAAATGAAGGAAAATTGCCAAGAAGCAAACATTAAAAAAATTGTCAAAGTTCTCCCGTCTATCATGTCTGACAAGGATTTGAAAGAAAATGTAACTTTCTCCAAAAGATATGGCTGCGCCCTCATTAGTGTCACTTGTGGAGGTTTCATGTTTTATTTTCAATTCTGTAATTTTCAGCACCTAAAGACAAGAGTGACACAATGATCCCCCTCCCAGGTTGACAGCTTTAAAATATATCCCCCCATGTCTTCCTCATTCTATCCTGTTATTTTAGTCTACAAGCAGTGTTACCCTGGAAGTCACTGACTTGAGTAAACTGATTCATAACTTTGATTCTTCAAATGTCACCAAAATAAGGTGTTTAAAATAGACAATTGAGAAATTGTTTTATCCAACAGCTGGGATTGGTTTATGGTACTCTCTCAAGACAAGAGGTGGCAATAGCCTAAAATTGCGCAGGTAACTCCACTGTGAGGCCTTGGTAGAAATGTTACTTACACATGGCACCTCATCAAGCAAACAGTAGTATACCAATGTCAGGAGCTCTAAGAGAATACACCTACCTCTCTCAGAAAGCACCAATGTTCTGTTGGCTGCAGAAAACGTCCTTTTATAGCAATTATAAGTGCAATATATATCCTGGGATGTATCCAGTAAGAGCCTCTTTTCACTCTCATCATGTAACTTTGCTTTATTTCATATCTTTTTTGTTGTACATGCTGCAGTCTAAGTGTGTGGGTTCCCTTAGAGGCTTACGTGGTTCAGTCTGTGTGAAGGTAGCCACCTTCTGGTCTATTGCCAAAAGTTTTGAAGAGTATATAAGAGTTCATAACATTATAAAAAAAAATAGGAGGAGAAGCAGAGGCAGTGGCAATGCCACCAGACAAGTAATCCAGGCTAAAATCCAGAATCCAAGGTGTGTTCAAAACCTACCAATGTAGATGGCAAAATCTTGATTGGATTTAAAAAAAAGCCTGGAATGAAAATTAAAATTAGCAGCGTCCATGTAACCATTGCTGATTGCTGTAAAAGCCCCTCAGGCTCACTAATGTCCTTCATTTAGGGAAGGAAATTTTCAATTCTTACTTTGTCTGGTCTATGTGTGACTCCAGAGCTACATGGTTGACTCTTAACTGCCCTCCAAGCAATTGAAGATGGGAAATAAATGTAACACCTGCATCCCATGACCAAATAACAAGCAAGACTCAACACTACTCCAGATACTGATGGGGCAGCCTAACCATGGGTCAATCACCCACAAGATCCCACCTTACTTTCTCACCAAGTCCTCATGACCTCAGCACAATGAGCGGTGCTTGTTGAGCTCAATCAGACATTAACCTTTTCAGAGCCAGCTGGATACACAGAGAGACAAATGTGTGGGTGAGATCGAGTAGACACCCAGGAATCATAAAGTTTGTTAACTCCAGTAAAAGAGAGAAAGATAGCTGAGTACAGAAACATTGGCAATGAAGACCTGAGAACCTTATCCTGAGCAGGGACTAATCAGTCTGTAGCCCGATTAGTTGTCCTAGAACTTGTTCTCGCAATAATTATTGGGCTTATTTCCTTTCCACCCCTTTGGCCGCTTAATTATTTGGTCTTTTTGGAATGCTGTTAATATCATTAACAGTGAAGATTGAAATAAAATATTTATTTAACTCTTCTGTCAGTTCCTTGCTTCCCATTATTATCTCTGCAGACTTGTACTCTAAGGGGCTATGTTCACTTAGGCCTCTATCTTCCATTTTATACATTTAAAGAACCTCTTGCTGTCTGCTTTAATACTACTTGCAAGTTTATCCTCAAAATTTAATTTCTCCGTCTTTATTATTTTATCAATTTTGGTCATATTTTGTTTGTTTGTCAAACTTTTCAAATCTTCTGGTTTGCCACTAACCTTTAACACATTATTTTCTCCTTTCTTTTTCAATGTGTTATGATACTTAACCTCTCCGGTTAATCATGGTCAGTTTATCCCCTTCCTAGAATCCTTCTCCCTTACTGGGATATATCTTTGCAGCAAGTTTATATTTTCTTAAATATCTGCCATTGTTTATCAACTGTCTTTTCTGTGGAACTCCTTTCACAGTTGATTCCAGACAACTCTTCCCTCATTCCTTTGCAATTACCCTTCTTTTTAAGTTTAGCACAGTGTTGCCAACCCAAGTTTCTCACTCTCCAGAAGAAAGCTAAATTCTACCATGCCATGGTCATTGTTTCTTCAGAGATCATTTACTCTGAGATGATTTATTAAACTTGCCTTGTTACACATCACCATTTGAAGTGAAGACAGTTTTCTAAGATTACAAAGGGATCTTGATAAAATCGGTCAATGGGCTAAAAAATGGCAGATGGAGTTCAACCTGGATAAGTGTGAGGTATTGCATTTTGGTACAACAAACAAGGCTAGGACTTTTGTATTTAATGGTAGGGCCTTGTGTAGAGTTATAGAACAGTGGGACCTAGGGGTGCAGGTTCAAAATTCTTTAGAGTTTGCATCACATGTAGACAGGACGGTTAAAAAGGTGTTTGGCATGATTCCCTCATTGCTCAGACCTTTGAGTATAGGAGTTAGGATGTTATGTTGAGGTTGTACAGGACCTTGGTGAGGCCTCTTCTGGAATACTGTGTCCAGTTCTGGTTGCCCAGTTATAGGAAGGATATTATCAAGCTGGACAGGGTTTAGAAGAGGTTTGCCAGGGTGTTGCTAGGTATGGAACATTTGAGTTATAAGGAAAAGCTGGATAGGCTTGGACTTTTTCACTGGAGTGTAAGAGGTTCAGAGATGACCTGATAGAAGTTTATAAAATAATGAGAGGTATAGATAGAGTTGATGGTAATTGTCTTTTCCCTAAAATAAGGAATTTCAAGACAAGGGGGGCATTTTTAAGGTGAGAGGAGAGAGATTTAAAAATGACATGAGGCAAATTTTTACACAGAGGGTGGTTCACGTGTGGAATGAATTTTCTGATGAAGTGGTGGATGTGGGCACAATTACAATATTTAAAAGACCTATGGATGATATATGAATAGGAAAAGTTTAGAGTGATATGGACCAGAAGCAAGCAGGTGGGATTAGTTTAGTTTGGGATTAAGTTTGGCATGGACTGGTCGGACTGAAGGGTCTGTTTCCGAGCTGTATGAGTATGGCTTTATGACTCTATATTGTTCTAAAGAAGCTTTTTCAAATATACTCTATGAAATTCTTTCTTGTGGCTATCTCTGCCAATGTGATTTTCCAAATCGACATGAAGAATGAAAGTCAAACATGATTGCTGTATTGCTGTGTTTATGTGCCTTCATTATTTCCTGTTTTCTTCTTCAATATAGGTATTCAAAAGTGTCCTTGAAATGTACTCCACACCAGAAGGAATGTCATGACATTGGCTCAAACATGGCCACAGAAACTTTATGCTGATTACTACTTCTCCTTGGTTGATGATTATTTTTTCTATTCATTTTGTGGGATGTAGGCGTTGCTGGCTGGCCAGCATTTCTTGCCCATTCCTAGTTGCCTTTGAGAAGGTGGTGGTGAGCTGCCTTCCTGAACCATTGCAGTCCTCCTGCTGTGTGTTGACCCACAATGCTATGAGGGAAGGAATTCCAGGATTTTGACCCAGCGACAGTGAAGGAACGGTGATATATTTCCAAGTCAGGATGGTGAGTGACTTGGAGGGGAATTTGGAGATGGTGGTGTAGCCATATGTCTGATGCCCTTGTCATTCTAGATGGAAGTGGTCGTGGATTGGGAAGGTGCTGTCTGAGGATATTTGGTAAATTTCTGCAATGCATCTTGTAGATAGTACACACTGCTGCAACTGAGCGTTGGTGGTGGAGACAGAATCAGTGATCCTCCATGTTGAATAACACTTGGAGGAAGTACATAAGGTGGCAAGGGCACAAAATGTGCTTGGGGGTGGGGGGGGACATTGATGGGCAATGCCATTTCCGCCAAAGTTGATTGATTCCTCAAAGACAGCTGGTAAACTGGGTTTACGGCAAGTAGCGCTGGCTCCAACAAGATAGAAAAATGTACTTGACCTCATCCTCACTAATCCACCTGTTGCAATTATGTCTGTCCATGATATTGTTGGCTGGAGTGAACCCTGCACACAGTCATTGTAGAGATGAAAGGTGAAATTTAGTTATTTTCAGATAAACTAGCAGGGCTCAACACTGCCACTTCCTTCTGGCTTTCACACCACTGGTACCATAATTAATATTTTAGATGCTGCACAGAAACAAATCCTTCAATCCAACTCGTCCATGCCGACCAGATATCCTAAACTGCTCTAGTCCCATTTATCATTATTTGGCTCACAACACTCAAACCCTTTCCTATTCATGAACCCATTCCAGATGCCTTTTAAATTTTGTAATTGTACCCACCTCCCCCACTTCTTCTGCAGCTCGTTCCACACATGCACCACCCTCTGCATGAAAAAGTTACACCTCAGGTCCTTTTTAAACCTTTCCTTTCTCACCTTAAACCTATGCCCTCATGTTTTGGACTCCCCTACCCTGGGTAATTGACCTTTGCTATTCACCCTATTTATGTTCCTCATGATTTAATAAATCTCCATAAGGTCACCCTCAGTCTCTGACATTCCAGGGAAAAAGGCCCAGACTCTCCTTATAGCTCAAACCCTCCAACCCCAGCAACATCCTTGTGAATCTATACTGAACTCTTACAAGTTTAATAACATATTTCTGAGAGCCAGAAGACCAGAATTGAATGCAGTATTTCAAAAGTGGCTTAACCAATGTCCTGTACAGCCTCAACATGACATCCCAATTCTTATACTCATTGCACTGATCAATGGAGACAAGCATACCAAATGCCTTCTTCGCCACTCTGTCTACCTGTGACTCCACATTCCCAGGACCTTACCATTAAGTGTATAAGCCCTGCTCTGATTTGCTTTACTGAAATGCAACATCTCCCACTTATCTAAATTCAACTCCATCTGCCACTCCTCAGCCCATCTGATCAAGGTCTCATTGTACTCTGAGATAACCTCCTTCACTGTCCACTACACCACTAATTATGGTGACATCTGCAAACATACTAACCATGCCTACTATATTCACATATAAATCATTTTGTAAATGATGAAAAGCAGTGGACCCAGCACCGATCCTTGTGGCACACCATTGGTCATAGGCTTCCATTCTGAAAAACAACTCTTCATTACTACTCTCTGTCTCCTACTTTCAAGCCAATTTTGAATCCGATTGGCTTGCTCTTCCTTTATTCTATGCGATCTAACCTTGTTAACCAATCTACCATGTGGAACCTTAGCAAACACCTTGCTGAAGTCCACACAGACAACATCAACCACCGTGCCTTCATCAGTGTTTGTCACATCTTCAAAAAACTCAATCAAGTTAGTGAGACATGATTTCCCATGCACAAAGCCATGTTGACTATTTCCTAAACAGTCCTTGTCTTTCAAAATGCATGTAAATCCTGTCCCTCAGAAATCCCTCCAACAATTTACCCACCACTGACGTCAGGCTCACCGGTCTATAGTTCCCTGGCTTTTCCTTACCACCTCTCTTAAATAATGGCACCACATTAGCCACCCTCCAGTCTTCCGGAACCTGGCCTGTGGCTGTCGATGATGCAAATATTTTAGCAAGGGACCCAGCAATCCCTTCCCTAGCTTCCCACGAAGTTCTGGGATACACCTGTTCAGGTCCTGGGGATTTATCCACCTTTATACGTTTTATGATGCCCAGCAGCTCCTCTTCTGCAATATGGACACTTTTCAAGACATCACAATTCAGTATCCCAAGTTCTCTGGCTAAGACTCCTTCGCATGGTGATGCTTAACTGTTGTCACCAAGGGCATGGTCCAGTGCAAAGGAAAGGTCTCTCTTCTTTTCACGCACAGTGGGGCTTGCTGAATGAGCTGGTGAAGAGGAAGGCAGACAATTTTTTTTTCCCTGTAGACCATCACAGGAGCCCACCCCAGCAGACTAAGCCAGCCTGAATCCAGATTGCAACCCAGGTTAAATGTGCTCCAAGTGAAATGAGATGCCCAGCAGTTTAGGAAGAAGGTCAATGATGTCTGCACTCTGCCAGGCGAAGTGTCCTTGACTTCCCACGTAGATGCAACAGTCAAGAAGGCACAACAACGCCTCTACTTCCTCAGGCGGCTCAGGAAATTTGGCATGTCCATAAGGCCCCTCACCAACTTCTACAGATGCACCATTGAATGCATACTGTCTGGGTACATCACAGTCTGATATGGCAACTGCTCCGCCCAGGGCCGTAAGAAACTACAGAAGGTGGCGTGCACAGCCCAAACAATCACGGAAGCCAACCTTCCACCCACGGACTCCATTTACATGGCTCGCTGCCGTGGGAAGACTGCCAATATCATCAAAGACCCATCGCACCCTGGTAATGACTTCCTGCACCATCTTCCGTCAGGCAGAAGATACAGAAGCCTTGAGCAGGTTCAGGAACAGATTCTTCCCAGCCGTTATCAGACTGATAAATGGACTCTCTAGACTCAAATAACGCTGATCTTGCTAACGTTGATCTCACCTAGCGCATGCCCTGTGCAATGTAACCTGTATGCCTCTCAGCCTTTTTGAACAGTACATCAATTGCTTATTATGATCTGCCTGTACCGCTCGTAAACAAAGCTTTTCACTGTATTTCTGTACACGTGACAATAAACAATCAATCAAACCTTCTTGCTACCTCACACTCACACGGCTACCAATTGCTCTAAGTCACTGTAGCCACCTCTCACCAAGGCTCATGTATCACAAATCACTGCAAGCTTTTATCTTTGATCATAGGGGGAGGTGATGGCCTAGTGGTATTATTGCAGTACTGTTAATTCAGAGGCCTAGATAACATTCTAGAGACCCAGGTTCAAATCCTGCCATAGTAGAATTTGAATTCAATAAAAAATATCTGGAATTAAAAATCTAATGATGACAATGAATCCATTGCTGATTGTCAGGGAAAAACCCATCTGGTTCACTGATGTCCTTTAGGGAAGGAAACTGCCATCCTTACTTGATCTGGCCATGTGAATCCAGACCCACAGCAATGTTATTGACTCTGGGCAATTAGGGATGGGCAATAAATGCTGCCTTGCCAGTGATGCCTTCATCCCATGAATGAATAAAGGGGAAAAAAAAAACTGCTTCCCCTTTTCTGTTATGCAGACATTAGCAGAACCCAGCAAATATCATCAAAGAGACGAGAGACCCTCAACTCCAACTCCACCTCTGAGAAGGAAGCCACTCAACCTTTAGATGCTGCATTGGTAAGGCTTTCTCCTGCACCTGCACCTGGTTAGAGATGTTCACCTCAGTGGATTTTCTATCAAGGAAGGAACTCTGCAGGTCTCCAGCACTCAGATCCCTGCATGAGATCACATACCTGCTCAGTCTCAGGCAGAAGATCATCCCCTGGTGTTGGCTATGACCGACTTGGTCAGACAGCATAGGGGGACGTAGGAACAGTGGTCAGGTTTTCCACAGGCACTTGTCAAACTGGATCAAATGATGGATGAGTAAAACCTTGTTATCAGTACCACACATTGTACCAACATGTGTGTATCTGGCTGTCTGTATGGATTGGCTGGCTACCCCTTGGAGAGCCAATACCAACCCCCTCAGTGACTGCCCAGATATGTGCACAGACCTGTACTCCATTGCTATAGCCATAGGGGCTCAGTATCAATGGAAAGGTGAGAGAGGATGAGGTATCTCAATCTGACTCCAAATGTCCCTTCCTTTCAGAGACAAGGTGGTTCCTGCAGTCACCCGTAGGGAGGAGGAACGATGTACAGGACATCTGGAAGCTTTCTCTCAGGACACTCCAGTGATGCTTAGCCTTCCACATCCCTGCCACCTCCTCCTCTAACTCCAAGGCCTGAAGCAGCACACACTGAGGAGGGTTGGGCGAGAAACTCCCAGGAATCTGGGCCCCTCTAGACCCAAAGGCTACAGGAGACAATTACCAAGGACTTCCAGAACAACTGAGCCAACCACAGAGCAGACGTCTTCCGTCCCAGATGCAGATTTAAATTTAGCACATTTAGAAGCAGTGGGAGGGAGACAAAGAAGAAAATGTACTGAGGCACATAGGTGAAACATCATTGTACATAACCTTCCTCTTTTGCTAATATATATTCAGTTGCACTGCTAAAATGTCTAGTCTCGAATAAATACTAGTAGTGGACCTGGTCAAGTCACGCTCATGTGAGATAGCAGCAGCTTTTGCAGTCATCTCAAGGATGAAAGAAATTGTAGTAGCCCAGCATTGCTAGTCTGTGACCTACCGCTGATTGCAGATAGCACCTGACGTCCCAGATCTCTGAACCATGACATCAATGACTACAGCCAAGGCTTTGCATTTTAATGTGGACTACACCATGGCTCAATGTACTGAACAGGGGATGTGTTAGGAATTGGACCTGCGTGTCACATTCCACATCAATCCCTAAGGAGATTAGATGGCCTAGTGGTATTATTTGCTAGACTGTTAATCCAGAAGCCCAGGTAATGGTCTGGGGACGAGGTTCAAATCACACCACAGCATATGGTGGAAACTGGATTCAATAAAAACGTCTGGAATAAAGAATCTACTGCCAATGGAACTATTGCCGATCGTCAGAAAAATCCATCCGGCTTATGTCCTTCGGGGAAGGAAATTTGCCGTCCTCACCTGGTCTGGCCTACATGTGACTCCAGAACCATAGCAATGTGGTGACTCTCAACTGCCCTCTGATATGGACTTGCTAGCAACTCAGTTCAAGGGCAGCTGGGAATGGGCAATAAATGCTGGCCAGGCGATGACCCAAGAGTGAATTAAAAAAATGTACAGCTCAACTTGTCGGTGATCTCTAGAGGGAAAGGTTCATTTCCAAGAGCTTTTCAAGGGAGTGCACAATCATTCAAGGCTGGCAGGTCATATGTTCATGCTCCCTCAAAGGTGATTGGCCTGCCAGTAAAGCTTCACAAAGCACTGACTTTTACAGGCTCAATGCTGTCATACAGCATGGAAACAGACCCTTTGGTCTAACTAGTCCATGCCAAACATAATCCCAAACTAAACTAATCTCACTTGCCTGTGCTTGGCCCACATCCCTCCAAAACTGTCCCATTCATGAACTTATCCAAATGTCTTTTAAACATTGTAACTGTACCCACATCCACCACTTCCTCTGGAAGTTCATTCCACACACGAACCACTCTCTGTGTAAAAAAGGTTGCCTCTCGTGTCTTTTTTAAATCTTCCTCCGCTCACGCCCTTAGTCTTGAATTCCCCCACCCTAAGGAAAAGACAACTGCCATTCACCATATCTATGCCCTCATGATTTTACAAACCTTTATAAGGTCATCCCTTGACCTCCTATGCTGCAGTGTTAAAAATCCCAGCCTATCCAGCCTCTCCTTATGACTCAAACCCTCCATTCCTGGCAACATCCTCATACATCTCTTCTGAACTCTCTCCAGCTTGATAAAATCCTTACTCTAAGACTAGCACTCGACACAGTGCTCCAGAAGAGGCCTCACCAACGTCCTGTACATCTACAAGATGATGTCCCAACTCTCCTCCAGGATGTTGAAGCATTTCATGGCAACTTAGTAAATTCCGCACACTCTGAAACATTGAAGGGTTACCAATGATGGGAGGGGTCAAAGAAAGATTCTTCTCAACCTGCTGGCCATCATGAAAGGCTTCACTATACAAGAGTCTGATATGGTATTCTGACTGAAGCCTGCGAAGCTACCAGATCTTAGGTCCATTCCTTTTGCCCTGTCTCAGTGGCTGCTTGAAATTGGGATCACCCAAAGATATCAAGCGTACAATAAAATGGATACTCAGACATTTATTCAGCAACAGAAAAGGTCAAAGATTGCAAAAATAACAAGATCCATGTGTCCTTAGCACTAAGCACGGACTGCTTAACAAATTATATTAAACAAATGTGCAATGATGCAAACCCAGATCATTTATCAGGCCATTTCTGAAGAAGGGTCTAGACCTGAAACGTTAGCTTTCCTGCTCCTCTTATGCTGCTTGGCCTGCTTTGTTCATCCAGCTCTACACCTTGTTATCTCATTTATCATGGAAGCAGGTTTCAATCAGGTTCTCTCTGGGCTTGAAAATGCATTGTTCTCTACTGTTGTCCAGATCATCATCCCTGGTAGGATGCTGTCCATTCCTTATTTCCTCTGCAGTCAGAAAATTTCTTTTTGTTGGCTGCTATTGTGAAGAGCACAATTTGACACAATGATGGGGTTCTGCAAGGCTCTGCCAGAGTGGTCCAGGCATTGAAATCTCATCATAAGTAGACATATGCTTTATCCAACAAAGGCACCAGTGGAATCATGGGGCAATGTTGAATATTCATTCTATAGCTGTCCGAGGGATAAGATGACATGAGCTATGTTTGGAGGGTGTAACCCTTGTCTCCATCAGTCACCATCTCTTTCTTGACCATTGAAGGAGGGAGGAGCATGTGAGTTTTCTGAAATATACACATCAGGGTAGCTCCCAGGATATCTAGTGGAAACTCCCAAGATTTGTCTTCAATGGTCACATATAATTAAACATAGATAAAGGAAAATCCTTTTCTGTTGACAAACCCTGCATGTTGATGATAGGGCACTCTTAAAGCAAAGCAGGTAATGCCCTGGCACCTAGGGGAGTCCAGTGATGGTGGAGGATCCTGCTATTTGAGCTGCTTGATTCTTCTTGTAAAGGGGCAAGGCTATAAAAAGCTGGGAAATTGTATCAGTTACATCCTGAATTGAAGATGCCACACAAGGTCATTTCACACTCGAAATGTGACACTTGCATAAAATTTCAGGACACATCGCTGGCTTTTGCAATGACTAGGACACGAGTAGCACCCAGTCCTTCGGAGCACAGGTCCTGCACCAGCAGGTGGCACAATGGGTGATGACAACAATCATTGCCTGCATCATCTTTCAGGCAGTTGAAGACAATGACAATGAGGTCTGTGGATCCAGAGTCACATCATCTGCCTCCACCTCCACAGTGCGGAATGGAGCTTTCCCAATTTGGCCATTTGTAGATGCACAACCAACGTTTTCATGCAACATTCGGAGTATAATTCTGCCAGCAAGTCAACAGGATAAACCACCACCACCACCCCCACCACCAAAGGAATAGAACCCTTTCCACGTCACAGACCTTGTCCTTGCACACTTACAGTGAGAGATCTGGTAGCTGCAAAGGGTTGTCTTTCAGTATTAGCTATGGAATGTGTTTGCAAAATGGAAGCTTCAGGAGATGCTCCAGGTGTCCTGTACTGGAGATATTTTCTTAGCTGACATGACAAGGAGGCAAGTAGTGTGATAATAAAATGGTCATGGAGTGCTTGAGGCCGGAATACATAATGTGCATTCTTGGTTGATGATTGATCTGCTAATGAAATGCAAACTGAAGCCAGATGGATGGCATTACAGAAAAAAGTAGAGGCATGATTACTGAATTTGTCCCTAGCAAAGCCTTAAATTCCAAAGGACCCTGAAGAAAGAAACAGTAACTTACATTGTCTACTCTGCATGCAGTGTCAGCCATATTAGTTATATGATCCAGTTATTGCACAACTGACTTTTTACTCAATGTTCCAACTTAGTATAAGTGTGAGTGATTTGTAGGCTCTTTCTGTACGTTCCAAACCCAAAATCCCTGCCCCCTAGAAGCACAATACCAGTAGATGCATGGAAACATCAGCACCTGCAAAATCCTGTCTAAGCCACACAACATCCCGTTTGTGGGACTACATCACTGTTCTGTCACTGTTGCTAGGCCAATATGCTGGAACCCTGTCTTAGCAGCTTTGTAGGTATCTTTAGAGCCTAGGAATGTCAGCAGTTCAAGAAAACATCTCACCATCACCTCCTGCAGTTCAACTAGGTGTCAGCAATAAATGCCTTATGAAGGATATTGTTGCTATAGATGGAGTACAATTAAGGTTCATCCAGCCAAGCCAGTGTCCCCCATATTCCATGAATGACTAAGAGCAAAAAAAAGCTAAATCAACGAATTAGCTGGGAAGAACTTTAGATATATCAGACTATTGGAAAATATCAAGTCAAAATAACCTTACTATAGAGAAAAGAAAGGTACCTTTCATTAATTTTACTTTGTTGAATATATGGGGATCTTTGCAAAGATATTTTGCAAAATCTGCACGCCATTGACATACAGAAAGACCGTGGGGTTCAAGATTTTGCCAGACAGTAAAACTACAAGACTCACACCTCCTGTCAGCCTGTGAATACATCAGCTATCAAGGCAGCCATTGAGATACGAAAGCCTACATTGTCCCATCTGCAAGCAACAGAATGGCACAAATTGCCAAAAGCCAACAGAACAAAAGTTTCGGTGTGGATTTGTTGGGCTGAATGGCCTGTTTCCACACTGTAGGGATTATATGATTCTATTAATGAACAAAATTGAGATCTGGGGGAAAGTCCATTAATAAGACTCATGAATTGTTAGCCTTCATTGCTGTAGATTTGAGTGCAGGAGAAGCAAAGTCTTGCTTCAATTGCTTAGATGCTTGGTCAGGTTGCACTTGGAGTACTGTGTGCAGTTTTGGTCCTCTTAACTTGCAAAGAATACTATTACCATATAGAGAATGCAACCAAAGTTTATCAGGCATATTCCTGGGATGGTGGACCTGTCCTATAAAGAGAGATTAGGGATATTGGGGCTGTATTCTCTAATGTTTCAAAGAATGAAAAGTGATCTTATTGAAATCTACAACACAATGTAGGTGTTTGTACACATATGAAATGGTAGAGCAGGTTTAATAAACTAAATGCCCTACTCCTACTCTCCTAGACAAATGTTCGTACAAAGGTAGAACTCGTGCTTACTCCAAAATGGACCCTTCCTTTCTTGCTTTTTTGAATCAAGATCACAAAAACTGGAAGATAATTTTATTTTTGCATGAGTGAAGCCAAGTGATTGCCTCTCCATTTGCTAGGTTTGTGGTGATTAGTCCACAGTAGTCTGTAGAGGTGACACTCCTCTAGACTCAAACATTATCTGCGTCTCTCTACAAGTGTGTACAGGATTTGTGCTAGGTCCCCAGTTGGTTGGCCGGTTAATTGCAAGGAGATCTTACTTGTCCTAACCTGTTTAGCAAGGACCTCTTTCACCATGATAGTTCAAAACTTGCCATTTGACATACAGGTTTGTTGCAAAAAAACTTGTCAGTTACTTTCTGTGTTTCCTATTTCTTGATCCAAAAGATGTGTCGCTCTTAGATATTGCTCAGGAAGGTTGCTCCAAAAGGGTTGCCAGGTTAGGTGTTGAGCAGTAGCTGGTTCAAACTGGGCGTCATGAAGTGGGTATGTGAGTTGCAGCACAGATGGTTTCAACCATCTTGTGGGTTTGCAACAGGTGGTCGAAGTGGAGGAGAGTGATTTTCATGAGGGCAGGAAGCCAGGGGAGTGGTGTTTATCTGAGGGTCACAGTTATAATGTACATTGTTACCTTCAGTTGAGTGTCAACAAGATGTGTGCGTATGATACTCTTTGCTAGACAGTTGCACAGTATTCTGCTGTGAAGTATGAGGTCCAGATATGGTGGCAGGCACAGTGCCCCAGATGGATTCAGCAAGTTTGGTTCCTAACTTGTTTCTGGTTTTAACCTTTGCTGCTGTCTTCCCAGGTTTTTCCAGAAGGGTAACATCCTCTCTAAAGTCATAGGGAACACATTAATAGCAAACACTTATTTAATATCAGGTAGTACAGTCTATCAACCATGTGACCAGCCCGATATGTTTTCAAGGACTAGAATAGAAATTGCTAGAGAGGCTCAACAGACCTGGCAGCATCTGCAGAGAGAAAAACAGGGTTAATGTTTCAAATGCAGTGACCACTTTTGAGTCTAGTTTTCTCTCTCTGCAGATGCGACCAGCCCTGCTGAGTTTCTCCAGAGCTTACTGTTTTTGTGTTAGATTTCCAGCATTTGCAGTTCTTTCTTTTATTATAGTTTTCAAAGATATCGTTGAGTTAATTTTGAGCATTAGTCACTGACTTGCTTGCATTGAACATTTTTGCTTTTTCTGTCATCTGAGGTCTGCTTGATTGTAGTTGTTGAGACTACCTGAGAAATCTGGGGTTCCACGGAGCTCAGATCTAATTGATAAACAGATGACTATGTTAATCAACTGCCATTATAGCAATACTACACAATCTGCCCTATGGATGCTAATCAATGTAACAGTGCTGTATTGCATAAAGGCAGGGGCTTAGAAGTTTGTTTGGATTCAGTTGCAGGCATTAACTGAGTGCAGTGAACAATATTTATATATGAAGATAGAGGATCATGAGAAAACGGCACTTTCACAAGGAGCAGCACTTCCTCTGTTCTGTGCTTGCCTTTCAGAAGTCATTGTTAAAGTCTTCGAATCCATGACTCTTGATTCAGAAGTCAAAATGCTATAACTGAGTCAATTTGATGCCTCCTAAACCTTTATTTATACATCTATCTCATCACTGAGACAGTTAGAAATGGAGGAAGACAAAGACTGAACTGTAGACTTCAGGCTAGTCAGTCTCCTGTGACTTTCAATAAGATGTACAATTTGGTCATTTCTTTCCTAAGTAAATGTCCATTGCTTTCTTTACATATTGTGGTTTCTCTAAGATGTGATAGGTTATTTTCCATGAAAGGATTCCCAGAAGTAATTCACTAATGTCACATGAACTCCTGAGTCATGTATGAATCACTGATATTTCTGGCTGTGAAATGAATGAGGTCATTACCATATCACATGAAACGGTCACTATAAATAAAATTGGGATTGGTGAGTTCTAAGACATAATTCAACATGCGACACTGGGAGCCTATAAGCATGAAGTGCAAGTAGGTTATATACTTCGCGTCACTGTGAGTTCAGTCATGTCTCACAGCTCCTATCAGTCATCTCATGCCGGGATATGTATTCCTCCATTAATATCATGCGACAGGAAGCAGGTGAATAACAAGAATGTGATGGAGAACTCACAGATATAGTATACTCTGACAGAGAAAAAATAATGTTCTGGGGGACAGCTTTTATCGTGTCACATTGATATATAAACTTGGTGGTGATCATTGACATCAGATGGTCAGGAAGGAATAACAGGCTGTGATGTGGTAATTAACAAGGTCTAGTATGACCCAGAGCTGTTACTGGCTGGAAAGCACGCACAATAATCAAAGCCTGCTGGCATGTGCCTGACTTGAAATAATCCATGGATCCATCGCTGAGACATTATAGTTGCAGCATGCGATATTAAAAGGAAACTGTGTGGGATTGTGACCATTTGCTGTTCTCAGGCAGTTGGGTCACAAATTAAATTGATACATCGAGAGGACTAGAAGTTCCTTTTCTTTGAATGACTGAAAAATCCAGTGGTTCTAATTACTGTCATTCTGGAACTCACTGTCTAAAATGGTGGTTCAATCCGAAACTCTTGTAATATTGAAGCAGTGTTTAGATGTTCAGCCTCCAGGGCTATGGGCAAAAACACAGAAAATAAGCTTAGTGTAGTCTGGAGGCTGGACAGGTTGAACTGTTAATCATTGAAGCGTGGGAGGTTGAGAGGTGGCCTTATAGAGGTTTATAAAATCATGAGAGGTATAGATAAGGGGAACGGCTGTTGTCTTTTCCCTGGGGCAGGGGATTTCAAGCAGAGGGGGCATATTTGTAAGGTGAGAGGAGAAAGATTTAATAAGGACATGAGCGGCTTTTTTTTACACAGAGAGTGGTTCACGTGTGGAATGAACTTCCAGAGGAAGTGGTGGAAGCAGACAGTTACAATGTTTAAAAGACATAGAGATAAGTACATGAATAAGAAATGTTTGGAGGGATGTGGTGCAAGCACAGGCAGGTGAGGCTAGTTTAGTTTGGGATTATGGTGGGCGTGGACTGGTTGAACTGAAGGGTCTGTTTCCGTGCTGTATAACACTATGACTCTATGACTAGTCAGATTTTTGTTAACGGGCCTCTAGGCGATGAGCTGACTGGTGTCTTTCTATGTGTAAACATCTATCAATCTAGGAATTAGGAAATGAAAAGGAAACAAACGGTAGGTTTACATTTATGTCATTCCTTTCATCAGAATCTTCTAAATTGTTTTAAAGTCAATGAAAATGAATGTGATTGTGAACTATCTTAGTATAGGTAGTTCTGCTATAACACGTGTTTCTTTAACGTGAATTGGTTATAACGCGATTGATGAATAGTGGACATTGTTTGGTAAATGCAAACTTTCTATTGTACAGATATAGCAATTTTCCATAGCGCGAGGTCACATAAGAATGCAACTATCGCATGAGAGGAGAACTACCTGTACAAGGGCACTGCTGTAAGAGTGCTTCAGAGTCGTATCCTAAGCTGCTTCCCCAATGATCCTCTCTTCATTATAAAGTCAGAAATGGAAATGATTGATGATGATTCCGTAGTTGTTCCATTTTACAACTCCTTGGACACTGTAGTAATGTGTAAGTGTGTAACAAGAGCTGGATATCATTCAAGCTTGGGTAGATAAATAATAGTTAACATTTGCGGCGTGCAAGTGTCAGTCATCTGCAACAAGAGAGAGTCTCTCACCACCTTCCCTTCACATTCTAAGGCATTATTATTGTTGAACATCCAACCAGCAACATTCTGGGTGTTGTCATTCACTAGAAAATTTACTGGATGTACCAGATAAATTCAGTAACTGGAAAAACAAGTCAAATGCTTTGATGTGCAGGTGGAGATGTGAGAAAGTGCAGAGATGGAGAGATATGGGTATACCTGTGAGGTAAGTGGGTGTGAGGTTGATATGCTGGAGTAAAGTTGAAACCACAAAACAAGAGATTGGGGTGATGGACACATCAATATATAGGCAAGTGCGACATCTCGTCGGTCTCTCGGTCAGTTGCTGTTGGAGATGAGTTTCTCCTTCAGTTCATCACTGCGTGTAAACAGATTCAGGGAGGATCACTTGAATATCTCACTTCCATTTCTGAACTTCCTCCTCTCATCTTCTCAATTCCAGCCCCATGTACCAATGTTTGGACCATTGCTTTAAATACTGGAATTGAGATCACTTCATGTTAGTCTTCATCACACCACCTTACATTCCAAAGAGAATTTAAATATGGTAATAAAAACCCACTGACAAGGCTGTTTAATATATTCCAGGGTTACCTACATGCTATTGAGACCACAATTCCAAGCACATCTGCACAATAAATTTCCTATTTTCCCATTTCATTCCACAGCGGTCTTTTTTTCAACTTTTCTAGTTTGAGTGCAGCATTATAGTAACAGTCATCTGAACTGAGCTGTCAACTTAATCCCCTAATGGTTGTGGAACTTATCTCATTCTTGATTTAATGAGAACACACTACTGTTAAATGAACTGTACTCTTACCATGTGATGTCAGACCTATGAATTCTTCTGTTGTGGAACAAACTCCAATTACTTCATAGTCAATTACACTAAACTAGAATGTATTGAATGTATCTACAATTGAAATAAACAGCAAAGCATTATCTATCACATGTTGCCTTGTGGTTGTTACATCGGTGGTAAAAATCAAGGATATCTACACATTTTGCCATGACTTAGAATACAAGGCACTAAATAATCAGGACTGTCTCGAGTTAAAAACTGATACTTCCAGGATTCTAAGGACTTTCTTTTAATCTGTCTACTCTTAATCTTTCTTTTTGTACTAGACATTCACCACCTTTTAAACTTTTTACCTGTGTTTATGTATATGTTGAATGTCATGTCCTACTATTTTTCTTCGTTAGAAAGTAATAAAGTCATCTTTCTTTCATTGAGGAAAATCTTGCAATTGGCTTCTTCTAACTAGAAGTACATTTTAATTAAAATGTGTTGAACATTGTCCTGAGAAGAATTGAAAATCTGTTGTGGCCAGCTGAGGGGATTAAAAAGAGGGGCTTGATGGGCCCCTAGTTGTAACATAGTAAAACAAATTATATTTCAAGAACAAAGGATCTGAGGGCATTGTTACTAAGTTTGCAGATGTCACAAAGATAGGTGGAGGGATAGCTATGCTGAGGAGGCAGGGAGGCTGCAGAATGACTTGGACAGACTAGGACAGTGGGCAGATGGAAGACAATGTAGGAAATTATGAGGTTGTGCACTTTTGTAGGAAGAATTGAGGCATAGACTATTTTTTTAAATGGGGAACGGCTTCAGAAATCTAAAGCACAAAGGGGCTTAGGAGTCTTAGTTCAGGATTCTCTTAAAATTAATATGCAGGTTCAGTTGGCAGTTAGGAAGGTGAATGTAATGCTAGCACTCATTTCGAGAGGGCTAGAATACAAGAGCAGAGATGTACTGCTGAGGCAATGTGAGGTTCTGTTCAGACTGCACTTTGAATATTGTGAGCAGTTTTGGGCCCCACATCTAAGGAAGGATGTGTTGGCCTAGGAAGGCATCTAGAAGAAGCTTACAAGAATGATCCTGGGGATGATGGGCTCGTCATATGAGGTGCAGTTTGGAGCTTTGGGTCTGTACTTGATGGAGTTTAGAAGGATGAGGCCAGGTATCTCATTGAAGCATACAAATACTGAGAGGCCTGAATAGAGTGGATGTGGAGAAAGTGTTTCCACTAGTCAGAGAGACTAGGATTCGAGGACACAGCCTCAGAGTGAAGGGATGACCCTAAAGGACTGAGATAAGGAATTTCTTCAGCTAGAGGGTGGTGAATCTATGGAACTCATTGCACAGAAGGCTATGGAGGCCAAGGCATTGAGTCTACTTAAGACAGCGATAGGTAGGTTTTTGATGACTGAGGGGATCAAAGGTTATTGGGAGAAGGCAGGAGAATGGGATTGAGAAACATACAAAACATGATCAAATGGTGGAGCAGGCTCAATGGACGAATAGCCTAATCCTGCTCCTATTTCATTTGATCTTATGGTCTTATGGTGTGCTAAATGGTTCTAAATGCTGCATTTATAATGTCAGCCAGGTGTGTGGATGCACAGCAACTTCATTGTGACAGTATAATTCAGAAGGTAATTGAGCTAAAGGCCCAGAATTTGAAATTCCGGTCTATGTGACAGCCTCAACAAAAATAATCTCCACAAGTGTACACTTTTTATTTCAATATGACACTAGAGTACTGTCCGCACATGCTAGAGACAGAGAGAGAGAGGAGACATTAGCGCCTCAGGGGAGATACTATCAGACCAGGGCACTTTGGTTTGATACACAGAAAGTATGTTGAGAGTTGGTGAGCAGCTCGCTACCACCTTCTTGAGAGCAACTAGGGATGGGCAATAAATGCTGGCCAGCCAGTGAAACAAATGTCCCCAAAAGAATTTTTAAAGCAGTTGAGCACTTCATCCAAAATTGATGTCAATGTTCCATTTGTGACATGTGCTGCCAAGGTTGTTACATATTCACTGCAACAAAGCTGTTGAACAG
This sequence comes from Rhincodon typus, assembly GCF_021869965.1. NCBI lineage: Eukaryota > Metazoa > Chordata > Chondrichthyes > Orectolobiformes > Rhincodontidae > Rhincodon > Rhincodon typus. The sequence continues at coordinate 63,534,512 of NC_063345.1, read as the reverse complement.
AATTTTTCCAGTTGGAACGTTGCAGTGTAAGCAGGTAGAGTATCAGTTTGGATTACCTGTAACATTCTCGCCTTTAAGTCAGGAGCTACTCTCCAGGACGTGAGCACATATGCCGGGACTGACACTGCATTGTTTGAAGTTGTTTTCAATTGGCTGAGATGATAAACTGATCTCCTGTTTGCTTTTCATTCAGAGAAGAGCGGGGAGGTTGTCCTGATGATCTGATCAACATTTGTCACCCACACAATGCAGGCAAAACTGATTTGTTGGTCATGGGATTTTGATGTGCCCAGATTAGCTGCCACATTTGCCATTTCAACAACTGTGACAATATTCTGAGCACTTCATTGATTGAAAAGCACATATGAACACCCTGGGCATAGAAAAGGCACTACATAAATGCAAGTTATTTTGTACCATTTGACAGTTGCAGTGTAATAATGCAATAACACTAGCTGTGCTAATATTTAATATTGCCTAAAATATTAGCAACAGCTAATGACCACCCAATACCCTGATATTCAATAACGATGGGGAGTGATCTTGAAAACATATATGTGTTCTGCCTATCTAATTAACATATGTATCCAGCATCATAAATTATTCATACGCTTAGCTCATTGTATAACTGCAGCTCTCTTCAATAAACTTTCAACTTAATCAACAAATTAGCATATTGTACAATGCCAACAGTCCTCTGCACTTTAACATCATTCGTCTAATTATAATATTGCACATTCCAACCATTACTACAAATGAAAACCAACCCTGAGCACCTTCTCAAACATTTATGAAGTATTTTCCACGATTATCAGTTGCTTACTTGCAGTTATGCAGCAGGTTTATCAGCCAGACAGAAAATTTCCATGGACAACAGAGGGATCTACTGGGGCCTATGTTCAGCAATGTCCAATAAAGGGTGCAACACAATTGTTGCTCTAACCTCACTGAGCGCAATGCTAAGTTCAGCTTTGTACCTCATTGGAATAGATAATGGCAATCAAGGCCCTTTAAGTTTCGGGTGATGAAGAAATTATGTTCAACCACTAGTATGTTGAATGTGGAACAATGCAAACGGCTTTGGAGTGTATATGGACAATTAACAACCTACCTTTTTAATGTGTAATAGAGAGACAGGAAGAGCACCTTGTGCCTTCTGGCTCCAATTTGATTTAAGACAAGAAAATTTAGTCACTAGTTTTGCCCGCCATCTGTAGTTCCTTTGACAAGGCGATTGCAGATTCTGAGAGACAGTTTGGTACTTGAGTGCAATTCAGGCAGCTTTCAGTATATTACTGGATGATGGGCATTTCAGAGATGCCCTGATGTATGTCATGTAATCCCATTTCCAGCTCAAATTGGGAGTAGGCCGTAAAACTTTAAATTGTACAATGGTTGAACAGACAAACAATGTTGAAGTTTGTTTCCAATTGTATGCAATTGCTTGCCAATCAATTTCACAGCATCATTTGTGAGAAATGCAATGCTTGACTAAGGGTGGCACGGTGGCTCAGTGGCTCAGTGGTTAGCACTGCTGCCTCACAGTGCTAGGGACCCAGGTTCAATTCCACCCTTGAGCAACTGTCTGTGTGGAGTTTGCACTTTCTCCCCATATCTGCACAGGTTTCCTCCCATGGTCCAAAGATGTCTAGGCCAGGTAAATTGGCTATGCTAAATTGCCCATAGTGTTCAGGGATGTGTAGATTATTGGGGAATGTGTCTGGGTGGGAAGCTCTGAGAGTTGATGTGGACTTGTTGGGCCTGTTTCCACACTGTAGGGATTCTATCAAAAAAAGAATCTGCCCACTGTGATCTCACTTTTACCAAATTATGCCAGGTCTTGTAAACTTCCTGAGATAGTAGGAACTGCAGATGCTGGAGAATCCGAGACAATAAGGTGCAGGG
>NC_063345.1:63425669-63532207 GCF_021869965.1 Rhincodon typus | reverse complement strand
TCTGATGAAGGGTCTAGGCCCGAAACGTCAGCCTTTCTGCTCCTATGATGCTGCTTGGCCTGCTGTGTTCATCCAGCCCTGCACCTTGTTGTCTTGTAAACTTCCTTGTGTGTTTTTTTTTAATATTTGATATTGGGATGTGTCACTGGCGAAGTCTCATTTACTGCCCAACCCTAGTTAGCCCAAAGACATTAAAAGTAAACCACATCATCTGGAACTGGGATCAAATGTAGATCAGACTGAGTAGAGTGTCAAATTCCCTGAAGGATATCAGTCAATGAATTTTTATTATTCTTTCTGGTACCAGACCACAAAGGAACAGATTCTTTAAACTTTGAACCCATGCCATCTGTGTGGAGTCCATCTCGTACTACAGTCCTTTATTTGCCAATGTTCTTTTAAAATATAGCATTATCCATAAACGATTAGCAGGTAATATTTATTTTTATTATATGTTGAGGATTATCAACAAAAACCCATTGTTACTGAATGAAATGTACTTAACTCTGACCTATCCTTTTCCACCGCCTGCCAAAGAACTTCCTGCTGTTATGTCCCCATGGAGACAAAAAATATTTTAAAAGGAATTCAAAGCTCTAGTTATTAGCTTAAAGTGATAACACAGAAAGAGCTCACATTTATAGATCTTTAATGTAACAAATGATTTAAAACACTATTAAGTAAATACCATATTTACAGGCATCTTGTACTTTACATTACAGAATGAAGTATTCCACTTTGATACTTCTCACATATTGCACTCTCAATGAAATTACATCTCTAATGGCAAACAGTCTACCATTTCTCCCAGCTTTCAGGGATTCACATGTACCTGTTTCATCAAGTGGCAGTAACTTGGAATTACTACTGCTAGTTACTTCCCTTAGCTTTCAGAAAGTTTCATTAAATTAATCTCCAGGAGTAAAGCCTGCCCTGATGAGTCTTCCTCTCAGGGAACACGAGGACAAGTCTCCCAGAATCTTTGGATAACTGCTGCAGCATTTAGACAACGAGACCATCTTCCTCCCACATCTGTTTCTGATAGTGCACAAAGACGTGCATTCCCAGGGCAACATGAACCACACTAGCCTTATATCCAAGTAGAAATGTTAGTTGTTATTCATGACCCCATGTTCTGTTATCTTAGAAGGAAATAGATAGCTTGCAGCACCACTTTTTCCATCCTCATATTTTCAACACCTTTCTGGGACTTTGGGAGGCTCAGAGACTACACCTTTATGAACTCAGGCATTGCTACAATTGTCTTCATCCATGAATACCTTATACCACTGCCTCTGTGACACAACATGAGCAACCCTTTCAGTTTTAGCCACCACTTTTTTCAAGCAGACTATAAAAGGGGTCACAAGACCCCCCTCTGTTTCACCTTTCATTAAATACACCAGAAGCAGAATCCTCCAGACCTAAAGGAGGTAAGAAGAATAGTGGATAGGGGAACCTCATTGGGCAGGAGTCTAAAATCAGATTCTCACCACTGGGATAAATGTTTGCAATGAAAAGAAAAAAATGCTGGAGACCACAGTGGTTCATTTCTGAAGAAGGGTTCCGATCCGAAACGTAGGCTTTCCTGCTCCTCTGATGCTGCCTGGCCTGCTGTGTTCCTCCAGCTCCACACTGTGTTATCTCTGACTCCAGCATCTGCAGTTTTTGCTATCTCACAGTGGGGTCAGGCAGCATCCGTGGAGAGAAAGCAAGCTAACATTTCGAGTTGAGATGACTCCTCATCAGTTGCAATAATGCTCTGAGAACAGAAATGCAAGCCAACATTCCTGACTGCAGGAAGCCTGTTTGCATGTATTTGCACACATGCATCTCATTAAAAGCACAAGATGCTGGAACTAAGTGGTCATTTCCAGATAACTTCTGACCTAATCAATAGAAATATCCCTTCCGGGGCCTGACTGCATACAGCAGACATATACCCAGCAAATGCCATTACTTCCCACTCCTCAGGATCAGTGCTTGCTTCTTCAGCCCTATTGTAATGCAGCTTTAAATAATGTTTGCATCAACTTGCAGCGCAAGTTCTCCCAACATGGTCTGAGTGTCAAAGGGGAGGCTGCGACTAAGGTACAGACATAGCCATTGAGGAAAGGAGACAGTCAATATGGTGCCCTGTTGGTGCTGGGCAGTCATCTCAAGTACTTGGAGCTCCTGCCAGACAAGTGGGTTGGTTAGAGGATTGGGTTCATTTATTGGCAGCTCTACTATGCTAAGGCAAGATTACAATGCTTCTGCAGCAACCTTCTTGCAAAGGAAGCTGACTACTGTGCACTGACACACCTTAAGTACCTCGGCTAAAGCTTACTGTCTCTTTGCCACCCTAATGTTCGACTGCAAGGATTGGTACTGTAGGATGCAGGAGTGGCAACAGCAGATGAAGGCTGCAAATAGACTGAGGCGACATATCATTTAGGGACAACAGGGGCTACATTAAACGTGAACGTTGGCTAGAAACCGCATTTACAGCTTTCACTGAATCTACCTGCAAATGACAAAGGGGCAATGCAGAGGCTCTCCAGATGGCACAGGATCTGACATCAGCCAGCTGCGGGACGAGTAACATTGGCCACAAACACTGCGAGGCAATCCCATCTTCAAGTTTCCTTGAAGGTTACACTGGCCGTGAATTATTGCAGTAATGGATTGTTTCAGGGAGCTACTCGCAGCACCAGAATAATTTCATAGTCAGGCATTCAAGTGTATCCAGGAGATGACTGATACTTTCTTTCCTAAAGTTGCCTCTCCTTAGATACAAGGAGCCAAGTCTTCCAGAATTGCCGGGTTGGATCCTACAGCTAGTTGCCCACAGACGCAGGATGTTATTGATTGTATCCACATTGCAATGAGGGCTGCACAGTGGTTCAGCAGTCAGAACTGCTGCCTCACAGCACCAGGGACCCAGGTTCGATTGCACCCTTGAGTGACTGTCTGTGCGGAGCTTGTACATTCTTCCTGTATCTGCGTGGGTTTCCTCTGGGTGCTCCGGTTTCCTCCCAAAGTCCAAAGATGTGCAGGTTAGGTGAGTTGACCGTGCTAAATTGCCCACATTGCCCAGGGATGTGCAGGCTGGGTGGGTTAGCAATGGGAAACACAGGGTCATAAGGGTACAAAGGTGGGTCTGAGTTGGATGCTCTTCAGAAGATTGGTGTGGACTCAATGGACTGAATGGCCTGCTTCCGCGCTGTAGGGATTCTATGATACTACCATCAGAGCTTCCCAGCAACAACCAGCCCGTGTCCACCAATAGGAAAAGGTTCCACTCCCTTGACATACTGATGCTCTGTGACCATGCCAACTAATTACTCTAGTGTGTGCACAACATCCAGGAAGTTTTCATGAATCCCATATTCTAAAGCATTCACACGTACCTGCTTCTTATAATGCCTTCGATACACATGGGGCTGACTGCTGGGAGACAAGGACTACACCTTCAAGACCTGACTGAAGACAACTGTCAGAAATCCTCAGACCAACATCGATGAGGGGTGTAAAGATTCACAAGGCTTCACAAGAGCTACAGTTGAGCAGAATGAAGTTCCAATGCTTGGTCCATCAGGCAATGCATTGTAATATATGGAAAAAGTGGCCACATCATTGTCACGTGCTATGCCCTCCACAACTTCACTCAAATAAAGAGGGGTTGTCTTGGCAGAAGAAGAAATGCAGGAGTAAGAGCTCTCCTACGATGAGGAAGGGGTTAGTGAAGATTCCTGAGATGGCTCACGAGGTCAGTCAGAGACAGAATGAAGATAAAGAAAGGACCTGAGAGTAAGACAAGCCCATGACAACTGACCAATTCCAGGGGGTCGCTGCTATATAGAAACATTTTCTTTTACATTAGGGTTTTTGAAAGCCAGCTGACTGGGACACTGCCACTTCATCTTTGGAACATAGATCATTTATTGAAAAGAGTATTGTTTCACACCACTGTTTTAAGTAAAGCATCAAGCATTAGTGCAGTAATTATTTAGAAGTGTCAAACCATGCGTGGAAATTTAGCTTTTGCACCAATTATGTGCAATTCACATAACTGGAGGTCCTGGAGACAGGCAGCATTATAGACCTGGCCCCAAGCAAAAAGGAGGCAGATTGGGACACATTTTCTCTGAAGTGTACTCTGCAGATTTTCCCGATGTTATCATTCACCTCCTTCCCTCACTATCCCTCTAGCCCTGGAAAATGTTGGGTTCCTTAGCTGTACCATTAAAATTGTTAAGCATCCTCAGAGACTGTGCGCTACTACGATGGGCTGGACATGTCTAAATACTTTCTCCCATTCCTCAGAGAGAATGAAGCCCTTCAAATCTCAGTGGAGTTTCTCCTACCATTTATTCTGAGATTGTTTGGCTTGACAATGGTGACCACAGCCAGGGAAAAGAGTTTTCTTTTCTCACCCTGCATAGCCTGGCCCCATTTCCTCATTGATTGTATAGATTGTCCCTTCAGTGCCTGCAATGTTAGGTACCAGGCCCAGTGTCCTCACTGAAACTTCATCACTTTCCCTGAAATCAATCTCAGGAGCCTCGACTATTATCCTCAAATGCTAGGTTTATGATTCGCTATGTCATGTAAGCAACTTTAGGTACTGTAAATGGAAGAGAGTGAAAGTTGTCCCAGTGGGAGACCATCATCTCCTTCTGATGGAGGAAAGTACACCACTCTTTTCATTTCCAACTGCCATGTCGGCACCGAAAAACTACAGCAAAATGTGCCACAAAGCAAGTGAACGTACATTTACACAAGTGAAGAATAGATACATGCAATAAACATTTGTGTCATTCATTCATTCTTTCCTTGTCTAACGCTACATTTGGACGCTGCCCCAATATCTCCAGCTGATGTTGAGGCAGCCCGCTCTCTGTTGGGCCTTGGTGAAGGGGTTTGACTTTGCTCGGTATCCTCTGGAGAGTTAGGGCCTAGACACCCCCACACTCCAGAGTTTCCTTCAAAGGTGGGGGCTCACTCTCTTTGGCATGGCCTACCGCATGCAATGGAGTCAGTGGGAGTGGGGAAATCAGGAGACAGACTTTTACGGAGTCTCCTGAAATGGAACTCCTCGGGTGCCTGGTTGACATTCCTCTTCCCTGAGTGTGACCAATAGTACCTGCGTATCTCCTCGATATGAAGGGGCACTTGGGTTGAAATCAAATTACATATAGTTGACTACAAAGAAATGTCATCTACGATGGGTTTAGAACTTGCCTAGCCTCCAGCAGTCCCACAAGTGCCAGAAAGCTTAGGCATTGCTTCATCCTTTGGACACGTTTCAGTGAGACATTCACCAGATTGTGGACCTGGACCTACTCCAAACTGAGGACCCACTGAGGTGAATGTTTCTGGGGCAATGGAGGTGCAAGGGATCAATGTGCCAGAACCTCCTCTGATATGTCAGGGGACATCATTCTCAGAGGTGGGAGTGCTCATTGAGGGGACGTTCTGGCATTTTTTGCTACCTCATCTTCTGTTGTTCAGGAGTAATGTGGTGGAACAGAGAAAGAATGGGTTAGTGAAAATGTACAGTTCCTTATTGGACCAATGTTAGATATTGTCACACATCCGAGAACAGCAGATTTCCTCACCGGCTTCTTGTAACATTGTTGTGCCCCCATTGGAGCAGGAGTGGACATGTTCCTGATTTTCCAACTGTATAGTGTGCTGTTTGTATGGGGTGAGAACGCATATAATCCAGCAATCTTCTGCCTGACTGGGCTATGTCCCCTCTGTTGTAGGCCATCTTGAAAAGGGGAAGGACTAAGTTAGATGGCAGTGCTTACATGAGCGCTTTATGAAGCAAGTATCAGCTCCTGAGCTCCCCCACCTCAATAGTTGGCAAAACCTTCCAGACCCACCTGGAGCTTCCAGAAGGGCAAACCGGGGATTTAATTGGGTGGAATGTAAATATTCAGGTTCCTGAGGGCAGGTTAAAGCTTCTGTGTTAAATTATCAAAGCATTTCAGGCAGGTTGACTTCCCCAGTGAAGAACCTCGTTTTCATTCATTCACATGACGTGAATATTCATGAATTATGGTGGCATGCCCATTGGGGTAATTAGGAGGGAGAAAGAGCAGGTAAATCTAATAAGGGGCACAGTTGGGCTATGGCTAACCGTTGGGATCTGGATGAGAGAAGAAGAGCAGGAATATCAAGGAAGGTAAAACAAGGGCTGATAATGACTGGGGGGTATTGAAGAAGGACAGAGGGGGTGCAAGAGGAAAGGAAAAGCCCATCTACAGTGATTGTGGGAAAGGTGCAGTGTCAAAAGGGTAGGGAGAGTTTTTCTGTACTAGGCAGTTACTAGGCTCAAGTCAGAACTAAGAACATACTATGTCATCAACCCAACAGGGCAGCTTTTATTCTGAAGTGTGCACTCTGTAAGAACTCAAACCTGAAGAATTCCATGAGAACTGGTTGGTAACTCACCAGTGTCACATGATTCACCTCTTAAACGTACACTGTCTCAACACAGCAAACACCAACTACAGTACATAACAAGGAAGAATGAATCAAATGAAAAATTTACACTGCCATCTCTTTTCTGAATTATCTCAGAAAAGACCTCCCAGGGAATGTGCACGAGAGACTTAAGAGGGCTTCAAGGTCTGTTTCCCCCACATCGCAAATACACCCAACTGAGGAAATCAGAACAGAAACTCAAGAATATTATTGCCTTCACACTCAATGCAAAGGAAAGGTAAATAAACTCTACCAGCTCCTAAAATCAATATCCCAAACACATCCTGTGACTCACTTAAATCTGAGAAAGTCACTTAAGGCTCATCAAGAGCGGTGACAATGGTGATAGGGGTCATGCCACAAGCACAGGCCCAAGTGTCCAAAGTTAAGGACATGGGGGTGAAGTTATTCCACAGTCTGTAAATTCCAAGTTTGTTGAGGCAAATCTCAGGGATAATGAAAGCCCACCCAGAGTCAGATTGAGATCATTGCCTCATGCATGGAAAACAAAATAAAGATCAAGACTGCAAAAGGGAGAATAAAACCAGTCATGGTTCATGGAGGATGCAACTCACCATATAGCAGTGGCTGCAATCCAGGCTTGCAGTCCAACACATGTGCAGCCTGATAAGGCACCAAAGATAGATTGACTAATATCAAGATCTCAAACGGAAATCAAATATCTCACTCCTGATGCTTCTTCACAGCTTAATACTCACATGCCAGATGTTGGACCACCTTCTCCCTCTTCCTCCTTCTTAATTCAGCAGCTATACAAGCATCACTAGGTTTAAAAGGAGGAGGAGAAGCAGGAGATAGAATGCCCAACATCACCAGAAACAGAGACATTAGGCTCAGGGGGCTGCAGCTTGAAGTGAGGAATCAGGGTCTTCACTGCTCTCAAGTAGCATACTAGGGTAGAGAATCCGGAAGTCATGGCCGCTACATGCATATGAGTGAAGGGCAGTGCTCAAAATGTCTTTGCGTGACTAGGGCACCTGTCATGTACATATGCCACTTCCAGCTGGCAGTTTGGGAGGCAGCGCTGTGACTGAAGCACTGACGATCACAGCAGCATTGACCTTGCTCACCACCAGCTCCTTTCAAACTTCAGCTGGGGAAATTTGCAACATCTCCCAATCAGCAGCCTGAAACGTGGGTCTGCTTAAGATATCGCAAGTCAATGGGAGGGCAATTGTAATTACCTTAAACTCTAAGCTCCTGGTTTGGAGAGACCAGCATGAAATTACTGCAATGAACACAGCAAATGCTGGAAATGCACATCAGGCCTGGTATCATTGTGGAGAAATGGAGTTAATGTTTCAGGTCAACAATCTTTTTTTCCAAGTATGACATAACAGTAATAATGAATGCGAGACTTTCAAAAGAAATATGTTATAAATAGATTGGCTTGGTATAGTGAAACAACTAAATTAAGACAAAAATTACAGGCTGAAAACAATGGCGGCTTTTAGTTAATGTCACTTTAAAAGAGATATCAATTCCAAGTATTAAGCAACAAACTAATTTAGGCCCCAAAGACAATGTAACTTACTGACAGGTCTGATGAAGTTCTTTAAATGCTATCCCTTAACACTGATTAATATGAGCAGCCCACACTCCCCAGCACAAGCCTGTCTATTCATCCCCATAGCAGGCCAGTTTACGCTCTATCGGAATGAGACCGCCAGTTTGTGCTAAATCGATGGTAGCTTGATGCTGTGAACCCACATTGAAAATGTTGTAAGCTCATTTTATGCTGGACCCTTAAGGCAGTAGTTGGCGGGTTTCCATCGCAGCGTGGCAGACCTGCCTGGGATCCCAGGTTCCACAAGTGAAAGGACGACATATTCATCTCCAGCACCATCTGGTCCCACAGCAGAAGGAGTCTGTTACAAAGCCTGACTGTGTCTTCCCCACGGTTTAGTTGCTAGACACAAGTCACAGGGAGGGAGTTTATTTTCACTACACTCATATAACTGGCAAGATCAGCCATGCATTTCATGCAAGATACTTTTCAGATCCTTGGAGCTGGTGGGAATGTTGCCATCACTTGCTAGTTGTGTACACCGGCCTTTGAAAATCAGTTCCCAATGGCATCAAGTTGGAATGAAGGGATAAAAGGATTAACCTGTGTACTGGTATTGTTTGGTTTAATATTCCATGTCTCCGTTGTTTATTGAGGATGTCTATTAACAGATTCAATAAGGCCACAAAGGGACCATAGGCAATGAGCTGAAAACACTATTACAAGGGTATAGGATCCCTGGGAATGGAAAACAGAATCCTATGTTTTTAACTCTACTGTTTAAGTGTGTGACCTTTCTGAGTTCACATCTTGAATATTGTCAGATGCTACCAAGAAAAAGCACATTAAATTGTCGATAAATTTAACCCCCCTCAGATTGAAGAATTGGCCAGCTCCAAGCTTAGATTTTTTGAGCTTGTTCCAGTTAATCTCAACGCTCACCTCCAGAGTGTGGTATAGATGTTGACCATGTGATTATGTGCAGCAGGCAGAACAGTGAAGTAGCAAGTCAAATTACACCTTTCCTGCTTTTTATTTCCGCTGACATCAATCGGGAGAGATTTAAAATGTGCTCTCAACTTGATATTTACCTGCTTTACATTGGGGCATAAAGTCAACATCTATCCCATGAGTCAATGAGGAAAGTAATGATGTAGTTATGACAGGAAGGTATAAAGTAGCAAAATTAATTCATCTGTCCTGCCAGTGCTCCCACCACATGATAAAGTATGGAGCATCACCGCAATATTTAATCTTAAACCTGGCCTGCCACTTTAAAGCTGTTGCTCCGGTATCAGGAAAATGGTCTAAAATGGTCCTGAGTCCAACAGGAGGCTAATTGTTGTGTTGAGAGTTCCTGCAGATTGGTGGCTGTACTCTTCTTCTCCTGAAATGAATGGGTTTCATTCTTTGATATACTATGTTTATGGGGAAGCAATTTCATAGCATCCTATTTCAACTCTGTGACATCAGCCAACTCCACCCCACCTCAGCTCATCTGCTGAATGACTCCCTCATCCACTTCAATGTATTTTACTGTTCTCCCAATTGACCTGCCTCCTTGCAACCTCCTGTCGCACCCTACTTGCTCATCATGCCATATACTGACATATGTTAATTCCCTGTCCATCACTTAAAGTTTTCACTTTTTTTCAAATTTTCCCTTGGCTTTCTGCTTCTCTATCACAATGATATTCCCCTGGAAGCCTCCTAGATCTCTGGTCACTTGCATACCCTGAATATTCAACTTTGGCACTGTAAGCTGTGGAATTCCCTGTCTAAACCATTCTGCATCTCTCATTCTCCTTTGAGACAACCCCTAAAACCCACCTCTTTGGTCAAGTTTGTGGTCACCACCCATCATCCGCTTCCCTCATTTAATTTCAAATTTTGTTTCAGAAAATGCTCCTATGAAGCATCTTGGGAACACTCTATCCTGTTAAAAGAATGGTATCAATGCAAGTACTGGCTGCTTAAGATTGCTCGTTTGTGATTTGTTAACCTTTGCTAATCAGTGCCATACAAACTGTGAATTACCTGACATGTCTGGGCATGAGTGACACTGTCTAAACCCTTATACATATCAATATATAATGACCTGACTGGCTGATGGTAAACATTATAATCTCCAAGCAGATAGGAAATGGCAGAACTGCTCTCATCACTAAGCTCATTTATACCAATAGGTGTAAAACATCAGAATTGCTACATAAAGAATAGGCCAAGGTCTATCTAGATCACTCTCTACAATCTTGATAGACTCATGGGAGAGCAGTCACAGAGCTTTATATCATCATGCTTTTATTTGGGATTCTCCTGGGCATTCTTCGTATAATTTAATTTGTTCTCTGCAATCTGTAATCAGAGATGCTGACTCAATGTGAAATATTGCTGGTGGCCAGACAAACTCAAACACAATTTTCTTTCTGGTCTGAATCTCTTCGTGGCTTTGGCTTTGCTGTTTCGTATCAGTCATTAAGCTAACCCATAGTTTTTATGACTACAGAATCCAAACAGCAAACATGCAGGATTGCTGAAGATTCCACTTTAAAAGCCAATGGGCATAGTTTTAATCATCAGCAATTACAAAAGTGCCTCTCAACGTGAAGCAAATTAATTTTTAAATCTTGGTCAAGGCACCATATAAGTGTCACAAATGTGGACAAAACCTCAACGCACCACATGTGTTATTGTGCTTGAGCGAGCGCTGATGAACCATAACCACAGCTAACGTCAGACAAATCCCCCACCCACCTCAATCTTTGCATATTTCACTGAGTAAAATATATATGCTCCGGTTGTCGGACTCTTGCCCCATTAAGGGCATGAGTTATTTGTTGAAAACAATGCTTTAAAAGTAGATACTTCTTTATGCCTTACAACACCATGTCAGTTCTGGAATTATCTTATTTGCAGCCTGACAAAGTTTTATCTGATACCAAAGAAGCAATTAAAATAGCTGCATGGGGTATCAGTCAGGCTAGCCAAGCTTGATTCCAGCTGGCACATCCCCTGGAATGAACCTTGCTGTAGTTTGTTAGTATTGTGGTTGCAATTATAATTAAAATTATCTTTTGAAACAGTGCCAGGTACGGCAAACACTTCAGACCGATGGAAATTCTGACAGCACCACAAGTACAGTATGACACTGTGCTATTTTATTTTACACACAGTAAATAATGAATGGATCATTCCAAATTAGGATATTATGGTGCAAGGCACTGCCATCTTAAAATATGAACAGTGGACACTTGCCTGGGTTTGATATCAAATATCTTTTGCACACTAACACCTCAACAAAAGCTTCATTCCCATTAGACCACTACCAATGCCCTCACAACTCCCAAAGCCTGCTTTTCTTTTGTGATGTTGTTGATGTCTTTTGGGAGGAGGTAGATGGTGATAAGGAAGAATTAACCAAGAATTTAGTCTCTCCTTCCATTCAGAAAAGCTTTAAACTTACAACAATTATTGTTCGTTGGGGTCATGCAAAATCTTTGTTACTTGGTCACTCAATATACTGCCCACTTGCAAAGACAAATTCATGATTCCTCTCCTTTACCTCCCTTCCCCACCCATTCTCCACAATGTGCCTGTTTTTTCGCTGTACGTGCCTATTAAGCTGTGTCCATTGAGTTCCTCACCTGTAGTTCCCTGAAGTAGGACTTGTTTGCTATCTTCTACACCAATGAACTGGCACATGAACCAGCCTTCCCTGGCCTGGCACAGTCATCCAGGATGGGTTATAAAATGTTAATCCAAATTCAATATTGGTCTCAAAGATATGCACTGTGTCAGTACTTGAACTGGTGTGTCTTAGCAAATGATGGGACCTCTCCATCTATGTTGTGCTCTTGGTCTCTCTCATCCTCCTGGGGCTGCTGAAGCTGGATACATGGAGAACCCCTGCGAGGCCAAAGGCAGGAAATGAGAAAGAAAGAGGTTGGCGTGATTGAAGACCTTTAGGGTAGGAAGGAAGAGGTCCTTGTTCACGCCATCTGTGACCTGGTCTCGTCAAGATAAGCAGGAACAGAGCTGGCAGCTGAGAAGGGGCATAAGGTAGGATGTGACAACTCTCAATCATGCCTCATTATAGCTGGCATCATGACGATGAGACAATCTCCTCCATAGCACTCAAAAACTCAGGAATTCAGGGATCCTCCCACAACACCAAGCCCAATCCATCCCACCCCACCTCAATGATCCACTCCACAACCCTCACTGCCAACTTCCCTCTCCCTACCAGCTCTGCTTTGCACCTCTCTATTACGTATCATTTTTTTCCTACAAGGGTAAGGACAGAATATCCACAGCTGTGGTGAGATAATGTGCCCACCACAGTTGAATAGCTGTGGGTATGCGGAGGCTGTGAGAGCTGGGCCTAAGGTTGCTAAAATTATTAGGGAGGCAGACCATCCAGAAACTAAGCATGAAGAGACAGTTCTAATGAGGTAATTACATCTCTTGTAGCACTAATGCCACATTCTCGGATCCACGCTCAGAAATGTCTGCGATTCAGCGAAGTTTGTTTTCGCTGTAGGCTGTCCTTGAGGGACTCAACTCTGCATCTTTTGACAAACCTTAATTTTATAAAGAGGCTATATAAAATAAGTTGAAGTCATCATTGTCCCAGGGGCCTGCTCTCTCATCAGACAGAGATGGCCGGTGGTAGTTTAAACTGACAGTCACCATACCTCATGTGAGGAAAGAGGTTGAGAAGTCACAAAGTTCAGCCAGCACAGGTATTGAACCCACGCTGTTACCGTCTCTCCACATGGCAAACTAACAAACTGAGCTAACCAATCGCCTGCTACATAAAATGCGAAATTCACTAATATAACATGCCAATTAGTTATGACAGAAAAATGTCGCTAACGCTCTTCTGTAATATATTCGTCACCCTCTTGATCATATTCTTCTCTTTCTGATCTTTGTCCTTCATTTGTGATTTTTTGAATAAAACAGTTTTCTTGCATAAATCCACTTGTAATGACAATCTATAAAAACCTACAACACAACAAACTGTGTATCCTTTATACTGCTAAGGGTATTGAGAGGCTCTTATCTCAAAGGTTAAGAAGCAGCTAAAGCCTATACATCGTTGCACAGCAGGGATTTTGGCAGCGACTGGATGGTGAGTAATATCATGTCCGGGCTTTCATTTCTCAAAGTACCTCTGCTTGCATTCAGTGCATTTATCCGAAACTCTCATCCACTCAGCCAGTGGGCAAGATATGCATTATGATGATGGAAAAATCAGCCATTTCTGTGGAGGGACAAATTTTTTGCTAATTGTTCAAAAATCTCCTCGACAGGTAAGCAGATGGGTTTTTTGGTGTGCTGTAGCAAGTCATTGCAATGTGGAATGTGGTGCCTGAAAGTGCAGTAGGAACAGAGTCATTGGTTAGCTTCAAAAGAGAATTGGTTAAGTAATTGTAAAGGAAATAAAACTGGGGCATGTGAGGAAAGAGTGAGGGTAGGGAAATGAATTGGGTAGCCCTTTCAATGACCCATCACAGGTTTGATGGGACAAAGGCCTACCTTCTATGCTGCATGCTTCTGTCTGACCTGAAGTATTCCTGGAGTGAGAGAAACAATTCATACCTATCCATCATTATAAAACCTCCACTTTACGGTTGCAGCCTATCAGTAGACACCCCAAACTCTCACCACCAGCTGTAAATGTATCAGATGGACTTATGGATCTCTAATAACCTGTCTGGCTGCATTATGACACACCTTCAATTGTCACCAGGTCCTGACATGAGGTTTAATCTTGTAATTTATGATCCAGAGGAAGGGAAACTATCAAAATACCACAGGACCTGTATGCTGGAAAGCTGCTTTTTTGCCCAGGACTTTATCCTTCGATAAGGATCTGACAGTGGGTAACAGGGCTGAAGACTACAGCTCCAGAATGTAAGGTAAAGTTTCCATAGTCTTACCAGACCACAGGGCTGCTCTCTTATTAAAGAGAGGTGACTGGTGGTGGTTTAACCTGAGGGACACCATGCCTCAGTTGAGGGGAGAGGTTCAGAACGAGAACCATGTAACTCAACAGATGTTGCTATAACAATGCATCTCTGACGTGCAGTCAGTTCCAGAGCAGTATGCAACAGAAACAATACAGACTATTCCCAGGGTGATGTTATCTCGTTACTATCCAGCCACTTCAGCAAAGCAGTGGCATGGAGACTCAGTGCTTTTTGGGAGATTGCTGCATTTAGTCGCACAGATCAACAGTGTCATAACATCCACAACTAAACTGCTAGTCCTCCAAGTACAGGAAGGGCAATTACAAAGTGCACATTTATTCACTGTGATACAAACATTTTCAGCCCAGAATATGAGCTGATAATAACTAAAATGCTTAAAACTTTAATCCTATTGTTGCAACTCATTATCAACCACAAACATGAAGCAGAGCTCCTGAGCTCTAAGTACGGGCTCCAGACTCTGAAACACAGTGCTGTGATGCACAGGATTTCCTTCTTAACTCTTTCTCCTGCATGGAAACTGTTCCCCCATGAGGCAAGCCATTCACAGATATTCTTCTCTTCCCATCCCCAATGAACGGCATCTTATACGACAAGCAAAATGTTCCATTACACTTGTGCTCAGTTGCAGGGTCAGGTACAGGTCCCAACTACTGACCAAACAGAAAAGTGCGTGAGAGTCTGGATAAGTTGGAATACTTTTCCTTGCAGGAAAGAAGGCTGAGGGGCATAGACAGGGAGGTAGTGACAAATTTTCCCCTTTGCAGAAGAGTCAACAACCAGGAGGGAAAGTTTTAAAGTAAGGTATGGAGGATCAGAGGGAACTTAACGATAACTTCTTTTACCCAGAGGATGGTGGGTATCAGGAACTTATTGTCAATGCAGGAAGAATCCTCAAGATGCTTAAGCACTACTTAGGTGAGTACTTGCATAGCATACAATGGTATGGGCCAAGTGCTGGAAAATAGGATTAGAATAGATGGATGCCTGACGATCGCCATGGACGTGTTAGGCTGACCGGCCCCTTTCCATGCTATGACAAATTCAATGACTCTCTATAACACCTTAAAGATGATGAATCATAGACACTTCCTCTGGAGAGAGAGAGGCCATTTAGCCCACTGCTCCTATGCCAACTCGTTGAAAGAGCTTTTCAATTAATCACACTCCCCCGACCTTCCCCCTTGGTCCTGCAGTTGTTTAAATTCATGCGCACCCAATTGATTTTCATAAGTTACCTTTGAATCTATTTCCACCAGCCCTTCAGGCAGTATACTGCAGATCACAACAACCTCCTCATAAAAAAAAATTGAATAGTCCTTTGAAAATGAAACATTTTTTTTGACAATTGTCTGCTCAAAAATGAAAAAAAAAAGCAAGGAACAAGTGAAGAAAAGACTTTTGTGTCATATGGTTCAACTATTTCTCCAAGGTACTCCCTGAGGTAATTTACAGTGTGTGTGTGGTTAATGTACACATCCAAGTAGCCCAAGGGTATGTTTAAAACCAGCAATGAATACAATTTTCTGGCAGCAGCACTGTGCCTGTAATATTTCTCTGTGCAAGAACTACATTTTACATCAATGACACACTTAGCAGTCCCGGTATTATTTCTAGACAACTAATTCCCCTCCCCCTTTTCTGTTGAAGGGTCTAGGCCCGAAACGTCAGCCTCTCTGCTCCTATGATGCTGCTTGGCCTGCTGTGTTCATCCAGCCCTGCACCTTGTTGTCTCGGATTCTCCAGCATCTGCAGTTCCTACTATCTCTAATTTTGCGACGTTGTTCAGTTTTATAAGGCACGGGATGTATCTAGCGGGGAAAATTGTTGTGATTTAATGCTCCATGCAACAAGAGCACAGAACTGGAACTTAAGGATAGGGGCTGGCCAATATTTCTTACTCAGAGCCTGCACTGTTTTAACAATGGAGGTTTGTTTGTACAGCTCACAGAAAGCACCACACTCGGTGTCTAAGTGCTCAAACTGCAGCTCATGTCACATAAAGCTCTGTGGCTAGAAAGCTGAGCTAGAAAATCCATCTGCACTCCACTGTAGAGAATGGAAAGGCAACTAGGTATTATTTTACTGAGAAAGAAATTTGATGCTTGTAGCATCTGAAAAGGGTATTCCAAAGTGCTTCCTGGTCAATATATCATCTTCCACACTGAGTAGTTACTGATGGGTTAACTGTGTGAACAGAAAGATCCCACAAGCAGCAGAAGATATATTGGACGGATATCACCATTTATTCATCACAGCTCTGTCCAAAGCTTTGAACTTCCTTGTTGACACACCGAATGGATTGCAGCAGTTCAAGAAGGCAGCTCAGCACCACCTTCTCAAGGGCCATTAGAGATGGGCAATAAATGCAGGCCTTACTAGTGACGCCAGTATCCTGAGAATTAATGAAGAGCAATTGTCTGTATGGTCTGTTCAGGTGGAGAATGTCACCTGGAATATCAGCACGATTCTGCTGTTCTCAGAAATTGTCTCTAACTGGACGTTTTACATATAGCTGAGTAGGCAGTTCAATGACTCTTGGCACCTCTGATAATTGCCACATGCAGGGTAAGGCTGAATTATATTCTGAAGTCTACAGCCTGGAGTTCTACCAAGTCTCAAAGCCATAACAATACAGAATCAAATCCAACTGACTCAGACATGTTATGATACACTGCCAGAGCAGGTAGGATTTGAAACCATTCCCCCCCGCCTCACCTCAGCTCAGATATAGGGACACTACCATTGTGTCACAAGAATCCTAACATGCTTGAGGCCGTCTAAGATTCCACCCTGTGTGTTATGAAGCAGATACTGCAACAAAGCAATCAATCTCCGTAAGTAGCTTACAATTAGACAGCAAACTAACTACCAGGCAGAGTCACAACAGTATACGCTCACAGTACATAGTGTCCTTAAAGGTGAACACTCTTAGAAGTGAGATCCACCTACAACAGAGTACTGCTCTACTGCATACCTTATATTAAAGGCTGTTTATTGAGGCTCCCAGAAGGGGTCAGCATCTCTCAACATTAAACTTGTGTTCTCCTTTGTTTTCACTACAATCCTACGAACACGATCAATTATCTACCAGTGAAGACAAATAGCCTATACCCATGTGTTGACCTGATGTTTTTCCTCATAGCCATTGATGGACCTGTTGCATATTTATAATATGTTTCCTTGCTGTAAATCATAGATCATAGAATCCCTACACTGTGGAAGCAGGCCCTTCAGCCCAACAAGTCCACACTGACCCTCAGACCATCCCACCCAGACCCATCCCCCTAATCTACAAATCCCTGAACAGTATGGACAATTTAGTATGGCCAATCCACCTAGCCAGCACATGTTTGGATTGTGGGAGGAAACCCACACAGACACAGGGAGAATGTGCAAACTCCACACAGACAGTTGCCCAAGGGTGGAATTGAACCCTGGTCCCTGGCACTGTGAGGCAGCACTGCTAACCACTGAGCCACCGCGCAAATCACAAGCTTTGGTTTAATATAAAATATTGCAGAAGATTGATTCTTGTTACCTGTGACTCTTATCCGTTATCTGCAAGATCTCAGGTGTCATTTCAGTCTTACCTTTTAAGGGGAAGTCAAGAGATATTTCCTTGCACTTGGGGTTGGAACCAGACAGTTTGTGTCACTGTTTAAACAAACCCAATCTCATTTCCAAACAGCTTGTTTTACAGTATGTATGGCAAGCCAAACAGCACTGAATAAGATGCTGCAATGAATGATACAACTTTCACACCAGGCACAATACAAATCTTATATCTTTCATCGCTTCTATAGATATCACTATGTGTTTCTAATGTCTACTACAGCTGGTAGTTGTGTGTTGCATTGGAATCATTAAAGCCAAGCCTGATGCCATTAATCAATACACCAAGTGTTTAGCAAGGGTCAATGCATCTGAACTTTCTAACTGTGATTTATCATCAGAAGTCTTTGGTTCTTTGAATAATCTTAGATACTGAAATGCTGCAGTGAAACCCCTGAACAGCCAGAAAATAATAAAATATTATGTACCAAATATATACAATAAAGCAGAACAGACTGAACAAAGTATACGAGAAGTTCGTTCCAAAAACAACGGACTGATAGTTTATGGCTCCCAGGGTATGTAGTGCAACATCCATGACAACAGGATCAAAGGTTGTGTTTAACCCTATTATTCTTAGACTCTGACTTTTGAATCCTAGTGTGACAGTACAGATACAATCACACTAGGCTGTGACCTTTGGGTATAGATTTCTATGTTCTGAACTTTGTATTGTAGAAGTCTGCTTGAAGTGATTTACTGATGTCAGGAAATGGAATTCCTCCAGCAGCAACAATGCAACATTATCTTCTATTTATAAGGAAACCCATGCAAACAATACGAAGCCATACCTCTTTTTGCTTGACAATATCTGTTTCCCTCTACTCTGGTCTGTGTAGCTCCATGGCCAACAGTCACCTTTTGCATATGATGTTATCCAGGTTGAGTGAGACTTGAGGGAAACATGGAAGAGAGTGCTGACAGCTTAGTGAGTAAGGGAGTTAGATGAGGAAGGAAAGGAGGTACTCTATACTTTGTTTCATCTATTTGTTCATCATTTAGGAATTGATTCCTGTTGTGTTACAGGGAAGGAAATAACTGCTAGGTAAGTATCCAGTAAATAGTTAAAGTTTATGTTACTCCTAACAGTTAAAAATAGGAAAAATTTTGCCCTCTTAAAATAGTACAGGAATGGTTTAGGAATAATAAACTATGTTTTAAAACGTCAATAAATTATTTAGGTAGTTCATTACAACACATTAGGGATGGAAGGTCAGGTGATGGATCATGGCTGTAGCATGTGGGAGCTCCTCAATATCAGTGCAATCCAGGGTAAACAATATCTGAAGTAACTATTTGCAATTCAAGCAATGTTTGTTCATAGTTTATGAATGGATGCAGCATGCACATTAGGGAGAGGCAAAAAAGATAAAAATAGCTCTGAATCCGAATGTGCATAACTTTCATAATGAAGTAAATGAACTAATACTACACATTGAGTTAACTGAATATAATCTTGTAGCTATAACGGGAATGTGGCTACATGATGACAAGATTTGAGCTCTGAATGTTAAGGGGTATATAACACTCAGGAAGAGTAGCAAGTGACATACAAAAGGAGGTGGAGCACTGTTAATCAAGGATGGCATTTGCGCACCAATAACATATGGCCTTGGTTCAGGAGATCAGAGTGTAGAATCAGTTCAGGTGGCGATGAGGACGAGAAGGGGGAAGAAATCACTAGTGTGAGTGTAACCACAATTTAGGAGAAGAAGAAATATTGGGTCCTTGTGATAAAACTGCCTGCAAAGCCAGGGGTGAAAGGGAGAAAATTGGGTCACAGCCATTTTTTTAAAAATTAGGTATGGACAACTATTAAGGCATGAAAGCTGGCTTAGCGGAAACAAGCAGGTGTACAACGCACAGGGGATAGTTTAATGGACAAGCAATGGTAGACATTTAAGGAGATATTTCAGAATGCTCAGAATTATTCTTACTATAAAGGAAATTTCAAAGGTGAGGATCCACCATCAGCGGCTAACTAAGGAAGTTAACAAAAGTATCAATCTTCAGGAAAAAGCACTGTTGTGCAAAGTTGAGTCGCAGATCAGAAGATTGGATAGAATGAAAAGGACAGCAGTAAATGACGAAAAAAAAGAGAAAAAAGGGTATGAGAGGTGTCGTGATTGTAGAAAGGTCAGCCAGGTGGGCCTTATAGAATAGGAATTCCCTAATTGGGGCTGTTAATCTGGTCCAATCAGGGAGCCCTGGCTGACAGATATAAACAGGAGTGTCAGACATCCTGTTCACTCCAACAGCTGGGTTTGAGGGAGCGGGATCAGTGTCAATGACTCTCGACATGTAAATAAAGGGTGACTTGGTCAGGGTACCAGCCTCTGTGGAGTTGTTTCAAGAAGAGGCTTCCTAGAAATATAAAAACAGATACCAGGAGTTTCTACGAATATTCAAAAATGAACAGAGTAAATAAAATGTTAGTCCTCCAGCAAATGAGAATGGGGTGTTAATAGTAGATAATAAAGAAATGGTGAAAAAGAATAACTATTACACTTTTGTCTTTACGACAGAGGACACAAAGAATGTTCCAAACATAGCTAGAAATCAGGAGGTGGAAAGAAGGGAAGAACTTAGTTAAATTACATTCACTAGGGAAGTGGTACTGAGCAAACTGATGGAGATGTTGGATTAAGAATCCCCTGGTTTGATGGACTTAATCCTACAATCTTGTAAGAGGTGGATAATGAGGTTTTGGTCTGAATGCATTGATTTTGGTTTTGATGCATTGGTTTTAATTTTGCAACATTCACTCAGAAGGTTCAATCAAAACAAAAAGTAGCAAACATGACCCTCTATTCATGAAGGGAGAGAGTAAAAACATGAAAAAAGAGCTATAGGCCAGTTATCATACCGTCTATTGTGGATGAGGTGTTAGAAATGATCACTATTATAACTGAGTACTCTGACAACCTCAAGATAATTGGGAAGAGTGGTTTTGTGAAAGGGCAACCATGTTATCCAATTTATCAATGTTCTTTAGAAATGCATCATGCACTTGGATGCATTGTAATTGGATTTCCAAAGGTATTTAACAATGTTCTGCATACGAAGAGCTCATGCTATAGGGGGTAAAATGGTAGCATGGAAAAGAAGATTGGCTGGCTGGTAGAAAACAGACAGTATGCATAAATGGGTCTTTTTTCTGATTAGCAGGATGCGATAACCAGAGTCCCTCAGCTATCTATACCAAGCCCTCAGCTTTTTACAATTTATATCAATGGCTTAGATGAGGGGAGTGAAGGCATGGAAGCTAAATTTGTAGATTACACAAAGAAAGATGGAAAAGAATGTCGTGAAGAGGAGATCTGATGGAGGCAGATGAATCCTGTACGGACAGGTTGATTGAGTGGACAAAAATAAGATAGATAAAGTTGAATATGAGAAAATATGATATTTTTCACTCTGACAGGAGGAATAAAATAGCAGTGTATTATTTAATTGGAGAATGACTAGAATTTTGAGGTGCAGAAGGATCGAGATGCTCTTGTACATGAGTCACAAACGTTATAATGCAGGTAACAGCAAGTATTTAAGAAGGCTAAATAATTAAGAAGGCTAGTGGAATTTCATTCTTGACGATGTGAGGAACTGAATATAAAAGTAAGGATGTTATATTTCAGTTATATTGAACACTGGTGAGATCACATCTTGAACACCACATGTCATTTAAGGCTCCTTATTTAAGGGAGGATGTATGGGACATGATTTGAAGGAGGTTTACTAGATTGATCCCTGGAATGAATATTTAGTTTAAAGAGGAAAAGCTGGACAATCTGGGCTTGTTTTCACTGGAGTTTAGGAAAGTGAGGGGTGACTTGAATGAAATATTAAGATCCTGTATGATCATGACAAGCTGGACATAAAAAGGATGTGTTCTCTTATGGATGAGTCCAGAACGGGTGGGAGCTATTTGAAAATTAGGGATCACACTTTCCCTAGGTTGAGGAATTGAGCATTTTTTTTTCTCTTAGTGGGTTGTGTCATTTTGGAACTCTCTAGGTAGTGGGGAGGGAGGGTGACTGAATATAAAAGGGTGCTTGTGGCACAATGTTTACTGTCCCTACCTCTAAGACAAAAGCTTAAGACCCTTCCCAGAAACTGGTGGCCAAAAAAGGTATATTTAGAATGTGACCAAAGCAGCTCAACATTAACGTGTGACGGTGCAATGGTAATGCAACTGGACTAGCAATTCCGAGCGTTAAACTCATGCTCTGGGGATAAGGGTTCAAACCCCATGGTGGGAGAAGGTGAAATGTGACCTTGACTAAAAAAGGTCATGAGTTATTGTGAAAAGTAGTAGATGCTCTGATTGCAGAAATGATTTACTCAAATTGATCCAGGTATGAGCAAGGTCCTTTCAGAGGACAGACTGAAGAGTTTGGAACTGTCCTCCCTGGAGAGAAGGGATCTTATTGAAGCTTTCAAAACCTTCAGCATAGTGGACAGGGCAAAACTTTTCCACCTGTAAATGAAACAAAAACAAAACGGCATAGATTTTAAAGTGATGCACAAATGAAGCAAGGGTGTTGTGGAAGAAGCTTGGTCCCACAGCAAGTTGTTCGAGTATGGAATGCACTGTCTGGAAATGGGATGGAGGCAGTTTTATTGAGGTATTCAAGAGGGCATTGGATTGGTTTTAGATTGTAATGGTATGCAGGGAGATGGAAAAAGATGGGAGATTGGCACTAGATATTAGAGCCAGACTAGATACGAGAGACAGTGCATGCATGATCAGCAGAATAGCCTCTTTCTGCGCCCTAATAGTCGTGCGATTCAAAATTAACATTACATACCGTTTGCAGCTGCCTCCACTCTCCCATCCTCTAAAATGTACACAGTTTCAGTATCTCAAAGAATGGTTCCTGTTAATCTTCACTATCTTCTTCCTTTCTCTTCAGTAACTAAGAAGGTTGTTTCAGTTGTCAGGTATCTGAAATGAAAAGGACCACGGTGTGAGGGAGAGCAGAAGGTAAGCACTAATTGGCCTTACCATAGATTGCACTAACCCCACTCAGTGAAGTTCCTTTATGCAATGGCCAGCATTATTTTCCTCTAAAATTAAAACTTGTTTATGTTTATTCCCCTTCAGTTCTTCCCTGCCGCCTGCTACTATGTATCGCCTTCTCCTGAAAGAAAGGTGAAAATATATGAGTGTGTCCTGCAATATGATTCAGTGACGATGGCTGTGTTGGTTGAATAGTTGCCAGTTTCTGTGAGTTCTGGGAGTACAGCTTGCACCAGTTCTAAATGTGTCATGATGCATAATGAACTGATGAGTTGAGTCCCGATCAAGAAGGACTCTTGGTAGATGGCTGAAGGTGACTTAGTAAAGTGATCAATAGATGAGTTTACTGATGTACATGATAGAATATGGAATTTCAATATGAAGTTACTCAATTCAGCAATTCGTGTCAGATCATTAAATCTTTGCCTCACTGCATCCATGTTCTTGAAGCTAAAGGCTGCCATACATCTCTGCTGTTACTTTGTCCCATTAACTGCTGAACGTCTGTCTGGACCACTCCAGAAAAGTTCTCTCTACTTTTCCACCAAGATCACCACCACATTGTTTACACCACTTTACACAGTCAAAATGCACCTCCCCCCTGAGAGGTGCACATTATGTCTGCAGCTTGGGATGCTGCCCCTTTAAGAGACCTGGTCAAGTGACCCAGAGGGGCGGAGCTGGGGTGCAGTTTAGAACTGCTTGTGGAGGTGTGCTCATTGTCAATAAAGTGTACCTGTTCAGATTTACCATTTATGTACCTGGTAGATAATTTTGGGTTCTAAAGGAAGTGCTAACATAACAGTGCAGGCTACCTTTAAAGTAGCATTCTCTGTTAGTGATATCAGGCTTGCTGCTGAAATGTGCGGCCACTGGGGATTGTTGGATATGATGTGATTTTGACTTCAGCAGGATTTTGTTTTTAAAGCAATGTTTATGTTATCTTTCACGCTATAAGAAGCCGGACGTGGATACTGTGTTATTTAAGTTTCACAAATGATGGGATATTCTTGGCCAGCATTTGATGGATAAACTCTGCATGATTGCAAGATTGCAAATGAAATGTGGCTGGAACTTGCAAGTCCATGCTTCATGTATCTTCTCTATTAACACTTTAATGACCAGCCTGCACCTATCAAACTGACACTGACTCCACCCAATCTGAGCATTGTACCAGCCATTTTCCAGTTGTATTTTTGCATCTAGAGAACAACAAGGGATGGCAGAGAACACAGCCCATACTGGATCCCATTAGCACTGGGCTATGTATGGTCACCGACTCCCCACCCTGATAGCCCATTTTCACCCATTCCCCTCCCCAGCGTGGAAACTCAACACATTGAACTTCGCTGCCCCCTGAACCCCGACACTGCACTTTATTGATGCCCACCATGCTCCTCTGCATGCCCCTTTGGTGGCCACAATGGTGGGAACTGCCAATCAGCCCCCTTGGGTAGCCTTTGATGCTATATACCCCATATACCTTGGCTTTATCCCAGTCACCATCCTAATTGCCACCTCCACAAATGCCTCTCAGTCTTGTCTTCCCCCATCCCTTTTCGTCATGATCACCCCTTGCACACTTATTAACAGCTGATAGATGCATCTCCACTTGCCTCAGATCTCAAACCAACTTTGGTAAGCAGCTCCTAGACATGACTGACTAGACCACTGACCATTATGCTTACAGCTATCCCTGATGCTAGTGATGGACCATTGCCCACACACTGTACTGTAGTTGGACACATTCCCTGATGGTGAGCTTCCGAAAGTAACAGGTGATGGCGGCCAAGCTCCTGGACCATGAGCAGAGTGTGTCCGTGACTGACGATACTGGGATCCCTGGCCAGCAGCAGCTCCCTTTGACTGAACTGAGGAACCCATACATTTTCCAATTTGGCTGCCTAGTTGAATAAACACGCAGCATGTTTACCATATAGGGAGCTGGCATACATTGCAGGAGTTAGATTGATGCCCTGGTGTGCCACACAGTGGGATGTACCTTACCTACTGGTTCAGATCCCCACTGACAAGCGGTCTATCTGTATGCCTGTTGTAAAGAGCATGTCAATATAGTGTGCTGACAGTCTTTGGCTCTAGCTGAAGCTCCAAAACGCTAATAAACAAGGCCAGAGTCGGACGCTACAGCCAGAGCTCGTCCGCACTGCCCATTCTTCTACTTCTCTTTTTTCCTTCCTCTTAGTGCACTTTTTTTCTTTTTCTTTTCTCTTCAACTCCTGCCCTCCAGCGATGATTCCCAGCCTCCGGAAAGCAACGATTCCTGGCTTCCAGCGATGACTTCTGGCCTGGCGCAGCAGCCTCCCAGTGTGGCCTGGTGACCTTCCAGCCTGGCACAGCAGACTCACAGCTTGGTGTGCTGACGGCACAGTCTGGATCCAGGGCCAGGTGCGGACTGGAAGGTAGGTGCCCGTGTGTTCGGTTGTACTGAACTTTTATTTCTGATGAAGGGTCTAGGCCCGAAACATCAGCCTTCCTGCTCCTATGATGCTGCTTGGCCTGCTGTGTTCATCCAGCTCTACACCTTGTTATCTCAGCTTCTCCAGCATCTGCAGTTCCTACTATCTATGCTTCAAGTGATCCCTGGGGTAAAATGGAGCCTTATACCCTCAGCTAACATGTTACGACACAATGATGATATCATGTGCATATCTCTTAAAGGTATGTTGATATACTAATGAGGTATAACAAAACAGCATGTACACAGATACCTTCCATAGCACCGGGCCATATGTATTTACCAAACTGCCTGAATTATACTGAGAACCGAAAGAACTGCAGATGCTGTAAATCAGGAACAAAAACAGAAGTTGCTGGAAAAGATCAGCATGTCTAGCAGCATCTGTGAAGAAAATATCAGAGTTAACATTTCGGCTCTGGTGACCCTTCCTCAGAACAGACGGTGGCTGGGAAAGCATCGGTTTATATGCAGAAAATAGGGAGGGGAATGGGGTCGGGAGTAAACGATAGGATAGAGTCCAAAGAGGGAGAAGAGCAGTTGGATAGACAAAGGAGTTGATAATGATCTGGCTAGGAGGGTGAATAAATGTTAATGGGAACTGTTAGTGACCATAATCACCATGTCTGCTTTTAGCAGGTTAGTCAATTTACCTCTCCTACTTGCTATGAACAATGCCACAAAAGTCCTTCTAGAAGGTCTGCTGTTGTGGTGCTGTTGTGGAAAGTTGGGCGCTCCACAGTTGCTTACGAAAGATTGCCAACTTCTAAGATCATTTTAAGATTATAATTTACTCAATATTCTATCAGCTATTTACACTCTTAGACTTAGCATGAGGTCTACATAGTAACATCTGTCCTCAGAGTGTCTCGTAATATAATCAGCTACATCACTACTGATTTTGCTTCCTGCTTTCACATTTGAACATTAACCCTTTAATTCTACATTTCTCCTTAAATCACTGTCTTTTTATAATATTCCCCCTCTCGAATGGAAAGGAAAAAGACAAGCTGCAACATGGAAGTTCCACTTCACTGGGACTTAAATGGAGGATCAATGCAAAGTTTTCCCCAGTGGATTGGCTAATATTTGTGATACACACTCCTTCTCGTTTCAAAGGGTTTTACCCTGATGAGGGCCTGCAATTTCAGAGCAGTTCCATGCCATCATACCAAATCAGTGCCTTTAGGCATGAAGAAGGGTGTTCAAGTCACAGATACTCAAGGGGTGAATGGTAGATGTTTTTAGCAAGTGATTGATCTTTTCTGGAATTAGCCACCTATGTCTTGAAGTCATTGGCGGTCTTGTCTGGAAATCATCACTAGTGCGATGCCAGTGTAAGACAGGCAGCTCCTAAACTTTAACGTAGGGGTTGGCAGACAGACTGGCGGTTTGTCCTTTAACACCCACCATCAGCATTCTGACAAAGCTATTCTGTCCCCAAGCACTTGGTGGTTCAGGGCCTCTGTATTCATCTTATTTAGCTCCATGCCCTTTAGCTGCAACAAGCACATTGTTACATGATCGATCACTCTGTAAAAGAAAGCATTTACTCACTGACAAATTATTGGATCACAATCAACAGCCAGAAATATTTCCCATACCACAGTTTTTAAAAACATTTTTCTTTTGTTAAATACTGGGATAACTTGTGTATGCCAGCAATAACACATTGCTTTTAATGTAGTAAAGTTCTTGAAGATGCTGTGCACAGAAGTAATGTGACAAAATGAAGACCGAGCCAAGGAAGGGTGTTTAAGACAGGTGATTAACGTTCACGAACGGATAGGTTTTAACTTCATTTATAAGAAAGGAGTGCAGTGAAAAATTTCAGAGAGGAAACATTTAATCTGAGCTGAAGGCCTGGCCACCTATGATGCGTTGAAGGAAGTGAAGGATCACAAATAAGCAAAACTGGAGGAGAGCAGGGATTGACGAGGACTGTAAGGCTGTAGGAAGTTATACAGGAGTATTAATGTGAACGTCGGGGTGATCATTCTAAAAATGAGGTATTAATTGACTGGGAGACAATATAACACAGAGAGAACAAAAATGATATCTGAGTAAGTGTGGTTCAGGATAGAGGCAGCAAAGATTTACAACAGGAATTAAATTTAAAGTATCTGTAAAACAACCACTCAAGGAAGGTAACAATTCCGATATGAAGTATAGAAAAGATGTTGTACTAAAAGGTTCTTTCATGTGTGAGAAAGCCATAAGTTGCTTACAAACCCTGCAGGCACAAATATTGAAGGATTTTACTCATGAATGAACTTCAGTCTTGGCACACCACCGATAGTGCAGGGGTTTATTTATACAATGAGTAAGTTTTAAAAGACACGCAGCCTGGAATGTATTGGGTGGTGTCGACTATTAGGAGAAAATTAACTAAAGTCACTTAAATAAGTTTCCACTGTCTTTTCCCTTCGTACTGCTTTGAACTAGAATTATCAGCCACATAATACATGCGTATTCATTGAATCCAAGAGTCATACAACATAGAAGGAGACCATTCAGCCTATCATCCCTCTTCCAATCATTCAAGAAAGTTTTTCTAACTTGTCCCATTTTGCTGCTGTTTCTCCATAGCCCTGCATCTTTTCTTGCTCTGTGAGTATAGCACAGGAAACTTCAAACTTTGAAACTACTGTCAGAGACAAACAACAGTGAAAACAGAAGGACATTGTCAGCTGTGGTTCAGTTGGTAGTACTTCTTTAGCCTCTGAATCACAAGATTCTCAAAAGCTCAGAGGAACAGAGAGATCTTGGAGTGTTTTTTCCACAGATCCCTGAAGGCAGTGGGAAAGGTTAGAATTAGAATTTAGAATTAGCTTTATTGTCACATGTACTCACATGAGTACAGTAAAAAGTTTACAAGTCATCACTTACGGCACCATTTTAGGTACCATGGAACCCAGTTACATATTCTTAAGTGGTAAATACTTAAGGGGAAAATATTAGAAAAATAGAGAAATAAGAGTTCAGAATAACATTCCTTCCAACCCAGACTGCGCTGGGCTTCATCTCGAGGCCAGGAGTTCAAGTCCACGCTACGGCTGGGAGTCTGAGTCCAGGCCGAGACCAGGAGTCCGAGTCCACGATAAGGCCAGGAGTCCAAGTCTGCACTGAGGCCGGGAGATTGAGTCCACGCTGAGGCGGAGAATTCAAGTCCATACTGAGGCTGGGAGTTGAGTTAACGCTGAGGCTGGGAATCCGTGCTGGTTTAACCCTGAACATCACCGATTCCAACTGAGGACAGGAGGTTAAAAGATTTTTAAAAAGTGAAAAGAGAGAGAAGGAAAGAAAAGAAATGAACAGAGTGGGTGAACTACAGTTCCAGGGTCCTACTGCGCTGCCATCTTGGAAGTGATGGGTGAGGTTAATTGGGTAGCCAAGAAAATATAAGTGACACTTTCCTTTATCTATCATGACATTGATTCCAAGTGAAAGGAGGTCATGTTGGAACTGTACAGAAGTTTGTTTAGACCACAGCTGGAGTATTGTGTGCAGTTCAGGTCACCGCACTATAGGAAGGATATGATTGTACTGGGGGGGGTTGCAGAGGAGATTCACCAGGATGTTGCCTGGGATGGAGCAATTCAGCAATAAGGAGAGGCCAGAAAAGCACAGGTTGTTTTCTATCAAACAGAGAAGGTTGTAGGGTTTTTTTAAAACCCAGGAGAGCTCTTATACACAACTGAACTTTCTTTTTTCTCCCATCACCAAATCAGCTGATTGAGAAGTATAAGATTGTGAGGGGCATGAACTCAATGGATAGAGAGCTGCAGTTCCCCTCAGTTGAAGGGTTAATAACAAGGGAGCATAATTGGAAGGTGAAAGTTAAGGTGTTTCGAGGGGATTTGAGGAAAGATTTTTCTACTCATAGGGTGTTGGGAATCTCAAATGCACTGCCTGGGAGGATAGTAGACCCTGGAAACCTCACAACCTTTAAAAAGTTAAAACAAAAAGAGAAGGAACTGTAGGTGCTGGAAAACGGAAATTGCTGGAAAATCTCAGCAGGTTTGGCAGCATTTGCGGAGAGAAAGCAGAGGATATGTTTTGAGTTCAGCGACTCTTTTCCAGCACCCAGGTAAATCGCATTTTCACCTGGAACATGTGTCTGGGGCCATGGATAGTAAGGAGGGAGGAGGTAAATGGGCAGGTGTTACACCTTCTGCGGTGTCACGGGGTCATGGGGAGGTGTTGGGAGTGGGGGATGAATGGACAATGGTATACATGAGGAAATGGTCCCTGTGGAAGCCCGACAAGGGAGGGAAGGGGGAATATGTATTTGGTGGTGGCATCCCTCCAGAAGTAGTGGAAATGGCAGCTAATGATCCCACGGATAGTAATTGATGACCAGGCAGATCCTATTGCTTCTTGTGGGAGGGAAAAGAAGGGGTAAGGGCCGAATTGAGGGAGATGTATTGGACCCAGTTGACGGCCCTGTTAACCACAGTGGTCGGGAATCCTTGCTTGAAGAAGAAGGTGGATATTATGTAGGCCCCCTTGTAGAAGCTGGCACATTCGGAATACATGCAACGGAGATGGAGGAACTGAGAGAATGGAATGAAGTCTTTACAGGAAGCAGGATGTGACGGTGTAGTGTCAAGGCATTTGTGGGAGTCAGTATGTTTCTGGTGGATGTTGGTGGCCAGCCTACCCCCAGAAATGGAAACAGAAATGTTGAGGAAGGGAAGGGAGACATCAGAGATAGACCAGGTGAAAGTGAGAGCGGGATGAAAATTGGAAGCAAAATAGGTAAACGTTTCGAATTGTGGAGGAGAGAGTGAAGCAGCACCGTTGATATCATCGATATACCAGAGAAAGAGTTAAGGGTGGGGACCAGAGTAAGACTGGAACAAGGAATGTTCCACATACCCCACAAAGAGACGGGCATAACTGGGACCCATGCATGTACCCATGGCCACCCCTCTGACCTGAAGAAAATGAGCGGATTAAATGTCAGTCCGCTCAAGGTCAGTATGCCAGACAACAACAACCCTACGGCTGTTGACAAGTTTGATTACAAAGTCAGGATTGGATTTGAGTGCAGTGAATTCAGGCAAAGATAGGCTGGAATGTGTGAGGAGGACAGTGAAATTAAGGCAAGCAATGTTCCCTTAATTGTTCTCAATTGTGCCTTGTAGATGGTGGACAGGCTTTGAGGAGTCAGGAGTTGAACTAGTTGCTGCAGTATTCCTCGCTTCTGACCCGCTGTCGTAGCCATTGTGTTTATGTGGTGAGTCCGGTTGAGTTTCTGGTCGAATGCAGCCTTGATGTCAAGGGCTGTCGTCTCACCTCACCTCTGGATTTCAGGAATGCAGGTGAAAGGCCAGAGGGAGGAGTCCAAGTGGAGGGAGAGTATTGGAGGTGGATGAAGTGGTCCCTGGGCTGGGGAGAGTACTCCTGTCTAAAAAAATGGACATGGATTTGCATGGAACGGAAGAATATTTCGATATTATGTTGTGTCTGAAATTCATTAATGTAGGGACACAGAGGGATAAACTAGGACTTTGAGTTCAGAACGTTCAACATCAAAGAACAAAGGTCAGAAGGGATAGTAAATACATGACAGGAGGTAGGGTTGGGAGAGGGGATGGAGACAGAGGGAAGGAGAGGGGAGGAATGTTCGGAAGGGTATGCGTATCATAAGTTGTTGCATCCTGCCCAAAAGGAAAGGGAAAGGTTTCTTGTTAGAATGTCAAATGAGCCAGAGGAAGAAATGGAACTGGGGGTGCAAGGCAGCTGTGAGCCAGCGTGAAGTGGTGCTGCTGGGAGAGACGTTGAGAGTGTGCATATGTCAATGCATGGCACTGAGTGTGTACCTCAAGATGAGGCAAGAAAGGTCTCTAAGGAGCGTTGTACATCACACAAATATCTGTGATCCTATGTGGATTCAAAACATCAAGGATAAAACTTCAGTTGGAATCCGCATTAGGAGGAGCCTGAGTCGGAGGTAGTCACTGAGGCACGTGATGTGGCTATGGAAGTAAGTTTTGGCAAATACATTGTCAAACAGGAAGGACAACAACGTAATAACAGTGAACAAAAGATTAGAACGGAAATCCTGTCAGAGAGAGGAGAAGAACTTCTTCAAGGTGGGCATTCCTGGAAAAGCTGTGGCAGTGAGTTAAGCACTAAACAAAACAAAAACTGCAGATGCTGGAAATCAGAAAGAACATAAATTGTTGGTAAATCTCAGCAGGTTTGGCAGCATCTGTGGACAGAAAGCATAGTTAATGTTTCAGGTCCAGTGACCCTTCTTGAGTGACCCTTCCTGAGAGTCCTGAAGGCTGCAGGGTCCCCAAGCGGAAAATGAGGAGATGTTCACATTTCCTGTCCAGAGCGGAATATTAAATGGTGGGGCAGGCCAAGGGTCTCAATTGCCTACTCCTGCTCCTTGTTCTTGTGTTCTTATGAATGATTGAATGCAAGGCCGCCAATAGGAGATGGGCAAAACTAAATGCAGCTTCTTCTGCCTCCCTCTGTTTGAAACATCTAGTGCTCTGCAGGACATGAAAGACCATTTAACATGAGTGAGCATAAACCAGGAGCAGCCTTCCCTTTCTAACCGCCTTTTCACTTGTGTAATGTGAACACTTTTTATGGTCATGAAAGGAATGTTTCTCTTTCAAATGCTGATACATTTGTTTTGTGGGAGTGGGAGTGAATTAAAGATTTAACTGGTACCATCTCTCCATTCAACCACAGGCCGATTTAAATAATGGCATTCGAGATTCAGAATTGCGTGGAAAGTCAAAGAAAACATTTGCCGGAAATGTTTGAAATTCTTCCCAATACATTGCAAATCTCAAAAACAGCAAAAAGAACCATCTGTGGCAGGTACATTCTGAAACGCAGAGCTTGATCCTATCAAACAATAAAATTATTGCAGAATATGAAATAATTGCAGCCAACAATGATAAGGGTTAAGTGAGATCCACAAATGATAATCTGAAGAGACACATGTAAGTAAATTACTCTGGATTTATTTGCAGAAATGTCATCCTCAAGGCCAAGTTGTGTACAGGTTGGAACATGGATACAAAATTATTTGATTTTGAGCCTGATTTGAATAATTATAGAGAATTGAAAGGTATGGGCAATTTAGGCTCTAAGTTCATGCCCATACCTGATTATTATACATACCACACTCTCTTCTATGTACGTCATTTGTTGTTGAAGCTACTTCCTGCCTGACTGTTAAGGCTAGCTAAATGGCATTGATTGTTTTTCTAACATTTACATGCATGATCTGCAGTAAATTGTCCCCCTGAGGAGAAGTAATAATGGAGGTCTTGCAGTTGATGTCCGTGCAGTGTTGAGTGTGATGTACCCTGTCCTGCACCCAATTATTTCTTCTTTCTTCAGTCACAGTATCGTGTTTTTTTTCCACAAATGTAACAACATTTGCTGATGTAAACTGTTGGCTCATTTACTGTGGATTACAATGAAGTGGTTAACAAATCTGGTTACTCCAACTCACTTTCAAACTCCCAGTTCTTCATGAACAGAAATTAATGGAGTATACTTCCTTTTTGTTGTGGGATAGCGGAGTTGCAAATGATATAATTTTATCATATACGTCACCTCGAAATCATACCATCTCTGAGTCTATTTCAATTGATAATTAATGTGGAGGTAAAACAAATGACATCTGTCCCTAGTAAGTGATCAGATTGACAATTCTGTAAAGTTGATAGCAAACAATCAGCTTTTAGTAACCTTTATTTCTACTTTGTGCATTTTTCAGCTGTGATACAACAATATTCTTGCAAAGAAAACAAAATTGTTCGTTTGAGCAAAAAGATGGAAAATGTCTTAAGCTCCCGAGTACTAATAACGTGGGGAAATTAATACTACACTTGCCTGTTGGAAAATATTTGACTGTGGAATACTGCCAGGACAACATATCACACCGAGACTCTTGGCAATTTTTCTTTTGGTTGTCATAGTAAAAAGTTTTGCTACTCGATGAGTGTCGAGAGGTCAGCAGAAACCTTTCTAAAGCAGTTTTGTTTGATGAGATGACAGAGCCCATATTAGCCACCCTTCTTTGATGCACACAGCTGTTAGGAATGATTGCTGCCAGATAGGTTTTTACACATTATTTATTGTCTGGTGACTCATGGCATGTCACTGGTATATTTCGAAAGCATTTCTCTCAATGCTGGTCTTTATGCGTGGGACACAATCGAATGTGTTGTTCGTTCTGTTCCTTTGCTTAAGTTTTGGTATCAGACAAAAGATTTCTAATTGGCAAAGGCAAGGGCAAATGCATTACTTAGTTGTTCAAAAAACTGTGGGCTAAACATCCTTTCAAAACACACCAACAAAATGTCACAAGCTGTATATTTCAATTGCATGCCACCCATCCTTCCAGCCCCATAGATCACATTTTACTACCCACCCCAGCTATGCACAATTCTAATATGGACTGTCCTAGCTACTTTGGTAGGTTAATAGCATGGGTGGTATGAGGCAGATCTGAATGTCTGTCAGTGCACAAATTTAACGCCAGTCTTAAGCTTGCATTTTCCGTTCAACAGTACTTCTTATACATGCGCACTGAACATAAATTCAACATCAGAAAGAACATCCAATTTACGCCATTTAAAGGGATCATCAGTTGCGCTGGAGTTAGTTGCTGACTGATCTCTGTAGGTTACTGTTGAATTTGTAGAAGCATTCACTGCTGAAGCCCACAGGGAGTGGTGTTACACCTTGTGAAGGCTTTGGTGCTGACTTTAAGGCTCCATGCAAACCATTTATTCCCGGTCCTGGATGTTGTTGTTCCCAATCTGTTGACCTGCATCATGACATGAACAATGAACAGAGGCAGCACAAGAGAAGGACAAGCTGCTGGAAGAGGGAGGGTAATGGAGGAGTAGAGGTCTCAGCTGGGGGCCACATTTGCTTAGAGTCTTCAGGCGCCAATTTCCATATGTCAACCTAAGTTAAGGTCAACGTTCCCCCTAATTTTTTTTTGTCTGCTGCGTAGACTCCTAACTCAGTGACTGGCAGTAGCTTCTGCAAGCAGAAGCTGATTCATCGAAATGCCGTTCAGAGGACATCTGAGTGGCTACATGGCCCTGCAGATTAGAGGGAGCAGTGGGCAAAATGAAACTGTTTTATAAAGGAGGTATTCAATTAAACCTGACACCTGCTGCTGCCACAACTGCCATCTGAGAGCAGGGCAAGGCTGGCATGACCAGTGAATGTAATCAACATTGGCCATGAATCATAGAATCCCTAGAAACAGGTCATTCAGCCCAACATGTCCACACCAACTCTCTGAAGATCATCCTGCTCCGCCTCACCACCCCACCCCTGCCAATACCCTACTCCTGTAACCCTGCATTTCCCACGGCTAATCCACCTAACCTCCACATCCCCAGACTCTATGGGCAATTTAACACGACCAATCCACCTAACTTGTGCATGTTTGGACTGTGGGAGGAAACCAGAGCACCTGGAAGAAACCCACGCAGATGCAAGGAGAAAGTGCAAACTCCACACAGACAGTCGCTCGAGGCCGGAATTGAACCTGGGTTCCTGGCGCTGTGAGGCAGTAGTGCTAACCACTGAGCCACCATGCTGCCCTAATGGCACCATCCAGGTTAGAGAGCAAAATGTTTCCAAGAACTCACAGTTCATCGTCCACAGGGGCATAAGAAGATCAGTGCAGTTCTGTTTGCAAAGGATGAGGAACAAATTACATTCTCAATTGTCAGACGGAAGCAGGTAGAAGGAAAAAAATGTTTTCAACAGGATTGCATGCTTCCCCTGAGCAGCACCCGGAATTTTGGTAGCTTCTTGTTGTATTGCAAATTGGAAGTCAGGATCAAACAGAATTGGCCACAGCTTCCATGCTGGAGATAGAAGGGCTGTGAGCTGTGCCTAAAACTCTATTCCATATGTCCTCCTTTTACCAATTTAAAATTTGTCAATCTCAGCCTCAAATACAACCTAGCCTCGACAGCCCTCAGCGATAAGGAATTCCATAGATTTCTTTTAGTATTCAATAATGGGATGTGGGTGTCATTGGCTGGGTCAGCATTTATTGCCCATTCCCAGTTGCCTGTGAAAAGCTGATGGTGAGTTGCTTTCTTGAGCCATTACAGTCCATCTGCTGTAGGTAGATCAACAATGCTCTTAATGGAAAGTAGATACTCCACTAGTTACAGATCACTGTCCTGAAAATGTCCCCATTACTCTAATTCTCAGTCTTCTATTAGTTAGATAATCATCTATCCATGCTAGTATACTATCCAGGGCAATATGGGCATTTATTAAGTTTCATTATGTGTGAATATCTATTAAACACCTTTTGGAAATCAAAATATATATCTATTCATTCTCCTTTATCTAGCCTGTTTGTTCCCTCTTCAAAGAACGCTAATAAATTCATCAGACATGATTTTGTCTTCATAAAGCCATATTGACTCTGCTTGATTGTTTTACATATTTCCAGATGGTCTGCTATTCCATCCTTTACAATGGACTGTAACATATTCCTAATGAGAGCTGTTAAAGTAATTGGCCTATAGTTACCTTTCTTTGACTCCCTTTTTGAATATAGGCTTTATATTATCAGTTTTCCGATCTCTGAGAACTTTTCCAGAATCTTGGGATTCTGGGAAGATTACAAACATTTCTGCAGCTACTTCCTTTAATATCCTAGGATGCAACCGATCATGCTCAGGGGAATTATTGCTCTTCAGCCCCATTAATTTCCCGAGTTCTTTTTCTTTGTGATATCTATAGTGTTTATTTCCTCCCTTCCACCCCTCTTTTGCCCCATGGTTTTTTTTTGGAATGCAAAGTATTTATTCAATTTGTCTGCTATTTTCTGGTTCCCCCATTGTTTGATAGTTTTTGCTGATCCATTGGTCATGGTGTCAGTCATGGAGACACCAATGATGTCTCCTCTGTGAAGGAATGGGGCCACAAGACTGTGCCTGTCCAGCAGTGGTTAACCGCTGCTGTCTGTGGTGCCACCATGTTGTATAAGAGACAGAACAGAGTGTGCCTGGTGAGTATGGTGTCATCTGGGTGATGTACCTACCATGGCTAGATAGATGATTGTGCGTTGAAGCTATGAAATGTGGGAGTAGGGTTATAGTTGTACTCAGGGTGTGAGAAGCTATGGATATTACTTTGATTGACAAGAATGCTGGCCAGTAAATGGAGGATGGTGGTGAATTGAACAGACTACAGAACTTCACTGGTGACAGGACACATACTACCGAGCACAGACTTCATCTCTCCTCTTCTTGGGGATGCATATTCGACTTGTAAGGTTG
The DNA here is from genome assembly GCF_021869965.1 of Rhincodon typus. Classification (NCBI taxonomy): domain Eukaryota; kingdom Metazoa; phylum Chordata; class Chondrichthyes; order Orectolobiformes; family Rhincodontidae; genus Rhincodon; species Rhincodon typus. The sequence goes on along the minus strand of NC_063345.1, from coordinate 63,495,786 downwards.
ATCGAGAGATCAGTCAGTCAGGATGAGGCTGGAATCATCCTGAGCTGTTTTATTGACTTTCCACAAACTGCTCATGGCAATGACACAGAGGGCGGTATGTTAACCTGGTCCCTCAGGTTGCTACCATATGTGTACACAGTCCTCTGTTAAAAACCTTTGCCTGACACCCTGATGCAAACATAAGTCTCCAGACATATAGAAAACAGTTCCTAGACTAGCCTTGCTTTCATATAAGCGCAGGTTTGAGATTTGTTTTACTAAATTAGGTGTTTTGTAATAATTGGAGTATGGTAATGTGTAATGGTATCAGTCAGAAGTTCATGTTAAGTCTTTCATGGTATTGAAATAGGCAGTTAACATTTATTAATGTCAAAGGTTGATAACAGGAAGATGGTGATTTTGGTCTGTCTTTGCCTAAAGGATACACTAGTTAGCAGTAGATTAGCTGGTGTATTCTTACAGAAATTATCTGTTTGCCTCCAAGCAAAATACTATGTGAAATCATTGAGAAATGTTGTAGATTAGGGCCATTTCTTTTAGCAAGATCTTATAAAATGGATCTTAAAGATAAAACTTGCATAATTAGCATAGAAAAACTGATGTGTTAAGTCAAATAGCTGGCTGCTAAGTATACCATTATATTGTACTTTATTGAGAGGTTTGAGTTTCAGAGAGGAATTTTATATGCCATCTCTGGGAATAAGGTAGCTTGGAGCTGCACTAAGGAAAAGGGAGGAACTGTTGTACTTAATTATTTATGAAAAATTAGCATTTTGCCACTCATTTTGTTTTATTTCTGCTTATTTTCAAGTATTGTCATTTATTCTCTTTACTAATAGGACCTCAAGTTATACAGATAAGCTGATTCCTCGTTCGAATTCCGTAGTACAGGTTGTCTATCAGATTGCAATCCTTCAATTAAAGTAGTTTAATTGAATTTCTCTTTTGATGGGTTTCACTGCAGCATTCTGATTTTACTCACTTCAGAGATAGACTGTTTCTCATGCAAGAAAGCCACTGGAGTCACAAATACAACTCCACCATGAGAGCACGCCAGCTCTGGGTTTCAGATTTAATCTCCACATTTTCTTCAGTTTTATGAATCAACAGCTGATTTGTCCTGTATAAACACACTGATTAAAGCCTGACTGGCTTTTGTTCATTGAGAAACCTGTTTAAATTCTTAGGGTTAATATATTAAGACGTTGTTTTTGCAAGAATGAGTATTAATACATAGATCAATGCACAAAAAAGCACAATGAATGAATGCTGAAACAGTGAATTTCTATATAATGACTCATGTCTACATTGCAACTTCATCATTTCAAGGTAAACCAAATACAGATGCAAAAATAGATGCAGCACATGAAAACCAATTCTGGGCAAAAAGTCTCCAGAAGAGCCATGTGCCTTGAACACAGAATTGCCGAAACATACTGGCCTTTGAGTTATTTTGTGACATGGCATATCTTAATATGATCTGCAATGTGGAAACGGTAATTTTCCCACACAATAATCCAATCAGCACTCGCCTAAAATGGGAAGCTATATTTTAAAAGACTCTGTCAAGTTCCGAAAGATTAAAAATTTACTACAAGTAATCACTGCCATTTCCTTTGATTAACCTTCACCACCTTGACCTTACCTAGAGGCAATTCAATTTCTAATTGTCCAATTAGATTTCAGGTTCCTGTGTGCTCGGCACAGGCTAAAGTTACTTTCAAAGTCCGAGCCTGAAAAATAGACCTAGACATGCTTGGAATGCTATACAAACACTGATTTAGATGAATACAAGCATCTGAGTAATTGATTTGTAGTGGAAACCCTTAATACATTAGTAGCTCCAACGTACAGTGTCTTCAGATCTTGCTCTCAGTGTACGTTGACCCAAATGCAAAATTTACTCTGAAGATTTTGCCAAACTGTCTCTAAATATCCTCCCCCAAGTAGCTGTGACATATCATGCTGTAATGGTTTTTAACCATATTGTATTTTTTGAAAAAGGACAATGTGATTGTAGTTTTATTTTTATTTATTGCAAATTTTATAAACTGATGTATCATAAATTATTTGATTAGCACATTTATCTGATGTCACAATAAAGATAATCCAACCCCTTTCTAATTTGTCATAATTGTTTGCTTTCAATTGACAAGTAAAACAACAATCTTAATTTATAAAGTGTCTTTCACCTGGTTAAACATCCCAAGAGTTAGAACATCTGAAGGAAGAACAGACAGGATTCTACTGTAATATTGTGTGGGGTTTATCAAGGAAAGATATACTGCTACCTGAGTTCTGCACATCACTGTGCCAAGTGACTGCATTGACTGCCTGTTCAGCTATACCTCAATTTAAAATTCTCTTACTGAAGGTCAAATCCCTCTGGTCTCCTACCTCTCTATCTCTGCAGCCTCTTCCAGCTGTACAATGCTGTAAGATAGCTGGGCGATCCTCTAATTCTTGCTTTTTGTCCAATTCCAGTTTACGTCACCACACAACATGTTGGCCCTAAACGTTGAAATAACCATCTATTCAACTCTTTCTTTCTTGCTTTTAGGATACTGAGTAAAATTTACCTATTTTAACTAAGCCCTTACTAATATCACCTTCTTGAGGTCGGTGCCAATTCATATCTGATTATGCTGTTGTGAAATGCCTCAGGACATTTTGTTGTATTGAAGGCGGTATATAAATGCCAATTGTTGTTCATTTAGAAGGAATTTGATGCACTTGTATAATAGTGGCAGGAATAGAGAATACAAAGTGATTTATGAGATGCATAATTAATAAGAATCTATTGAAATGAATTGGAAACATGAAAAATTGAAGATTTGCATATGAAAGTGTTTCTTGAAACAGTAGTATGTCTACAACCCTAACAATAAGGCAGATTGCACAAGAGGAGTCTCAATGATGCTGGATACCCAAACTGGAGAGAATATTCCAATTCCAACATGGACATCTTTCACATTGATGAATAGAAATGAAACAATGATTTGAACATATTAAACTATGCACCATTAAGTGGTGTTCTTATCCTAGGTGGGCCGTGTATGCCATAGGCTGGTGAGACACAGCTTCAGTTCCTGCATCCTCAAGGATTTTGTTTTCAAGCTTAGTCAGTCTGGAAGAAATGTGCCAAGGTCTAGCATCTATTGCAATGTGGCATTGTGTGACGTGCTGTGTTATTGTCTGATGAAACTTAAATAAAAGAATGGAAGCAAAAAAAAATCAGACATGCTCATTGTTTACTCCAATAAATCATTAGCAATTTAAGGCAACTAGCAATGAGCAAATATGAAAATGTTGCATTTTAAATTTTTTCATAATTCTTAATTAATAAAAATTATAATAATCCTTTTGTTGATATTTATTCTCAAAAGTAGAGCAATAGATTTTAGAGAAGTGACAGGAAATATATAAATAAATATACAATATCAATTTAGTATATAAAGAGTTAATAAGGCATAAAATTAAGTTGAAACCTTTATTATCTAGTTCAATGATTTCACCAGTATTGATTTACCACAGTAGTAATTATGAAAAATTACTTGGGTAATCAAGAGTCATAAATCGTCTGTGAATGAACTTTAAATGAAGATGCTAGTAATTTCCTTTGGAGCTGTACAATAGATTTGGCAGAACCTTGTCTAAAACGATCTGTATTTCATGTTGCTTCTTACAAGTTTTCCATTTTGTGCAGGTATTTGTTCACCATAAAGGCCATCAAGTGCCTTTATTTAATAATCAGCCTAAGAAAAAAAAATGTGGGTTTCAATAACTCAATGGTTTAGGTCAGCACCTTTGACCTATGCAAAGTCAGCTGAGGATGTGAGATGAAGGTCGTTCAGTCTGTGATGGATGTAAATGTTAAATGTCATGAATGTAATTAGTTATTGGCAAACCCACTGTAATCTTTAGCAGGTTTGAATACATTGAGGAAAAAAATGCCCCTCAAGCACAGGAACTAATAAAATATTACTTTCCCCCTTTCGCAAATGCAAGGAGGATCAGGAGGAATTGACATGAAGCAGCAAATCTTTCAACTTTCTTGTTGTAAATGATGAATTAGTATTAGAATGACAAAACTACATGATTTTAGAAGTATTTCTATTGAAATGACTTGTACCTGTTTATTTCAAGTGTTCTGGACACTTAGGGACCATCAAATGGACAAACAGGTTAAAGAGTCAATCAGTCCCTTTAAAGAGATTTTTGGGCTGTTCCTTGATTATTATTTAGCACAGTTAGGAGTTGTCCCAATTCATAGACTCCCTACAGTGTGGAAGCAGGCCATTCAGCCCATTGAGTCCACAATGACCCTCTGAAGAGCATCCCACTCAGACCTACCCCACTGCCCTATCCCTGTAACTTTGCAGTTCCCATGCTAACCAAACTGGCCTGCACATCCCTAGGCAGAATGGGCAATTTAGCACAGCCAATTCACCTAACCTGCACATCCTTGGACTGTGGGAGGAAATCAGAACATTGAGAGGAAACACGCACAGACACGGGAAAAATGTGCAAACTCCACTCAGACAGTTGTCCAAGGCTGGGATCAAGCCTGGGTCCCTGGTGCTACAAAACAGCAGTGCTAACCACTGAGCCACCATGCCGTCCAATTATTCTAATAGAATCATAGAATCCCTACAGTGTGGAAACGGGCCCTTCAGCCCAACAAGTTCACACTGACTCTTACAGCATCTCACCCAGACCCATCCTCCTATAACCCACACACCCCTGAACACTATGGGCAATTTAGCATGGCCAATCTACCTACCCTGCACATCTTTGAACTGTGGGAGGAAACCGGAGAACCCAGAGAAAACCCACGCAGACACGGGGAGAATGTGCAAACTCCACACAGATAGTTGCCCAAAGCTGGAATTGAACCTGGGTCCCTGGTGCTGTGAGGCTGCAATGCCAACCACTGAGCCACCATGCCACCCCACTAAAAAACACTCTACCTAGACTTGAACCCGGATCACAGGGCTCAGAAACCAGTGCGCTCACAATTACACCATGGCAACCACAGCCAATTTTGAGGAGAGACGGCAGAGAGAAGTAAAGATAGAGCAAAGGTTTTCAGCATCAGGAAGAACTCCTACAAAAATGTTTTAATCACTGGATATTCCACAGTTGATATGACTAAAGTTAATACTTCTGCTTTTGTGTAAAGGAAATAGTTGGAAAGTGTCTTCCAGATTCCAATGAACCTTTTCCAAAGAAGTATGTATTTGTCAATCCAATCTTGTTTCTACATGTTTGGAATTCCAGATTAAATTGAAGCCTTGGAAGCAGAATCTGGAATTGCAAATCTGATTAGTTTTATATTTGATCCATAGATCTGCATACTGAGTTGCTGGAACACAGCCTGCTCCACAGAGGATGTTCAACTTTGGAAGGGAGGGAAGGTCAACATTATCGGGGTTTGAATACTTTGGTTAAAAAAGAGCCCCTGTGGCACAGGAAAGAACAACATATCATTCCCCCAAAACACATACAATGTTATTAGGGACCAACTACATTAACGAGATTCACAGACCAGAATTGCCTCAGCTAACCATTGGAGGAAAAAGAAACATCACTATGTCTCTTAGAATCATAGAGTCCTACAGCACGGAGACAGGCCCTTTAGCCCAAACTGGTCTGTGCCGACCAAAATGTCCAACCACCCTAAGCCCATTTCCCTGCACTTGGCCCATATCCTTCTAAACCTTTCCTACCCATTTATTTGTCCAAGTTCCTTTTAAATGTGGGTAATGTACTCACCTCAACCACTTCCACTGGCAGCTCATTCTATATGCATACCGCCCTCTGTGTAAAAAAGTTGCCCTTCCCATGTATTGTTCCCCCTCTTACCTTAAACTGATGCCCTCTAGACCTTGATTCCCCAACCCAGAGAAAAAGACTGAGTGCATTCACCCTGTCCTTGCCTCTCATGATCTTTTACACTTCTATAACATACCCCTTCAGCCTCCTACGCTCTAAAGAAAAAAGTCCCAGCTTGTCCAATCTCTCCCTATAACTCAGTTCGCTTGAGTCCTGGCAATATCCTTGTAAATTACTTTTGCACTCTCCAGTTTAATAACGTCCTTCCTATAGCAAGGTGACCAAAACTGAACACAATACTCCGAGTGTGGCCTCATCAGGTACAACTGCATCATAACTTCTCAACCTCTATACTCAATACCCTAACTGATAAAGGCCAGTGTGCCAAAAGACTTCTTCACTGCCCTGTGTACCTGTGACTCCACTTTCAGAGAACCGTGCACCTGAACTCTTAAGGTTTCTCTCTTCCACTACACACCTTAAGGCTCTACCATTCACTGTGAAACTCCGACCTGGATTTGACTTTCCAAAATGCAACACCTCACACTTATCTATATTAAAGTCCATTTGCCATTTCTCAGCCCACTTCTCCAGCTGATCAAGATCCTGCTGCAATTTCTGATAACATTCCTCACTATCCATGATACTCCGCCACTTCTGCTAAAGAAGGGGAGTAAGCTGAAGCCAGGGAAAAGGGACAAATTCAAAGTTAAAAAGAAAACGAGACATGAAAGCCACGTTCATGAAGTGTTTTCCATTCTGGAATGAGATGACCGTGTTTAAATAAAATAAAGTGGGATTTAGTCACTGAAGGGACTGAGTGACAGATCTCCTCTCCTGACTTGAATCTGACTGAGAATAAAAGCTTATTACAGCAAAGCTTATTTGGCAAAGTGTCAAGATCCATTTTGCTTCTCAGTAATCATGACCTCAGAGTGGTGAAATATGACTTGGATGTGCAAAAACAAAAGGCCAACAGTGGCCCTTGACCTTCAGTGTTCCAGCAAGTCAGCAAAGTCCAGGTGCTGAGGCAGCAGAAAAGAAACAACTTAAAGTGTAATCCTTCACATGCTCCATCTGTTAGCCTACCCACTGAGAAGTGATGGCACCTGGGGTCCTACTACTGGACTGTCACTAGGTTCTGGGTTATGGAACTAGAATTCCCCCTCTGTAAGTATCTACAGAGACATGTATCATACAAGAGAAAACATTGTGCCGCAGTCAAAAGATTTACTCCGCCAAATGGAAAAAGGACATGCATTTATGTAGCACCTATCACATCTGTAAGGAACATTACAAGTCACTTCAGATACAAGCTATTCTGATTGGGAGGTCAGCCTTGGTTCAGTAATAGGGTTCTCCCTTCAGAAACAGAAAGATATGGGTTCAATCCCACTTCAGGGACTGAACCGGTGATCAAAGCTGACACTGCAACAAAGTACAGATGGAGTGCTACTCTGTTAGAGGTGCTGTCATTTGAGATGAAATAGTAAACTGAGGCCATGTGGATATAAAAGTTCCTCTGGCAGTATTTCAAACAACAGCAGGGTATCCTGATATCGTGGCCAGCAAGCTCTCTCAAATGGTGATCCTATAATGATCAAATGATTTTTTTTTAAATGATGGTAGAAGGATAAATGTCACCTTGAACACCGCTGCTCTTCAAGGAAATCTTCAGGATTTGTAACATCTACCTTACCTACTAACCATCAAATACAACGCTCTGTCAACACTGCCCTGAACCAAATCAGAGGTCAAGGGTATTACCTCATGATCACCGTGATCACACCTGAGATGGAGAATTTGGTCCTTAGAGCAATCATATCGTGCTAGTGTCCAGGAAACCTGAAGGGATAAGCTGAGGGATTTTGTTTCCAATTTCCACCTTGACCTCACTTTCACCTGGTCTACCTCTGACACCTCCCTTCCCTTCCTCGAAATTTCTGTTTCCATTGCTGGCAATGGACTGGCCACTAATATCCACGATAAACCCACTGACTCCCACAGCTACCTGGACTATACATCCTCACACCCCACTCCCTGTAAAGACTCCACCCCATTCTCTCAGTTCCTCCATCTCCGTCGCATATGTTGAGATGAGGCCAACTTCAACAGGGAGCCTCCAAAATGTCCACCTTCTTCCTCAACCGAGGATTACCCAGCACTATTGTTGACAAGGTCCTCAACCAGGTCCGATCCATCTCCTGCACTTCTGCTGTCACCCCCTCTCTTCCCTCCTGCAACAACAATAGGGTTCCCCTTGTCCTTCCCTACCATCCCACAGCATCCGCATCCAGGAGATCATCAGATGCCATTTCCGCCACCTCCAACGAGATGCCACAACTAGACACATATTCACCTACCCTCCCTTATCCACCTTCCACAGGGACTGTACCCTCCGGTTGACTCTTCCTTCAACCCCAATACACCCCCCGCACCAACAGCCCCACGGCACGTTCCCCTGTAACTGGCAAAGGTGAAACACCTGCCCATTTACCTCCTCCCTCCCCACTATCCAAGGGCCCAAACATACCTTCCAGGTGAAGCAACACTTCACCTGCACTTCCCACAATCTGGTTTACTGCATTTGCTGCTCACACTGTGGTGTTTTCTACAATGGGGAAACAAAACGTAGACTGGGTGACCGCTTCACAGAACGTTTACATTCTGCATGTAAAAAAGACCCTGAGCTTCCAGTTGCCTCCCACTTTCACACACCATCCTATTCCATGGCCAACATCTCTGTCTCTGGCTGGCTGCAATGTTCCAGTGAACCTCAACACAAGCTGGAAGAACAACACCTCATTTTCCACTTGGGCACCCTGCAGTCTTCCGGACTCAATATCGAGTTCAATAATGTTAGGGCCTAAATTCTCCCATATCCTAGACCCCTCCCCTACACATCAGGCCTTGTTATCACATAGCCTGCCATTACACACCTCCTATTGTTAGTCACTAAGCAGTCACCATTAACAGTTGTTCACCCTCCTAGACAGATTGTTATCAACTCCTTTGTCTATCCAACTGCTCTCCTCTCTCGTCGGGCTGTATCCTTTATCCTATCATTTCCCTCTACCCCATCCGACCCCCTATTTTCTGCACTTAAACCGACATCTCCCCAGCTAACATTGGTTCTGAGGAAGGGTCACCGGACCCGAAATGTTAACTTTGATTTTATTTCTTCACAGATGCTGCCAGACCTGCTGAACTTTTCCAGCAACTTCTGTTTTTGTTCCTGATTTACAGCATCCGCAGTTCTTTCGGGTTTTATTTACTGGGGTTTGACTTATAAGGAGAGGTTGAATAGGCTGGGAGTATTTTCACTGGAGCATAGGAAGTTGAGAGGTGACTTTGTAGAGGTTTATAAAATCATGAGAGGTACAGATAAAGTGAGTGGCAGGTGCCTTTTCCCTTGCGCGGGGGATTTCTAGACCAGGGGGCATATTTTTAAGGTGAGAGGAGAAAATTTTAAAAATGGATGATGGGCAATTTTTTTACAGAGAGTAGCTTGTGTGTGGATTGATCTTCCAGAGGAAGTGTTGGTTGTGATCATAGATACAATGTTTAAAAGACATTTGGATAAGTACATGAGTAAGAAATGTTTGGAGGGATATGGGCCAAGCGCAGGCAGGTGGGACTAGTTTAGTTTGGGATTATGGTCGGCGTGGACTGGTTGGACCAAACGGTCTGCTTCTGTGCTGTTTGAATCTATGACTGTATAATGGTAACCTGCCTACAACTGCCCAGATGGTGCCTCCATTTCGAAGGTCCCCTCGAGTTCTCTTGCTAGTCTCAACAGTGCCTACCTATTCTTATGTTCAGAGTTGCCAGCCATCAGATGGTGTTGGCAGCAACAGGACCATGCCTATTATCCCTAGTTGAGTGGCGGGCATGACGGAGCCCAAATAAGAGACCACCTCCAGTCAAAATGCCCAGCTGGATTACCTGGTGGCTGAATTGAGTGAGATTCCCTCTGACTGCGGTCTCTTATCTTTCCTGGTCTTGCCCCTGCAGCTTTTTTAAAAAATCACTTCTTGGGATGTAAGCATTGCTGGCTAGGCCAACATTTATTGTCCATTCCCAATTAACCAGAGGGCAATAAAGAGTCAACCACTTTGCTGTGGGTCTGAAACTCACATATAGGCCAGACCAGGCAAGGATGGCGGATTTCCTTCCCTAAAAGACATTAGTGAACCAGATTGTTTTTTTTCCCTACGGCAATTCACAATGGTTATATATTTCCATTAGGTTAGCTTTGCAGTCCAAATTTTTATTGAATTCTATTTTCACCATTTACTGTGGTCACCGATAGCAGCTGTATTTTCAAGTGCTGAGGTACTAGAAATCCTTTCCTCAATACCTCAATTTTCCTGTTCTTCAGTTTAAGGGGTGGAGACAAGCGTATGGTAAGGAATGTGACTACCAGCTTGGTGTAACCAGGAGGCAAAATTTTCCACATCTTTCACTTCACTGGTTCATAGCATCATCAATTAAATCAGGCTGCTTTGGGAAGACGAGGATTTGCAAATGCAAAATCAATTTTGACCAAGGAAAACGATCGCATCACCACATAGGCAGTGACAGAAACTAATATCAAGTTAATACATGAGGTTGAGTGAAATGATACAAATCATGTCTGTCAGATTTACGGTAACATTGACTGGCAATGTATGGATAATGCCATCCATTATGCTCATCTCTGTTTTTGTTTGTACAGCACAGATCTGCTGTAAATTGTATAAATTACAATCCTCTTCACAGCAGTGAAGACATTTGCTGTTATGATTGGGTGAGACTGTTGACTTTTAAATAGAAATCCTGACACCCAGTAATTAATTGACAGAACTATGTCGGTATTTTTCAACAAAATACAAGTTTTATTGCAGTTGAAAGAATCAAACAAAACAAGGAGGATTGACACTTTATAGTATAACTACGTATGTTATGCATTCAGTTTTACTCCATTTTTCACACGAGCCTTTCCTTGTAAACTACATCATTCTTAGTTCTGAGTTCTGAGGAAGGGTTCACCGGACCCGAACGTTAACTCTGTTTTCTCCTTCACAGATGCTGCCAGACCTGCTGAGATTTTCCTGCAACTTTATTTTTGTTACATCATTCTTAAAGTTATTCAGTTCTGTAGGCACCACCCATAAGTATTCCACAGTGTTCTGGAAACTACTTTAGTTCTCCTCAGTTGCAGCTATGCTCAGAGTCAAAAGTTTATCTCTTGACTGTTGATGATTCAGTACCTTGTTCTGATTGTTTTCTCAATACTTCCAACCGCTTGCTTTTTTTTCCCACAAGACTAGATAAGGAACACTATGGATTTACTAATTGCCAGATTTCTTCACTAGTTGCTAGTAGATCAAATCTTCCAATTTCTGTTCCCTCACCAAATTTAAATTCAACAGAATTCCACATGACAAAATTAGGTCTTTTTTCTGCCTATAAGTGTAGACTTAACTATCATTTGTTTTGGCTATCTTCCCTCAGCGAGCTGAAAAGTGCACGCACTCAGCCCAAGTTGCAACTAAAAAATTTTCTCAGCAAACACCGGGATAAATTAATTCCAGAGAATCTCCCTAAACACAACCTATCATGCGACAATGAGTCATTCCTCAGCATGCCCTCAAACAGACTATTCAGTGACTCATTCTTAATTTAAAATTCATTTAATCTGAATAAAAAAATAGAATTTGAACCTTCTATGGTTTACAAAAAGCTTTTAAATTAATTCACTCTAGCTCCTAAAACAAAAAGAACTATGTGGTACCCAACTGCAAAGATGACAGGTATCATGTCTGCACTTCTTTAAGTAAATATTTCCACTTGCCATTTTATTATCTTACTTTTTCAGCAATTAGCCTTTAAAATAGCAACCTGAGGATCAATAGCACCCTGCCCAACAACAGTCAGGAAGTGTAGTGGAGGCAGGTTCAATCAGGCATTCAATTGGGAAATTAGACTGTTATTTGAAAAGGCTCACGGTGTTGTTGATGTTGAGGATGTTGTGATTGCTGCTGTTGAGCAGTGTTATGGAAGTAGACAAATGAAAGGCACTAAGTGAGATTATAGATACAATGGGTTCAAAATTCACCTTCTACCCTGTAACAATTCTGGGAAATTAACATGGCTACAACCTTTAAACCCAAATGAACTCAACTTTTTAGAGTTACAATCACATCAGATGTTTTCCAGTTTTTTCCTCACTTGACTTACATTTAAAATTCAATTACCAAAATTAAAACGTTATTCCTGTAAAGTGTATAAACAATGACATCATGCATAAGAAACATTGGGACAGTAAAAGCTGGTTTGTTGGTGAAGTAATTCAAGTTTATGAGCGAGTAGGAGCAGCAGTATATCTGTTAAAATTGAAGTGTGACCAATGTGTAGGAGATAGATCTTTGAAATCTGGGAAAATGCGAATGGCTTAGAGAGGCAGCTTGAGCTGAATGTCTACAGATTTGCAAAGCATAACAGTCCAGCCTCATTATCATTAGTCAGAATAAATTTTTCAGTTCTGCTAATGGACTTAATCCAACCGTATCCTTAGCTCATCCTATACCTCAGAACTTCCCAGTTATGGTCTAGGCAAAGGATTTTGTAGAACTCTGTGGCAAACTTGCTCCCTCCCAGTTTCAAATCAGACATGCCCAACCTATTCTATCTTCCATTGCCAGTTGAATTGCTCCACTCCTACAACCTCCCCTCCCTGCTCTGTTCCAGCCATTCTCCCGCATTTGCCTACTTCGGTCCTCATATTCAGATACATCACAATGACATTTCCGAGATGTAGTCCAGAGATAAAGTCAGATAGATTGCATTATAAATTTTAGAATACCAGTATAAGTTGACTAGTCAAAAAATGTAAGTTATTGTAAAGAAGGTTAGAACAAGATGATACAAAGACAAGAACAATTACAGCCCTGGTTAAGCTAATGAATCTTGATTGAGTGAACAATGCCCACCACTGACCTGAGCTATGTAATTGGGTCTTTGTCTCTTTGCAGAACTCCAAACTCTAGTTTGCTAACGCACGTAAGAACAAAAGTAGGCCCTTCAGCCCTTTAAGTCTGATCAACTATTCATTAACATCACGAGGCTGATCTGATTGTAATCTCAAATTCATATTGCTGATGTTCCTACTCCTGATAGATTTTCACTATTTGGTTAACAAGAATCTACTACCTCTGCCTTAAACTTTTCAAGGGCTCTACTTCTCTACTCTTTTCAGAAAGACAGCTCCACAGACTCATGACCCTCTGAGAGAAAAAAAACCTCATCTCTGTTTGAAATGGGTGAACTTTTATTTTTAAGCAGTCACCGCTTATTCTTGATCCTGTAAAAAAAAGCACCCTTTTCATATTTATCCTGTCAAGACCCCTCAGAATGCACTTTTCTGAATCTCGCAGTTGCATTCCATTGTTAATTTTTGATGTTCTTCTGCATCTAACAAACCATCAGAGTTGAGACTGACTTGCTTCTTCAAAGGTAACCAAGAAGGACAAAGTGGAAGGCAACTGTGTGAATATGTCCAAAGGCTGTTTCAGTGAACTTTTGTAAAGAAAATGTATAAATATCAAGGTCACCTTTCCAGGCGAAGTAAGATCAGTCTGATAAGACAAATTCAATGTGCATTATGTGCGATGGACAGCTTCAGTGGCTGGAGTTAAATAATCAACCTGAAACTGAGTTGAAAAATGGTTTTATAAGAACAAAACTGCAGGCCAAAGGCCTGTTTAAAATAATGGCAGCTACGCCAACTCCTAAACATTATTCAAGTTATCAGGAGCCAAGATGGATATTTGGGAAATATATCAGAGCAAATCGTCAAAGTATTCATACTTCAAGTGTAATTATTATAGTCAAAATGTTCATTTTAGGTATACTTACTTCTTTAAAATTATTAAAAATATTTTGAAATTAATATGCCTAGTTTACAAGTCCAAGCAGTAGTTAAACTCAGAACAGGATTTCATTGGATGGACACTGTTGCCATCATATTTTGTGTTGATGCTGTTGCTGTATCAATGGAAACCTGAATCATTATCTCTCGTGGATTCTGTTTACCATGGGGTTTGGGAACTGAGAGTTTATGCTGCTGGCTTGGGGTTGCTCTATCGATGTAGACTGCTCTTGCTCTGAGTCTGCTGTCCCTCTATCTTTGCCCAATCGAAGAATAATTGTCTCTCAATCTCAGTAAGTCCCATTTACTCTTTATTTACGTTATACTATAGACAATACTCCAGTAGACTTCTTATATGTTTCTTCTCTTATATTCTCAAGAATATGGAACTGGCGATGTCAGAGTAACATCATCTTGTGTACCTTCACAATTACCATATCCATTTCCCATTATACTACGACATTCCCCTTAGTATCTCTCTTTGTGACGTGCTAACCATCACTTGTTTTGCCAGTTTGTAAAAGCATAATTGAATTACAGCAAAGGCAGGCTGAGATTGTAATTAAACTGCTAATCCTTCCTTCCCTCTTTATGACTTCTCATGGCAATGCTCTTGGTAAGCAGAAGATGTACAGTTTAGAAGGGCAGAAGAAATTTTGCCATGTAGCACACGATATATTATTATGTTGTCAAACTGTATTTGTGCATTTTCCTTTAACTGCAGGCTCACTTGCGACCTTGAGGTCAACTGGAGCTCAATAGCTTTTGTACTGCCCCTAGGGTCAACTAGAGGATGATTACTTCCTTGGATGTAGGAAATTATCCTTTTGTTCCCCTTTTTACTATACACTATTTTAAAGTGACTTATATTTTTAACAAAGTATTACTGTAAAATGTAACAGATTGAAAATTACTGTGATATATGTCCAGATGGATAAAATGTTGCAACAATAAATTCTGGACACAATTCATGATGTTGAGGTTCTGTCAACATTGGATGAGCTTTTATCGTATAAAGTGTATCGAATTCACAGAGCTGAAAGGATTTTTCCTGTTAAAACGCTTACATTGGAATTTATTATAAACAATAATCATTGAAAAGCTCAATATTTATATCCAAGGTCTAATGTGCAGCATACACATCACAATGACCCGTAACAATTTTTTGCTCCATGATAAAACCTCAATTGTAATAGCATGTTAAACAGTAGCATTTGCCAGGAAAAGCAGCTAAAAATGATGATCAGGTCAAAGCAGGCATCATTTATTGCAATAGGTTTTCTCTGGGTTTTGTACCATAAGTCTACAAAATCATTTATAAAGAATGGGGTTCCAGTTTAATTAAGAAAAACATCTGATTAGATATTGGCTTTTATTTTGTCTAGGTGTCCAAAAGCATTTTACATCCAATTAAGTATTTTATAAAATGTGGTCACTGTTTTTCATAGACCATAGAATTCCTACAGTGTGGAAGCAGGCCCTTGAACACAACAAGTCCACACTGTCCCTCACAGCATCCCACCTAGATCCATCCCCAAACACTATGGGCAATTTAGCATTGCCAATCCACCTAGCCTGCACAACTTTAGACTGTGGGAGGAAACCAGAGCACCCAAAGGAAACCCACACAGACAGTTGCCTGAGGGTGGAATCAAACCAAGGTCCCTGGCACTGTGAGGCAGCAGTGCTAACCACTGAGCCACCGTGCTGCCCAATTCTGTGGAAGTAGGGCATTTTGTGTGTAGCAAAATGTCACAATGAGATAATAACAAGATTATTAGTTGTAATGATCATTGTTGAATTAATAAAAATTTACCAAGATGCTGGGGAGAACACCTCCACCTTCTTCGAAGGCTGCTATGGTAATTTTTTCAAACCTCCTTAGAGGGTGCATCGGGCTTTAATTTCACACCTCAAATAAAGTGTGTCATCTCCAACTTAAATGATTGGTTGAGAGATAATTATTAACTGGGGTGAAATCACTTTCTTTCTTTAACATATCAGCAACAGATATTTTACATCTGGTGGACCTGACCTCAGTTTGAGATCTTAATGTGAGACATCTCTTCAGTCAGTGCAGCACTCTCTCAGTCTGGCCTGAATCACCCACCTAGATAATGTATTCAAGTCCCCAGCATGGAGATGGATCCCATTACCTTCAGACTCCATAGATAAAGAGTTCTATCACTAGACTAAGGAGGTTTTATCAAAATCATCATCAAAAAATTAACTATCTTGCCCAATGCTCTTGATTTCTGCATGCTACAATTTTTATATGTACACATATAAATATATATATATATAAGTTTATCACTTCCTTACCCAGTGAAGAATATCCCTTGGTCTTAAGCAGCCTCTACTTTTTGAACAGTTGCAAAGTGGGGTTGCCTGTTTTTCAACTTCCATGCTATGGTTTGAAATTTCTGATTGCTGCTTCGGAAAATCACATTAAAATATCTTATCTATGGATTTGTGGCATTTCATAAGACCAAAACCTATAGAAATAGGAACAGGAGTAGGCCATTCAGCCATTCAAGAGGACCATGGCTGTTCCAACATTCCCCATGCCCAATTTCCTGCATTTTCAAAAGAGCATTAACATACCAAATATGATTCCTGTCATGAATCAAGGCTTGTTTTTTTCCATGGTAGTCCTCTGAAAACAATTTAAGTTTATGTTTTCCCTCTCAAGAATTTATTTTTCAAATATACAATCATCACTCATTGATTTTGGAAGGATGTTTCCCTCAGCTGATTTTTCACAATGATCATGTATCAGTAGGTATTTCAGTAAGGTAGACTTCTTTTTCCATCATGCGATCTCTATTAATTGCATGAGAACAATAGCTATTTCAGCACGGGACTTGCTGAAGTCTTCTGTCATCAACAAAGAGATGGCAGACTAATTAAATGTATATTTTATTTCTGTCTTCACAAAGGTGAACATAAACAATATCCCAAATATGTTGGGCAAAACAGGGTCTAGTAAGACTGAGGAAGTGAATGAAATCAGTATTCATATGAAAATAATGTTGAATGAATTGATGGGATTAAAGACCAAAACAATCTACTCCCCAATAATCTACATCTCAGAATACTTAAATAAGTGGCCCTCGAAATAACAGATGCACTGGTGGTCATATTGTAACCCCACTATATAAAAAATGGAGGCAGAGAGAAAACAGGAAGTTATAGACTGGCTAGCCTGATTTTGATAGTAGGGGAAATACTTGAGTCCATTCTTAAGGATTAATTAGCAAAGCACTTTGAACACATTGACAGGTTTGGACAGAGTCGGCATAGATTTACAAAAGGGAAATCTTGCTTTACGAATCTACTGGAATTTTTTGAGAGTGTAGCTAGCAGAGTTCATAAGTAGGAGCCAATAGATGTAGTTTACTTGGACCTTTTGATTTATTATTGTCACATGCACCGAGGTACAGTGAAAAGTTTTGTTTTGCATGGTAGAACAGAGTGAGGAATACAAAGTTATGGCTGCAAAGAAGGTGGATAAAAACAAGTTCAACATTAGATTTGAATTTTGAGAGGTCTATTCAGAAGTCTGATGACAACAGGGAAGAAGGTGTTCTTGAACCTGTTGGTGCGTGTGTTTAAGCTTTTGTATCTTCTGCCTGATGGAAGAGGTTGGAAGAGATTATAGCTGGGGTGGGAGGGGTTTTTGATGACGTTAGCTGCCTTTCTGAAGCAGCGGGAAGTGGAGATGGAGTCAATGGATGGAAGGTTGGCTTGCGTGATAGACTGGGCTATGTTCACCACTCTCTGTAGTTTTTTACAGTCCTGGGCGGAGCAGCTGCCAATCTGTTTCCAGAGAGAATGATTTCTACAGTGCATCTACAAATGTTGGTAAAGAGTCCTTACGGACATGTATTGTTGTGCCGTCTTGACTGTCATGGGTGGTCCAGGATAGATTGTTGTTGATTGTCACTCGTATGAACTTAATGCTCTCAATCACCTCCACCTCAGCACCATTGATATAGACAAGGGCGTTTTGCTGACACTGAGGCTTTCAAAAAGTCCCATATAAGAGATCAGCTTCTAAAATTAAAGTGCATGGGATTGGCGGTATTGCACTGACATAGACAGAGAATTAGTGAGCAGAAAGGAAACAGACAGTTGGAATAAATGGGTCTGTTTCCAAGTGGCAGCCAGTGATTTAGTGAAGTACCACAAGGATCAGTGCCTGGACCGTAAATATTCACAATTTATATCAATGATTTAGATGTGGGAACTAAATGTAATATCTCCAAGTTTGCAGATGACGCGAAGCTGGGTGGGAAGATGAACTGTGAGGTTCAATGCAGAGATGCTTCAGCATAATTCACTCAAGGTGAGTGCATAGGCAAATGCATTGCAGATGAGGCATGTAGTGGATAAAAGTGAGATATTCCACTTTGATAGCAAAATCTGGAAGGCAGATTGTTACCTAACTGGTGATAGATTGGGAAGGGGGAAGTGCAATGAGACCTGGGTGTCCTTGTACACCAGTTGTTGAAGGTAAGCGTGAAGGTGCAGCAGATAGTGAAGAAGGCAAATGGTATGTTGATCTTCATAGCGAGAGGATTTGAGTACAGGAGCTGTGATGTCTTGCTGTGATTATACAGGGTCTTGCCTAGATCATACCAAGAGTATTGTGGCAGTTTTAGTCTCCTTATCTGAGGAAAGATGTTCTGGCTATGGAGGGAGTGCAACAAACATTTACCAGACTTATTCCTGGGATGGCAGGACTAATGTATGAAGAGATGCCAGAGTTGGTCATTGACTTCAGGAAGCAGAGTGGAGCCATGCTCCTGTCTGCATTAATGGTTTTGAGGTGGAGATGGTGGAGAGTGTCAAGTTCCTGGAGGTGACAATCAAATAACAATCTGTCCTGACCCACCCACGTTTACACAAAAGTCAAGAAAAAACAACAACGCCTTTACTTCCACAAGAGGCTAAGGAAATTTTGGCATGTCCATAAAGATTCTTGCAAATTTTCATAAATGCACCATAGCAAGCATCTTCTCTGGATGCATCACAGTGTGGTATGGTAACTGCCCTTCCCAAGACCACAAGAAACTGCAGAGAATTGTGAACACAGCTCTGTCCATCACACAAACCAGCTTCTCATCCATTGACTTCATCTATACTTCCTGTTACCTTGGGAAAGCAGCCAACATAATCATAGACCCCTCCCAGCCTGGTTATACTCTCTTCTACCCTCTTCCACTGGGCAGAAGATATAAAAGTTTAAATACATGTTTGAATAGATTCAAGAACGGCTTCTTCCCCGCTGCTATCAGACTTCCAAATGGACCTCTTTAATTTTAATGTTGATGTCTCTCTGCACCTTCTTCGCAGCTCTAACATTGTATCCTGCACTCTGCTCTGTTACCCTGATGCAGATGTATAGTACAATCTGTCTGTAAAGCATGTAAGGCAACACTTTTCACTGTACCTCTGTACACGTGACAGTAATAAATCAAATCAAATCAAATCAATACAAATCAGACTGGATCCACTAGTTCTGAAGAAGGGTCACCAGATTTGAAATGATCACTCTACTTTCACCCCACAGATCTTTCCAGCCCTGTTGAGTTTTACCAGCAATTTCTGTTTTTGTCCCATTAGGACTACATTCACTGGAGTTCAGAAGAATGAGGGTGGAGTAGAAAGGTTAAGCCCAGGTGAAATGTTCTCAATGACCGAGGAATCCAGAACCATGGGCGACAGCCTAAGGATACAGAGTAGGCCATTTAGGACTGAGATGAGGAGAAATTTCCTCACCTAGAGGATGCTCAGCCTGTGGAATACTCTGCCACAGAAAAAGGTTCAGGCCAACACATTGAATATTTCCAAGAAGGAGTTAAATATCGTTTTCAGACTAAAGGGCTCAAAGGGTATGGGGAGAAAGCAGGAACAGGGTAGTGGATTAGATCATCAACCATGATCATATTGAATGGGGGAAACAGGCTCAAAGGGCTGAATGGCCTACTTCTACTCCATTTGCTATGTTTCTTTTAAGTGTTGTAGCCTAGACTTGCTATCCTCCAAACATATACCATGCTCTTTATCCCTAACTGGCCCTACTACTTATGTGTTAGTAGTTGAATTTTGGTCTCCTTTTATGGTGACTGCTATTCTAGTCTCATACTCACTCTTTATTATTTTCATGTTCCTCTTCAACTCTCCTGTCAACCTGTTCTTTTTAACCTGGTTTTCACTTGAAGGATTCACCTGACATGCATCGTACACCTTCCTATTTTGTTTCATCATAATTCCCATCTCCCTCATAATCATGCTTTTCTTTGTTGGAATATACATAGCCTGCACCTGTAGTATTGTACAAAATATTGTTGTGCAGGTGCAGCAGTGCTTAGATTCCCACAGCAAACACAGAGGGTGGCCTCAAAAACTTGAATGCAGCCACAATCGTACAGAATCCCGGCTGAACCTAACAAACCGTGGAGCTGAATTTTCCAAAGAAAGCTGAACGTCCATTAACAAGACCACTATTCCTATTAAGGAATCTCTGAGAACTGCAGGCCCAACTCTAGAGTTTGCAACTCAGCAGCCTGGCTAGTGCCACCTCTAATGAGGTTGCAGCTAAAAGACGAAGGTGTATCCACAACTGAAGTGTCAATTAAGTGGATTGGGGGATGTGGAGGACAGGCAGACCCTGACAATTGGCAGTAGAGGATTATGAAGCACAAAACAGATGGACAGCCCCCAGCCCTGAAACTGGTGAGGCTGCCAGGTTTCACTGGGTGGTCTCTCACAGAGGAGCTGAGCTCCCCTGATATGCGTAAATTACCCAGAGGTACTATAATTGGTTCCCAACAGCCAGCTTTCTTTTGCCAATAGTCAAAATAGACTGGCAGCAGGAAGATGTCACCAATATCCTCCCATGCAATTTTGCTTGCCTTCCTGCCTTCCGACACATTAGCACAGGTCTGTAAAATTCTAGTCATAGATTCTTACAAAATCGGTGATATCAATTCGAACCAGTGCTTGCCTGCTGACTCTTTAGAGTAATCTACTTCATCCCACTCCTCTACCCTTTCCCCAAACCCTTTCCTTCAAGCATTTATCCAATTCACTTCCAAAAGTTATACTTGAATCTGCTTCCACCACATTTTGAGAGGGCGTTTTCTAGATTGTAACTACACTGGGACCAAGTGGATTTTGATACATAGCATTATAGACCTACAGACAGGTGGTCTTATATGGCATTTGCCTATATTATATCCAGAGTCAAGAATTGGGTCCTCTGTATATTGTGTCAAACTCAATGAGAAAGGCATAGTGTTTTATGTTATAGAAAAAAGAATCTTCTCAGAACATTCACTACATGATCAATCAGAAATTATCACTTAGGTAAATACTTGCAACTGAAGAGAATTTGATGGACTTGAAAGAATGAGAAACATCCTGTTCCTTTATTCACAGAATGATTACCTTCCCACTGTTGAAGGTAACATTTCTCTATGAGCTATTTAATTCTATCTACATAGCCACCAGTGTACCTAGCTTGGTGAGCTGAATACTTTCTAAAGGAGGCTTACCATTCTGAGCAATGCGGCATTGGTTAACAAAGCAATGTCACTTTTAATCTCCATCAATTTGTAGATAAAATAACAACAAAATAATATGTAAGGTTCCTTGAAGAATTACCAGGGAAGGCATTGCATTACAAATATAAAAGGTCCTTTTATCATGACCCAAAATGTTCATTTGCTTTGGAACTCAAGTTTGGGAGCTTACCAGAGACATCACAAGAACACTGTTTCCCAACCAATGTCAGGGATTATAACCTGTACATGACAGCTGCTATATCAGTAACATCACAAATTAAGTGATTTACTCGAAAAATCAAGTTAATGTCCTGTAGCAGATTGTTACAACAGATAATCATTTATGAAAAATAATTACCAAGTACACTTAAGGTTTCACTTCCATTTAAAACAATGGCATTGTATTGAGTCTTGAAAATTGAGTAATTTGAGATGAGAGGTGTTTGCATTTAGTATTCCTCATAGAATAAGGGTTGGGGATATATTTGTATACATAGGATGGTATTTTGGAATTTAAGTCCACATTTTTAGATTAGAATTGATTTACTCATTTCCATGGGCCAATTTTATGCAAGTTACCTCTTAGATTTTGTTCATTGAGCAGAGCTGACACTGAAATATGGCTTAAAGAAAAGCAAGAATGACAAATTGACTGCCTTTTCACAGGGAGTTCAGAAAAGTTTAAGGATAGGAGGGAAAGGAGAGGGGTAGTTGAATTTTAGGCTAAAGAAGCAATCACAGGATGTGCTAAAAGGAGCAAAGTGAACCCACATGGTCCAACTGCGAACATAAAATGGGCAGAGTGCTGGCAGTACACTGTACACACTTGAACAACCAGGGGTGAAAGAAGTGCAAATATGGATGCAAATTGCAAAGAAATTCAGGGCAAAAATCGTAAGACATTTCAACAAGCTAATATTAGCCAAGATAAATCAGCGCAAATGGAGTTGAAAAAGGAGAACTCTTCACTTGCATCCCGGAGAACTTCTTAAGCCAGTAAATAATAAACCCAACAAAGGACGGGCAATTCTGAGCTCAATTTGAGGTAATGGATCTGGAGAAGTGGAAAGGATATCATTTTAATGCTTATGATTATAATTTGGTTAGGAAGAGAGGACTTAGGAGTAAGGCTGAGCTATTTGACACTTGGGGCTGCTCTGTCATTAAATAAAGCCATAATAAGTCCAGCGCAGTCCCTTCATCAAAGTCATCGATCTAGATTGGAAATAGTGAAGACCCAGCACTGATCCTTGTGGCAATCCATTGGTTATAGCTTGCTAATGTCCAAAAGACCCATTTTTCCTTACTCTCTGCTTCCTGCTGGCTAATCAATCCTTTCTCCATGCTAATATGTTAACCCCTGCACGATGACGTCTTACGATGATGTTGCCTTTGGAAATCCAAGTACATTTTCACCTCTACCCATCCTGTGTGTTTCTTCTTCCAAAAACTCCAATAATTTAGTTAAATCCAATTTCCATTTCACAAGACCAAACTACCTGATCTCATGATTTTCTAAGTAAGATGCAATAAGTTCCTTTTTAATGTACGGTGGCAGTTTCCCCACAGGAGATGTCAATGAACTGGCCTACATTTTCCAGCTTAGACTTTGCGCAGTTACAGAAGAGACGAAAGATGGACCAAGAGTAAAAATCTTAAATTGGAGTAAATCCAATCTTACTAAGCTACGGTCTGGAAAAGTGGACTGGAAACAACGATTTGAAAATAAATCAGTGTCAGAGCAGCAAGAGACATTCAAGAAGTAGATCCAGAGGATTCAGATCAACGATATTCCCAAGAGAAAACAAATAGGTTGGGGGACACAGAGATCCAGATCCCTCTTAATGAAAAATAGTATATATGTTAAGGCAAAGGAAAATAAATAAACCTTATACTAGTGGCAAGATTTCAATACATGTCTTGAGAAGTTTAAAAAGACAAGGGTAAAATTTAAAAGTTAAGTAAGAAAGCAAAAAGTGGGCATAAAAACATTTGGTAAATTAATTCATGAAAAAGGTTTTTTTTTAGTTGTGACAGGCAGCATGTTGGTGCAGGCTTGGAGGGCCAAAGCGCCTGTTCCTGTGCTATAATTTTCTTTGCTCTTTGTTCTAAAGAAATAGTAGGTCTCATTAGAGATTGTCAAAGTAATGTGTGGAGGTGAAAGACTTGGGCGTGGTTCTTAATGAATCCTTTAGGTTTGCTTTCATGAAAGAGGAAGACAAAGCAGATTTTGTAAGGAGAGCAACTATCAAGTTGTTTCGTATTTTTCAAAGTGGTTAAATGGAATCCCAGTCTGCTAAGGGAAGCAAGATCACAAAGACACCAGCTCTGACTATTATTTTCCAGTTCTCTCTGGCTACAGATGTAGTGTGATGATTAGAAAAGGAAGTATAAGGATAACTTGTGTAATTACAGGTAAGTGGTCCAACTTCAGTGTGGGAAGAATTATTGGAAAAATCCCAAAAAATAGCAAATATCATCATTTATTGAGACATGGATTAATCAAGTTCGGTCATTGAGGATTTGATAAAGGAAAGTGTCTGATGAACTTGATTCTTTTTCAGGATGTTGATCAGAAAGTTAGTGAAGGTAGCACATTTTGTATTTTCTTCGTGGATTTATCATGGCTTTTGAAAAGGTTCCACATGTCAGATCATAACGGCAATTAAAAGCTCAGGGAACCCGGAGAGAGTAACAAGTCGGATCTAAATTGACTCAGTGGTAGGAAGCAAAAGGTTATGGTCAATACTTGTGACAAGAAGACTGCTCATATTGCGGTTAAGCATCCTTTGGTGTTCTTGCTTAAATCAATGATTTAGACTGAAATGTAAGGGGTTTGACTAAAAATTTTCAGGTGATGCAAAACTAGCCACGTGTTTGAGAGTGAAAAGAAAGCTGTAAACCCCAGGAAGATATCACCAGACAAAACGGCTGAGTGGAAAAAAAAGGTAAACAGAATTCATTCCAGAGATTTGTGATGTTATGCTTTAGGGGAGACAAGGTAAGCAAAGGAATCTGCAACAAATTGTAGAGTCTGAGAAGTGCAGAGGAATAGAAGGATCTTGTCATACCTATTCATAGGGCAGCAAGGCAGGTGGATAATATGATCATGAAGCCGACTGGAGTTTCCTTTATTAGGTAGGGTCCAGAAGATAACAGGGGGGAGGTTTTTTTGCTTATTCATTCACAGGATGTGGGCATCATTATCTGGGACAGTATTTATTTCCCATCCCTCTGTACCCTAGGGACGATGGTGGTGAGCTGCTTTCTTGAACAACAGCAGTGTTTGGGGACAGGCACATTCATAAAGCTGTTGGGAATAGGTTATGGGATCTTGATCCAGTGGCACTGAAGGTACAACAATATATGTCAGAATCAGGACAGTAAGTGGCTTGGAGAGGAGCTTGCATGTATTCCTTTGTGTCTCCCGCATTTCCCACAACTCATCCCTCACACCCCCTCCCCACAATAACAACCAAAACAGAATACCCCTCATCCTCACATACCACCTCACCAACCGCCGGATCCAACGTATCATCCTCCGACACTTCCGCCATCTGCAATCCGACCCCACCACCAAAGACATTTTTCCCTCCCCATTCTTATCTGCTTTCCGGAAGGACCACTCTCTCCATGACTCCCTTGTCCGCTCCACACTCCCCTCCAGCCCCACCACACCCGGCACTTTTCCCTGCAACATCAGGAAGTGCTACACCTGCCCCTACACCTCACCCCCATCCCAGGCCCCAAGAAGATGTTCCACATCAACCAGATGTTCACCTGCACATCTGCTAATGTGGTATACTGTATCCGCTGTTCCAGATGTGGCCTCCTCTACATCAGGGAAATCAAGCGGAGGCTTGGGGACCGCTTTGCGGAACACCTATGCTCGGTTTCGCACTAAACAACTGCACCTCCCAGTCGCGAACCATTTCAACTCCCCCTCCCACTCCTTAGAAGACATGTCCATCCTGGGCCTCCTGCAGTGCCACAACGATGCCACCTGAAGGTTGCAGGAACAGCATCTCATATTTTGCTTGGGAACCCTGCAGCCCAATGGTATCAATGTGGACTTCACAAGCTTCAAAATCTCCCCTCCCCCAACTGCATCCCAAAGCAGCCCAGCTTGTCCCCGCCTCCCTAACCTGTCATTCCTCCCACCTATCCCCTCCTCCCACCTCAAGCCCCACTCCCATCTCCTACCTACCAGCTTCATCCCGCTCCCTTGCACTGGACTGACCTATCCGCTCCCTAACTCCCCACCTACACTCACATTTACTGGCTCCATCCCCACCTCTTTGACCTGTTTGTCTCCTCTCCACCTATCTTCTCCTTTATCCATCTTCTATCCGCCTCCCCTTCTCTCCCTATTTATTTCAGAATCCCCTTAAGAGGTGACTTAATAGAGACATTCAAGATGATCAGAGGATTAGATAGGGTGGACAGTGAGAGCCTTTTTCCTCGGATGATGATGGCTAGCATGAGGGGACATAGCTTTAAATTGAGGGGTGATAGATATAGGACAGATGTCAGAGGTAGGTTCTTTACTCAGAGAGTAGTAAGGGCGTGGAATGCCCTGTCTGCAAAAGTAGTAGACTCACCAACTTTAAGGGCATTTAATTGGTCATTGGATAAACATATGGATGGTAATTGAATAGTGTAGGTTAGATGGGCTTCAGATTGGTTTCACAAGTCGGCGCAACATCGAAGGCCGAAGGGCCTGTACTGCGCTGTAATGTTCTATGTTCTATGTTCTATGTTCCCCTCCCCCATTTCTGAAGAAGGGTCTAGGCCCGAAACATCAGCCTTCCTGCTCCTCTGATGCTGCTTGGCCTGCTGTGTTCATCCAGCTCTACACCTTGTTACCTCATGTGTTCCTATGTGTCTGTTTCCCTCATCCTTCTAGATGTTAGATGTTGGAAGGTGGTGTCAGAGGAGACTTGGGGAGCCACTGCATAAATGGTACACATGATGGTACACATCAGTGGTCAAGGGATTGAATGCCGAACGTGGTGGATGCCAATCAAATGGTCTGCTTTGTCCTGGATGATGTCAAGCATCTTGAGTATCATCGGATCTGCATTCATGCAGACAAATGGAGAATATTCCATTACATTCCTGACTTGTGCCAGCATATGGTAGACAGGTTTTTGGGGATTCAGGAAGTGAGTTATTCTGAAAGAATTCTGAGCTTCTGATATGCTTTGTAGACACTGTATTTCTATGGCTGTTACAGTTGAGTTTCTGGGCAATGGTAAACCCTCGAATTTCGATAGCATGCAATTCAATGACAGTAACACTACTGAACATCAGGGAGGATTGATTAGGTTCTCTTTTCTTGGCAATTGTCATTGCCTGGCACTTGTGTGATGTGAATGTGACTTGATACTTACCACCTCGCGCCTGGACGTTGTCCAGAGATTGTTACATATGGATTTGGACAGCTTCAGTATCTGAGAAGTTGCAATTAGTGCTGACAATTGTGTAATTGTGAGAGAAAATTCACACTTTTGATTTTATGATGGAGGGAAGGTTATTGATGGAGAAACTGGAAATACTTAACCTAAGACACTACCTTGAGGAGCTCCTGCAGAGATGTCTTGGAGCTGAGATGATTGACATTCAACAACTACAACCATTGTCTTATAATAATTCACCTTTTGTTAGTAGGTTACAGTAAATCTATACTAAATTCAAGTTTTACAACATTTAGAGTATTGACCACAATTCTGGTCTCTTCATTACAAGTATACTGCAATCATAATGTGCCAGTATGAATCCAATCACCAGAGATTTTCACTCAGATTTCTATTGATTCCACTTTTGCTCTGATATATTCTCACTTAGTCAAATGCTTCTATATGTCATGGACAGTCACTCTCACATCCCCTCTGGAGTCCAACTGTTTTGTCCATGTTTAGACCAAGGTTGTAATAAGGTCAGGAGATGAGTGACCCTGTCAGAATCCAAACTGAGCATCACTGAACAGGTTATTCCTTTGCAAATGCCATAGTAATGTGAACAACCCCTTCTCCCACTTTGCTGGTTATTGAGAATAGACTGATAGGTGATAATTGATCAGATTGGAATTACCCTGCTTGTGCACACATGCCTGGTTAGCATTCCACATTGTTGGGTAGATGTCAGTGTTGTAGCTTTAATGCAACAGCTTAACTACTGGTGTAGCTAGATTGGGAGCATAATTTGTCAGTTGCTGGAATGTTGTCCAGGCCCTTAGCCTTTGCAGTATCCAGCGTTTTCAGCCGTCTCTATCATATGGCCTGACTTGAATTGGCTGAAGACTGACACACGTGGTGCTGGGGACCTGAGGAAGAGTCCGAGATGGATCACCTACTTGGCACTTCTAACTGAAGTTGGTTGAAGATGCTTTAGCCTTGGCTTTTGCACTGGTGATCTGGGTTCACCTATCAGTGATGATGAATGTATTTGTGAAATCTCCACCTCCTACTGGTAGGTTATAGTAGCTCTGTATAAAATATAATTTCTACTGCAGTTACAGTACAGAGTACAGTTATTGTCACTACATTACAAGAATAACATGATCAAATGTAACAGTAGATCTTTGCCGTAGTTATTCACAATGAGCAAGAAGTAAAGAAGACCCTCTATATCTTAAAAATTCAAAGAACATCTTGATAGAGCAGAAATTACTATGGACAGCTCAGTCTTCTGGACTGAGTAGACAAAGTCCCTAAAACAAGACAATGGGACACATTTTTGAGAGAATTCCCATAACTTTTTTGGGGATTAGGTAAGCTTAAGAAAGACGATAACATTATTTTGCCTCAGGATGTTGAGCCAATGTGTCTGTACATTCCCAGATGGGTAATGCAGCAGTACTAAAGCAGGTTAGAATTTAACTAACTGCTACATAATGGAATAATGTCTCCCGTCACAGAGCTGACAAGGTTGGATTCAGCGCTTGTAAGAGTTCCCAAGCCTAATGGTGAGTTCAGGCTATATGTAGACTTGATGTAATTAAGTAAAGTAGTCTGGAGAGGAGTATAACCAAATTCTTCAGTGGATGACAATCTGGCAAAGCTTGTCAATAATATGCTTTTCACTATGTTAGACACTAACAGGGATTGTTGGCAAATGCCCCTGGAAATAGAGTCAAGTATTCTACATTAATTGTGTTCCTTATAGGATATCGTTAGCTCTGGAGATACTTCAGCTCACACTACAACACATCCTAGATCGGAAAAAAGGGAATAATTTATCATTCTAATGACATACACTGAACTACAAAACAGGAGTGTGATCATAGAGTTTGTGAAACACTGAGAACACTATACTATGCAGGTTTCACATTGAACAAAAAGTGTGAATTTGCAAGAACACGGATTTGATTCTTGGAATGTATCATCCAACAGAGACGGATAATGATCAATCCTTGTAAAGTAAAAGTCAAAAGTAGCTTTCCATAACCAAAGAGTGTGCGCGATATCAAGAGTTTTGTGGGTATGGTCGAACAGGTAGGGAAATTTAATCCAAACTTGTTTCCCACGGTGGTGGCCATAGAAGCAGGCCAAGCTAGTTTAGGAACAGTACTCATTCATATCCAGGACAAGGGTAGAAGAAAGTCAGTCATCTTCACTTCAATAGCATTAAATGAAGCAAAGCTATGTTACATGATCACAGAGAAAGAGGCATTGTCAGTAACGTGGGGAGTGAAGTTTCAAATTAAGACATTTACTGTTGGTTACAACGCTAGATTCAAAAAAAAAGTCAAAATTCCATTAAATAACCAGAAGTTTAGACTCAAATTGATGTGTTGTGGTTATAGAAAATACTCAGATTATAGCTGACGTGTTGTTTAGAGCTACAGTAGATCAAGATGAAGCAGAAGATGTAGTCCTGTGTTTGAAAGTAGAAACATTTTGTTGGTCATAACAAATTCTTAACCAGCTTCTGAGATGATTAACATTGAATCAGAAAAGAACAAAATATAGATGTAGAAATTCTGCCCAGAATGTTGGTCAAAAGACAGTCCAAATAATCAGATCCTATTGAAATATCACGACCACAGGAAGTACTGGACCATGGTTAATGATCTTCTACTCTTTAACCACTGGCTTGTAATACTGAAGCCTATTTGAAATTTTTCATAGAATCCACAAAGGTCATTGATAATAATAAATGAAGAGCTCATGCACAAGAATTTATGCAAAAGAAATTGAAGTTCTCATATTGTCCTGCCGTACTTGTGCAACCATTAGCAAGACATCAAAGGTATCTTTAATACATTGTCCCAGACTGTCCATGGCTAAGGTTTGGGCTAGACATCTTTGACTGTCAAGGGAAAGCAATATTTGATCACAGTAGACTACCATGCTACGTGGCAAGTATTTACCAGACTTCATGTTCCAACAGCTAAGATAGTGATCAGATCACAGAAGAATATATTTTCCACACTTGGGAGCTGGTTTCAGATATGGTCCACTACTTGTTCATGAAATGCATGACAGAATGAGGAATTCATCACATCTCTAGTCTTGCTACTCATTCAAATGCCATTGAAGCTGAAAGAACAGTGAAGATGCTAGCGACTAAGAATGGTGACTGGGATTCAGCTTTACTGAATTTCAGAGTAACACCCTTGAGTAATGGATATTTACCCAGCCAGTTACTTATGGGCCAAAGGCCAGAAACACAAATCCCATTACTACAGCAACACCTCAGAGCAAATAACACATCAAGATCACACGAGAGTAAGTGTAATTAAGAATTACCAAAAGAGAAAACAGAAGGATTTGTCTAATTCCGAGTGTAGAGAAAATACTTTAGCAGCTTTGGTACCAAGCCATAAGACATGGATAAAAGATTAGAAGTCAGCAGGTGCCATCTTCAACAGGCAAAGTCATCATTTCTCATAGTGTCCAAACTCCAGTAGGAACATTCAAAAGGAAGAGAAAAATGTTAATAACATTACACACCGATATTTGAAGCAATGAAACTGAATAACTATCATAAACTTTGCGATATTGAGACAGAAAGTACATATATTAACTTGCAAAGTGGTAACCATGTTATAGAAATGGTTGAAGACCATGATCATTGATGTATGGTGACAAGAAAAAGATCAAGGCAAGCTGTAAATGTATAGAGTCTTGACCTGTAAAGTTTGGACTTCACTAGGCAATGGAGATAGTTAGATTTGAAATAGTATGAAGAAATAGTTATGTAATGCTATTGTAAAAGTAGAGAGAAACTTGTGAGATTTATGGTATAACAAGAATGAAATGAAATTGATAATGCGATAGTGACACACATCGTGATGTAGCAGTGATATCAGCACTCAATATAAAAGTGACTGTAAGGATGGAATTGTTTGTATTAGTGGGAAATGTACTTAACAGAAAACAGTATCAGGTGCAGGAGTGTATATCAAACATTGTGTGGAAACTTACCAGAGTCAGAAAGTAATCTCTCTAAGGGGAGGAGAAAATATCACTGGGACAAAAACAAAGAAATCTACATATCCATTGCAAAAAGGGGAATCCTAAAAAAAATTCTTGTACTTTCTGAACATAATTGATAATGAAGGTGCAAAAATGGGAGAGGAAATAAACATGTTAAGAATTATTAAAGAATAAAGGGGGCTAAAGACTTATAAGTCTCCACACCTGATGGGTTCAATCCTAGGATATTAAAGAAAGTAACTACAGAGATAGGGGATGTACCGATAATAATCTACCAGGAATCATTAGATTCTGGAAAAGTCCCAGAGGACTGGAAAACTACCAATCTAACACCTTTATTTAAAAAGAGAGGAAGGAAAACGAAGGTAACTCGAGGCCAGTTAGCTTAATATCTGTCATTGGGAAAATGCTAAGAGTCTATTAGAAAGGATGGAATAGCAGATCATCTAGAAATGCATAATATAATTGAACATGAAAGGGCATATCATGGCTGCCAAACTTGAGTTTGTCCTTGAGTTCTTTGAGGAGGTAACAAACAGGATAAATAAAGGGGAACTAGCAAGTGTTGTCGACCAAAAAAAATAGAATCTCAGAGTTATGGGTTGCACAGGTAGAATAGATGAGGAGGAATTTCTTCACTCTGCGGTTATTGGATCTGTGGAATTCTTTACCACAAAGAGCTGTCGAGGCTGCGCCATTAAGTACATTAAAGGCTGAGACAGACAGATTTTTAATCAGCAAGGGAATAAGCATTATAAGGAAAAGGCAGGAAAGTGGAATCAATTATCAGTTCAATCTCACCGAACGGCAATGCAAACTCAATGGACCAAATAGCCTACTCCTGAAGCTTATGGTCTGATCACAACCCTCAAGCCTCGCAACAGCAAAACAAATCTGGAAAGTAGGGCTAGACTGATTTGTCTTTTGTGGTCAACATGGGCAGGATGGTCTCCTTCTGCACCATAACTCTTTTTATGGAACCACATTCATTTTGCTCACCCACCAACATCAGCTGTTTGTGAATTTTGCTCATATTTAGTACTATTATGCTTTTGAGTTTCATTTTTCAACATATGATGCAGGGCATGTGTTGGCCATTTGCTATTTTGCCTCGACTGAATGGTTAGTTGAGACATTTCAGAGGACAATTAAGGCAAACACGTTACTTCCTGGGGGCCTGGACCGACATGTAGCCTGTCCAGGATATGAGTGAATCGGATAAGTTGTAAAACATTCCACAGTGATTTTGCGGTCATCATCAGGTCAGAATTTTATTGAAATAAAAGTTCACCATCTGATATGCTAAGATTCATACCCATGTGACCAGAACATTAGTGGGGTTCTGGACTACAAGCTCAGTCACATTATCACCATGCCATCACCTCACCCCATGATGATAAAATGGTTTCATGAGCATTTGCTAGCTTTAATTCCCGATTTATTGATCAAATTGAAATTCCACCAGCTGTCAACTGGTGGGATTTGAATGTATGTCTCCACAGCATTGGGACTCTGGATTGGTAGTCTTGTAACTTTACAATTATGCCACTATCTCCCTGTTACTGTAATTAGTCCCTTCCATTTTTACCTATGAGCAGCTGTGTATTGTGTGCATTTCAGCTGCACTGTTTGGTCATTCCGAAGTTTAACAATGTGGTCAACTACAGCAGACTGATTAATGACTGTGCTACAGGCAATCTCCTTTCATATAACTCATCAATTATGTTGTCTTCCTGTCTCTCTGCTTCTGGTAATTTTCATCTGATGTTTCAGTTGCCCTTAGAGAGAGTCATGTACTTTTACATGTTCACTGTCATCTATTCCTGTACAAGTATAATCAGCGTCTGACAGTCCTACTTTAAATGTATCTTTATTATCTCTTATGATATGGGACATCAAGTTTCCTGACAGCCGATAATAAATATAAGATATTAGCTCGCCAGATCTTTAGGTGCAGCTGACTCAACTAGCTTTTGATTTGTGAATCCATCAATAGGTGTGCTTAGTTTTGTCACTGCTGCAGATACTTATGTACCTGTGAAAAGAAATTTTATAAAAGGTTATTCTTTCAGGACATCTGTCTGATGCTTGTGGTTTCATCGATGAAGAATTGAGGCTGTCAGGCTTTTCCAAACACAAGTCTTGATTGTTGGCTGTGTAAGAAGCAGCTAAAAGAAGATAGCTCATAGCTTCACTTCATGACTTGAGAGTACATTATTTGCAAAAGTATTTTGTAATGCTGAGTGATGGACTTCATTAAACCGATAAAGACAAGGTTACTGGAGCAGAGAACTGGGAAACCCTGCATTCTTGGGAACTTTCAAGCAAAACCTGAGGCCACATTTCTGGTGCTGTGATTCCAAAACAGCAACTAGTAGAAGAAGATGATCACTAGATTTTCATGTTGCCAATAGTTTGTACACTTGTTAGTATTTCTCCAAAATCCACATAACAGCAATTACTTTTTAAGCTGATTTGAAAAGCTGCACTGTTTAGTTTGCTGGATTTTCCTAATTCTTTGTACAGAGGTAATGTTTGAGAAGCTAGTAAAGCAGCACTTGTTTGAACATATCAGTTGTAATTTTATTTAGGCTATTGCTTTCAAGAAGACATTCTTGATGAAAGCCGTCCAAGTGTAACAGATGTTAGGGCAATTTGAATCACAAATCAAGAGGAATTTTATAACAAACTCTCCCGTAGTAAAAGTTGGTGAATGACATGGGCATCACACCATGTACCACATGAAATTCATGTTCCGTACATCCTATGAAACAGGCTGATACAAGAGGTATAGTGCAATACGAAAAGGTATAAAGGAGTAGGCATCTTATTCTCAGTGGAAGTCAACATAGAGGGATTAGGCCATTTGTACACTTATTTCTGTAGTGATTGTAACAGAGTCAGCCAGGTAGACCTCATAGTATATGAATTCCCTGATTGGGGCTGTTAATCTGGTCCAATCAAGAGCCCTGGCTGACAGATATAAACAGGAGTATTGGAGATTCTGTTCACTCCAAGAACTGGCTCTAAGATCAGTGTCCAGGACTCTCCACGTGTAAATAAAGGGTTGCTCAGTGATGGGATACCAGCCTCTGTGGAGTTATTTCAAATTTCATTGTTTTTAGCTGTTGTTCAACATTACCTTACTGATAATCACTCTGTCGTTTTAATCTTGTTATTGCTTCAATATGTTGTCCCAATGGGACCAGGCACATATGAAAAGAAAAAGGAACGATATAGCACAGGAACAGGCCCTTCAGCCCTCCAAGCCTGCACTGACGCATTTTGCCCTTCCATACTAAAACTGTCTTCACTTACAAGATCTGTATCCCTCTGTTCCCTTCCTGTTCATGTATTCGTCCAGGTGCTTCTTGAATGCTGTTATTGTGTCTGCATTCACAACCCTTTGTGTGAAAAATGTGCCTCTCACATCTCTTTTAAAGTTCTCCCCTCACACCTTGAACCAGTGTGCCCTAGTAATTGACCCCTCCACCCAGGGAAAAAGCCTCATATTTTCCATTCTATCCATGTCATTCATAATCTTATAAACTTTTATCAGGTCGCCCTTCAACCTCCTGCATTCCAGTGAAAACAAACCCAGTCTAGCTAACCTTTCTTCATAGTTAAAATCCCCCATACCAGGCAGCATCCAGGTAATCCTTTTTTGTACCCTCTCCAAAGCATCCACATCCTCCTGGTACTGTGGTGACCGGAACTATACACAATATTCCAAGTGGGGCCAAACTAAAGTTCTATAAAGCTGCAGTATAACATGTCTATCCTTATACTCAATGCCCCTTCCAATGAAGGCAAGCATGCCATGGGCCTTTTTTACTACCTTATCTACCTGTGCTGCCACCTTCAGTGATCTAAGGACCTGCACACCCAGATCCTTCTGCATATCATTAGTCCTCAGGATTCTGCCATTCACTGTATAATTTCTAGTTGTACTTGACCTTCCAAAATGCATCACCGCACATTCATCTGGATTAAAGTTCATCTGCCATTTTTCTGCTCATGTCTCCAACTGATCTATACATTGCTGTATCCTTTGACAATCCTCCTCACTATTTGCAACTCCACCAATCTTTGTATCGTCTGCAAACTTACTAATTAAACCAGCTACATTTTCCCCCAAATCATTTATGTAGATCATGAGCACTGATCCCTGTGGAACACCCCTAGTCACAACCCTCCATTCTGAAAAGCATCCTTGCACCGCTACCTTCTGTCTCCTATGACTAAGCCAGTTCTGTATCCATCTTGCCAGCTCACCCCTGATACCATGTAACTTCACCTTCTGTACCAGTCTGCCATGTCAAAGGCTTTATTGAAATCCATGTAGACAATATCAACTGCTTTTCCCTCATCAATCATCTTCCCCACCTCCTCAAAAAAAACTTCATCATGTTAGTGAGGCACGACCTCCCCCACATAAAACCATACTGTTTATCGCTAATCAATCAATTTGCTTCTAAACGCTTATCGATCTTATCCCTCAGAATCTTTTTCTAATGATGAGTTTTTTCAGGAGCTGGGAAAGGAAGATCGGGAGAGGAATCTCAGACTGGTCATAACGATTTGTTTTCTCAAGGTGTTGTTGAAGGAGCCTTGGAGAGTTAATGCAGTGCATCTTTCAGATGGTACACACCACTGCCACAGTGCACCTTTGGTGAAAGTATGTTTTTAAAACACTTTAGCTCAGTAGCCATTTTATATGGTGTCGGAAGTCTACAGCCAGTGTTGAGTTGTTTTTGATATCTGTATTAGAACCAACAGATGTCACAAAAAAGTGAATAATTAAAACTTCCATCTACAACTTTGCATAAGAAATCAACAGCTGAATGATTCCAATAACTGCTTTTTTAGAGACAAAGGGAGATTGGAGAAGGAGATTAGCAAGTGAATAGGTAATTCTTCCAATCTTAAAGAAGGAAGTAGTGCAGGACACTGTCCTCTAACATATCATAGGATTGTTGACGTACTGGCCTTTGGTAGTGTCAGTGGCTCCATGGACAACTAACCTGCTGTTCTCTCCCAGGATAATACAGTTCATGATCCCAGCATCACCACTCCGCCTGTGTCCTTCCTGTTGCTTACCTGCCAGCTGTCACAGATACCAAGGTGGTGCAATCCAAAGCTGGGGTGTTCAAAGTCATCTTGCAAGGTCATCCTGCATTGGCCCACCCCCAATGACAGCCAGCACCCTTCCACCAGCCATGCTGCAGTCACCATCATAGCACTATGTAGGAGCAACAGGCCAAGCAAAGGTATAGAGAATGCAGGCAGTAAAGCCACGCACAATGGCGAATAGTTGAGAACTGTTGAATGCTGCATGTACTTTTGGATAAAATCAGGATGAAATGGTTACTTCTCTCTTGGTTTTGTGAACAAGTGGACACTGTGAGAATAAGGTAGGGATGTGCTGAGCAATGGGGATTGAAAGATTCATTCAGGAAAACCAGAGCCTGACAATAGGGACGTGGACAGTCCGTCCAGAGAGTAAATGTGCTGGCTGATTTATTCCTTCCTTCTACCTCAAGATAGTTGCCAGAGAATTGTGCCCTCATGATGGTCAGATCACTGTGAAGACAGCAGACCATCTCAAAGCGGGACACCCTCACTATCGGCACTGGAGCGCCACCTCTTGAGCTGTCCAGGCACCGACTTACTACTTCAGGAGCCCAGTGATTTCCTCCATAATGTTCCATGTTGTACTATGACAGTTCTTACAGTAGTCATCTCTGTTCAATCGTGTTTCAGAGGGACCTGGTAAGAAGCAAATTGCCTTTGTTGACTAACGTCCACCCTCTGATTGATATTTTGGTTCAAAAATGGACTGGCAAAGGGTGACAGAAGAGTGGGCATACAACAATATCATGTCCTGAGCATGGCAACACATCAACCGTACTTGAACCAAGAGGTATACACCATAGGTTTCACCATGCCACATGTCAGCAGTCATGGTTTCCTGCATCATAAAGGAGATTGTTAACCTGACAAAACCACAGACCCACTTCTCTTGTTTCTTATGCTTAGGGAAAGGATAATGAAGTCCTCTCACCAATATACAGTGCCTCAGTAATCTCCTGGATGCAGCAGTGGATGGCAAACTGAGATATGATGGTCACCTCCCCAGCTTGGAAGAATCTCCATCATGGAAATAGAGGGTGACTCTCAACTTGACAACCATGGGCAGTCTTGTCCTCAAAGTCTAAGACGGTAAACCTGATTCCATGGGATGGCTCAGTTCTGTGAGCACCTCCTTTGTGAAAAGCAGCCACTGGACACTCTGTTCCTGACTGCAGAAGAAGTGCTGGCGGAAAGCCTTTGATGGAATTAGACCTTCTACTGAGAGTCATCACTATCTTATCTTTGCAAGCAACTTGCCTTCTCTGCTGTCTCAAGCCCATCTCCTAAGGTGCTGCAGCCCCAAGGAACTGCAAAACCTCCTTCCAAATGTCCAGCATCACACCTTTCTGACATAAAGAACTTCTCTCTGCCTTTACTGTCTCTGCACCAACAAGTATACAGTGACGAGTGCCTCACCTGCAGATTGGATGGAGATGTCTTGCAGTTCTGGTGTAGCAAGCTGGTGAGGGCAGGAGGAAGGTGTCCCTCTTGCAGTTGAACTCTGAGTGATTAAGGGAAGGCATCAGCTGAAACACTGAGCTCCAAAATCTAAGTTCAGTTTGCATTAGACAGTGATACACACACACACACACACACACACACACACATTCACACACACACAAACTTCCAGGTTATACATAGCAAAACCATGCCACCAAATTTCACAACACAGAAATAACTGAGGGCTGCATTAAAATTGGTCAGGGTTGACCATTTTTGGTTAACCTGAAACGTTTCCATTGAATCATAACCACTCATGTTCCAGGTCCAGATTTTGCAGCCATGGTTTGTTCAGGAGCAAAATATTCCTCTGCTCATAAAATAGCTCATTCTTTGACTTAGGAAGAGTATATTAAATAAAATTAGTTCTGTTAATGCCGAAGTTCCAAAATTTACGTTTTTGTACAGTTCTGAAGTACTGTCCTCATCCACCAGAGCTCACAGTATTGCAAATCCTCTAAGTGACAAACAAGCCTGAATTTGGCATTACTGCCAACACGTCTTAAATCTCTTCGAGGCTCATGAAGAGCTGTGGATAAACAATTGTCAGTCAGTGTCAAAAGTTATTGTTGTCAACTTGTGCAGCGGTACAGTTATGATTACAATGGAGCTCCACACTCATTGAGAATACATCTTCCATACTGACATAATGTACTGTGAATAGATGCACCTCTTACAGGAAAAGCACTAATGGAAAAAAGAAATGCATAATTTCCCAGAATTGTTATTGTCTTTGTCATTGTTATAGAGGGATATCCTCAAAATATTTTAAGTCTCAATGTTTTTAATGTGAGAGAATGAATCAGAACACATTGAAAAAAATGAAAAACAATGCGATTTCAGAATGACTGAAATCACAACTTCTGCATCGAGGTCTAATATTTCCTACGATGCATTAAGCAGAACTGCGCAGTGGTTTAGCAGTAGTATAACTAATGGCTGCAGACTAGAATTAGGGGAATGCTGCTCTGTGGAATTCTCAATCCTTGAGAGTCATGGAGGCAAGGTCATGGTTTATTGTGAAGACTGAATTACATAGCCTTTTGATTGGCAAGACAGTCAAAAGGTATGTTTGGGGGGTGGGGGTGATGCAGAGCTAAAAATTGAGTTAAGGCCACAACCAAATTAACTGTCATCTTATTAAATGGTGAAGCAGGTTTGAGGGGCCAAATGGTCTACTCCTGTTCTTTGCTGGTACGATCATAAACAGTTCCGTTCTAGTCTCCTTTAAAGAAACTTTGCCTCTGTGAATAAAAGAAACCTCATAAAACCACCCGATCTTCCAAACATTCCTAACTATTTAAGTCTTTATCCAAGCTTGTGAGTTTTCTCTTTCCCCTTTGTTACAGTCCCTTTCATACCAGCAGCCTCCCTTTCCTCCTGTGAAATTCAGTCAGCAGTGGCTCTATAAATCCTGATCTTAATTCTCTATATTCATTATAGAATGTGAACATCCTTACAAACTAAGAGTTAATAGAAAGAATCATGGGCATTTACAAAAGTTGCTTCAAGTTGAGTAACTGCAAATATTTTATTTTGGATAATCATTTTTAGGCCTTTGTAAACCAGATTAATCCCAATATTGGCAAAACGAGATTGTTTACTCATCAATAACGGCTTTCTGAAGTAAAAAAAAGACAGAAGTACTGACAGGAAATAAATGGTTCTTGAACACATTTTCCATAGCTAATTAATATCTATGGCAGTGCAATGAGCCACTTAAATGCCGCATTACTTTCTGCATTATCACCTTGACTGTTAACATTATCTAAAATAAAGAATGAGTGAATATAGGGCTCCAGTCCAGTTCCACAAGCCTCTGAAATTTCTGCATGCATCTCATTCTGACCTTGTGTATCCCTGATTTTAGTTGCTCCTCCATTGCTGGTTTGTCTTTGGTTGCCCAAATCCATTCGTTCTGAAATACACTCCCGAAATGCTGATGAACCACTAACTTGCTTCCCTCCTTTAAGACACTTCTATGACCGAGCTTTTGATCATCTGACCTAATATCTCCTTATGTGGCTTGACTTTGCACATATTTTTATCATGTCCTGTCTGAAGCACATGTCATACAGCCACTTTCAAAGTGTTAGTTATTGTCGTTGACTTCCAGGTGTTTTTG
Organism: Rhincodon typus; assembly: GCF_021869965.1. Taxonomy (NCBI): domain Eukaryota; kingdom Metazoa; phylum Chordata; class Chondrichthyes; order Orectolobiformes; family Rhincodontidae; genus Rhincodon; species Rhincodon typus. Next base: position 63,456,267 of record NC_063345.1, on the reverse strand, counting down.
TCTGTCCTAGTGTCCCCATGCAATGCTACTGTAGTGGCTACATTATGGCAGTTGGAAATTTGCTGGCTTCTAGAGGGGGTATATGCAAATATCCTTGCAAAATGTCCTTGAGCAGCTCTGGTCCTAGGACACTTGATTTGGGGTCACATCATCACAATGTGAATGGCAGCAGCCCAGATTGCAAGGCCAAGGTTACCGGCAGAGCGGCATTGGTGGGAGAGCAAATATTTTCATCCTGAAAGAGGACAAGAGTTTTGTCCTCCACAGAACCTTTACCAATCACCCAGGGTAATGGCTTGCCAATCTTAGAAATCTGTTAAAGTATAGATTGCAGGTCTGCAGTGGTACACCACAAGAACCTTAATCATTAGCACCCACGGCCATGACAGTCTCAAGCTGAGCTTGTCTGGTTTTTAGGCTGAACTATGCTGCTGCATTCAGATTTTGAATGGCCTCTGTCGATGCTGCAATGGAAACTGAAACATCAACCATCAACCATCAGGCATTGCATCATGGTTGGGTGTCCAAGTGTTTCCATGGAGTTGACCTCTATTTCCATGTTGGGGATAATATGCTCCAGGCTCTGTGAATAACTTAGCATCAAGTCTGTCCTGAACATCTCCATGCTATTGACTACAGGCTCCCTTGCAGACGTGCCAATGCACCACGTGTTTTTACGTTCCTGCTTGTGTAGCCTCATTCTCTGTTGCGGAAAAAGTAGAATCATGCCATGTAGAAAAAGGGCCTTTAAGCCCACTATGCCTCTGCCAACCAAAATACAACAAACAAAGCTAATTCCATTTACCAGCATTTGACCCAACACCTACTATGCCCTGGCACTTAAAGTGCTCACCCTAAAGCTTCTTAAATGTTGCAAGAGTATCTGCCTCCACCAACTTCTCAGGCAGCACATTCCATACTTGTACCATCCTCTGGGTGAAAAATTTCCTTCTCAGATCTCCTCTAAACTATTTGCTCCTCAACTTAAACTTATACCCTTTGTCTTAGACACATTTGCCATGGGCGAGGGATTCTAACGATTTACTTTGGCAATACCTCAGTTGGGTTCCTGCTCATTCTCCTCTGCTACTCTGATAGTGTGGTGACCAGAACTGTGTGCTGTATTCCATCGATGTTTTATAACGAAGTGTTTATAAAGTTGCTGCTGCTATATTCTTCACCCCAGTTAATGAATTCAAGCATGCTATATGCCTTTTTCATCACCCTGTCTACCTGTGCTGACACATTCAGGGATCTATTGACACCAAGGTCCCTTTGATCTTCAGTATTCCTAAGGACCTACCATTCATTGTGTATGCCCTTCCTTTATTAGACCTCCCAAAATGCGTCACCTCACACTTATGGAGACTATATTCCATCTGCCATTCCTCTGCCCAATTTACCATCTGATCAATATCAGACTGCAGCCTCATCCATCCTCCTCACTGTCAAAACACCACCAATTTTCATGTCATCTGGAAGCTTACTAATTATACCTTCTACATCCACATCCAAGTCGTTAATATAAATAATAAACAGCAAGTATCCCAGCACTGAATCCTGTGGTTACACTGCTGGTCACAGGATTCCAATTGTAAAAACAAATCTCCACTGTCACTCTTTGCGTCCTAGTTGCAAGCTAATTTTGGAACCAGTTTGCCAACTTGCCTTGGATCTCATGGGTTCTTACTTTTTGGACTAACCATCCTTGTTGAAGACCTTATGAAGTCCATGTAAACCGAATCAACTGCATTAGCCACATCGATATATTTATTCACATTTTCAAAAAACTTAATTAGATTAGTCAGACTTGATCCCCCTTTAACAAATCTGTGCTGATTATCCATGTTCAATCCCACCTTTCCAAGCATTGATTAATCCTGCCTTTCAGAATTTTTTTCTGATAATTCCCCTGGAGCTGACATTAAACTAACTGCAGTGTAATTAAGCAGCCTCTCCTTGCTATCCTTCTTGAACAAAGGAACCATGTTAGCTATCCTCCAGTCGTCTGGCCCTTCACCTGTAGCCAGAGAATTATTAACTATATCCGCCTTCCTCCTTCCCTCCATTAGCAGTCTGGGATATATCTCATCATGTCCTGGGGATTCAAGATGTTGAGGTGTCAGTGTCGGACTGGGGTGGACAAGGGCAGAAGTCACATGACACAAGGTTATAGCCCAACAGGTTTATTTGAAATCACAAGCTTTTAGAAAGCTGCTCCTTCGTCAGGTGAAGCCTGTTGGACTATAACCTGGTGTCATTTGACTTCTGACCTGAGAATTTATGTATCTGTATGCCTACTAAAAGATCGAATACTTCTCCTTATTAACCTTAACATGTCCCAGAACCTTATTATCCCAACTGAGATGCCTGGCTACAATGTCTTTCTCCACTATGAATACAGATGCAAAGTATTCATTTAAGACCTCACCCAAGTTCATTGGCTCCACGCACTGATTGCCCCTTTGATCTCCCCACCCTTTTCCTGGTAATCTTCTTACTCTTAATATACTTATAAAAAGCTTTTGGGTTTTCCTTGATTCCATCAGCCAAGGTTATTTTGTGGCTCCTCATTACCTCCTAATTTCTTTTGTAAGCAACCCCCTACACTGTTGAAGGCCCCTACTTGTTTATTAATGTGCTGTACCTTTTTGCTAAAATTTGTTCGTGTTGTGGATGTGGGCATCGCTGGCTGGCCCAGAATTTATTGTCTGTCCCTAGTTGCCCTTGTGAAGGTAGAAGTGAGCTGCCTTCTTGAACCGCTACAGTCCACCTGCTGTGGGTTAACCCACGATGCCATTAGTGAGGGAATTCCAGGATTTTGACCCAGTGCAGATGTTGCAACATTACAGAATGCAGAATGGTATTGCTAGGGGAGAACCTTTGTGTGGAATCTGCTGCTCCTGCAGGTGGTGTACTTGGAGGAAGAAGAGCTACCAGCCTCTCTTGACCAATAACTGGGCGAGGCTTCCCCCACTGGGATCTTGTTTCAAGGCAAAGGCCCACTGTTGACCTCACCAATGCCTAATTGATATATGGTTTGAAAGGCCTTCCGTTCAGTGGGCAGCGTAGGTCTCTCACTATCTCTCTGATGAGACCACCGACACTTCAACAAGTTTATGGATAATGTATCTTCACAGAGCAGAGCTGTGGTCCCGTCACAAAGTGGAAATGTTGCATAGGTCTCCCAAATCCTGATCAAGTATGAGGAAATAATTGTAAAAACTGCAATGATAAGTGGAACAATTTTACAAAATTGCATGTGTGTGTGTCTTATCAGAACAGAAAATAGAAGGTTAGAACCTGATCTATAGAGAGAACCTTCAACAAACTCATGTTATCGAAAACAAACACTGCATTATGATGCACTTTTATACTTATTGCTTGCTAGAGACGTGTTTAATAAAAGGATAAAAGTGATTTATCAGCTACCTACTCAGAACCAAATAAATTCCTTTACAATCAAAAAGATCATCACTGGTTACAAATCAATTAGAAGGAAACAACATTTTAAGCATTTTTAAAATTCCCACAGTTCACGTGAATCGTGCATCATTTAACACACATAACTGGAAATGTCTAATGAGGTGACATGTTTGTCAGATCAGGTCATTAGTCATATGAAATGGAAAGTAATGAAGCCCTTGGGAAATAATATTTTTGGTTTACAGGGTCAAAGATCCAGACACAAATCTACAGAACATCAAAATAAAACCCAACCATCGGTAGACAATACACAATCTGACCTACTAGGTCTTCTCCTTCAGTCGATTACCAATTTATCACACAGGCTTAGAGATTATTTCATTCTTTAAATAAAGTACACAAATATTGGGGTGATAACTGCCCATTTCACAAAGATCTTAAGCTATAACCAGTGTACAAACTTTTGCATTTTCTGTCAGGGCGATTCTGATTTCTGGCACAGCTTACGCTGTGTCCATTTTTCAACCCCTCTTTCAAGTGGACAGAGTTACCAGTCCAGGCACACTCCAAATTCTGATATCAGTTCTTTAATTAATGTCTCTTCAGAAGACCCTTAAATAAATCGTAACCATAGCTTACTTATTCCTTTGCATGGAATCTTTCAACTCCTCTTCTGCAGCTTTCTGTTTTTGGGGGTTTGTCGCACTGACATTAAACCACACTTTCAGACTTCCAGACGCCTTGACAGCACTCACAAGCTCAAAAATAAAACTAATTCTTTTCCTTCTTAACTCATTTGTCTCCCAGTGCCTTTTTTCTGGTTTGTCTCCTTGATCAGAAAAATAAAGAAATACCTTTCAATTTATATGAAACCATGACACATGATGTTCCATTATAAAAGTCCCCACTTCATCTTCTTTCGTCACAGCAAAGTGCAATGAAGTCAGTACGGTGTGTGGCCATGTGTAGTGAAACCATCATGAAATGTAACCATAACACCAATAAGCGTAGTCCACTGACTTTGTGTAAGTGTGAGATTTTACAGTGGTGTAAATTGTTAGTATTGTTCATAAGCTTCAAAACATCTTTCTCAACAAGAAAGTTCTTTGCTGTATATGCTACAGTGTTTACCACAGAGGGAACACTTGGACCATATCAAACCAGTAGTAGTGTTGCACAAAAATGGCAAGTTTATAATGGGAAACTTAGGCACCACGTCAATATTTTGTCTCTTCTCGCAGTGGAAGATCATAATTTCTTCCCAAAATCTGCAGTTGCGATAGAAGGACTACTACGACTAGGGAGACGATATGAAGTAAATTGATGGGATTAAAGGCAACTAAGTCCTCAGGGTCAAGTGGTGTGCACCCTAGGAGGTGACCGCAGAGATAGTGGATGCATTAGTTATGATTTTCCAAACTTCCCTGAACTCTGGAAAGGTACCAGTGGATTGGAAACATGAAAATGTGACACCCGCATTCAAAGAATGACATAGGCAAAAGGTGGGAAACAATGGACCAGTTAGTTTAACCTCTGGAATGGGGAAGTTTCTGGAGTCAACCATCAAGAGGGAGATAACTGAACAGTTGGAATAAAAAAGCTCAATTCACCACTGTTTCATGAATGGCAAGTTATCCTTAAAAAACATGCTGTACTTCTTTGAGGATGCAAGCAGCAAGGTGGACAAAGGGAATCTGGTGGATGTTGTATATCTACATTTCCAGAAAGCACTTGACAAGGTCCCACATAGAAGACTCATCCAAAAGGTTAGGTCCCCAGGGGTTAAGTATAGAGTATTGGCTTGGATAGAGGATTGGCTGACAGACAGAAAGGAGGATCAAGGTAAATAGGTGCTTCTCTGGATGGCAAACTGTCACGACTGTGGTGCCGCAGGGTTCAGTTATCGGACCTCAACTTTTTACAATTTATGCAAGCAGGGGCGGAGTATAACATAGCAAAGTTTTCACATGATACTAAAACAGGTGGGAAAGCTGGCTGTGATAAGAAGATAAAGATGGATGTTGATAGTCTAGGAGAATGGGCCAGAATCTGGCAGCTGGAGTTTAATATAGTTAAGTGTGAAGGGAAACAGATTCACAGTTCATCATTGCAGAAGGATCTGGGCATCTCTGTCCATGAATCGCAGAAAGTGGGCATGAAGGGGCAGAATATAATAAAAAAGGTCAAATGGAATCCTGGCTCTTACTACAGAAGGACTGGACTACAAATGTAAAGAAGTGGTGTTACAATTATATAAGGTGTTAGTGAGATCACACCTGGAGTATTATGTCCAGTTTCAGTCTTCTTATTTGAGGAAGGATATGGTTGCACTGCAGGCAGTTCAGAGGAGGTTCACCAGATTGATTCAAGAGATGCTTGGGCTTGTACTCACTGGAGCCTAGAAGAATGGGGTGGGGGGGTGGTTTGGATCTGATTGAGGTAAATAAAATTCTTAAGGGGATTGATAAAGTGGCCATTGAACAGATGTTCCCCTTTGTGGGACAGTCTGAAACAAGAGCTCATAGATATAGAGTGAGGAGGTATGTTCAAAACCGAGATTAGGAGAAACTGCTTCTCTGGAGGGTTTGAATCTGTGGAAATCACTGCCCCAGAGTGCAGTGGAGGTAGAATCAATCAACAGATTCAAGAAAAAAATAGATATATTTCTGATTAAAAGCTGGATAAAGGGCTATGGGGAGCAGTCAGGAAAGTGTAATTGAAACCAGGATAAGATCAGCCATGATTGTGTTAAATAGAGGAGCGGGCTCAAAGGGCTGAATTGCCTACCGCACCCCCCTCCCCCCACACCCCACCCCGGCTAATTCTTATGTTCCTATCCCTCCTCATCCTTCCATACAGATTCTACACTTTCTAACTCTTGCTATCAATTTAACTTAATTTCTTACTAACAAGGCAAAGCCACTCCCTCTACCCATCTGCCTGTCCTTTCAATAGGATGAGTATCCTTGGATATTTAGTTCTCAGCCCTGTCCCTTTGCAGCCACATCTCTGTGATACCCATAGCATCATACTTGCCAATTCCAAACTGCACTACAAGCTTATTTACCTTGTTTCATATGCTTCTTTCACCTTTTTCATATTTAAGTACTGAAGAAACTTTTCCTATCTGTTTTAATATTTTTAGCTAACTTTCTCATGCACTCTAATATTTCCTCCTTATTAATCTTTGACTAATTTTTTGCTTGTTTGTCAAGACTCCATGCAATCTGCTGGCTATCATGAGAGATTTCAATACACAGCACTCAGATATGATATCCTAACAGAAGCTTTAAGAGCTATGTAATCTTAGTCCCATGCAATGGGAGTACACAGTCACACTAACTGCTGCTTTTCCCATAACAGGGTAGGATGTTAGATATTTTGAAGAGGAATCACCCAAAGATGTCAAGCATAACATAAGCAATAGCCATAGAACCCCTACAATGTGGAAACAGGCCATTCAGCCCAACAAGTCCACACTGCCCCTCTGAAGAACATCCCACTCAGACCCATTCACCTATGCCTGCATTTCCCATGTCTAACCTAAACATCCCTGGGCACTATGTGCAATTTAGTACAGTCAATCCACCTACTCTGCACATCTTTGGACTGTGGGAGGAAACCAGAGCACCCAGAGGAAACCCATGCAAACACAGGGAGAATGTGCAAACTCCACACAGACAGTCAGTCGCCTGAGGTTGGAATTGAACCTGGGTCCCTGGAGCTGTGAGGCAGCAGTGCTAACCACTGAGCCACCATGTCCCCCTGAATGAAGTATTTATTCAGCAACACTTCAGTCTAAGACTGCAAAAGAAAGGTCTACATGTCCTTTGCATTACATAGGGGCTGCTTGCCAGATTATCAACAGAATCTTCTGTGCCTAACTATTTTGTGGGTGCTGTTTAAAATCGGATGAACTGCTTTCTATGTAAATCTTGAGTGGTGCCAGGCTGGCTTGGGACACCACTGTGTGCATGTCCTAACTGGTCTTGGTTTGGCTTCCAGTTCCTCCCATCAGAAACCAACCCACAACGATCTATTATACCATCCTACTTTAAACTATAAAACATTCTCCTTTCTTCAAACTAATGTCGAGCTTTTTATTTTAATTGCATATGGGTAGGAAATTGAAAATTGTTTCTATTGAATTTTCATGAGTTAGCATGAGCCGGATTTGTACAAAAAAAAACTTGCCGCTTTGGAGACTCATATCGAATGGAAATATAAAATGGATGAGTATAATTTATTGTTTGTTGGTCAGCACAGACATGATGGGCCAAAGGGCTGTTTGACACTCTAATTCTGAGGCTCTACAAGCCCAGCACATTCGCCCTGCAAGCAGATTTCAGTTACGTACTTTCTGGTCTCCTGAGCTTGGTGATATATTGCTCTGTCATTCTCTCTAGGATAACCTTTAGGGTCATTGTCCTGGCCCATAGCCTCATGTTCATCTTAGTATAGTGTTATTTTTTATCTATTTCATCAGTGTCTAGGAAATGCTTCCTTTCTCTGTTTCAGCCTTGTTCCAGAACTACATTTCACAATAATACGGCACACTCTTTGTATGCTATACTGCAAAGCCTTTGCCTTGGTCCAGTTATTAAAAACTTCATCTGAAGGAGACCTATGGTCTGTTTCACTATGGCTCTATTGGATGTGTGTGCAGCATTGTATCTTCACTTGGTGTCAGTCTGAGGCTTTCATAAAGGGATCATGAGCCGTGTTTAGCAGACATGGCCCTTTTCCTTCAGCAGCCACCCCTTCTTAGCCGTGGACCTTGGTAGAGGCAGGAACCTGTGTGTTCTTTCATAGGTGAGAGTCAAGAGATCTATCCTAGACCTCCAGAATTTAGCAGCAATGCTCACGTGTAATTTGAATATTGATGGAGAGGAAATGTTTCGTGCTGACAAACTCAGCAAATGGCGATAGGGTGTTCTCAAAGCAACATGAGAGCAATTGAAGCAATAGTGGAGATTCCCACTGCCCGAACTGCTAGATTCTCCTCATCACGGGCAAAAAATATGGAGAGCTGTGCTATTGTGAAATTGACAACAGTAACATCCCAGATGCACTTATAGGTTGAGGACTGGGAGTTGCTATACAGATCCTCACTCGTTCCTTGAAACGAGCCACCAACGTAAACATTTAGGGCAACTGTGACTTTGATGTCCACGAGAATGTGATGGCCAGCCAGCACATCAGAGTGCCAGTGTTGTTCCACCAGTTGACACTGTACAGATATAATAGCAAAAGGCATCCCTAATTCATGCCTACACTGCCTTTCAGACAGTTGAAGAAAATGGCAACAAACCCTGTAGATGTGGAGTTTCATCATTGTCCTCCACCTCCTGGCTAGATCTTCACCTGCTGCTGAAGTTGCTGTTCTTGCTGACAGGGTATAATCATTGTCTACTTCTGCAACACTTTCAGATTAGTACCAAGACCACAGTAGCTCCAGTGACAATGTTTCCCTCGTGAGATCCATGACCAGATAATCTGTGGGAAATATCAGAACAATTAGGTAATCTTATTGAAGGAACTACTTCATTACAGTGAAGTCTCATGTTATGTCCCCCTCACACAGTGTGGCTTGGATGCTAAGCAAGGAGGTTGTTGTCATGCCTCCATATGGACTTCTGAGGTCTGTGACCTTATCGAATTGTAAGTTCACAACCAAAGTTTCCGTGCTATATTGGGAGTAGAGTTTTGCCAGTAATCCACCATTATAGATGCCCCCACCAACCTAAGAAAAGGTTTCTTTTGATTAGACAAGAAGTTTTGTGGAGCCTACCTCAACACTGGCAGCATATCACTCGAGCTTTTATGCCCATGCTTATGTCAATCCTCTCACTAGGTAGCTGCAAGTTGACAATTAAGGGGGGTTATTGTTTGTTAAACACCTTACAAATGCCACAGCTCACCTCATTAATATCCAGCTTCCCTTCTTATTAAGCACATCAAACAAGCTAGACACCGAGGAAGTCGACATGGATATCAGAGCTGGTTCCTGGCAGATTCAGTTCACCACTTGCTCCAAAGGATTCCCATGTTGGACACCAGGGACCAACATGTCAAGGCAGACTCCATGGGCATTGCCACACATTCCCCACATCCATGGACATTACCATCCAACAAGTACCAGCCTCTAAGAACCTTTATGACACATCTCAGAACCACTTAGAGGATGCTTCTGCATTTCAATGCTGTACCTCAGGCTGCATTGGTAACTCTCAATGAAATGTTGCAGCAAGGACATAGGGACACACCCCCAGCTAATGGTTTGGACCAGGCTCTATCTCCAGACTCTTTGTTCCCTGTCATAGAACTCACCCATTCTGAATATACCTGGATGTTCACATTACCCCTGCCTTTGTTGCCTTTGTGCTCTTTGTTCCTTCAGCCGCAGTTGCCAGGCTTTTATTACTCCTGTCTAGCTTTGCTATTTAGTGCTGAGACTAAAGCCAGGAAGCTTGTTATGTTTGTCAGCAGGCCTTAGTGCGTGGTGGGTGCAGTAGCAGAGTTAGAGTGAATGTGAGGTGTTGGAGAGGAGATGGTGGCATTTACCTTGGAAGAGTGGAGAATGTCACTGACCTTCTTGCTACAACACTGCGCTTTCTTTCAGATGGCTGAGGCTTCACTGACCCAGCTGGCAGCCTTCGACCAGGCTGGTATCATAGACTGCACTGGCAATCCTGGGGTGGGGGAGAGGAAGTGCCCGTCCACACCATTTTGTCCTCAAGGACCTCCAGATCCCTGCCCACAAAGCAGATGACAATTTCCCTTCAAGAACAGGGAGAGACCTGTGGGTGTATATATGCAAATCATTGGATGTGACAGGCAGGGGTTGAGAAAACTATTGAAAAGATCTTGTCTTTAAAATAGAACAGAGTACTAAAGCAAGCTATGCCAAATCTTTCTAACATACTGGTTAGGTCTCAACCACTGCAGTATTCTCAATTCTGGCTAATTCCCTTTAGGAAAGATGTCAGGGCCTTAGAAAGAATGCAGAAGAGATCTATTAGAATTTTGCCAGGGATAAGAAACTTGAGTCACTTGGAGAGACTGAAAAAGCTGAAGTTGATCTCCTGAGAGAAGGTAAAGAGGAGGTTTAATACAGGTTCAAAATCATGAATGATTTGAATAGCTTCTCTTCATTTCCATGGTCTCCAGTGATAGAAGTGCCTGAAAGTAAGGGATGTAAATTTAAGGTAATTTTTAAGAAAATTAGGGGCAAATTATGGAAACATTTCTTTATGCAGTGAATCACTGCAGTCTAGAATGCACTGCCTGGAAGGATGGGGAAAATAGTTTCAACAGTAACTTACAGCAGGGAATTGGAAAAGTATTTGAGGAGAGCAACATACATGTCTATGAGAACAAAGCAATAGGGTAGGATTAATTGTATAGCTCTATTAAAGAGCTGGCACAGACAGAAGAGCCAATTGGTCTCCTTCTGTCTTGCTTATCTTCATGATTCTATGAATGCATTTAGCTCATACAATTCTTTTAAAAAAAGCAGCTTATTTCTCTGGTTGCTATTTCTGCTTGACCTCTTAATAACTAACAACATCAACACTGCCTTTCTAATCTCTCAATTTAAGGAGCTGCAGAAACATTAAATTTCCTGAGAAAAGATGAAGCAAAAAAATATGAGAAATAGTAAGGAAACTGTTATGTACGTAAGACGTCATAGCTCAATGATAATTACAAGGCTACTTCAGTCATGGCCCACAGACTCACAGATTGGAGGCCAATTCTGCAGCACCATAAACAGAAAATTGCACACATGTACACACACACATTGTGCAATTGATCTGCAATTAAAAATGCACTCCCACTTTCCCTTACACCTATTTCACCATCAAGAAGTTTTTGTTTTAACTTACTGCACGTTAATTGTGTTTCTCTTCATTTACAAGTATTTCATGATAGGAAAGAATTGGAAATATTTCTGTAAGCAATTGATGTTGTAAACATAGCGTCAGAGCAGAGCCGACCAGTACTGTATCTGTCTACTGAAGCTGTAGTTCCAAGCTTGAAATTGATTTACCACAGGACTGAGAATATTCTTCATCTGAAGTAATTGTCGTGGAGGCCTGTAACTCAAAGGGTTTTGAATCAGGGCAGGACCAGAGCCAATAGTTTCATGGCAACAAGGCAAATAAAAGCATGACCCTGTGACAGTGACTAGAAGAGAGCACCAACAGCCGCCAGAATTTGGCAGCTATCTACCAGTAAACGTTGACTAAAACAGGAAAAAGAACTGGAGTTTCCTGGTTCCTGGAGCAAAGCAGATTAAATTTATCAAATGAACCATTGCTTGCCCTTTGATGATTCAAAACATATTGTAGAAAGCTCGGGAAGACAGTGAATATTTTTGCTGAAAACCTGTTCAAGTTACAAGTGCTTTTATTTTTAAGTGGTAATTTTTAAAAAAAATATCAGTTATCAACAAATTTTGAATGAACTGGATAATTGTGTGGTGTGAGCCGTTAAGTTTCAAAGCCATTTTTATTTCTTCAATCTACTCAACAATTCCCAGGAAAGTTCAATTTTAGATTTAAATGTAAAGATGATGAGATATGGGAATTCTACCTAAGATTAAACTTTATATTAATTAACCTGCAAGAAAACCTTAATTGAGACTCTGCGCTACCCTATTCCTCTGACACAACCTTCCTTCCCAACATGTGACCTTTTGCCTGTCGCTCTGCATAAGGTTTTCAGCACTCATTGTGTGACCCAGTTAGAGGACCTATAACTTATTGCTTTATATGTTATAAATCCTTTTTAAATACACAGCTGTTGGTTCTCATTTAAACTCAGAGTTCATGTGTCACATTGTCACAATAGGTTTTATTGCACCTTTGATAAGAAGGTGACATGACAAAGAAACTCATACCTTTTGGTGTGATTTTCAAGTTGTGAGGAACTGGGAGGAACCTTCGCTCCTGAGTGGAGTGAGCAGAGACAAGAACATTTCTGGATTGGAGCCCAGCACCTGGAAACCATAGAGAGGCAAGCATGTTGGTTAAAAGGCTTTGCTCGATGCTCTGGAACTTTATTTCAGTTATTTGGGAAAAAGCAACAGCACCACAAACAGCCTTCCAACCCTCAATCCTCACACATTCCCTGTCCTATCCATGAAAATTCATGGCGTATCATGCCCTGTATCTCCCCACCCCAGCCAATGTAGCCACACATACCCTCTGTTTTAGAGACATCAAACCTTTTATTGAAGCATTTGCTGAAACCAAAGTACTTTGAAAGAGCTCCTTAATTTGTTTCACATTGAGCTTCCTTCTCTATTCAAACATACTCTCCCCATCCTTGTGGCACCTTGTTTAATTTGTAATACAATTACCTAAGTAATTCCTAACACCTTTTTTGCCTAACTGCATTTAATATCTCGGTATTTTAGCATCCTATTAACAGAGTTAGGTACTCACACTCTATGCCAGCTGTCAAAAATCATATGACACCAGGTTATAGTCCGACAGGTTTATTTGAAAACACACGCATTCGGAGCCTGATTCCTTCTTCAGGTGTTAGTGAGAGAGGTAGTATCAGACACAGAATTTATAAATAAAGGGTCAAAGGTTCACACCATTGATGAGGACGTACTAAACAAATCTAAGATGCTGTTAAATCTTTAGTCAGTTAGAAGGTTTTAATTGATTAATATGTGCATGTAAATCCCCAATTCCTTTCAATTCATGGTCCTAAGAGAACTAAAAGTTTTGTCAGTATAACGAAGAGATGAAATTTCAGGTCAGACAATGCATGTTAGGTGTGAGACCCTGTTTAGAATCTGCCTGTGTTTTGGTTTGGTGTCAGACTGGTTTATTTCTAAAGTAGGAATTTATAAAACACCATATTGACTGGCTGTCTATAAATTGTGTGCTTTTTGAACAAAATAAAATGTTTCTACAAATATAAATTCACCCCAAAGATTCATGCATGTATGTGTGTGTGTGTGTGTGTGTGTGTGTGTGTGTGTGTGTGTGTGTGTGTGTGTGTGTAAGAGAGAGTGTACAGTGTGGTGGGGTCACCTATAGTGCGACATGAATCCAAGATCCTGGTTGAGGCTGTCCTCATGTGTACCGAACTCGGCTATCATCCTCTGCTTGGTGACTCTGCGTTGTTGTGTATCCCAAAGTCCGCCTTTGAGGACATTTACCTGAAGATCCACGGCCGAGTGACCTTGACCATTGAAGTGTTCCCCCACTGGGAGGAAACGTCCCTGTTTGGCGATTGTTACACGGTATCCATTCATCCGTTGTCATAGCGTCTACATAGTTTTGCCAATGTACCATGTGCACGCACACTCTCTCCCCCACGCTGATGCACTCACATACACTCTTTCTCCCCACTGAGGTACACGCACACTCTCTCTCCCCCGCTTACGCATGCGCACACACTCTCTCTCCCCCCCTCACACATGCACACCCTCGCTCCCCCCTCACATACACACACTCTCTCTCCCTTCACTCACGCATACTCTTTCTACCCACCTCACTCTCTCTCTCTCTCTCACACACACAAACACACACACACACACACACACACACACACACACACACACACAAACACACACACACACGCACACACATTCACACACATACACACGAATCTAGGGGTGAATTTATATTTGCAGATACATTTCATTTTGTGACCATCTGATGGCTTCTCCAAAGCATTCATACCCTCAACAATATCATTATTGGCAAGCAGAAGACCTTTGCCAGCAATAATTCATCAAATTTTCACAGACCAATCAGCAATCTGTTGCTTGCCAAAACTCCATTCATAGGCAGTCCCTTGGTTCCGACTTGTGTGTTTCCACTTCTATTTGGACAAGCAGCTGTATAACCATAATTTACAATGAGTGTCAGGTTGCTTGCTTTTAAAAGTGCAGCAATTCTTCAACAATCCTTGGCTTTTAAACCAGTTCTTATTCCATTTCTATCCACAATCAAAATTAGAGAAAAATCAGAAGATACAATTTTTATACCACTCATAATATCTGTGTCAAACAGTCTGCCTGTTTTTCCAAATGCTGGTGGTATTAGAAATCCTTCGTTTTCTCTGCAATTTGTTAAAGTTAAGTGCGTTATAATAAGCAAAGTTATGTTCTGTTAATGATAAAAATGTGGGATGAATTGTTATGGTACTGCATCTGCATTTTCACGCAGAGGGTGGTGCATGTATGGAATGAGCTGCCAGGGGAAGTGGTGGAGGTGGATACAATTACAACATTAAAAAGGCATCTGTATGGGTACATGAGTAGGAAGGGTTTCAAGGGATATGGGTCAAATGCAGGCAAATGGGACTAGATTAAATTGGGATATCTGGCTAGCATGGACGAGTTGGACCGAAAGGTCTGTTTCCATGCTGTATCCCTCTATGACTCCATGACTCTAAAAGGCACCTTGGACGAACTGCTATACAGTGAGATGGTGAGGTTGGGATGAATACAAGCTGGCACTGCTTAATAGAGGGATAGGATATCAGAAATGGGGCATCAGTTGGCAAATCGGTGTCTGAGCAGAGCAGACCAAACCTGCATCCTTGTTGGAGAGTTGTCTGGGTAGTCTTGGTGCTACAAAAGATGTGGCACTGAAAAGTGACATTAGTTCACCATGTACCCGAGTCATAACCATAGACCTTTAACACTTTTCTGGGAGGTGAGTGGAGGCTGAATTGAGGCCACATGACTGGCACTAGTGTGTCAGCTGCATTTACTCCACAGGTATGGATTTTGGGGACATAGGAAGCTGGCCTGGACGGCTGTGTAACACTGGTTAGTCAGCCTTGGCCATGGTTATCTCCCTCAAAACAGATATATTCGCCTTGGGGAAAACACCAGCAGTTGGGGTATAGGTGGCTTTGGTATGACCTACCTTGAGTGCTATTCTTCAGCTGCTCCTCCGGGGAAGCTGTAATGTGGGAATTCCTACTGGGAAACACTTCAACAGTGAAGATCCAGCAATGGAGAGGGGAGAAAATCCATTACCACAATTAACAAGCAAACAACAGTGAAACTGCAAAAGAAAAGGTCCATAAATAAATAAAGATTGCACTTTTTCACTGCTTCTTAAAACCCCAGGATACCCCAGAAGGTTTAGTTGTCAATGAAATACTATCTTTTCATAAAGCATGCACAAGTTAATCAGCCCTTTTTCGGTGTTGTCTGAGAAGAATCTTAATCAGGATTCAGGTCCTTTTTTTCTTTGAGCTGTAGTGTGAGATCTTCTCATTTACTTGAACAGGAGTTTCAGCTTACTATGTGATATCTAGTATCGCTGACAACGTGACACTCAGTTAGCACTGCATTGAAATGTCAGACTCTATAATGTTTTCAAATCTTCCAGTCGAACCTCAAGATTTACTATCATCTGACTTGAAAACAAAGATGTTATCAGTGAGCCAAGTTGATATGTATGCAGCAGTTAAGCCTAGAAAGAGTTTCTGGTAAATTACGGCTCCTGTCAAATTGCATTTCGAATTTTTTTCACAATCCCTGGATGCCCATTTCAGCTTAACATCATGTGCCGAACTAGTCTAAACATCTGGAAATGGCAAATAGGACATTCCTGCATAAATCTCAACATTGAATGAAACTTCTACAATTGAGAAAGGCATTTCCTGCGCTTTACATATTCAGCTGACCTCTGGCTTATTTTAATGTTTTATTATGGAAACATCCGTACCAATTTACTGGAATCTAAAAGCATCCTGACAAATTGCGTAAATGGTCAAAACAGGTCTGTGAACGTTAAATTGTGAATCAAGACGGGGGTGGGGGGAGAGGGGTAAGGCTTCAGAAAGACGGCTAAAAGGCAGTATGATTTCAATGTTAAATCACTTAAGTCACTTTTTCAGTTTGATGCCACAAGAACATTTTGGTAGACAGTACCACAATCTAATGTGCAACAAACTGCAATGTGACCAAAGCCAGTGAAAAGCAACATTGAAGGAGTTTCCAAGCACTTGGAAATTTGTAAAACTTAATTTTCAACTTTTCAAGGTCAGCTGTCAGCATCCAGTGATCGGTCATCCAGAGGGAATAAAAGGTAGTAGAATGCAGTGATACTTGGAAATGAAGGTACTGTTTGTACTGGACCTCGATTTTGAAGAATTTAAGACAAGTTCGACTAGTACCTCTCATTTGCCAGCTTTCCTGGTTTCTCCTGCTTGTTAAGGAAAACCACCCTGATGAAAGAATGGTGCAATGGGAGAAATCTAACTGAACAAGCTAAAACAATTTTAGGTGACTGAAAGTGGCAGCAGTGAATTAGCCTTGTGGAGCTGTGTGTCAATCCATGACTTACTCTCCTTTTTAATAATGTAATTTGTATATTGTCCTGCTTTGAATCAAGTAACTATTCATTTCTTTCATTCATTTTGCTGAAATTTTACTGGTTGTGGCAAAGTGTTGAGTTCATCTTATGGTGGTGGAATGGAACATCGAAGGAGAGATGGCATACCGACTGAAGAGGCTTAAGAACAGGAAGGCAGGAAATTGCAAGTTCAGTCAAGAAACAGTCTTTCTTAGATCAGTAAAGGGTTGAAAATTGATTTTAAACTGGGCTGGAGCCAAGATGGAAAAGGATCTCCACATTAATATCATCAAAATGCCTTCTCTGCTCCAGCACTGGAGATTAATAAGGCGTCAAAGGTAATACCTTAGAAAACTGCCTGTGATTGTTTCAGCGTAGTCTTGAGATTGGGGGCCAGTGGGAGTGCTGTTTTGATCAGGACAGTGATGTAGTTAAGGAACAATTAAATGGTCCAAAACATATATCAGTTTATATGGGTCACAAGCATTGCAAGAAAGCGATATAACGTAGTGCTGAATAGACAACTTACTGCTGCATTGGGCAGAGCAGCTTGATTAACTAATCTGAAGACACAACTTTAGGTCCGTCAACAGATTGTCCACCTGAGACAGATGTTATGGCTGTGCAGTGGAATAATATTTAACACAGTACAAGACATCTAAGAAACCAGTGTCATTGTAGATATGTTCTACTGCATAATATTTTAATAAAAGCATACGACATTTTGTGAAATAGTATCCAAGTTGTTGTACACCATTGCTATCAGGGCCGGAACCATTAGACCAAGTCAGGTGAACTTACAGTTTGGCAAGCCAGAGGTCCTGAAGTAATAACAAACAGCAGATCGTACAGTGGATGAGTTAGTTACGAAGTGTGTGGCAGGAAAATAAAGCTTAAGCAAAGGAGGAGGCTGATAGTGTGGTGAAGAGAGAAACACCACAATAAACTAGAAATCTGTTGAAAAGGTAAGGGAGGAAAAAAATACTTCTAGGTAAGACATGTCGTCTCATCTCTGTGTGTTTGTGTATATTTTGTAGAACTAGCCTGTTCTTTTTGTGTCTGCCTATTAGTACCATGTGGAGATATATTAGCCTTATGTGGTCTGATCCTGATCCTGGATGTTTCAAAACTGATTAATAGTTAATGAGTGTGAAATATCCCCATACATAATTGTGGTATATTAATCCAAGAATAATTTTTGATAAAGTCTATATTTTAGCTGACCTTTTTATCTTTCTTCTTGTGGCTGTAAACTGCTGCTGTTGGTAAATTGAATAAGTGTTGCAGGTATTGTGTGCCAATGTGAGCAAGCTTCCAATAACGATCTATGATATGTATGCGTTACTGTCATTGAGGTGTGTAGAAATGTAAACGTATCCGTGTCCTTGAGCTTACCTATCTCAATTTAATACTTTGGAAATTGTCACTGTAGATTCAGTGCACTTTGCGTGGAAATTTACAGCTTCCTTTCATTTGGCTAAATAGTTTAATCTTCTCAGGAGTTAATCTTGCTGCATTTCAGATGTTTGAAGAAAAGACATGAAGTAGTGGGAAAGGTAATGAATAAGATACATTTTTCAAGGTATGAACGCTGAAATTATTGAGACTTGGAGATACTTATGATGCCAGAATGTTCTGACAAACACGTGGGAATTCACATATTTAGATTGTGGAAACGGGAATGTTTGGAATGATTATGACTAATCCTGAGTTGAACCTTGTAAAGTTTAAAGATTGGAGAATTTTGTTCCTGATACAATTCTCAAAGGGAAAATGAATTGGACACTAATATTTAGAATTTTAAAAAGAACAATCTGAATTTAATACGGGGGGCTCAAACTGTTACAATGAATAAAATTTGACAGAAATCAGTTTGGAATAGAGAAGTAAAATATTAGAGAAAATTAACATTAGTCTGAAATGCTGCAGACTTGTTGCGCTGAAGGAAATAATAAAGACCTAAAAGTTACAGATCAGCTCCAAAAATGTTACAAAAATGCAAAAGTCTTGAAAATATTTGGCAGATACGCAGCTTGAACTCAGAATTGCCTTAAGGAGGAGAGGAATAAGTAAATGAGATACGGAAAAGATATGATTATCTGATCTAAGAGAAGAAAGAAAAGGTTGGCTTTTAAATGAAGGTCGAGTTTGCAGAGAGTTTTGCTTTCTAATGTTTAAAAATGTTTTTAATCATTAAATGGCACAAATTCATGGATTGGAGAATGTTTTACTCTGCCTGTTTGAGAAAAAAAGAGAAAGTAACTATTTACATGAGCAGCTTAAGATCTTGCGCCTGTGGATTAATCCATACTGCCTCAAGCAGAATGGTCCTTTTAAATGCTTTTTGTTGTCAGGTAACTGCAATGTAACAAGATTTCAGGCAACTTCAAGAATCTGATCAGAATTTTACAAATGATTGAAGCCAATGAACTAAATTAAACTCAGACTGGATTTAAACAGATTTTCTGAAAATAACAAAAAAGCATACGAGTCTCGATGGTTTCTGTGAATGTGAAAATAATGAAATTTCTTTTGAAGAGTAACAAAGAGGACATTAAGAAAACAGCATGTCAGCACAACAACTGTTATTTGAATTTAGGATATTTTTAAAATAGAAAAAGTCACAAACTATCTAACAAATTATTTTTGAGAAAATGAAATGAAAGAAAAAGCAAGAAAAATGTGGAATAATGTAGGAATATCTAATTTCTGTTTTAAAGATACTATGAAAGCATTTTTGCGTTGTTGAGCAGTAAAGTTTCTCCAGCACTCCTGAATGACACAAAATGGTAAGTAATGGGTGTCCATGTAGGATGAGAAAGGCAATAATTGACTTTGAGAATAATTCAGTTCAATAAATAAATTTAGCAGTTATTTAATTCTAACGAAAGGGGGGAATCATTGGATTTAAATATTGAAATATCGAAAATACGAACAGGAGTTGGTCATTTGGTCCTTCAAGCCTGCTGCTCAATTCAATATGATCATGGCTGATTATCCAACTCAGTGCCTTGTTCCAGCTTTAGCCCCATACCTTTTGATCCCTTTAGCCCTAAGAACTATATCTATCTTCTTCTTAAAAGTATTCAATGTTTTGGCCTCAACTGCTTTCTGTAGCAGTGAACTCCACTCGCTGGGTGAAGACATTTCTCCTAATCTCAGTCTTAAACGGCAGACACTGTATCCTAGACTGTGACTCCCTGGTCATCGGGAACATCCATCCGATGTTTACAATGTGTTGTCCTGTTAGAATTTTATAGGTTTCCATGAAATCCCCTCCCTTATTCTTCTAAACTCTAGTGAATACATTGTCCAATTAAGGTCTTGGGAATAAGAACACTTAATAAAAAAAAAATCCATTGGATGGATATAACTGAAGGGAGAGCTTGAGGGTCTTTTAAATCCATACATGATTATTTTCAAGTTGTTGAGTGAAGTGACCTATGGAAGGGAAACTTGGGGAACTCACTTCACTCACAGGCTAGTGAGGATAAACAGTGATGAAGATAAACAATGAGTGAGCAGTATGGAAACTATTGAACACTGAAAGGGTGGAAATTATTAATAATATTCAGAGAGACAACAAACTTTTGCTGGAATTGCTTCCCAAAACAAGAGATAGGCATTTAATCACAAGGACAGTAATGTAAAGTGCCCTAAGTATATACGTTGGGCCAACAATAATAAATGAAATATCATAAATGCCTGATGAGAAAGTATTGTATCAGAATGTGCAGCACAAGGTGTTAAACATAATGGGGATGAGATTACCAGATTGCTGTGACAAAAGAGCAAGTAATTTGTACGAGTAGCTTTTGTGACAAGTGCTGGATCAGGACACTAGCCTCCAGTTGGAAGTGGTGGGTGGGAAACAGTGCTACAAATCGGTACAGGATGGGCTTAAAGGAAAAGGAGAGGAGATTTAATCAATAACCCAGCCACAATACTTAAAAGGTGTTCTTCAATAGTGAGCAGTTTGGATTTGGCTTTTCTGGTGTTAGAGACATAGAATGTAAAGAGGAAAATGATGGATATTTTGACAAGAGAGAATATCAGCCAGGACTTAGAATTAAAAGAGAACCTAAATGCTGACAATACACCTGAAAGAAGAATGAAAGAACTGGAACATTGAGCCAGGGCTATGAATAAACTCATCCAGGAGAATAGGAATGTCTCAGTTGTGGCTGCCAGGAATGAAGCACGAGTTATGTATGGCTTCTGGTTGATGGAACAAGCATGTGAAGATTTGAGACTAACTTATGAGGGCAAAGTGCCTCCTGGGTTATTAAGGACTACTTGGAAACATTGGCTAAACCCAAGGACATCACTATGTCACAGTTCAGTGGTGTCCCACCAGTATGTCCTGTAGGCAACTTGTGGATGGGAAAATCTTAAGGTGAATGTTGTGTTACCTGAAATAGGTAATCATATCTTTTCCGTATCTCATTAACTTATTCCTTTTCTCCTTAAAGCAATTCTGAGTTCACACTGCATATCTGCCAAATATTTTCAAGACTTCTGGGTTTTTGTTACATTTTTAGAGATGATCTGTAACTCTTAGATCTTTATTATTTCCTTCAGTGCAACAGGTCTGCAGTGTTTCAGATTAATATTAATTCTCTCTAATATTTTACTTTTCTAAGGTCAATGTTGTGTTACCTGAAATAGGTAACACTATCTGCATGGATTAAACCCAATACTCCTTTCAAAGTTTTGCTTTACTCCTGAGAGACCTACAAGGTTTGGAGAAAGGGAATTCCAAAACATTTAAAGTTATCACAGCACTGAAATTAAAGTGAGAGAGTCACAAGAATATATGGAAAAAGAGTTATTATAACTCCCCCACTACCAGAAAATCTAGTTGAGCTAAGAGAAGAGATTGATAAATGCCAGGATTTTTATTATTAGATGGAGCAGGTAGATCGTGAAATTCTGCAGAAAATTTAGGCCGTTAAAAAAAGGTGTTGATCAGATACATTATATGTTATATGTTGATTTTAGAGAGTTCATAATCTCATTTACCTAAATAGGCAGTCAATGATTAACTGATAGTTAACTGTGTTTGTTAAGAAACAGCAATTTAGATATGACACATTAGTTAATTAGTTAAAGGAAGCATACAACAGTGACAACTGAAGATGGTTCATTGACACCAGAGAACAAAGAAACTTTTGAAAGGAATGTGTTGGTCTCAGTAAAATTATGAAGACAACATCCCGTGCGCTAGCTGAGGTGGTAAGGAACTCTTCCCCAGGTCTTCCTCCTCTTCACCTTCCATCTGAGGAAACAGCTCTCTGAGAACCACACAATGAGAACGCCCTGATGAGAATATCCCTCTGCCCTGACCAATTATGGTTATCTCATATTTCGAGATTATTTTCTCTGTGTTGATCAATTGTCCAAAACCTTTTAGCCAATTGCCATAGGACAAGTTCTCATGATACTGGGTGACCACCTTCATTTGAGAGTTAGCTTATTATTCTTTCTAAGAACAGATATTTCTTCTGAGTGAAAAAAAACACACTGATAATAATGTACGTTTCACACTTGAAAAATTATTGATGCTAACTTAATGGGCATTGTTACCTCAGCAATTTTTTTGTAATTCTTCTCCATTGTTTTCCAATACTAGAATTTTGGAAAGTTAATTACTGCACTAACAGCTAACAATAACAGCTTTTAAATGAAATCTCACACTACACGGTAAATACTGGGAATATTCAGTTTTTAAGCGACCCCATTTTCCAACATTTGAGAACTGGGAAAGTAATATTATAGTAAACCTTTGAAAATCAATCATTTCTCTTGTATTCCTCGATGCCCTGTTGATTATTGTCATCTGTAGCATAATTTATCTGGCCAGTACAAATATAGATTATACAGAAAGTTAAAACAATGAACTTCAAACTCGCAGACAGAGCATGAACAGGTTATGTCTGTGCAACAATATTCTCAACAACTGACATTAGACACAGTCAAAAGTCACACAACACAAGACTACAGTCCAACAGGTTTATTTGAAATCACAAGCTTTTGGAGCACTACTCATTCATGACTTCACCTGCCAAAGGTGCAGCACTCCGAAAGCTTGTGATTTCAAATAAACCTGTTGGACTATAACTTCTGACTTTGTCCATCACAGTCCAACGCCAGCACCTCCACATCATGACATTAGACGTAAAAAGGGTGGAGTACTACAAGCAAAAGATATCCTGGTATTGGAATGCAGAGAAAGTACAGCTTTGAAAAAGACAGTAATATAATTTTACAAAACAATTAAATGACCTAAAAACAGGGTTTTTTTTATATTGGATCCAGCCATGGCAAGAAAATAGTACAAGGAAGCCCTAAAAAAAAATTGCTGCAGTGTATAAAGAAGTCACTCCAAAGTCATGCTTCGAAATCTATTGACAGATCAATGACCTGAGACAGAGCCAAGATGGTGGGACTTCAAAGCAGTTGGTGTCATTGTGAGTTAAACCCCTTCAAAAGAGCATCTTCAAGGAATCCAGGCTTGCAATAATAATGAGTTGATCTTCTTTTCAGACACATGCATAGTGTTTGTCCTTACTCACCCTAGATTTCAATATCTGCATTTTAATTCATAACTTTATAAATTTTCACTTGTGTAACTTTCAGTAATGGTTGCGTAATTAATTAACTTTTTCTCTTATTGTAAGGACAATGCTGTGCCGTGTTTGTTTTTATGCTTGACTGCTTTCCAGAACCAACAGTTATCTCAGTGAGGGCTTTAATTCACAGTTTAATTGACAGCTCAAACAGCTTATTAAAGGATTAGCTATCTTTGATGTTGGTTTATGAATTCAAATCTGATGACTTGACTTAGCATTTTAATAAACAAAGTCTAATGGCTGAAGCAAGCCAGGAAATTTCTCAAATCATGCTACTTGCTCTGGGAAAGAAATCCAGCCTCTTTTGTCTACACACACTTTGGCACTGGAAGAATCAACTCAAATATTATGAGAGAAAACAATGTTATATCATAAAATAAGAAGTATAGCGCACATCAATAAATAATGAAAAACTAGAGTAAAACTAAATTTTATCAGTATGTATAGACAGAAAGTTTTATTGGATTAAAAGCCCTGTCAAGGCCCCATTTTGAACATTTGCATCAGAGATTTGCATTTATTAGATCTCCTTGGTGGCTCTGTATAGCCGTATTTAGTGTTCCGCCATTCATAAACTATTGGCCTCATTCCTGTTTTAAGCTCCCTTGCATAAAGGGTCACTGTCAATGAGTCAAGGTCCCGGACATTAATTTCTTTAAATGGAAAAGCTGCCTGAGAAGAAAACAAAATTATTGATGAGCCCTTAGGTTGGATGGAGGGTCAGTTTCAGGACTTTTTTGCATAGCCCCAGCACTGACCCTGAAAATGACCTTCACAAAGCCCGGAAATTGCAATGCATTTGCAGAGTGATCAGAGCAAAAATTTCAATAAAACAGAGTGCTACAGCATTGATTCACATTCACAATGCTCTACCTTACCTGAAGACCAAGTCTACCATTTGGGCATATCATAAACAGATTACCTTTTAAAAACAACACAGATTATTCACAATAAAATCCAAAAGAACCACAGATGCTGTAAATCAGAAAGAAAAACAGAAGTTGCTGGAAAAGCTCAGCAGGTCTGGCAGCATCTATGAAGAGAAATCAGAGTAAACACTTTGGCTCCGGTGAGGAAGATTCTGAGGAAGAGTCACTGGACCTGAAATATTAATTCTGATTTCTCTCCACAGATGCTGTCAGGCCTGCTGAGCTTTTCCAGTGACTTCTGCTTTTGTTACAGATTATTCACATATGTGAAAATAAATGGTGCATTTTCCCCGTGGTAAAATAAGCAGAGAGTTGCAGGTACGTGCAGAGATAAAAGGTTTTCATTCTTGGGAGAGGGTCTGGTGAAAATTTCAAAACACTAGAACTGAGTAACCTGACCCTATTCCCAATATTGATACTATTTATGATGGAGATCAGGTTCTGTTTGTGTGACTTCTAATTGAAGTATTACCCAAATGACACCTGACAATGTCATCAGATATGTATTGTATATTTAACTTCACCACAATGAGAGTCCAGTGTTGTTTTGCCCAGGCAGAGATTACTGTCCAGAAGAGATCCAGGTCAGTGTGAGGAATTTGCACTAGTTGGCTCTAAACTCCATGAGGGCTTTCAGGATGTTTGATGGGTAGCAAAGCCAAGTATGCATCTCATCATGTGGTATGTTTTCTGTCACAATCCTCCTTCGATTTATGGATCTACAAAAACTTTTTGGTCTAGTATTGCAGAGAGAAAGAAATACTTATTGATAAATTTTTGTCACTTATTGGTATAACTAGAAGAGGCTCTTTTTTTGAATAAGAAGTTGTTTATTGCATTTTAGCAAATAGTTACAGGTTACATCAATTGTATAGACAGTATTACAGAGACTTTAAAAATGACTTGGATGTTTCATATTTCAAGCTAAGATAGTTCTGTCATTAGGTCCACATGATGCTGTCACAGTGTGGGATGCTTTTATCACGCTCCTCAGTATTAACCCTTTCAGATTCTTACACCCTTATGCAACATTTCCCCTCAAGCTTTTTCTCCCATTATTAATGTTGTTTGTTGATGGACATTGTAACATTTGCCACTGCCCAATCTCTGTCCAAGTTTCTGACTTCACAAATTCTGGAAGTTTGGAGGTATCATTATTCTCCAGGAACACATCCTCTTCAGACTTAGAAGATTGATAAATCTGTGTTGAAAACATTGAGCTCAATTCTTCTCTTGATCATGGGAGGCCTGGAAGTTACTGGAAGGCACTGGAGGACCTTTAATCTCTTTGATTTTCTTTGTGTAGGATGTTCTTCCTGCTGAAATGGGCAATTTCTCCCTTTCCAATATCTGGAGGATCTTTAATTGCATTGATAATTTTCATGATGGAAAGCTGTTTTGTTACATATTCTGAATTGACAAAATTTGAAAATGTAGTGCAGACATCTTCAAATTGTGTCAGCAGATTTTCATTTTCAATCTGCCAATAAATCCAAGCTGAACTGTGCAATCCTTTTACTTCAGTTTGTTGATTAGCCTGAATGTTCTCATTTGCCCTGGGAAATTACATTATTGGTGAAATCAGCATGTTCGCCTCCTCAGCTCTGTTGTTTGTAGATTGCTTCCTGATTGACATAATCTATTCTATTGTTATTGAGAATTGTTTGTAAGAGGATGATGAAATGAAATTATCTGTTTGAGCTTAACCTCTTCTAAGTCACCTCACCATTTCCATCCAAAACCTGAATTGAATTGAATCTGTCATTACTATTTGTACACCAAAGTGTGTTACACACTGAGTTATATCAGTAGAGGAGTATGTGGTCATTGGCTATCTACATATTCATGTTTCCTCACAAACCTTGCTGATCCGCTCAGTTTGAACTCTTTCTAAGTGTTGATAGAAATGAAAAACATTTGTATCAATCCAGTATAACCTTGTTATTCCACCTTGCTGATAGTATAAAATAAATTAATTGTACCAATACAGCTAATCTCAGTGGATTATATATTCTGTTTGAGTTTTGCCATGAGTCTAGGGAACCCTATGAAATGAAGTTGTCACTTGAACAGTTATTCCAAGGATGGCCATTCCTTACAGCTTGCTCCTTAACCCATGCTTTCCTGACTGGCTGTTCATGAGTCTGTTGCTTCTCACCTTTAACTGTTTCACTCCTTCCACTATTTGAAGAAAATTGAGGAAAAGACATGCATTCGTACTCAACAATGAGAATTTGTGGTTGTGATTGAAGTATGAACAGTTTGTTTTTACTATCTGGCATCCCTCATGTTGGATCATTGCACGTAACAGTCCTTTAACGTTAAATGCTATACATCCTGGACCATGTAGTGGCACCATTGTTGAATGGAGAACATCAACCACATCTCACTATTTGACAATATAGTGACTCAACTCAATGATTAACTTGATATTCATAAGATAGAAATTGACATAAATAACCTCTTGTCAGAAAGCAAGGACTAGGCCATTTACTTTCTCCAGGAGCGCCTTAGGTTTTTCTTCTGTTGTCGACTGTTTGGCTTCATCAAGCCCTGTGTGGGCAGTGATTTAATTTTTTACTTTTCCCTGACTGTGTATGACTTCAGTAGACTTTCTGCAAGGAAGTTGTTGTGTCACAGATAAAGCACTTCTTGTGAATAGCTGAGCACTGTGCCTGTAAAGCTTCTTCGTTCCACAGTGGTGGATTTTATTTTGTGGTAATAGTTGTACTGTTGCTTTCTGCTGCTGTACTGAAGGGATTTCCTATGGTTCTGGGCAAAAAGGAGGATTCCTGCTTCCTTGCAGTTAAGGATGCCTACAGTTAAAATGGAGTATTCCCAGCTTTTCCATGGCTCCATCAGATGAATCCCTCTTATTTGCAGCAGCCTTAATAAATGATTTTCATTTTATTAATTGCTTTGCGGAAAGAATCCCACTGCCTCTGATTTGAATAAACAATTTTGCTTTAATCAAAGTTTTACAAAATAACTCCCACTATTTAAGAGCTGAATCCTGCTTTTTAACAATTTTTTTTTCTGAATGATTCTCACTCTCAGAATGATCCCTGTTCCTTCAATGATTTTGTTCCTGGATGATTTCCTTTCCCTGGGATTTGAATAAACCCTTCTTGCCTTTATTTTAATTCTCATGAAGGATCTCCCAAAATTTTCTGTGACCTTAATAAAGGCTTAGGATTCTAATCTGCCCCTTTGTCACTTTAATTGAGGCATCGAGCATCCCTGGGTCTGTGACCTTGGTTTAAATTGCTTTTGTGGCTCTTGATTTCCCTTCCTGCAGCTATATCTCATGGTGACTGTCTGTTATGGCATTGAAGCTCGACTTGAACTGTAAGCAGTTTTGTTACTTTTCACTTGCCCAGCCTGTAATATTGCACTTTTTTGTTTACTGTTTTCTCTTGTCCACCAGGGGTTACACTTTACTCACCGAATTTCTGATGTCTGTTTAATCTCCAGCTAAACTTCTCCTCAGGATTGCACCTACCAACCACCAGCATCTGTTGCAACCTATAAGGGCCTTGGAGTGGCCAACTCTAAGGAGTTCCAAACATTCTGCTGCCATTGCAATGTCTCTTGCTGGGTTCAAAACACTGTTGCCATTGCCTGCATGTTCCCCCTTGTTGAATCATGCCATGAGGGTTCCTTTTGTGAAGGTATTAAATGTCCGGTTCTTGTCCCTACGACTGAATGCGCATGAGCAGATGACTCTATCTGAACCTGGATGCTGAAAAAAATCTTCAGATCTCCACAACAGCTGGCGTGTTTTAGGAGGCAGCCAAATGCAACATGCACCAGTGCTCGCCATGTTCAATGTGCGGTCAAAACAGTCCTACACCTCTGCTCACCATGTTGTCTGTCCCATTAAACAAGCACCTATACCCTTGCAGGAACGGGAAAGCTGACTGAATTCCAGTTGGTGTCCTTTAATTTGCCTCTGAATTGGCTTGCTGCCATTTACGGGAGGGTAGCGCTCCTAACTCAGAAGCCACGTCCCCCAAAAATGACCTAAAGACGGACAGCATGGGTATATAGCATGCCAGAGAGAGGGGCCTTATTTTCGATTTTGTTCACCTCTGATCTTGGTCCTTGCAGGGATCAAGCATCCAACTCTTTGAATCAAATTGGCATTAAAGCTTGCCCACATTGTGGTTGCAAATCATACATAAATAAACATTATAATGAAGTGGCATTTACAGTACCCATAAAATCACAACCTTCATACACCTTATAATTCACCTTATACTTTATAGATTTCCACTTCACACCACTGGTAGATGGCCATTGATAGAAAAGTGCGGAATTTAGATTAAGGTGTCAAGTGTAACAAAGAACACAGGGTTAAATAGCTGATAACTGGGCTAGGAGAAAAGAAACCAGTAAGGATTGAATAGTTCAGTTTGTTGTGCAAAGTTCAGGCGCATGTGAGTAATATTTCTGGAGAAACTCTTTGTGATATACTTCCAATGGCAGTGAGCAGATTTTGTCATCTCTCTTCACTAATCTGCTAATGTATTATGAGTAGCACTCAGTTAATTCATCCATCCATACTATTCCTGGATCACAGAGCAGCAGATCTGAGCAGTTCCGTGGGTTTTAGTGGCGGGCTCGATGCACAGCATGGCTCGTCTCACTTACAGCTCTGTGTAGTCCCCACAGGAGTAGCAGCCAATATCAGCTTTCTGTTTATTGTTCCAGTACTTTAAATGGTCTTTGAGGAACATGCAAGTGATCCCCAGACTCTAGCCTTAAAGCCTGTTGTCAAGACAAATTAATTTCTGTAGAAATGCGCTATCCCTGTGATATTATCTTGAAAATGTAGGATTACCAGAGTCACTGTGCAATTGCTTTACAATGTGCCACTGGTAGGTGGAGTGAAGTGGGGGAGGGGAATGAAACTGGAACAGAAGACAAACGCAAATGTTAAATATGAAGATAACGATCTAAATTCAGACACGAGTGCAAAGATGTTATATTCACCCCACGCAGCTCAACATCTTCTCATCATTTCCTAAGACATCCTACCCCCTTGATAAGCCAAGGACAATTTAAGCAATCAAAATTCAGCGTGTGTAATTACTGCAAGTTGCACAGCTGAATTCTGTGACATGCTGTGTTGTAACGAGGTCTTAGTCTCAGGAACATGCAGAGTTATCTGATTTAAATAGAAAAGATACCTTCTTGTCAAATAATACAGTTTGCATTCCCAAATGAAGAGAATTCAAACACACTGCTTGCTGTTTAGCATACTCAAACCATTTAAAAAATAAACACAGTCTATTTTCAAAGGTATTAATATTTTGTATAACATGCCTAGTCATCTATTTTAACACAGAGCTTATCATTTTGAATAATGTCCTTCAATATCCATTTGAACACCTTTTGTGCTTAAGTGTCAAAAATAAGGACTTTTTTTTTGCCAAGCTGTTTACTTTTTGTACATTGGATCCCACAGAATTCATTTCAGATCCAATGGGCTGTATTCTTGGTGCAAGTCCCACCTGTCAGTTGGAAAATTGGAAGGAGACCCCCATCATTTCAGATGAGGAGGCTAATTAAAAACCAACACTGCTGGTAAATGGTCCTAACCATCTCTGAGCTATTCATTCTGCCTTCTAGGTTTTGGACGTGTTTTAGCCCTCTTGCACAGTTCCTCCAAGAGCTCCTGCATCTGTGTGGTGATCACCATCTGCCTCCAGCACTCCTTTTTATTTGACAGCCCAAGTTCTGTTTGTTAATTTACTTCCTATTGACACAGCTTCCAGGTCAAGTGTTTCCAAGTCACATGGACTAATATTTCCTATTATTGAGGGAAATTTCAATTGATCCCTTTCAGTTTAATACAAACCTGTGGAAGTCCTATTCAAATATTCTTAAATACAATTATAGATTCCACATACATTTTAACCTAGTTATAATTTCCTTTCTCTACTCCTTTCAAGTTAAAGATGTCAGATGGGCAATAGCGACACGAATACAAAATTGACTGAAAGATACATAAGAGAGTTTGAGTTGAATGGCTATTATTCAAACTGGAGGGAAGTATACAGTGGAGTTCATACGAGGACAACTGCTATTTCAACAAACATGAATGACTTGGAATTGGAGGTGGAGTTTTGAAAACTTAATTAGAAATTAGAAGGAAAGCAGTAATAAATTTCAAGAGATCATATACTGGCTGGTGGAATGGGCAGTTCAAATTCAACATAAAAAGTATAAGAGATAACAAGGTGTAGAGCTGGATGAACTCAGC
>NC_063345.1:63403530-63425269 GCF_021869965.1 Rhincodon typus | reverse complement strand
AGATCTAGGCCCGAAACGTCAGCTTTCCTGCTCCTCTGATGCTGCTTGGCCTGCTGAATTCATCCAGCTCTACACCTTGTTATCTCAGATTCTCCAGCATCTGCAGTTCCTACTATCTATAAAAAAGTATAAGGTCATTTTTTTTGTGAGGACAGTGAAGAGATGAAACACAAACTAAATGCAATAATTTCAAAGTGCGTGTAAGAAGCAAGAGGCTGAGGGTTTTTATGCAAAATTCTTTGAAAATGACAGGGATGGTTAACAAAGCATTTTGCAATTCCTATGTCATCCAGGACTATATAACTAGAGACATGAAATAGAACAAAATAAACAAAAATACCCAACCTATAGGAAGTGTAAGTTTGATTACAAGCAGGAGCATTGGGGAGAATTTTCTTGACTTGCCGGAGCATTTAGCAGCATGGGATGGGGAATTTAATTGGACAGAAGGCAAAAATTCAGTTTCCTGAGGTGGGTTATAGGTTTGTGCTTGAGTTCCTGGAACCTTTCAGATGGTTGGGCTATCGCAGCCTTCGCAAACCTCGTTACTTTTCATTTACATGTCCTGAATACTCATTAACACCTAAATCTGCTGGAATCACATTCACAGGTGCATTTTTGTTGGTCATAAACTGGAAACCTGAGTGTGATAAGCCTGACTATATATATATATAGGTTGTGCACATGGCAGATAGACTACATCCTCCATGCAATACAGCGGTAGAGGTGAAGCTTCTCCATGTTGATCAACTCATGGGAAGTCTCTGACGTATACAGAGATAGCATGAACTGCACATGCTAGAGTCAAAGATAACACAGTGTGGAGCTGGAGGAGCACAGCAGGCCAGACAGCATCGGAGGAACAGGAAAGTTGACGTTTCGGGTCGGGTCCCTTCTTCTGAAATGGGGAGGGGCAAGTCTTGACTTTATTCTTTCATGGGGTGAGGGCATTGCTGATTGGGCAGCATTCATTGCCCATCCCTAATTGCCCAGAGGGCATTTCAGAGTCAACCACATTGCTGTGGGTATGGAGTCACATGTAGGCCAGACCAGGTAAAGATGGCAGTTTCCTTCCCTAAAGGACATTAATGGACCAGATGGATTTTTCCTGACAATCGACAATGGATTCATGGTCATCATTAGACTGTTAATTCCATATTTTTTTTTATTGAATTCAAATTCCACCATTTCTATCACCTATCTCTATCTCTATCACCCCACCAACTTCCGCATCCAATGTATTATTCTCCACGACTTCTGCCACCTGCAATCCAATCCCACAATCAAGGAGATATTTCCCTCCCCACCCCTATTTGCCTTTCGTAGGGACCGCTCGCTCCACGACTCCCTCCTCCGCTCCACACTCTCTACTAATCCCACCACCCCCAGCACCTTTCCCTACAACCGCAGGAAGTGCTACACCTGCCTCTAATATTCCCCCCTCACCTCCATTCAAGGCACAAAACAAACCTTCCATATCAGATAGAGGTTCACCTGCGCATCCATCAACTTGGTCTGCTGTATCCGCTGCTCCCGGTGTGGCCTCCTCTACATCAATGAGATCAAGAGGAGACTCTGAAACTGTTTTGTCAAGCATCTGTGCTCTGTTCGCGACAAACAACAACACCTTCTGGTTGCCAACTATTTTAACTCCCCCTGCCACTTCCTGGGTGACATGTCCATCCTGGGCCTCCTCCAGTGTCACAATGACGCCACACACAAACTGCAGGAGCAGCACCTCCTATTCCGCCTTGGGAGCCTACGGCCCAATGGCCTAAACATGGAATTCACCAGCTTTAAAATCTCCCCAACCCCAGCCTCATTTCATGTCCAACCCTCCCTCCCATCCCCGCCTCCTTGACATGACAAAACCTGTCCATCTTCTCTCCCGCCTATCCGCCACACCCATCCCACTAACCTATCACCATCCCACCTACATTCCCCAGCCCCACTCCTCCTCTCTCTATATATTTCTGAGCTCCCTTCCCCTTCCCCATTTCTGAAGAAGGGTCCTGACCCGAAAGGTCAACTCATCCTCTGATGCTGTCTGGTCTGCTGTGTTCCTCCAGCTCCATATTGTGTTATCTCAGTTGTATACAGTCTGGCTGTTGAAAGGTTATAGTGTTAAGAGTGAAGCCTGACCAGGTGAAGCAGCAACACATTTCTGTCACTAACAAACCTGGAACAAAAACAAAGTTATTGGAAAAGCTCAGCAGGTCTGGCGGCATCTGTGAAGGGAAAACAGAGTTAACGTTTCGGGTCAAACAAACCTGACCAGGTTAGGTAAGCAGGGCTGAAATCAAAAGGGAGCTTAACTCAAGAGTTTCTCTGCGGTTGTGTCCTTGATCCTGTGCAAGCCTTTAGTAAAACGCCATCAAATATTTATAATCTCCTAATTCTGATGAGTTGTCTGTGAGCTGATGATGCAGGAGTGTTGCAGTTCCATTACTATAAGTGTGAATCCTGGCAGATGTGTGTGAGGCTGTACCATTATGGTGCAAGTAGTGTGACATTAGTATCTGCAGTGAATTGACATTCATTCTTTGCAAATGAAGCATTTGAAGGAGATACATGGTACCCAATATTGTGGGCAATGATCTTCCGCCACCCTTACAATGCTGGCACACACACATAGGTGCATAAAGCATTGAGTAGACAGTGGGACTGAACCTGGCCGAGTCGATCCTTTGGCAGCCCTGAGCCCAGGTTCTCTTGAACCAGGCCATGACCTCCATGTCCAGGCTACTTTTGTCAGTCAGGATGGCGTCCATCCATTGGGAAAGGAACTTGTCTTCTCTCACGGACAGCCTTCAGGAGAACATCCATGGAGCTGTCCTTAAAGCATGGCGCTGTGTTTTTCCTGGTCTCTGACACCTCCAGGGGTTGGCTGGACGTGATCAGCCGATGTTGCTGGGTTCCAGGGTGTGAATTACCATCTGGGTGCTGTGAAATTTGACACACGGATGCTGGAAGTTGGACGTTCCGAGTGGGGACCAGAATGATGTGTTCACACAGATCACAATTTTGACATTTTAGCCGTGCATGTGCGCAGAGCTTAAAACATTGTTATTGTGCAATAA
Organism: Rhincodon typus; assembly: GCF_021869965.1. NCBI lineage: Eukaryota > Metazoa > Chordata > Chondrichthyes > Orectolobiformes > Rhincodontidae > Rhincodon > Rhincodon typus. The sequence continues at coordinate 63,422,189 of NC_063345.1, read as the reverse complement.
AACACAAGTGGAAGTACCTCCTGTCATTTGGCTCGCCTCAACACTTAGAGTAGCATTGGTCTGATTGGTTGGTGAATAAAAAGTCAAGGATAGCCCTGAAAAAGGCTTGGACAAATATTTGAAGCAAACATGGCAGGGACATGAGGAACGTGCAAGGAAGCAAATTGTCCAAAGTGTGAGCTACTGCTGACTTGATGGACCAAATAGCCTCAATCTATTCTATATTATTCCATGATTCTCTGGTATATTGGAATAATTACCCAACTGTCTCACACTGACAGCGGAAAAATTACACCTCATGCATTCAGCGGTATTTGTGTTTATGATGCCTCAATATGGTACACTCTGAACCACATCTCTGATACTGAAAAAATATTATAAGTATTAACCCTCATTTCACCAGAACAAAATTATTCTTCCTAACTTTTAGAAACTTTTTTTTCTGCTTTTGCCTCTTTCCGTTGACCTCATCTATATCTCCTATTGTTTACTTTACCTCTTGGTTCAGTGATTTAAAAGTAATTTATATTCCTGTCTTTGGATTTCTAGGTTTGCAGTCTGCAAGTTCCAGTGAGAATCACAATAGGACTTTTGAGGCATGTCTTGCTCACAGGCACCATGGGAAAGATTTTTAATGTGAGACTCTTGGATCTGAACCCATGCATACCTGTATAACTCACACTAAGCTGTTTTTAATTGCTCATGTCCTAATTGGTTAAGAGGTGAGGTTGGCATCCAATCGATGGTGCTCAGCATCTGCAGAAGATAGGAGCTGCCTCTCCCTGCAGTCAGCAAACAAAGGCAAGTTGTATTCAATATAGATGCCAACCACTGCCTTGGCATTTAGAGCAGGCAGCTTCTCCGACTGGCTGGAACAGAAAGGCATCAAATGGAATACAAACTGGCAAAACTGAGGGACTGCACAGGATCCCAACAGTCCGATGACTTTAACTTTTCAGAAAAAGCCTTTACTGCCACCCCACAGCAAACCTGATAGCTGCACGTCAATGTTTATCAGACTGCTCACCGAATTCACCATCAAAAGCTGCATGCCACCATCCCAGATGCTCTAAAAGGTGTTTGATTGATTATTAATTAGAGGTGAGCCTGCTGCCTCTTCTAACAACTTCCCCACCAGGACCTTGAAAATGAAAGGGTGTCCCGAAGGCATCAGGATTCAGAGAAGGGTCCCAGACTGCGTTCACTCACACTTGGTCCCAGTTCCACCAGTATTTAAAATCCAAGCCCCTCAGGCACTCTGCAGTGGGTCAATTGCCTGTTCAGTTGAAATACTGAAGAGCCAGTGACCTGTCTCTGGGCACATGTGTGTGAATTGAATGCTGAAAACCTTTTCTATGTTGCTGGGAGCCAAATATAGGCCAATGTGTTTTTTTATGCTTCCAATTTGGAGAAAGGTCTTGGAAAAAACAATTTAGAACCAATTAAATAGTTTTGAAATAAATTAGTTACTGAGACTAGAGGGTTTGAGTTACAAGGAAAGGCTGGATAGGCTAGGACCTTATTTTCCCTGGAGCTTGGGAGGCTGAGGGGTGATCTTATAGAGGTTTATAAAATCATGAGAGGTACAGATAAGGTGAATAGCAGAGGTCTTTTCCCCAGGGTAGGGGAGTCCAAAACTAGAGGGCATCAGTTTAAGGTGAGAGGAGAAAGATTTAAAAGGGACCTGAGGAGCAACTTTTTCACACAGAAGGCGGTGCATATATGGAACAAGCTGCCAGAGGAAGTAATAGAGGCGAATACAAATGCAACATTTAGAAGACATTTGGACAGGTACATAGTTAGGAAAGGTTTTGTGGGATATCAGCCAAATGCAGGCAAGTGAGACTAATTCAGTTTAGGAAACCTGTTTAGCTTGGATTAGTTGGGCCAAAGGGTCTGTTTCTCTGCTGTATGACTGTGATTCTAGCTAATGCAGTGTAAGGAAACACAGAAGACAATTGATGCACAGTAAGGTCACGCAAAAAGGAACAATGAATAGGTAAGAACAACAAACTTTGCTTTAACTGGCACCTTATCAATTGGCATTCTTGATAAAGCGGCAAAAATTATACACTTCAAATACCATGAAGTACCATGATGTCTGAGTATTTCTTTTACCTAAAATCTTCCTTTATTTCAATCATAAGCCATGTCCATCTTTTGCAAGTTTATGCATTTTTGGTAGCCCAAGTTCACTTCCTTTTGTCCACAACTGGCTTCTGGCTCTTCAGAAAAGTCGCATGTCAAAATACAGCCTTGTGAAGGTCCTTTTGGTGCTTGTTCTTGCAGATGATGTGTCGCAAATGGTTTAGGGTACTGCAGCAGTCATTCTTGCTGATTGTGATCTTTTTACAGGGTTTTGCTGGCTTGTATGGACCTGTTCGCTTTTTCAGGATGACCACCACTCCTTTCCCATCAGCTGCTGGCTCTACACCTACAGTTGTTATCACTGCTCATCAATTGTTCCAGTATAGCAACATCCCATTAACATACCCTGGCAAAGACGTGTTTAAAATTGGCAAAGGCAAATTCAACAAAACAGATCTCCCTCACTTGCAATCTTCTCCAGTCTAGGAGAAGGAACATAGACAGAAAGAATCACGCAGCAGAGAGAAAACTCAAGCTTCTTGTGGCAGAGAGATGAGAGATCTTATCTGGCAGCTTCAACTCCAAAAACCTAATTTTAACAAATGAAAGCAAAAACTAAAACCCTGAGTCTGTGTGAGCCTAACTCCACTCATTCATGTTTCTTTTGTCTAATTTTTATGAAATTAATGCTATTTACTCTGCTTTTCCTGAAGTAGACACCTCAACATCAGATTTACAATATAACAGAGCAAATCCTTCTTAAAAACACATATGGTAACTTAAAATAAACATCATTGAGCTGGCTATTGCTGTGTAAGTGCCACCTGGTAGCACTGTCAATAACACCTAGTTAAAAAGCAATTCTGGAGAAATTAGTAGGGCTGAGATGCAAAAAAAGTTGCTTGGTCTGATGCCTGTATCATAGCATTTTAAAAGTGGTAGCAGCTTTAATAATAGATGAATTGGTTTAAATCTTCTGGAATTTCTTAGATTGAAGAACAGTTCACACGGATTTGAAGGTAACAAACATATCCATTCTATTTATAAGTAATAATAACACCCCATTAGCCTATCAATAGTTGGCAAAAGATTGTAATCTATTAAAAAAAATGAAAGAACTGCGGATGCTGTAAATCAGGAACACAAACAAAATTGCAGGAGAAGCCCAGCAGGTCTGGCAGCATCTGTGAAGGAAAAAAACACAGTTAACGTTTCGGGTTTGTGTGTGTGTGTGTGTGTTGTGCAGTAATAGGCGACTTTTGTAAATCTTATTATGATTTGCAATACTCAGCATGGATTAATGAAAGGGAAACCATGTTTGATAAGTCCATTACTGTTCTTGAGAATCTAACTGGCAAAATGGATAGAGGGAACTCGTCAATATAGTGTGTTTGGATTTTTTTTAAAAAATTCAATAAAATGTCACACAAATCCAGGCAGACTGGTTGCCAGGATAGTTGGACTTTCTTTTCAGAGTAGGTTGTGGAGACTGGGTCTATATTCTCTAGGATTTGGGAGAATTGGAGATGATTTCATTAAGGCATACAACACTTTTACAGGAATCATAAAGGTAGATGCACAAAGGCTGTTTCCCTTGGCCAGGGAGAATCTCAAATCAGGCAGCATAGTGTGACAACACAAGGTAGGCTATTTCAGACTTAGATAAAAGGAATTTCTTGACTTAGAGGAAGGTGAAACCTTGGAATTCTCTTTACCCCAGAGAACTTGAAAAGTCAATCATTGAGTAAGTTCAAGAAAGATATCAATATATTTCTAGATTTTAAAGATATCAAGGAATTTGGGAGACCATGGGGAAAAAAAAGAGGTGTTGAGGTAGAAGACTGGCAATGATCTAATTAGAATTAGCTTTAATGTCAAATGTAATCATATAAGTACAGTGAAGTTTACAAGTCACCACTAATGGCTCTATCTTAAGTACCAGGTACCTAGGTACAGATTTTTAAGTACAAATTCTCAGGTGAAAAAATAGAAAGATTGAGAAATAAAAAGTCTAGCAATAAATTAGAAAAATAGAGAAATAAGAGTTCAGAATAACAGAACTTCCAAACCAAACCGGGCTTCACCTCAAGACCAGGAGAACCAAGAGTCAGGTCCAGGCTGAGAACTTGATTTTAAGTCCACAGAGACCTAGAGTGTGACTCCACACTGAGGCCAGGAGTTGGTGCTGGCTTTCACCCCATCGATGCTGCCCAAGGAAGGCATTGAATGGAGGAACAAGTTTGAAGGATAAAATAAACTACTCCTGCTTCGTATTGCTGAGGGGCTACAAGGCAAAGTTAAGATCCAAAGAAGTTGAGGTAATATGTTATATTATAGAGTGAGGATTGGTTAATAGACAATGGGACATTTTCATATGGCAGACTGCAACTAACCTGGTTCCAAAAGGATGAAGACGAGCGTAATTTATTTACAATTTATGTTGGTGACTGAGATGAGGGAATTGAATGTGATATATCCTAACTTTCTGATGATCCAAAGTTAAGTTTGAAAGTAAGTGGTGAAGAGGATGCAAACAGCTGCAAAAGGATTATTAACATGAACATGGCAGATGGAATACAATGTGACAAACAGTGAAGTTATCAATTTTGATAGGAAAAGTTAAGTCAGATTTTAATTTTTGAACGATTACCCCTCGGAAGTGTGATGTCAAAAGGGGCGGTGGGGTGGCTATGGGAATGGTTGACTATAAAACAGGACTCCATGCAAGCAGCACCATGATCAGTGGCTTCATGGCCCAGTCACAAATTCATCAATGATGACTGAGACATCAGACAGCCTAATGGATCAAATCCTGTGTTCCTCAAAGGCTACAACACAAAATTAAGACCCAAAGGAATCAGGTTTGATATTATGGCATTGTTAATAAAAATTAATATCTATTTAAGGGTGTCCCCACATTTCCACTGAGATTTTCTTCATGACAGGAGAGGCTGACACGAGTATCAGGCCCGCTCAATTAAACCTGGTGAGCCCTGTTGTCGAGCAAGTGGGGGGCGATGCCTTTTATTGTAGGGCCCCTGCACCAATTGAGGGCACCTGTCAAGCTAATTTGCACCCACATTTCCCATCATCCACTGCCCCATTCACCCCAGTCCCACAGCCCCATCACCAAGGCCTGCCTGACAGGCCCGAGCAAGACCCAGACTTACCTTCAAGGACAGTTCCATCGCAGCTTGCTCCCTCTGAGATTCACAGAAGCTCAAACTCAACCCTATGAGCCAATAGCCACTCAATGGGTGTGGAGTGAGCCTAGCCTGCAAGGAGGTTGATCCCATCCTAGGCAATAAAATGCATCCTGATCAGAGCCTAAGATATGTTTGCATTCAGAGACATCTGAGTGTTTTTGCACATGCATCACAGAAAATGATCAGGTGCACACAACAAGCAATTAAACAATAAATAATTTAAAAAAAGCTTTTATTACGAAAGGAGTGGAGTATAACATTAAAGATCTCTCATTAAAATTGCACAGGACAGTGATGAGGCTAAACCTGGATTGTCATGTGCAGTTTTGGTCTCCTAACCTGAGAAAGGACATAGTTGCCCCTGGCAGAAGTTGGCTAGGCTGGTTCCTAGAAATCAATTATTGTCCCATGGAGAACGATTGAGTAGACTACACCCAAATTCCCTGGAGTTTTGAAGAATGAGAAATCATCGGACTGCAACATAAAATTCTTAAGGGTCTCTCCAGGGTCAACATTTAGAAAATGATACACGTTAGCTGGGGAAGCTAGTAAACAATGCGACAGAATAGGGGGTCAGTCATTTAGGATTGAGAGGGGGAGGAATTTGTTCCCCTAAAAGGTCGTGGCGATCTGTTGGTGCTCAGTCATTGGGTATGGTCAAGGTGGCAGTTATTCGATTTTTCTTTTTAATTGATGGATGTGATGATAGTACAGGAAGGTAGAACAGAAGGAGGTGATTAGACATGGTCCAGTTAAATGGTGGAACAGGCTCAAAGGGTCAAAAACTTACTGCAGCTCTGAGTTAAGGATTCCAGAAAAATGTCTTTACCAAGAGAAATGTCAAACTTGTTCCCGACAGGATAAGTAGAAAGGTAAATAGTGCAGATGCCTTTAAGGGGATGCTAAATAAATACATGAAAGAGGATTGAAAAAATGATGTAAAGATGTGATGAGATGAAGCAGAAACGGAGGAGACTCATGTCAAGTATATACAATTATGCAGATCATTCAGGTCAGATGCCCTATTCTTTGTTGTAAGTTCGATGTGATTCTTGGTAAGTTAACAATATTTTAATTTACAAAGTAATAAATCATAACAAAATAAATATCAACTTCACTATTGTTTATAATTGTCAAACGGCAAACACTATTTAATGTATGACCCTGTTTGGAGTCTTTACAAGACTCATTTGTCAATGACATTTGTCCAGGTTTGCTAGCATTCAAAGTTTCCACAATAATGTCACCAGACTGGCTGCCTCTGGTCTGACTCCTGTGGGCCAATCACCTGCTTCAATGTTATAAATTCTGTGTAATTCTATGCGAAATGTTTGCAACGCCCAAAACAAATCATTCTCTGCATTATTTGCAGTGATGGCATTAAAACAGACTGGGGTACAACTCCATTTAAACCACAGTGCAACAAAGTTGGCTACGACTAATACAAGAAGAAAGGGCTGTTGGCTGTTAGCATCTGAGTAAAATACACATGCTTACTTGGTCGTCAGCCCTTTTAATTCCACAAAGAATCACAAAACACCGAGAAGTGTTATTGCAATTGCAAATTATTTTTTTAATTGTCTGGACTGAAAAAATTCACAACCATAATTAGGGACTCTGCATGTTTGCAGAGTTAAAGGCAAACTCAGATTGGGACACTTTTCTTTGGAACTAGTGGACTTAGCCAAGCAAGCTGAAGGCCGTATCTTTCTCTGAGTTAAAAGCCTCTATCCTGTCAGTTCAGAGAAGTTCTGAGGGCGGTTAAGACGTAAAACCATGAGCCTATCTGCTAACTCTGGTGGTTTAAGTGGATGTTGAAAAATCCGATGGCGCTCTGTCATTCAGAGTAAAGTATTTTTCCCATGTTCTGACCAATATTATCCAGTCAATCAACACCGTTGAATAAAAAAGCCTGAATTACTAGTCACTCATCTCAGTGTGGTCCATGGGACTACACCGCGTACAAAATGGCAGTTGAATTTACCCACATAACAACAGTGTCTGTTCAAGGGTCCTCACTCAGGTAAAGAACTTTGACAGATAATCGTTAAAGAGAAATAGTCTGTTCCCTTCAGCATGACTGATTTGATTCAACCCAGCAATAATCAGGTTTGATTTTGCTGCTGCTTCTTGTAACAAGGGGAAAATTGCCCTGTTTAATAGGGAACATCAATGCTTACTGGGAGTAAACAAGTTTGCAACTGGACAAGTCTTCACCTGTACTATCGCCTCCAACAGGAATTGAAGTTCGGTGGGAGGCAATGGGGGAGGGGCTAATTTCAGGCCCTTGTCTTGTTTGTCAATCAATATAATGGTTTGTGTCGGTATTTGACAACAAAACTGTCATGTTCAGCAAAGTCAACTTCATTTGCAGCTCCCAGCCTGATGTTTAGTCTGTGAATAAAACAGAAAAATTAGCCTGCCAAACTCAGAAACTCAGATTCTGCAAGACTCTGTAAGTTGAATTGAGACCCTGTATTAGAGGAACGGGTTAGCTATGGTTCAGTTGTTCATTTCCTGTTTGAACGAGTGACTGATCCTCTGAGCAACCCAGAGAGGTATTGCTTCAATTGGAGTGGGGCTAGATAGGTTGTTCTCAGGCTGTGGTTAAGTACAAAAGGAAATTACTCGTGAGTCGCACACGATTTGAGGCCAAGGAAACTAGGGAAATGACCAATCACAAGTTTTCAGGAACTTATCAGTCCCCTTCATGGAACCTACACTGCATGACAAGTCAAGCGCTTGGAAGATTGATACAGTACGTTGATAATTCACCTCGCTGCGGGTTGTGAGAATTCACCTTCATTCTTTGTTCAAATCTCACTGACCCATGAAAACAAAGACTTTCTATTTTCTTTTTACACCACCTAAAAGGAGGATCCAACTTTTCCACACATTTTTCTGGAGAAGACATGGAGACATATTTTATTCACTGCCACTGAACAGGTTGACCCATTAACCAGGGTTTTGATTTTTCCACTTACTTTGTTCACGTCGTTGTCCAGAATGCGCTGCCTGAATGGTCAGAGGAATCAGTTTCAATGGCAACTCACAAAAGGAATTTGGAAAAGTACTGGAAGGCAATGAAAATGTGCGAGGCCAATGGGAAAGAGCAGGTGAGTGGAATTATTTGGATAGCTTGGCCAAAGGGCTGATATGGACACAATGGGCCGAACGGCCTACTTCCAATCTGTAACATTTTATTATTGCATGATTAAAGCACAAGTGTTACTTATGTTCAACCTACATAAATCCTACCAAAAGCATATTCTGAAAAGAACTCCTCCAATAAATAAAAATACTGCAACAGTTTTATTCCCTTTTGAAAGTTGAAGCCATGCATTTAGATTTATATAACTGAAGTATTTGAACATGCGCAAAATATTCTGTGTGGTTTAAAATTGAATGTGCCCACCTTTTGAGTGTTTTTCATTCAGACTCTAGACTTTGCCAAGCAAGCTGAAGGCTGCACCTTTCCCTGAGTTAAAAGCCTCTATCCTGTCAGTACAAGGAAGTTCTGAGGGAGGTTAAGATGTAAAATCGTGAGCCTAACTGCTTGAGCCAGTGGTTTAAGTGGATGCTAAAAATCCCATGGCACTACTTCATTCAGAGCAGAGTGTTTTCTTTCCCCCTTGTGTCCTGGTCAATATTCACCTCTCGCTCAATATTGTCAAATGAAAAAAGACAGAATTACTAGTCATTTATTTCAGCATTGTCAATGGGACTATACCGTTGGCAAAGTAGTTGCTGGATTTACCCATAAAACAGCAGCAACTGCTCAAGGGAATTCACTCAGGTAAAGAATTTTGACAGACGTGGAGACACCTGAATTTCTTTTTAGCCCGTTAGTGAAACCACTGGACTATGTGACTCTGAAACATATGATTCATGAATATTAGCAAAATAAAATTAGGTATGTCCTCCAATTTTTAATTAAAAATAACCTTTCTCACTCAGATCTCGATTGGCACCACATCATTTCCTAGAGGTGATGAGCCTTGAGTCCTGCTGATCAAGGCACAAAGTTATTTTGAACACCCTTTCCTCTGTTTCCTTGCCCCACATCCCAGGTCCTGTGCTGTATCGACTGCTCCCAGCACAGCTGAACCATTTTTAAACAATCACACTTCTCTTCAACACCCCACCTAGGTTGTTAGGTCTCTCTCGGCTTATCATCAGCACTTGTTTGTTTAAACCTTTTCACTCAATCTCTCTGTCTCTCTCTTTCTGTCTTTCTCTCTCTCTGGGCCCCATTTCCAGGTACTCTATTCGGCCTCCACCACTCGCACTCCTCCAACCCCATCCCATCATCAGCATACATTCCACCCATTCCCAGCTACCTTCAGTTCTGACAAGTGTCAGTGCACTCAAAATATTAACTCTATTTTCTCTCTACCAATGCTGCCTGACCTGCTGAGTTTCTCCAGCAACCTTTGTTTTTGTTTCAGATTCCCAGCATCCGCAGTTCTTTATATCTATTACAAAATTATTTGAATCACCAGTCATGTGTTTACCAGAAAGAAAGACAGGGTGGGGTGGTGAAAACATTAACACCGTGCCTTTAACATGGTAGAATGACCTGAGATGCTTTACATGCGCATAATTAGACAAAATTTGACTCCAGGCCATACACAGAGCTAACAAGGTGCGCAGCTGGATGAACACAGCAGGCCAAGCAGCATCAGGGTCTGCAAGCACCTTCTTCAGGGTCTAGGCCCGAAACGTCAGCCTTCCTGCTCCTCTGATGCTGCTTGGCCTGCTGTGTTCATCCAGCTCTACACCTTGTTATCTCAGATTCTCCAGCATCTGCAGTTCCTACTATCTCTGAACCTATCTTTGCAACAGCTTAACATTTAAAAGGACGATTTCTCATTTGAGAATCTTCATTTTGGGTGAGGGTTTTTTTTGTCTTTCATGTCACTGAGGGGTGCTGGCCGGAGAGAAATGTTCGAAAGCTCAGATCCACTAACCAGTCAGACTTGGGCTTAATGGAAAATTGCTCTGTGTTGGAGGAGCCTGTTGCTGCAAAGTCGTCAGTGAGAAAAAATGCCTGCTGCCTAACATGACTGATGACAACCACTTCATGAGAGATAAATCACACCATGTTACTGAGAAAATCCAAGCTGTACTTTGGAGAAAGTACAGGAAATTATGGAATTGTGCACTACAGAAGGAGGACATTCAGCCCATCTTGCCTGTGTGAGCTATTTGAGAAAGTTACATAATTAATCATTTTTTCCTGCGTAGCTTTTCTTTCCCTTTTCAATCATGTGCAATTCTGTTTTGAAGATAAGCGTTGTAGCTTCTTCCAACACCCAGAACATAATCATTCACTGTCTTTTGAAACCAAATTCACTTTATTTTCTGAAGAAGGGTCTCGACCCAAAACGTCAGCTTTCCTGTTCCTCTCATGCTGCTTGGCCTGCTGTGTTCATCCAGCTCTACACCTTGTTATCCCTTTATCTCACCCTCTTTTGAGAATTATCTTAGATCTGTATTCTGCAGTAACTGCTCCTGCTACCGACAGCTTGTCCTTGCCAACTTTATCCAAACTTGCATGATATTGAACAGCTCTATCAAGCATTCTCTTGATAGTCCCACTCTGCTCCCAAGAAAAACGTCCCAGCTTCTTTGGTTTAACTGAAGCGTCTAACTCCTCCTACACCCTGTAATCAATGTCTTCTGGGAAGAATAAACATTTCAATTTCACAGCAAAATTGCAACATGAATAGCCAAACAAAAAGTCCATTTGTGAATGGCTGAGAAAAAGGGGGAATTTCGAAGAAGTTTACAGACAAGTTGTGTAAATCAGTTGGTGAAAAGAACTGGAAATGTCCTGCCTAAAGCCTCTATCATTCTAGACAAGTTGTTGTTTGTATATAACCACCCTCCCGTTTATGGAAGGATTCACAGGTGGTGAACGGCTTGACAGACTGCAAGATGAGTGTTTCTTCCTTGGGTAATGCCACCTGCATTAACATAAGAACATACGAAATAGGAGCAGGACTAGGCTATCTGGTCCATAGAGCCTGCTCTGCCACTCAATAAGACTCTGCTCTACTTACCTGCCCGCTCACCATAAACTTAATTCCTTTACTGTTCAAAATGTGTCTATCTTTGCCTTAAAATCATTTAAGGAGGTAGCCTCAACTGTTTCACTGGGCAGGGAATTCCACTGATTCAGAACCCTTTGGGTGAAGAAGTTCCTCTGCAACTCAGTCCTAAATCTGCACCCCCCCCCCGCCTCATTTTGAGGCTATGCCCTTCATTCGAGTTTCATCCGCCAATGGAAACAACCTCCCTGCTTCTATCTCATCTACTCTCTTCGTAACTTTATATGTTTCTATAAGATACCCCCTCATTCTTCTGAATTCCAATGAGCATAATCCCAGTCCACTCAATCTCACCTCATAAGCCAACCCTCTCAACGCTGGAATCAACATCTTCTGTACCCCCTCCAGTGCCAGTATATCCTCTCAAAGTAAGGAGACCAAAACTGTAGACTGTACTCCAGGTGTGGCCTCACCAATAGCCTATACAGCTGGAGCATAACCTCCCTATTTTTAACTCTATCCCTCCAGCAATGAAGGACAATATTCCATTTGCCTCCTTAATTCCTTCTGGCACCTGCAAACCAACAGGCTGTGGGAGACCATTAAAACCCTCCAGGCAAGTCTTTTCATCCTGTATTCTGGATAGTTTTAATGGTCTCCCGCAGCCTGTCCATTCAGGGGACCCTCTCCCACTCCATGAGTTACCACTGAATCACAGCTACGGCAGAGCCAAACTTCCAGTACCTACTTGCCAGGACAGACTAGAGCAAAGATCACATCCCGCACCTTCTGACTCAAAGTCCTGGTACTAAATTAAAGACTCACTCCATCAATATCAGGCACGTATGAATACCTTAACAATGCTAATTTGATGATTGTAGTGATTGTAATGAGGTCAGTCAGATGGACCCTCATAGAATATGAGTTCCCTGATTGGGGCCGTTAATCTGGTCCAATTAGGGAGCCCTGGCTGACAGAAATACACGTGTGTGTCGGAGGTTCTGTTCACTCTGAGAGATGGCTCTGAGGAAGCTGGATCAGTGTCAAGGTCTCTCCATGTGTAAATAAAGCATGACTTGGTGATGGCCCCTGTGGAGTTATTTCAGTGTTCATATGAACTTCCACCTCGCTTCGATTGAATTGAAGCGGTGGCTCACAAAGCCAATTGAATTCCTGTTCCAAACAACCTGTCAGTCATTGTAATAATCACACAAAAATGACCAACAAATTGGCATTCATTACCCACAGTGCTGTTCAGCCAGACTGCGCTTAGTATCTTCAGTGTGTTATGAAAGCTACAGGGGTGATTCTATAAACATCTCAACTGAGTCCATCAGATTTCACTTCACCCAGTAGATGTCAGGGTTCTTGGTGCACAGGGAGCTTTTCTTTAACCAGGAAAGGACAAGGGTGATTTGCTGCAGCTCTTTCCTATGTAGATAATTCTCTGAAGTACACTGTTGTAAAATATCACACTTGAGGTAAAAAGCACAGAGTAGACATTCCCTGAAGCAGAATAGCCTGAGACATCAGCACTAATTGGCTTTAATTAATCGACTGCAACTGGCTCTGTGTGATCAGTCAAGCCACTGTTAGTGCCAGAAGGTATTGGGGCCTCTTGTGGTGAAGTGATAGTGGCTCTACCTCTGAGCCAGGAGGTCTGAGGTCAAGTCCCACCTGCTCCAGAGGTGTGGAATTACATCTCTGAACAGGTCAATTAGAAAATATCAGAAGTCAGGTTGTTTGCCAATGATTGTACAATGTCCAGCACAATCTGTAACTCCTGATACTGAAACTCAAATCCAGCAAGATCTGGACACTAACTAGGCTTGGGCTGTCAAGTGGCAAATAATGCCAGGCAATGACCATCTCCAATAGGAGAGAATCTGACCATCACCCCTTTACGTTCAATGGTGTTGCCATTACTGAATCCCCACCCCCCATATCAACATCCTGGGGGTTACCATTGACTGTAAACTGAACTGAATTAGTCCTATAAATATAGTGGCTTCAAGGGCAGGTCAGAGACTGGGAATACTGAAGAAAGAAACTCACCTCTGGGCTCCCCAAAGCCACTTCCTCATCTTCAAGGCACAGGTCAGGAGTGTGATGGAATACTCCCCTCTTGCCCAGACAAGTGCAGCTCCAACAACACTCAAGAAGCTTGCCACCATCCAGAACAGCCCACTTGCTTGGCACTACAAACATCCACACCCTCCACCACTGATGCTCAGTAGCAGCAATGTATATCATCCCAAAGATGCACAGCAGAAATTCACCAAGGCTTCTTAGACAGCGCCTTCCAAACCTATGACCATTTCCATCGAGAATGACAAGGGCAGCAGATACATGGGAACACCATCACCTGCAAGTTCCCCTCTGAGCTGCACACCATCCTAACCTGAAAATGCATCACCGTTCCTTCACTGTTACTGGGTCAAAATCCTGGAACTCCCTCCCTAAGGGCATTGTGGATCTACCCACAGCACATGGACTGCAGCAGTTCAAGAAAGCAGCTCTTCTCAAGGGCAACTAGGGGCAGAAAATAAATTCTGGCCCAGCCAGCGATGCCCTGTCTCATCAAGGAATTTTTTAAAAATGAACAATACAGATCTGCTTTCTTGGTAATTGAAACATAAACACTCGTAATTGCATTCTTATTGTGTTTGTTTTTCTCGCTGAATATTTTCTTTATTGCTAATCTGTGGGCAATTGAGCACAAAAGCAAAATGCTTCAGCCATTGAAATTGGAAATAAAGAATAGAAACGCTGGAAACAGCAGATCAGACAACAGAAGAGACAACAATCAGAGAGACAGAATAACAATTCTCACTCACACCTGGTACAGGCCTCCCTTTCACAGAGGTGGACAGGAGGGGGTCAAGTCAACAAAAATGGGGAGAAAGAAAAGGAGAAAGGGTGGGGAGATGGGACAATTTTGGGGAGGATGGAGAGTTTCTAGAAGAGAGAAGACAAAAATGAGGCTTGGGAGTGGGAGGGAAGGTGGTGAGATGGCTAGAGCAAAGAGAAAGGAAGAAAACAAAGGTTGAAGGAGGAGGGGAAAAGACAGAGGATCGAAGTGGGGGATGGGGAAGGGATAGGAGGAAGGAGGGATAGAGGAGAGGAAGGGGTCAGAAAAGGACAAGAAGAAAGGAGAATAGAAGGAAAAAGAGAGAGGAAATGGAGAGAAGGAGGTGGGAACAGTAGGAAAGGGCACGGGTTCTGGATAAATTGGAAAATGAGTAATGAGGCTGGTTTAGGGAAGTGAAGGGAGAGTGTAAAAGGAGAGAATACCAGGAGAGAGGACAGTGAGGTGGGGACGAGGAAGGGAGAGAGAACAATAACACTTGGAGGGAGAAGTGGGGCAGGGGAAGAGGAGGGAATGGGAAGAAATATAATTGGAGGACGGGGGCAAGAGAGTCAGGAGGGAAGTAAAAGTGGAGGAAGGAAGGAGAGTAGCAGAGGGGAAAATATGGGTGGGGAAGAGAAGTAATGTTGAAAGAGATTGTGGTGAAAGCAGGATGTGACATAAAGAGAGGAGAAGGAAGAACGCAGAGGATGAGAGGGGCACAGAAGGAGAGGGGAAGGAAATTTTATTTAATGATTAACTTAACACTTGTTTTGGGGAGAAGTATGTTTCCTTTTTTCATGGGAAATCCAAGTTAATACATTGAATGTTGAAAAATGGGAACTGTGTCAACCAAATCCAGCAAAGCTGGCAATCTGATATAAAACCAAAATCAAAACATAATACAGTTAGACAGCGCAGACATCCACTCTGACTGATATCAAAGTAATCTAAAGGAATTTTTTCATTATGATTTCCAGTTGTACAATTCATACTTGCATGCCATTAGGAACCACTAGAAATTGATTTCTGACCACTTGTCTTAGCTCTGTGTGAGACAGAAGCAACTTCCACATGCCTGGCTTGTTTCAACTGCTTAAGTAAACCAGTTCAAGCTGACGGGTTTAGTTTTATCACAAAATGCTCTCTAAAATGAGGTGTTAGAATACGGAGGTGCAGTAATGATTGAGACTCACTCAGGTCAGGAATATGTTTGCAGTGATCCAGATAATTACTGATGCACTTTGCCGGGAGGGTGGAAGGAGGAGCTAAGTGCACTCTCAGCAAGTCGCAATATTTTAATTAAGCCACAGAAAAATGAACTTTGCATCTTGCTGCACCTAAAAATCTGGAAGCAATGTGGAGAGAACTTCTGAGTAATTGTAACTGCAGGTACACACATTTGAGGCCCTAACTAGAAGGCAGAGCTATTATAATTTGCAGAAGTACATTTGGAGAGATTGGTAAATGATTGTAAAGGATCATTAAGCCCAAAGGTATGCAATATTAGTTTGCAGCATATTTGATTCTGGCCCAGATTACACAGGAAACTCCAGGTCAATGTGCAAACATGGTTATACTTTTGACCAAAGGAAAGCTTTGCATTTATGTTGCACCTGACACAACCACAGAGTGTCCCAAAGCATGACATGGAGTTTGTTCATGAAATTGAGTCGTACAATCAGTCCATGATGGTACAGTGGCCAGAAAGCCAGAATAATCTCAAATAAATACAATAGGAATAGAAGGGGGACCGAGAATGTGTTACCATCCCATGGTATTGTGTCGAAGCCTGGCCAGAGTCCCAGTAGCTAGCCATGGTAAACTATTTTGAGCATCAATAATATTTCACATTTGTGGATGACTCATGATGTTTGAAGAAAGACTGCTTGTTCCAACTTCACTGCAGGAAGACACCACAGAATCATAGAATCCCAACTGTGTGGAAGCAGGCCATTCAGCCCATTGAGCCCACATCGTCCTTCTGAAGAACATCCCAACCAGACCCACCCCGCTACCCTATCCCCGCAACTCTGCATTTCCCATGGCTAACCCACCTATCCTGGACACTATGGGCAATTTAGCATAGTCAATCCACCTAACCTGCACATCTGTGGACTGCAGGAGGAAACCGGAGCATCCGGAGGAACCTATGCAGACATGGGGAGAACATCCTGGGCAATATACATCATGGACACTTGGGGATCAGCAAGTGCAAAGCCAGGCTGGAGATCTGAAAGAGATCAAGGATCATGCAGCTACCTGTGAATCTTGAACTATTCACAGGCCTGAGCAATGAGAGTCGCTAGCACCTACCTATTTGCCCACCAGACCTTGGAAATTTTTGACAAGAAGTCTTATCCTATTGCTGCCAATTATTTTTTACCATGGACAGAGAGGGAGAAGATGCATACCACCACTATGGCTGTGATTGTCAGGGTCTTGCATGAAATGTATGCAATGTATGGTATTTCTGTTGTGGTTGTGTCAGATAATGAGCCACTTCAGACAATTTACAGCCAGTTCGAACATGTTATATGTACACACAGCTGAGCGGGGAAGTCATCCCGGGGTCGAGAGAGTCAAGTCCCTTTTGAAGAAAAGTGCTGACTTATACAGCAATCCCCTCTCGCCTCCCACCCAACGTGGCCAAGCACCACCAGAGTTACTGATGGGCAGGAAGCTGAGAACGCAACTCCTGATTCTATCATAGAAGTTGACTGCACACTTATGTTCATGGGACTGACAAGAAGGAGCAGTCCCATTGTAGACAGCAGGCCACACGTTATAACAGGCGCCAATGTGCAAAATGGCTGATGCAGTTTGGGACAAGGGCAATGGACATGGATGTGGGACCTTAACAGGAAGGGAATAGTCACTCAAAGAGCTACAGGCTAGCAGCCATCTTCCATTATTCCTACGCCAGAAGGAGAAGCCCACTTACTTTGTTGTCATATGTGGCAGGGTGATGAACATGATGAGTGCCTCCAGTGATGGTCTGAGCCTCTCTCACCATCAGCCGCAGGCCAAGGAGGGAGGCATGGTACGTGCTACTTCCTTAATCATGTAGAATTCATGATATGCGTTAATGAGTTGCTTTTAGATATATAAATCAGAAGGCTCCACCATGGTACTTGTCACCGCCTGTCAATCAATTAGCTGAGGACCAAGATCATGTAAAGGAGGAGGAGATGAGCTGGCAATTCAGAGAGTCCCTTTCTGTCTGAGCTGTCCATGAAAATTAACGTGGGCAGTGTACCATTAAATGGAACCAACCCCGATTCAACATTCAACAGCTTCTCTGCATTTTCCCTCTGTCACTGCCCATCATCGATTCTGCTTCATTCACAATGCAAAATTAAAAGCCCCAACAAACTAAAAGATCCAAAACAAATTCATAAATTGAATCATTCCATATTGTGTTGAAATGTAAACCAATCACCCCTTGTGCATTCTGTCACTGTATCTCTGCCAAGCAGTGCAGCCCCAGAGGTTGCTGCTGACTTTCAGTGGAGGAGACAGCAGATGACCTTGGAGGTGACCCTGAGCTGACAGGCAATGGCTGGGCACTGGCAGGAACAGGAGGGTAAAAGCCATCTTTCTGTGAGACAACAACAACAACAGGTTTCTGCTCCATTAAGCCACTGTTGCTCACCCTAAGATGGCAACTCAACATCCCTCGTAATCTGCTGGGGGAACAGATCATTGGATTGCTGTAACACCCTGCAGGACCCTGTCCGCACTACATCGGCAGACAGAACAACAGCAGTCTGCACTTCCACTGCAGCACTCAGATATTCGGTGGCTGCTGCTACTGATGCAATAAAAGCTGAGACAGTGGCCGTCAGAATCTGCACATGGTTCGTTCTGGTAAGTGTGAGGTCAAAGGTGATCTTTAGATCCATGTTGGAAAGTATGGAGTCCAAGCTCTGCGTGAAAATCGATGCCAAGTTGGTGCCAGATTCCTCCATGCTCCTTAAGCAACCACTAAGTACTTTGCTGTACGCACTGACCTGCATACTGTACTTGGCTGCCCCAAAGTGAACAACTATGTCCTGAAGAAAGCAACTCATCTGAAGAAGAGTCCTGACCCAAAACGTCAACTTTCCTGCTCCTTTAATGCTGCCTGGCCTGCTGTGTTCCTCCAGCTCCACAATGTGTTAACTCATCTAAATATGTTTTAATTCTTCCACAAACATGATTTTCCTCACATTCTGAATATTTTTCTTTAATTTCAGTAATCAAAACCACTAATTCCATAACACTTGCTTTTCTCAAGGACATTCTATGTTATTTAATTGTCTGATTATATTTCTTCCTTGTAGGCCTAAATATTAATTGATAATCTTCAGGGACAAGCTCATAAGTATTGTGAGATAATAAGGTGTAGAGTTGGATGAACACAGCAGGCCAAGCAGCATCAGAGGAGCAGGAAAGCTGACGTTTCGGGTCGAGACCCTTGTT
>NC_063345.1:63377487-63403130 GCF_021869965.1 Rhincodon typus | reverse complement strand
TTTCTGAAGAAGGGTCTCGACCCGAAACGTCAGCTTTTCTGCTCCTCTGATGCTGCTTGGCCTGCTGTGTTCATCCAGCTCTACACCTTGTTATCTCAGATTCTCCAGCACCAGCAGTTCCTACTATTTCATAAGTATTGTGCTTTTTTTTAACAGTTTCATGATCTGAAGATTGTTCTTCTGACCATCTGGCAGACACAGCTGTAATTGTACTTTGCAAAACATTGCAACACTAGGGTCCAAACATCTTTTGGGCCATCATTCTGTCCAGCTATCCTTTCACATGACTATAAACATCATTTAACTCTGCCTTCTGTAAATGTAAATATAGTTTTCTAGTTAAATCAAATCCCTCTCTGGAATCAGAAACATCCTCTAAGTTTTTATGTCTTCCTTCTTCCTCTTCCTCCACTCTAAGCTTTTCTTGAGACAAATCAACTTGTGTGATTTCCCTGACTCTTTGGATTTCAAAATTTTTCAAATCAATTACTCTATCTCATTCTTTCTTCTCACTTTTTAGTTCCTTTTCATTTTGTTATCTTCACTTCACTGCAATCTTTTAATTTTCTTCACTTTCCATTTCCCTTTTCTCTTTTCCTTCCAATTCAAGTTTTCTTTTGCTTCTCTTTTTCTCTTTAAAGCAAGTTTCCTTTTTAACTATTTACTCAGTCTTTGCTAATTTTAGTGATGACACAGATCAGGGTTCCTTCCTTTTAATTCTTAATTTTTAGTAACCACATAAAGTATCTCATCCTGACTAGACACTAGTTTTATCTCTACCTTTGATTTATTGGCTAGCTCCCAGCAGAGCTAAATATTTCAAATAATCCACTGCTGGATTTTCTATAGCCAGAGAAAGTCTTAGCAATGGTTTAAATCAATTTGAAATTCCGAATTGTATAATAAACTTCATAGCAACTCCTGATTTTATGCCAGTATTTCTACATACTCATTTCTTTAAAGATACACAGATTCTTCTTGAAGTCAATGGATTTAAATCCTGCCAAGAAATCTCATTTTGTCATCATCAGAGTAAGTGGCAATACTAGAAAATCAGGAGGTAGTGGCTCAGCTGTAATGTCACTGGGCTAGTAATCTAGAACACAGGTGAATGTTTGAGGACATTTGTTCAGATCCTATCTTGGCAGATGGTAAAATTGGAATTCAATAAAATCTAGAATTAAAACCTAGCCTGATGGTGATCAATGTCAATTGTTATTGATGACAGAAAGTTGCCATCCTTACCTGATCTTGTGAACATGTGACTCAAGACCAAAAGCAGTCCGGTTGACTTAACTTTGAGAAGACCCAGGAAGACAATCAGTTCAAGGGCAATTGGAGATCAGCAGCAAATGCTGGTCTTGCCAGTGATGCCACCATCCTATGAGAGAATTCAAACAAATTCTGTGATGAACAATCCATTAGAGAAATGATGTGCAATGTAAAATGCTTGAGAATCGCCCTCCTAGAGGATGAATTATTGTTGTGTTGCAAGTCGCAAGGAACTAAGCCATTTAACCTAAATGGAAAAAAAAACACTGCACCTCAAGATCACAGGACAAATCAAGGTTAATTTAAGTAGACAGCTAACTGCGTGCTACATCATAGAGGAATGGTATTTTATCGGCTCATCACTAATCTACTAAATATGGAAGAAAAATATCTAATTCAGTTTTTTGGAAGTTCAAACTTCTACTCACCATCTTTTCAAGATTCTGTATTCACTAAGAACTATATAACATTGTACAATTGGCTTACACAAAGATACGTTAACATTGAAAATAAAGCTCAGCATGAAAAAGATTATCTCACACCTCGCCGCCTTATTATGAACCAGACCAAAACAGTTCTCTCTTTTGTCTACAGGGATTAAAAGAATCCATTTCAAAGTCATCATTTCTACAGATTCATCAATGTAATGCTTTGAATTCATGAAAGGTAGAGCTGGGAGCATTGAACAACAAACAGTAATATGCAATATATTGCACGAATGTTGATTTTAAATGGCTGCTGCCCACTTTTTTTAGCATCTATTGTAAGTTTCAATTGATGTTATCAGAATAGTGATATTTGGGAACCTTTTAGCTGTTGGAGTCTTGCCTTACAAATGGCTACTGACACTGCTGTGGAACCAAAAGTATTTTTGAACTGTCCCTATGAATAATATCCAAACTGCTTTCACGCTTCTTTCATTGCTATGGGATGTGCATGTCACTGACTTGGCCATATTTATTGCCAATCCCTAAATGCCCTTGAGAATGTAATGGTGAGCTGCCTACTTGAACCGCTGCAGCCCTTTGGGTGTAAGTACACCCACAGGTTAGTAAGGGAGTTCCAGGATTGTGACAGTGAAGGAACAGCCATATAATTTTGAGTCAGGATGGGGTGGAAGTTGGTGTGAATTTGCAGGTGGGGGTGTTCTCATCGGTCTGCTGCCCTCCTTCTAGATGATCGATGTCACAGATTTGGAAGATAGTGTTGAATGAACCTCAGAGAGTTACGACAGTGCATCTCTTCAATAGTACAAACCGTTGCCTCCGTGTGCCACTGCTAATTTCACAGGGGTCCCTGAGTTCCTCAGCAGTTTCTTCATTTCAATAGTTTATATTTGTAGCAGAAAGTTCAAAACAGGTTTAGGAAAAGGTTCTCCTTTAATCTGTCCAGTGGATGGGTCATGGGCTCATTGGCTAGGCCAGCACTTAATTACCCAGAGGACAGTTAAAAGTCAAACACATTGCAGTATGTCTCGAGTCATATGTAGGCCAGATCATTAAGAACAAGCAGTTTCCTTCCTTGAATGGCATTAGCAAACCAGCTAGCTTTTTACATCAATCAACAGTGGATACACAGATTAATACTGGATTTATGACAAGCTCAATTTTCACCATCTGCCATCATGAGATTTGCATCCGTGACATCAGAACATTAGCTTGGAGTTCTGGGTTACTCGTCTCATGATATTACCACAATGCCACCACCTCCCTTACTTCTGTTCAAGTTAAAACTAACCTTTAAGTTTATTTCACTATCAAAAGCTACTCCAATATAATTATTTCATTTGACCTCTTACTGGTCTGATCAAAATGAGAAGCCTTCGGAGCAGGTGGGATTTAATCCCAGGCCTCTTACCAGCTGTAGATATTTTATAACCAACTTGTTAGGAGATTTTATTAAACACATCTGGAGCAGTTATTGAATCCAGGCCTCCTGACCTAGGCATATGGGCACTACTGATGTGTTTGTAAATCCCCCTCACCTGCTATGGTTTTAGACCCAATGAAGTGGAAATACAGGACTGTATGTAAACTTAACAATGGAAGCAGCAGGTGAGAGCTAAGCAACCAGACAATGAATGGGTCAGATCACAGTTCTCTAGTCCTGCCACATCCAGTTGTGAAGGGTATTGGACAATTAAACAACTCACTGAAGGAGAAGACTCCATAAATATCCTCATCCTTAATGATGTCAGAGCCCAGCACATCAATGCAAAAAACAAGGTTTAAGCATTTGTAATAATTTCAGCCAAAAGTACTAAAGCAATTATCCATCTTAGCCTTCGCTGTTAGTCACAAGACAATTCAACTCATCCACAGGATTTCAAGAAATGCAGAAAGTAATTAGGTTCAACAAACACCATAGACCCTGATAACATCCTGGAAGTAGGACAAAACACTTGTCCAGAACAAATCATGTCTACAACTACAACACTGGCATCCATCTGATACTGCAAAAAACTGTCCAGGTATGTTTTGTCCACAAAATGTAAGATAACTTTAAATTGGCCAATTTTCACTCTTTCAATTTACTCAACAAAATGATGGAAGCATTGATACAAGCAGCATTTACACAGTAACACTTTGCTCACTGATGTTCAGTTTAGTTTCTGTCAGTGTCATTTGATTTCTGGCCTTGTTACAACCTTGGACCAAAATGAACTAAAAAGGTAAACTTCAGAGGTGAGCTGAGAATGAATACCCCTGACATAAAGGCCTAAATGCCCTCTAACTTTCCTTGTTGCTGCACAGACCTCCGAGATCCATGAGAGGCAGTACTTTCCGGAAGGCATCCACACTCAGAGTAGCCAAGTGGTCACACAACTTGGAGGGAACTTTGAGTGATGCAGTATTTGACTGGGCGTGGCACGAAGGAGCCAAAGCCACGCCAGATTCATTGGGAATTGGGGGAAATCTCTCCACTGTTTGGAGTTATAACCAACGATAAAAGGATGGTTGTGATTATTGAAAGTCAATTATCTCAGCCCCTGGAAATATGTGCAGGAGTTGCTCAGAGTAGTTTCCTAAGCCCAATTATGTTCAGCTGTTTTATCAATGACCTTGCTTCCATCATACTGTCAGAAGTGGAGATGTTCACCAATGAGTGCACAATGTTCACTACCACTTGCAATTCTTCAGATACATGTCCATGTCCATATGCAACAAGACTTGGATAACTTCCGGGCTTCAGCTGATAAGAGTCAATTAGCATCGGCATCACAAAAATGCCAGACAATGACCATGCCCAACAAGAAAAAATCCGAGCCTCCCCCCATAGCAGTCAATGGCATTATCGCCTTCAAATCTCCCAACCTCAAATTCCTGGCATGATCAGAAACTGAATTGGACTAGCCATATTAACACTGAAGCAACAAAAGCAGGTCAGAGGCTTGGAATTATACAGCAACTATCTCACCTCCTGCATCCCCAAAGCCTGTTCACCATCTATAAGACTCAAGTCAAGAGTGTGATGAAATGTTCCCCTCTTGTCTGAATGGGTGCAGCTCCAACAACATTCAAGAAGCTCAATACTGTTCAAGACAAAGCAGTCCATTTGATTGACAACCCACCCACAATGTAAACATTCAACTTGTTCACCATCGATGCAGACTAAGAACTGTGTGCATCATCTGCAGGATGTACTGCAACAATTCACCAAGACTTCTTCAACATCACATTACAATCCCAAAACCTGAATAAAGTGGAGTTTGAACTCAGCAATATGTGCCTTTTCTCTTCAATAGTGTCCTGCCCAGAAGCCAACTTGGTTGAGAGTTCAAGTCAAGGCAAGTAGTAACATTAGCCAGCAGTATTTATAAATTTTATAAATGTAGTATAGAATATAACAAGACAATAGTTTTGTGCACCCTGTTATCGGTCACAAATAGGTAGAGCATAAATTCACCAGGCTAAAATTAGAGGCAAAAAATGTCATTCGGAAGATTGATTTGACAGATTTCCACAACATACAAAACACTAACAGAGTTGATTTTGCTTTTTGCTGAATAAAAGGTGAACGTGAAATAGCTGATTGGGTGAACAGAGAAGGACAGCTTCTGTCGGTGATGTTAGCTCATGGATGTAAAATGCAAGGCCCAGTTATATATATATATATATATAGGGAATGATGGTATGTCTCTTCAGCCTAGAGGTTGAAGAAACAAAATTTCATTTTTAAAAATGACAAGGCGAAATCATCGATATGTAGTGTCTTACTGTCCTCAGCAGGTCAGGATTGAGCAAGCAAATTTGTCCTCCTTCCAATATTTCTTCTACTGGATGGCATCTTCAACAGTGCAGCATTGAAGGACTGTGCTTAAATCTAATAGGGATTGACTCACAGGCGAGAGTAGTCATACGAAAACTGAAGATTTATTGAATGGTCCACTATAAATCAAATTTTGCCTGAGTTTTAACCATCAAAATAGTGCCACATAGCCTAGAATTGTCAACTAAAAGAGGCCATTTATTCCATCATACTGGTGTCCAAAGGAAATATGCACTTAGCCTAATTTCCCTGACCTTTCGCATTTTTTTAAACTGTTCCTTTTTTTCAAATAGCTATTGCTGCTTGTAAAGCTAGTCTAAACATGAGAATTAGTAGAAGTTGAAGTAGAAGTCCTTTTTTCCTAGGGTGGAAGTAGCTATTATGAGGGGGCATATTTTAAAGTGAGTGGAGGTAGATTTAGGGGAGACATCAGAGGTAGGTTCTTTACTCAGAGAGTGGTCGGGGCGTGGAATGCATTGCCGGAGAGGGTAGTGGAGTCGGCCTTATTAGGGGTATTTAAGCGGCTATTAGATAGGCATATGGATGATCGTATAAGGTAGGCGTGGAGGTTAGATAGACCTTAGGATTAGGGTAAAAGTTTGGCACAACATCGTGGGCCGAAGGGCCTGTACTGTGCTGTACTCTTCTATGTTCTATGTTCTATGTTGACCATCCGGTCCCTTGAGACATGCTCCACCATTTGGTTAGATCAGGATGGTCTGTTGCTGTTTCAAATTCCACATTCCCAACTATTCCTGATAACCTTTGATGTTCCTGTCTGACAAGAATCCACCTACCTCAGCCTTAAAAATAATCAATGAGCCCGCCTCCATGACCTTTGCAGATGCAGAGTTCCTCCAACAGGAAGAAATTCTCATCCTTATTGTGAATCATATAGTAGCTCTCATTTGCAATTAAGCACTTCAATCAATGCATTGAACTAAAAAGAATACTTCCTACCTTTCCCTTTACTTTTGGTTTTCTTGATGAATTTAAGCTTCTAATTATTGAATTAAGAAGTGAAAATATTTTATTCATAATTGGAAATTGTCTATAAGAAGAACTTTTCCAAAACGTATTTCTGTTTTGTCTGAAAGAAACCTGAGTTTTCTGAAATTCTCTGCTTAGAACTCATGTCTTCAATGTCTTGTGTCTTACAAAATATCTCCCGAAGGATCTTCATGGCGTTCAGTAAGGCACCCAAACATGGATAGAGAGTTCCGACTGCAGCCTAACCATTTATTGGTTAAATTGTCACATAAGCCTCCTTAGTATTGAACTTAAGGTGTCAATTTATAAAATCTAGATGCCAATGCACAAGTCCATTTTTTTTTTCATGTTTTAAAGGATTGTGCTTTCAAGCCATGTTCTGTCTTTGCTCTGTTTTTAAAATTTCACCATTTATTACACATCCTGTTGCTTTTTCCAAAATAAATCAATTCACGTGTCTGAATTCTGAATTCATCTGGTAATCTACTAAACAGCCCAAGACCTCCTGAAGGTAGTTCCAGTCATCTTCCCAATCAAGCCTACTGACCATGTTTTGCTGTTTCTATTAATTTTTATTCTAAGAATAGAAACAGAGATAGAGTTAAGAGAAAATACCATTTCTACATTCAAACATCCAAAAAATAGGCATTATTCTCTAGCTTTGCTCTTTACCCAATTTTCTTCCAATTTTACTGCATTGCCTTTCATTACTTGTATCTTAATTTCATCAACTAACCTCCTACACCACATAACATTAAGTCCCTTTCAAAATTTTATTGCGCAACATTCATTGCACTTTCTTCAGCAACAAACTCAATTATTTCCCTTAAGAACACTGCTGCATCTGTCAGATTCAACTTGTTTTTCTTAAATCTGCACTGGCTTAATTAACCCATGTCTGTTCTAAGTGAGTGTTAATTTTATCCTCCATTATGCCCTCTGGAAGCTCTGCACTACTAATGTTAAGCTGGCTGGTATAATTATACAGTTTATCCCTTTCTCTATGCAAGAAGCAATGCATAGTACTCATGTAGTATCTCCAGCATTCCTTCATCCTGCTTGAGAAGCTTTCCTCTTTCATCTCAACTCTTCGACGATTCGTTCATTTTTAGGTTTATAAAGTCCTTTACCATTTCCCTTTCTGTTCCCTGCCAATCTTTTATCATTACCCCCTTAGCCTTTCTAATCTCTCCCTCAGCATTTTCCGTCTTCCAATTTTCTCATTTTAATTTAAATGTTCCTGATCTCTAAGGAACGCCAGCTTTTCCCCTGTCTTCTATGCTTCTTGTGGGAATCTGCCTAGCATGTATCTTAATCCACTTCTGTTTGAAAGTTTCTTACTGTTACATGCTGTCTTTTCATTCCCCAATTCAACTGGACATCTGACTTAGTCATCTCACGAAAGTTTATTTTTTTACCAGCAAAATATTATGATATTTCATGTTTCCTACCTTTCAGTTTACTTTCTGGAAATTGATCATATTCAGGTTTCAGTTCCCTAAATGTCAGGCTACCTAGACATGAGTTACTTGTCTCACTTCAGTTTCTCAAACTAGTTCACTTTTGCTTCTTTCCTCCCTGGATTGACAAATGTGGCTGGGATGGCACAGTGGCTCGTTGGTTAGTATTGCTTCCTTACAGCACCAGTGATCTGTGTTCAATTCCACCCTTGGGCAACTGTCTGTGTGGAGTTTACGCATTCTATCTGAATAGGTTTCCTCTGGGTTCTCAAGTTACCTCCCACAGGCCAAAGATATGCAGGTTAGCTGGGTTGGCCACGATAAATTGCCCATAGTGCCTGGGGATGTGCAAGCTAGGTGGGTTAGCCGTGGGAAATGCAGGGATAGGGTAGAGCATGGATATGGAGTGGGTGCTCTTTGGACAATCAGTGTGGACTTGATGGGCTGAACAGCCTGCTTCCACACTGTAGGCATTTTAAGAAAATATACCCGAAGTTAGAGTTGTAGCCCTTCGACTATTTTATCATTCCAATTACATTTAACAATGGACATTAGAAAGATAGAAAATTATAATTGCATCATTTAATTTTTGCATCTAAAATACACTAAAAAAGGTGTAACTTTTGTTTCTAACCTTTACTGTCTATAATAACAAGGACAACAGACGAAAAGGAACAGCAGAAAACTCAAATTCTTTATCTAAGTCACAGGAAACTACATTGTTATCCATTCATTACCACCAGACCTGAAACCTGGACCACCCCGCTTCCTAAACTCGCAAAAATTAGCTCATCAACACCTTCTCATGGATGGGCAATAAGTGCTGGCCTTGTGAGTGATACCCACATCCTAGAAATGAATTTTAGAAACCTCCCGCACAATTCCACACCAAGACATTACAGAGGGAGGTTTAATCTCTCAAACTTCATAGATTTCTGTATGAGTGACAGATTAATACAACAAAAACTGCCCATGTATCTGCAAGTAGTAATTTACCAAATTCTGCTGCTAAACCAAATGAATTCTTCAGCACCTGGGAAAAACCCAAGTAATATCTCAGTTTGCCATTTAAATATGTTAAATGCTGCTGTGTTAACCATTGAGTCTGACTTTATGTCTGCAAGCAGTTTCCCAAAATTGCCAGATAAAACAAGGAGTGGGGACAACAAGAATTGGCAGGGCTAAGCAAACATAAGACCAGAAAAGTTTTAACTACTGAACTTTCCCCTATGTTCCCTTTCATTTTTGGTGCATGGACCTCTGAGATCCATGTACGGTATTAACTTCCATGACTGGAAGTCCCTAGTGGTAGTGAGGAACGACTGAAGAGGATTTTAGGAGGGCGGCTTGCTCACCACATATAAAAGGGGGTTTGTGGAGGACCTGGTGTCTTAAAACAGTGAAGACCCTACTTTACATTACTGCAATGCTTCACTCCCTCCCTCCTGCTTGAACCAAAAAGAAGACAGAGGGAATGCTGTTAGAAACTTTGGTCGTGACTTAGAAACATCAGAGCCTCAGCAGTGACAACTATTGAGGTCAAAGTGTGGCCTTTGGTGGCTAGTGCAGCATTAAGGTACAACAAGATCATTCCTTTTCGTTTAATCCAATAGTTACTAGAGGCCCTGGTAATGGCAGTTCAGACATGGTACGCTCCTCATGTGAAGTATAGGAGATCAGGGAGACATTAAATGTCCCTGACAACTATGTCTGCAGGAAGTGTGTCCACCTGCAGCTCCTCTCAGACCATATGGATCGATTGAAGTGGCAGTTGGACTCACTGGGGAGCATACAGGAGGCAGAAGATTTTATAGATAACAGGTTCAGCGATGTGGTCACAGCAAAGGTTCAGCCAGATAGTTATTTGGTTGATCGGACATGCAAGAAGGCGGTGCAGGAGTCCCATGTGGTTACTCCCCCGTCAAACAAGTAAACCATTTTGGATGGTGTTGGGGAGATGGACACTCAGAGGAAAGCAACAGCAGCCAGATCAGTGGCATCATGATTGGTTCCGTTGTAAAGTAGGGCAGAAATAGTGATAGTCAGGGGCATAGATGGGTGTTTCTGTTGCAGCGTGCAAAACTTCCTGACAGTGTGTTGCCCCCTGGTGCCAGGATCGAGGATATTTCCTAGAGGGCACAGGATATTCTAAAGGGGAGGGTGAGCAACCAGAGGTTGTGGGCCATGTTGATACTAATGGCAGAGGCAGAAAGAGGGATGAGGTCCTTCAAAGGGAATTTAGGCATTTAGGTAGAGAGTTAAAAAGACAGACCTCTAGATTATAATCTCGGGATTACTCCCTGTGCCATGTACTAATAAGGCCAGAAATAAGAAGATAATATGTAGCTAAAGAGTTGGTATAGGAGGGAGGGCGCCAGATATCTGGATCATTGGGATCTCTTCAAGGGCAGGAAGGACCATTACAAGAAGGACGAGTTGCACTAAACTTTCAATATCTCTTGTCATCTGGGGTTCCCGAATTTTGCCATCCTTATCTTTCATCCTCACAGGAGCGCGTTGATCCTGAACTCTGATCAACGAGCCTTTAAAAGACTCCCACATGTCCAAAGTGGATTTACTCTCCAACAGTCCCCACCCCCACCAATTGCAATCTAACTTTATCTATTCCTGTCTAATATTGTTGTAATTAGCTTTCCCCAAATTAGCACTTCCACCCAAGTACCAATTTTATCCATAATGATCTTAAAACTTACAGAATTATGATCAC
Source organism: Rhincodon typus (assembly GCF_021869965.1). Classification (NCBI taxonomy): domain Eukaryota; kingdom Metazoa; phylum Chordata; class Chondrichthyes; order Orectolobiformes; family Rhincodontidae; genus Rhincodon; species Rhincodon typus. Next base: position 63,392,411 of record NC_063345.1, on the reverse strand, counting down.
TGTTGTCAAATGGTCCCCTACTGAAACATCGGTAACCTGGCCAGATTCACTCTATAATATAAAGTCCAGTACAGCCCCCATCCCGAGTTGGACTATTTACATTTTGTTTCAAGAAAACCTACGGGATGCATCTAACAAATTCTGACCTATCGAAGCCACTGGCTCTAAGGAAAATTAAAATCACCCTGACAACAACGAATACAAGATGTATTCGTACATCTTTCCATGATCTGCCTACCTATCTGTTTCTCTATCTCCCACTGGGTATTGTGAGGCCTATAATATAACCCCATCATAGTGAATGCATTTTCTTACTCCTAAGTTCAACCGATCCAGAAATTCTTGAATCCAATAGCGGAGAAGATATTCATAGAAACCACTCCTGTTTTTGTGGCAATTGGTGTGCCACACTGTCCCCAAGTTTAAATGTACAGCTGCAGAGCCAGGCACTTTGACCCAACTGTGAAAGGATAAGTACGTAAAGCTAGTGTTTCGGTAAGGTGCCCAGTGGATGGAGTGCCAGGTAGGTAGGAGGATGGAAATGTCAAGTTTGAAGTAGGTTCAGGTCAGTGGTGAGAGATTGCAGTGCTGTCCACACAAACTTTGTTAGTAGATAGTCTGTGGGAGATGTCAAAAAGGTAACACAATGAAAGAACTCCTGAGTCAACACAGCTAACAGTAAAGCGTCATGTTATCACCTCAAAGTGGATGTGGAAGTCTGAAGTTTGTGATCTTATCCAATTGTACAGTCAACAACCAATGGTTTTGTGCTCCATTGGGAATAGAATGTTGCCAGTAAGATACCATCAATGTCCTCCTCCTTAAAAGAAAGACAAGCCTCTGCAGCACAGCCCATGTCCTTGCACACTTCCATTTTAGTGTGAGAATTTGTCAACTGCAATGCTTTGCCTTGCCAAGATTGCTACAAATGTGGCTGAGAAATAATAGATTCAGGTTCTGTTTTTCAGTTCTTTGACCCCATGACATTTATTTTAAACCCTCATATGACAAGGAGGCAATTAGTGCACACTATGTAATTCTCATAATTGCTTGATGCCATAAGTTTAAATCTGTATTCTTGGACAATGACTGACATGCCTATAGAGTGAAAATTGATGTGCCTTCAATTACTGAATTACTGAAGACATGATTACTGATTACTACTGTTAGGAAGCCCTCAAAATCATAGTTCTTTACTTTGTCCCTGAACAAGAACTGTAACTTACTCCACCCACATAGTATATAGTGACAGCCATTTTCTGAAGTTATTACTCAGTTTAGTTTCAATCCAACATGGCAGTTCTAACCTTATTTTGCTTGCTTATCTTCCAAACTCTGCCTGTGATGCACAAGTTTCCTCTGATCCTTCATCTTCTGTTGCTGTCCTTGTGACTCCTACAGCCTTTCACTCTCTTTCCCCATTGGTTGAGACCTTCATATCACCATTAATGCATCCCACAGATCACATGACTTTGGAAATTCCCACACCCTTGTTGGCCTTACACTCTCCCATGTAGAGGCCAGAGTTACCATGCCTTGTTCCACTACATACTTCTCGAGCTCCTAATCCCCTCATATTTATCAGGAGGTCCCACCCTACAACCTACAATTGTCCCCCTTCACTGCCAACATTCCTTCAGTGATCCAATACAATGACAGCCATCCCTATACTTAAGGTGTCTGCTTTCCCAGAACTCCATGGTCTGCCCTCTGATAAGCCCCCTGACAATTATTGACCAAATCCTGTGACTGATCATGCCCCATGCCCCATTCACTTGGCAAGACAGTCCTGTCTATACCCCACCTCCGTCCACAAACCCCCAACATACTCAGTGATATCTCAACAGAATTAAAACTGACCTAACTCTAGTGCCCTGAATACTTTGACTGGTCCTTTGGGCTAATGATCACCCAATCCCTGGACAGCCAGGACACAGATTCCTTGAACCGGGTATGATCAGGTACCTAACTGACAGTAGATTGGAAGAGCCCTTCACTGACTGTAGCAGCATACACTGTTTGACCATAATTCCCTTCGACCTCACTTTGACTTTCAGGCAGCATCATTTCCTTTGTGCACAAGGAGTATGTTTGCCATGTAAGCTGCTGGTACATGCTGCATCTCTGATGCTGACATAGCACAATGTCAAGCGGTAACATGTCTGCCCCCATCTGACTGATAGATGGGCTGTTCGGTGCTCCCCACATTCAGGAACAGACCTTGCGTCTACCTCTGTGTAAAAAGGCAAATTACACTACAAAGGCTGACAGCCTGGAAGTGGGCGCTTAAGAAACTACTGCTATCAACTCAGAGACTGGATTCCTCCGAATAAACACTAAAGTCAATGAGCGCCAACAAAGCAAGCTAAAAGCTATTAGGTGCTTTTGACCCTGTACAAAAACATCCTGTTCAGAGCATGAGATTTGTGGCTGCCCATAAGACCACAAGACCATTAGATGTAAGAACAGAAGTAGACCATTCAGCCCTTTGAGTCTGCTCAGCTATTTCATGAGATCATAGCTGGTAGCCCTCAACACCACTTTTCTGCCTTTTCCCCATACCCTTTGATTCTCTTACGAATTATAAAACTATCGCAGCCTTGTATATACTTAGTGACCCAGTCTGTATGGCCCGTTGCAGAAAAGAATTACAAAGATCCTGTGAAAAAAGAAATTCCTCCTCATGGCGCAGTGGTAGCGTTTGGGTTCAAGTCCCATCTGCTCCGGAGGTGTTTAATAACATCTCTGAACTGGTTGAATAGAAAATGTCTCATCATCTCTACCTTAAACTGGGGAGAGGGCACTTATTCTGAAATTATGCCGCCTGGTCCTAGACTCTTCTACAAGGGGAAACAACATTTGTGCAATTACTCTCTCAAGACACCTATGAATTAGGTATTTTTCAACAAAGTTATCTCTTATTCTTCTAAACTCCAATGAATACAGGCCCAACCTACTCATCCTATCTTCATATGTCAGTGCCTCCATACCTAGTGAACAATTTCTGGACTGCCACCAATTCTAGTATTTGCTTCCTTAGATAACAGCGACTAAAACTGTTCATAGTATTCCAGCTGTGGTCTGACTGGTGCCTGGTATTGTTTTAACAAGAGTTCCTTATGTTCAGACCCGGAGAGGTGTGTAGGAGTAGCATGGCGTACACAGTGGGTAAGGAAAGAGGTTTCAAGGGACATGCATTCACCTACAATACTGACCTGATGTCCGAGGAAACTGACAACCTTTGTAACCCGGTCCCCTCAGCATTCACCTACCTCCGTTTGTACTTAACCCTAGTGGCTGTGGTCCCAATTCCAGCCAGAACGAGTGTGGCAGGAGGCAAGTACATGACATTGGGAAATGGTCTGAATGACAATTTGTCTCGGGTCTTTGACACTGCGGTGTGTGCCCTGCTAGCCACTTAAGTGCCTGATTGACACTTAATATGTGGATCTTCCCCAAAGGAAGTGACACAGGGCTCTCACAGGCTCTGCAGCCACAGGATAAGACACCCGTCACCGACACCAAAGTCGGCCCTGATGGTTTCCCACCGCATGACTCCCTGTCAGCAAGTAAAAGGGGAAGCATCGGAGTATGTTATGGAGAAGTCTCCGTCGGAAACATCATTTGTGCCGAGCTAAAAGTGGGTACATTAAAGTGTGTAGCTGAAGTTAAGTTGGCAGAGAGAAAGAGAGAGATGAGGAAAGATCAAAGGGAGAGAGGGAAAGAGAAAGAGGGATGAGGAGAAGAAACGGAAGAGAGATAGAAGAGAGAACAAAAAGCAGAAATACAGAGAGTGGGGTGGAGAGAAAAAAGGAGTAAAGGGAATAAAGAGAGAAAGGATAAGAAACAAAAGGAAAGTGAACAAAAGGAGAGAAAGAAGAAAGAGTGTAACGGATAAAGCAGGAGATGAAAACTTTTAAAAATCAGAAACCTGATCCCAACCTGATTTGACAGCACTCACTTCCAGCTTTAATGAATGTAGGTTTTGAGGGACGGGCACTAAATTTCTCTGGAAATGCATCCTAAAATTAACAATTTTAATGAGGCTGCATGTTTCATGTTTTAGCCCTGCTTTATCTCTGTCACCAGCAGACTGGGTTTCCTAAACTTTGGAAATCTGGCAGCTGAATGGAGATAAAATGATTGGATGGAGCAGTTCAATAACTGTTGTGTAGGTGTACAGCTTTCCCCTGGTGTCTCAAGCTTACTGTAAACCAACCCATTATCAGACACCCCCACAGCAGATCCTACATCTCTAACACATTCAATTATTCTCCGTTTGATTAAGAGTAACTATTTACTATTGATGGTCACTGTGTACAATTGGTGGATTCAGAAAGAAGGAAAGAAGTGACACATCTGCAGAAGGCCTAGAGATAGTAGGAACTGCCGATGCTGGAGTCTGAGATAACAAGGTGTAGAGCTGGGTGAACACAGCAGGCCAGGCAGCATCAGAGGAGCAGGAAGGCTGACGTTTCGGGTCTAGACCCTTCTTCAGAAAATGTCCTACAGAAGGCCTACTTTCTTTATTAGTTAAAATATGGGCACAACAAATTAAAGTAAGGAAAGATAAACGTTACTTCTAAAGACAAAAGTAAGATCAGTCTCAAAGATCATTGCAGTCCTATTACTTCCTTGAAGAGACGCTCTGCAAAGTGAAAGGGTTGAAAACTTGAAGCCAGAATTTGATTCGACAGTTGCGATGGCTTCTGTAGTCAAATTGATTGTGGATGTTCCAAAAGGTTTGCTGAGCAGAACAGGTTGCAGAAGGAAGTAAAGGCTGCTTTGTTTCATTTATACAGCATAGCAGACTGTGTCCCTCGAGAGCCTGATTCAGTACAGCAGATGTTTAGCTGGTTTGCCTTCTCCCATCTTCCTGATGAGAAGCAGTGGTCTTCATGGTCTCTGAAGATTTCTGAACAAAAAAATGATTATTCACAGACTGCCTCATAAAGGTCAAACTTTCAAATAGCTGCTGTCCCAAAGCTAGCAATACCATGCTTCTATATACTGTGTGGCCTAAGTCTGGGACACACATTAACCCATCAGTTTGTAGTCAAGGTAGTTAACTTTTAAGTGTCTGAGCGCTCAGCTTGGATGGGTTTCATTGTTAGGGTTTAGTGAGCCGTAATGAGCTATTCACACCTACAAGGGAACAAACCATTGTCAGAGTTTCTGTTTACACTTGGAAATGTTAATTGAATTTCAAAAGGCCTCTTGTGATGACTTTCTGAGATATGTACATGTCTAGTCCCCGTACCAGCTGAAATCTAGAAGATAGTCATGCAAACTGTGGGAGCCATTTTGTAAAATTACATGTGTCCATTTCAGAGATAGATTGGCTTTCTTTACAAAATATACGTGTATATAAAATAGGGCTCTTGTGGTGCAGTGGTAGCTCCCCTACCTCTGGGCCAGAGGGCCAGGTTTCATTCCCACTGGCTCCAGGTGTGTGTCGTAGCTTGTCTAAAAGGGCTGATGAAAGATATTTCCAATATTATAATTACGTAGCCATGGCTCAAAGCTGTAGCAGTTTCAGGAAGCTAGTCCAAGAACCTGCTGTAATCATGCACTTTAAAATATTAAATAAAACCCTTGCAAGTAACAAAGAGGATTGATGAGGGTAGAGCGGTGGACACAATCTATATGGACTTCAGTAAGGCGTTCGACAAGTTTCCTCATGGTAAACTGGTTAGCAAGGTGAGATCACATGGAATACAGGGAGAGCTAGCCATTTGGATACGGAATTGGCTCGAAGGTAGAAGACAGAGGGTAGTGGTGAAGGATTGCTTTTCAGACTAGAGGCCTGTCACCAGTGGTGCGCCACAAGGATTAGTGCTGGGTCCACTGCTTTTTGTCAATTATATAAATGATTTGTATGTGAACATAGCAGGTTTGAACATGACACCAAAATTGGAGGTGTAGTCGACAGCAAAGAAGGTGATCTCAGAGTACAATGGAATCTTGATCAGATGGGCCAAATGGGCAAAGGAGTGGCAGATGGAGTTTAATTTAGATAAATGTGAGGTGCTGCATTTTGGAAAGGCAAATCAGGGCAGGACTTATACACTTAAATGGTAAGGTCCTGGGGATTGTTGCTGAACAAAGAGACTTTGGGGTGCATGTTCATATTTCCTTGAAAGTGGAGCCACAGGTAGACAGGATAGTGAAGTATACTTACCATTATTGGTCAGTGCATTGGATATAGGAGTTGGGAGGCCATGTTGCAGCTGTACAGGACATCGCTTAGGCCACTAGCGGAATACTGCTTGCACTCTGGTCTCCCTGCTATTGGAAGGATGTTGTGAAACTTGAAAGGGTTCAGAAAAGATTTGCAAGGATGTTGCCAGTGTTGGAGGATTTGAGCTATAGGGAGTGACTGAACAGGCTGGGGCTATTTTCCCTGGAGCGTTAGAGGCTGAGGGGTTTATAAAATCATGAGGGGCACGAATAGGGTAAATAGATAAGGCTTTTTCCCCGAGATGAGGGAGTCCAAAATGAGAGGGCATAGGTTTAAGATGAGAGGGGAAAAATTTAAAAGGGACTTAAGGAGCAACTTTTTCACACAGTAGGTGGTGCCTGTATGGAATAAGCTGCCAGAGGAAGTGGTGGAGGCTGGTACAATTACACCATTTAAAAGGCAACTGGATGGATATATGATTAGGAAGGGTTTAGAGGGAAATGGACCAAATGCTGGCAAATGGGACTAGATTTACTTAGGATATCTGGTTAGTTTGGACGAGTTGGACCGAAAGGTCTGTTTCTGTGGTGTAGATCTCTATGACTCTAAGTAAATTCTGTGGCATGGAAGCTGGTGTGTCATTTTTGCATAACTGTAAGCTATAAAATACATAACAAACTGGCATTAAAAATGATGAAGAATCGGTTGCATATTTCGGCTCCAACACTATTTCTTTCTGTGCTGGGTGATGCTGTGGGATTGATGGATTTCAGGGTCCAAGACCTACTTCTTCCCTGCAGGAATGGACAGTCCAGATGTAGCAATGATCCACAGGAAGACAGGCCCCATACATTGTCTCAGAGATAATCTACATTTGATACATTGCAAGTGCTCTGGAGAAACACTTCAGGCCAAAATCAAGTGCGATGATTGAATGATATGCATTCTACCAGAGAGGCCACGGGAGCAGCTAGTCCATTAAACACTGCATATCAGCAGTTGGCTTCTACATGTAAATGTGATATATATAGACCACTGAACTAACTTGTGACTAATGAGTAAAAAAGACTTTGATTCCACAAATTAAGAAGTGCCCTCTCATTGAGGATGACGATTTGATCTCTTTGACGTTCTGACATTTTAGATGCAAAGGGACAGCATGGAAATCTACCTCAGCCTCTCAGCTTCCCCAACCAACTGTACTGGAAATATAATGGACAAAGAGACCTCACCACATGAGTCCTCACAATCAGATACCCTCATGCATGTCACCAAATTGTGGAAATGCCCATCGAGTCACAAGGCCCAAAATGTCCTATCTGGGCCCAAACTACGATTTCCAACCCACATCAGGCAAAATGTTTGTCTATTTAGCCTCCCAGGAGTTTTCTGGCCTGACTTCTGGTACAGGATCCATCCCTGCAAACACAGTCCGGCAAACCATGCAAATAGCATCAGAGTGGGTCATAGAGTGAGGTCTCTTTGTCCACCTTCTTTTACAGCAAATAGCTGCTATATTTCAGTGAATGAAAACAAAAAATGCTGGAGATCACAGAGGGTCAAGCAAGCTAACGTTTCGAATTGAGACGACTCTCATCAGAACCGAACTGAAGCTGGCGAGGAACCATCTAGACTTGAAATATTAGCTTGCTTTCTCTCCCAATGGATGTTGCCTGGCCTGCTGTGATCTCTAGCATTTTTTGTTTCCAGTAGAGATTCCAGCATCTGCAGTAATTGGTTCCTACTTCCAGTGGATGAATGCAGTCCAAAAGTCTAATCATCACTTTGCGAGCTACTGAAAGACGTATGAGTAAGGGATAGAGCGTCAGTTGGTGTGATGAAGATGTCAAGTGAATGAGGGGATAGGGAGACAGCGAAGTGGGTGAGAGGGTTGGTGGCAGGTGAGTGAGGGGTTTGGGTGGCAGATAGATGAAGGGGTACAGTGGTTGGCGAGTGGGTGAGTTTGCAGAGTGGGTCAGGAGTCTGGAAGCCAGGTCAGGGAAGTAAATGAATCAGGGTGACTGAGGATGTCAGGAATTAAGAGTATAGAGTGTCACATTAGGGGGGATGAACGGTGGCAGCCAAGTGTCAGAGGGTTTTGTGTCAAGTGTTTGGAAAACTTTATCTATGTGTAATGGGTGGGTCAGTTTCATAGTTAGGAGTTAGAGCAGATTTTAATTCCTCTAGCTTTACTTGGTAACTATCCAGTTAAAAGAACCATAGAATTGCTGAATTCTTACAGTACAGATTGAGGCCATTCAGCCCAAATTACCTGCATTGGTTGTATTACTTGGTGCCAATCTCTTGCCTTTTCCCCATATCCTGTGCAGCATTTCTATTCAAATAACCATCCAACATCCTTCTGAATGCCTCATTTGAACCTGCTCCCACTACAGTTCTAGACAGTGGGTTCTATACCCTAACTACTTGCTGTGTGAAAAGGTTTTTCACACAGTACCCATGTTTCATTTGCACATCATTTTAAACCTATGTCCTCTTGTACTGTTTCTTTTCCTTTACAAACAGAAATAGCTTCTCCCTGTCTACTCTGTCCAGTCTGCTCATGACTTTGGAAACTGTGATTGAATCTCCTCTCAGCCTTCTTCGTTACAAGGTGAACAGTCCGAAATTCTTCAATCTATCCTCATCACTGAAGTTTCCCTTTCCTGGAAACATTCATGTAAATTGCTTCTGCACTCTCTGCGGTGAATCCACAGCTTTCCTATAATGTGGCACCGACAACTGTACACAATACTCCAACTGAGGTCTGGCAATTGTCTCATACAAATTCAATAACACCTTCTAGCTCCTATATTTTATGTCCCTGTTAATAAAACCAGAACACTGAATGATTTATGAACTGTTCTTTTCACTCATCCTGCCACCTTCTGTGTGCATATATACACCCAGGTCTCTCTGCTCCTGCAACCCCGTTTAGAAATAAAGTGCATATTTTATATTGCTTTTCAATATTCTTCTGACCAAAGTGCATCACTCCACATTTTTATTAATTGATCCTCATCTGCCACCTATCTGCCCCCTTGACTCTGTCCTATTAGACCCCACACTGTCCTCCTCACAGTTTACAGTTCTTTCAAGTTTTGTGTCATCTGCAAACTTTGAAATTGTCCCCCCCATACCAAGGTCGAGACTATTAATTTACATCAGGAAAAGCAAACATCCCAATATCGACTCCCAGAGAATTCCACTGCAGACCTTCCTCCAGCCCAAAAAATATCCATTGACCATTACTCTCTGTTTCCCATCATTCAGTTTTGTATCCAGGTTGCCACTGTCCTTTTTATACCAGGACCTATAACTTCACAAGTCTGTTGTGTGGCACTACATCAAACACATTCTACAAATGTTACACTTATCAATCCTTTCTGTTACCTCTTCAAAAAACTCCAGTAAGTTAGTTAAACATGACTACCCCTTTAGAAATACGCACTGACTCAGCCCACCTTTTTCCATGTGTTGACTGATTCTGACCCGTAGAATTGTTTCTAGGCGTACCTCCACCACCAAAGTTAAATTAATTGGCCTGTAATTACTGCGATTATCCTTACAACCTTCCTTGAACAAGGCAACAATATTTGCATATCTCCAGTCTTCTGGCACATTCCCCCAAGCCCAGGGAAGACTGAAATATTGGACAGTTCCCCCACAATTTCTACCCTCACTTCCTTCAAAATTACTGGATGCATCAGTGCTTTGTCAACTTTAAGTGCCAACAATCTATCCAAAACGTTTTCCTTATTAACTTTGAAACCTTTTACTGACAGTTTCTTCATGCGTCACCATGACCTGGCCAGCATCCTTCTCTTTTGTAAAGACAGATGCAAAGTATTCATGGTGGCATAAAGTCATAGAGTTATACAGCACGGTAACAGATCTTCGGTCCAACGTGTCCATGCCAACCAGATATCCTCAGCTGATTCAGTCCCATTTGCCAGCATTTGGCCCATATCCCTCTAAACCCTTCCTATTCGTATATGCATCCAGATGCCTTTTAACTGTTGTGATTGCCTCCATCACGTCCTCTGGCAGTTTGTTCCATACACACAACCACCCTATGCATGATAAAAGTTTCACTCAGGTTCCCTTTTAAATCTTTTTCCTTCTCACCTTAAACATATGCCCTCTAGTTCTGGACTCTCCTACCCTGGGAAAAAGACCTCGACAATTCACCCTATCCATGATTTAATAAATCTCTATCAGGTCACCCCCCAGCCTTTAATGCTTCAGGGGAAAAAAGTCCCAGCCTATTCAGCCTCTGCCTATCTGCCTTGTAAATCTTTTCTGAACCCTTTCAAGTTTAACAACATCTTTCCTATAATAACTTTAACATCTTTGAGAGCTAAGTCATGTTCTCTGCCTCCATGTGTAAATTACATTTTTTGGTCTCTATCAGTTCTACACCTCCTTTTACTACTCACTTACTACAGAAGGCTGGGATTTTCCTCAGTGTTGTATGGGCATGTCAACTCACGGCACTGTATGGGCTGCTGCTCATCATGAAAGTTACTGCCACCATCCTCTTTAAGTGCAGGAAACTACAGAGCCTGCTTAGTATGTTACAGGGAAGCAACATCCTGCGCTAAGTATGCAGCCTGTTTGAAATTTCTACAAGAAGGTGCATATTAGGATTGGAAAATTGCTTAACAAAAGGCTTTTGATGCGTTAAAGCCAGAGTCTCCAGCAGTCCTTGTACATTTCAGCCTTTGTATCTAAACATGTGTCACAACAGACGCAACAGGAAATGTGAATGGAGCTGTAGTCTCACATTGCGTGATGTGAACAACCAATTGGATATGCATTCCGTTTGTTGTCAGAAACTGAGTTTAAATACTCCATCCTGGACCTGGAAGCTCTAACATAGAGCATAGAACTGTACAGCACAAGAACAGATCCTTCGACCCATGATGTTGTGCTGAACATGATGCCAAATGAAACTAATCCCTTCTGCTTGCCCTTGGTCCATATTCCTCCATTCCTTGCATTTTCATGTGCTTATCTAAAAGTCCCTTAAATGACCCTATTGTATCTGCCTCCAACACCATCCTAGGAGCATGTTCCAAACTCCAACCACTCTGTAACAACCTTACCCCTCACGTCTCCTTTAAACTTTCCCTGTCTAACCTCAAATGCACGCCCCCTAGTATTAGACATTTCAACTCTGGGAGAACGGTTCTGACCATCAACCCTATCTATGCATCTCATAATTTATAGACTTCTATTAAGTCTCCCCTCAGCCGCTCCACAGAAAATAACCTGACTTTCTTAGCCTCTCCTTATAGTTCATATCCTCTAATCCAAGCAGCATCCTCTTCTGCAACCTCTCCAAAGCTTCCACATCTTTCCTGTAATGTAAAGACTAGAATTGAATGCAATACCCTGAGTGTGGCCTGACCAAAGTCTTATAAAGCTGCAATATGACATCCTGAATCTTGTACTCAATTCCCTGACCAATAAGGGCAAGCATGCCAAATGCCTTCTTTACCACCCTATCTACTTGTGTGGCCACTTTCAGGAAGCTATGGAATTGAACCCCAAGATCCTCCTGTACATCAATGCCATTCAGAGTCCTTCCATTAACTGTATACTTTTCCTTAACATTTGATCTCCTAAAATGCAGCACCTTACACTTAACAGGATTAAACTCCATCTGCCATTTCTTCGCCCATATCTGCAACTGATCTATACCCCGCTGTATCCTTTGACAACCTTCTACACTCTCCCCAACTTCACTAATCTTTGTATTGTCTGCAAACATACTCACCCACATTTTCATCCAAGTCATTTATTTACATCACAAATAGCGAGGTCCCAGTACGGATCCCTGTGAAACATCACTAGTCACGGTCTTCCGGCCTGAAAAACACTCTTCCACCACTACCATCTGGCTTCTATGGGCAAGCCAATTCTGAATCCATGTAGCCAAGTCACAATGGATCCCATGCATCTTAATCTTCTGGATGAGGCTGCCATGAGGGACCTTGTTGAAAGACTTACTAAAATCTGTGTAAACAACATCCACTGCTCTACCCTCATCGATCACCTTTGTCACCTCCTCAAAAAACTCAGTCAAGTTAGTAAGACATGACTGCCCTGCACAAAGCCATGCTGACTGTCCCTAATTAGGCCATACTTTTCCAGATGTACATAAATCCTATGCCTAATAATTCTGTCCAATAGCTATCCAAACACTGTGAGACTCATTGGTCTATAGTTTCCTGGATTATCACTATTTGTCTTCTTGAACAGAAGAACCTGTATGTATACTTGTGATCACTGGGAATATATCTCAATGGTAGAAAGTTCCTTCTCTGCAATGACCATCAAGCGATGGCAGTATTGTTAGCCACATTACAATCTGATCATTGACCTTGGCTCATACAGATTGTCAGGATATCTCTTTCTGTCCAACTTCAGGGTTGAATACCTCGCAGGTTCACACAAGCAAGTGGCTGACATATATAGTCATATTAATATTGCAGACAGTGGCAAAGCAACTTGTGATATTGGCAATTATGTGACTGTGGTGATTTTGCACATAACCACAAACATTGGTACACAAGAGGAGCTGAATGCAGAATCAGTAAAATCAACAGCATTATGCAGAAAGTAAGCCCGTATCTAAAAATTGAATGGTCTTGCAAAATAGGGGAAGGACTGGCTCTGTTCAACAGAGTATAAAATGTATTTATATTGTTTGATGACAACATGCAGACTTTGAGCTGTCATCCCAAGAGCACCAGAAGAACATGTAGCTATTTTTAAAAATCAACCCATTCAGACATGTTACAATACACAACCTAGGCAGATGGGACTTTCTGGCCCAAAGGTAGGGACACTACTACTGAGCCATGAGATCTTTACAGTAGTATGTATTACATGTTCTAATCATAGAGCCATAGAGTTATAGAGGCACAGAATCATAGAGTCATACACATGGAAACTGACCCTTTGGCCCAACTCGTCTATGCAACCTGGTTTCCTAAACTGAACTAGTCCCACTTGTCTGTGTTTGGCCCATATCTCTCGAAACCTTTTCTATCTATGTGCCTGTCCAAATGACTTTTAAATGCTGTAATTGTATTCACCTGTACCACTCCCTCTGGCAGCTCGTTCCATATACACACCACCTTCTGTGTGAAAAAGTTGCCGCTCAAGTCCCTTTTCAATCTTTCCTCTCTCACCTTAAACCTATGCCGTCTACTTTTGGATTGTCCTGCCCCAGGAAAGAGACCTTTGATATTCATCTTACCTCTATCCCTCATAATCTGATAAACCTCTAACAGGTACCATCTCAGCCTCCTACGCTCCAGACTAAAAAGTCTCAGCCTATCCAGCTTGTCCTTTGACTCAAACAGTCTCATCTCAGTAACATCCTTGTAAATCTTTTCTTGCACACTTTAATAACGCCCTTCCTACATCAGGGCAACCAGAATGGTATGCAGTACTCCCAATGTGACCTTACCAATGTCTCATACAGCTGTAAAATGATGTCCCAACTCCTGTATTCAATGTTCTGACTAGTAATGGCAAGCGTGTCAAACACGTTCTTCACCAACTTGCTTACCTGTGACACCACTGTTAAGGAACAATGTACCTGCACCCTTAAGTTTCTCTGTTTGACAATACTCCCCAGGCTCCTACCATTAACTGTGTAAGTCCTGCTCTGGTTTGTCTTCCAAAATGCAAGACCTCGCATTTATCTAAATAAAACTCCACCTATCATTCCTTGACCCACTGCTCAACTTGCCCAGAGATATTATTATACATCTTGGGCACAGGTGGGATTTAGACCAGGCCTCCTGTCTTAGAGGTAGGGACACTGTCTCTGTGCCACAAGACACATTCACAGGATCATGTATTGCATCTCACCAATGAAGGACATCTGGATATTGTTAAGATGAAACAACAGTCCCACGATGGAGTGTGGTGATCAGCAATAGATTAGAAGAACTTATAAGAGTTCATTAAAAACTGCATAGCTTGCGCAATCAAACTACGTCCCACATTTCTACCATGACCAGCAAAATAATGCCAACAACTCCAAATGGAAAAGTATAAGCAGTGCCTAAAAATCAACATTTTCATGCTTGTTCATGAAATGTGTAGCCTGAAATTCCATAACCACCATTTCATTCATTGACGTTCGTGACAAGTTATTTACAATTCCACCACTACAGCAATAGATCACAGTTTTTTTCTCCCCCCGACAGTTCACAGAGCTCCAAGAAAGTTAAATCATTCAACACCATCACAACATGGCCCACACTGAAATGGTGGCATCAAACATGGTGATATAGGACTGGCTGTGGGTGAGTAAGTCAGAATGGAACATTTAAACAATTTATTCAATATTATTGATTTGGTTGTAACTTTCACTTGCCATTGACTATTCTTAAGCTGTCACTGCCATTCAACAAGACTGTCAACATGAAAGCAGAGGAAACTGCAAAGTAAGGCATAACCATACTTTAACAAGAGGACATGCATAAAGGAGCCATGATTTACGTTTGGAGATTGGGGTCATATCAAATCATCCATTCCATTGGGGCCAAAGCACCTCAAGTTGTTGCACAGTATCAATATGCACCTGTTCAATGCCAACACAAAATGGACCTGCAGATATTTTATCTTGTGTTGTTAAATGCTCACATCCTTGAGTTTGGGTTCAATGCAGACTTGTCGAGGAGAAGACAAGAGATAGCAGGAACTGCAGATGCTGGAG
>NC_063345.1:63354749-63377087 GCF_021869965.1 Rhincodon typus | reverse complement strand
CATATAAACTGCATAACAGTATTGACTCCTCTCATGATGCCTATTTCAACTGTCTGATCTCTGGCTACAGGCTGAAGTCATAGGCTTAGCACTCTCAATGCAGACCACTGACAGGATATCAACGCTTCAATCTTCAACAGGCAACAGAGGATTCTTCCATCAGCCCGGCCCTGCAATAAAATTCAGGAGGACCTCTAAATAACCTATTCATTCTAGTCCCGTAGCCATTAATTCTCCCCGGCACTTTCACCTCACTCTTCACACCTATATTGTTACCAGGGTCTATGTAATTCTACGTAAGTTTACATTACTGAGAACACGGTCTTGAAAATTTAAAAATGGACTGGAGACTTAATAGCTTTTATTTATTTACTCATTTAGTCCCCTGTGAAATGTGGGTGTGGCCGGCTGGGCAGCATTTGTTGTCCGTCCTTAGTTGCCCTAGAGAAGGTGGTGGTGAGCTGCTTTCTTGAACCGCTGCAGTCCATGTGCTGTGGGTTGACCCACAATGCCCTTAGAGAGGGAATTCCAGGATGTTGACTCAGAGACAGTGAAGAACAGCGATATATTTCCAAGTCAGGGTTATGAGTAGCTTGGAGGGGATCTTGCAATTAGTGATGTTCCCAGGTATCTGCTGCCCTTGCCCTTCTAGTTGGTAGTTTTCATGGTTTTAGAAGGTACTGTCCAAGGATCTTTCCTGAATTTCTCTAGTGCATCTTGTAGATGGTACACACTGCTGCTACTGAGCGTCGGTGGGAAGGGAATTGTTGCTTCTGGAAGACGTGCCAATCAAGTGGCTGCTTTGCCCTGGATAGTGTCAAGAGTGGAAGTGTTCTTGGAACTGCACTCATCCAGGCAAGTAGGGAATATTCCATCACACTCCTGACTTGTGCATCGTAGATGGTAGACAGGCTTTAGGGAGTCAGGAGGTGAGTTACTCGCCTCAGTATTCCATGCTCTTGTAGCCCTGTATGTATATGGTGAGACCAGTACAGTTTCTGATCAATGGTAATCCCTAGGATGTTGATAGCGGGAGATTCAATGATGGTCATACTATTGAATGTTGAGGGACAGTGATTAGATTGTCTCTTATTGAAGATGATCATTGCCTGGCATTTGTGTGGCATGAATATTGCTTGCACCTACCTGATCCACAGACTCAAATTGTGGCTGACAATGGTTCTAGCAATTGAAGATGGCATCTTTACCAGTACCATCTCAAGAGCTATTACAGATAGACAATAAGTGCTGGCCTAGTCAACTATGCTCACATCCCTTGAAAAAAACAAATAAAATGTACAGCTTAATGTATGACTACTTAGGTAAGTTTTGCTCCTGCTTTCTTCTCTATCTTTTCCTGAAATTAGTCATTTGAATATTTCAATTACTCCAACTGCGATCAAAGAAGATTCCGAATGGTAGCTCTGTGAGAAAGTTAAATGTCCGGATTGAGATGGTGTTTTCTAAACCTTAGTCAACATACTTGATTTCAGCCCTGCTTAAATCTGGACAAAGTGAATGGCTTGTATAACAAGCCAGGTTTAATCATGGATAGCTCTGCCATGGTATGTGGCCTGTTGGACCTGTTTCCATTTAACACATTGTTTTATTTTTATTCAACCGTATCCGTTAATCCATCTGAACTTGGTAATTGAAAGGGGATGCATTGAGCAAATCATATTGTGACGGAATGGACCCCCATCAGGCTACAAAAAAAATTAACAGTCCAACTGAGGAATGCAATGAGCCAAGGGAAGATAATATAGCTTCAGGGCACATACTTGTGAGGTTTAAAGTTCAAGGCAAGAAGAAATACAAATGTGAGACAATGATTACTGAACTTCTAATTAAATTGATGGAATGTATCCAGTACAGTATCCTAACATGCAGCATTTTGCACCCCCCACCGCCCACCCCCCACACCCAGTCCCAGTCCATGCACTTTGGAACAGAGGTTACTGTTTTAAATATGCAAAAGAAGTCTTAGTGCCTTCCAGCTGTACTATTGCAACTTAGGGTTGCTCTAAAACTGCAAGTGGGGTGATTTATTATCCCAAATGTTTCAGTCAGTTAGAAGTATACACCCTAGTATCTTCAAATGAGAGTTTGCGATAAAAAGTCTAATGTGAAATACTTGAATTTCTTTTTTTCAGATTATCGTTTCTTACTGGTGCAGAGTTACATGAAATGAGCAAAAGAGGCAGAGAACACGGCATATGCTCCACTTCAGCTTCTCCCCGCGTAGAGTGCAGCAGAGGTCAGTGCAGTTGAGAGATCAAATCCTCGTGAGTGACTGTGGGCTAATTAATAATTAATACCAGAGATAGGGTGTTTTGAAATGCAGATGTGGTAACTGGAGGCCCAGCAAGGTTGTTCAGAGGAAACAGGTATGGGGGGAGGTGGCGGTGACGGGAGATGGGGGGAGCTGTTGCCTCAGGGAATTGTGGTCCCTTGCTGTTGTGATCTGGAAACAGGCTTTGGTGTGGAAGTAAAGCTGGCAGTTTAGGTTATGTTCCCCTCAGCTATTAATTACCTGCACCTGCTTTGAAGCCCGTCTTTCTTTCACCAAGCAACCCCCTCTTTCCCCCCACCCCCCACCCCAGCCCCTTCCCCCAACCTCCCAACTCCCAGCCCCACAAGTGCAGAGAGACTCAAAGATCATTAAGCAGGGTGAGTTGCTGTACAGTGCAACCAGGCAAACCAGGCTCCCAGCAAGTTTTTGTACATTAAGTGCAAGCAACAGCAATTGAAGTCTGTTGAATCTCACAAGCATAAGGCAATGTAATCTTGTCTCAGTTTTCTCCCTGTTGCATTTAATTTTTCTTCAGCTGCAGGTGTTTGTGTGCAGCCTTTCCCCAGCCAGGAGCAGAATATTCTTCCTCCATGCTTTACAGTGCCAACAGATTGAAGATAAAATCTGTCAGATAGGGTAGTAGCAATTTCTGTGTTATTCCTATGGAGCATCTTGCATTTTGGGCACCCTTTTAGGGGAGGTGGTGGTACTGTTATAGTGTCACCAGACCATGTTCTGGGGATGTGAGTTCAAATCCTGTCACAGCAGATGGCGAAATTTGAATTTAATTTTTAAAAATTCTGTAATCGAAAGCTGGCTAATTGAATTCCAGGTCATGTTCAAAATCTTAATTCTGCTTCTGCCTCCTCTGATGCTGCCAGACCTTCTGAGTTTCTCCAGCCTTTTCTGTTTTGTATTTGCTTAATGTAATCCCTATCAAATGCCATAAAAACCCAACAGGTTCACAAAAATTGTTCGGGGAATAAAGTCTGCCATCCTTACCTGGTCTGGCCTAATTATGACTCCTGGCCAACAATGTGGTTGACTTTTAACTGCCCTCTGGGCAATAAATGCTGACCTAGCCAATGACGCCCACAATGCATGAGCGAATTAAAAACATCAATCAGGCCACAAAGCAGCTGTAACAAGAAATAGATTAGAGATGTAAATCTTAACAAAAAATGCTAACCTAATAGTTGAGGCCCAGTAGTAAAATTGAGGAATCCCAGTTTAGAAGATCCAAGACCAAGTACAAACCAATGATTTTGGATCTGGCTGTCATTAAAGTTAAGATCATTAGTTGTTGGTTAATCATCTATGAGTGGATCTGGGGAGGATGTTGTACATGCATCTAAAAGGGTCTGGAAAGGTTAATACTGAGGAGTGCCATAGCACTACCCCCAATGTTGGAGTCCAATGGACTTATGAGCAGGATAGCTTAGGATTCCAAATAGGTAACTTCTGTGTTTTTTTACACAGCCTCTATAATATTCAGCTGGATTTTCCAAACAGTGGTAAATTCCATTTGGATTGCCACTCTGCCCCTTCTTCTTTTATAAGCTCCGCGCTTCTGAGGGGAGATTCCGATCAGGATCCCTCAGAACAGCAGAACCATGCTTCCTTGCTGACAGTCCTTTCACACTGTACAACTGTCCAAGGAAGGCTAACCATGACATTTGTCCACATCAGTCAGCTACTGTGTTCTGAATGTTACAGGTCCTGACCAGCCCTTTGAGAACTGCTGTTCAAATGGTAAGAATTTCAGGTTAATGGGATATCAAGGTGCTTAAAGGGAAGGCTGCCAGATGGTGAGGAGTATGGTGCCCCGTAAGATACGGTGCCAACTGAATAAGGTGACAGCTGAGTGGAAGAAAGGGTACCAAGCAAATAGAATGAGAAGTCGGGTGTGCTATTGTAACAGGTAGATATCCAGCTGGGTAGGGACGAGGGTGTCAGGGAGTATGAAGTCAGATGGGTGCCAGGTAAGAAAGTTGCCAGCTGTGTAGGAGGAGGGTAGGTTGTTGGGAGGTGGGAGAAATTGGATCTGGCAGGAACGGAGTGGCTGGGTGTTGGTTCCAGGATGACAGTCAGGTCCGCCAGGAGTGGGAGACTTTGGGGATCAAGGAGAAGCTGGGTGACGGATTTGGGATCATTTCTGGGGCTAGTGGGGGTGGTATGGTTGGGTGATGGGAAGGTATCGGGTTCCAGAGGAAGTGTTAATCCTGGCACAGGAGGGTGTTGGACTGCTGTGGATGTGTTGGGTTGGGGGTGCTTTGGGGATGGGGACGTGGGGGTGTCAGTTCTTGAGGCAAGAGGTGAATCTTGAGGACGGTGGCAGGTCCAAGTGTGAGGTTTGACAAGTTCCTTTGGGGTGGAAGGTGTCAGGTCAGGGCCTGGGGTTTGATATGGGGGAGATGCAGTTGGATGTGTGTGATATAAGTTTGGGATTGGTTCAGCAGTTAGACTGTTTAATTTTCTGAGTAACTAGTTCACTACATTTTGTCAGAAACCTCCAAACTCTCCAATTTAAATAGATATTTGTGAGAGAGTTCCAGACGTGGAGGAATTGCCCATTGGAAAATTAAATTTCCCAGGCAAGTCTTTCTGAGTATGCTATGATATTTTACTGTATCAATGTCACCTGTTACTTGTTGCTAGTTTAAAGCATTTGCTATGTTTCTCTAAAGGTGTTGCCAAACCTGCTCAGTTTCTCCAGCATTCTCTGTGTTTGTTTCAGATTTCCAGCATCCGCAGTATTTTGCCTTTATTCAAATGTTGGTTTGGAATTCGGCTTTTGAGTGTACACATGGAAGTGTCGTCTATGTACTGCAGTTCAATGACAGGAGGCTGGTCTGGCCTTGGTTGTGGACTGGTGCCAATGCAGTTCGAACAGTTCCCTCCTTGTCCTCTAGATTAGCTGCACATCAGCGATAGACTACATTCACATGGAGTGGAACATTGCACAACACACTCAAGAGCAAAAGAAAGAGGAGCAGAAACAGGCCAGTCAGCCCCTCAGGTCTTCCCTACCATTCAACAAGATCAGGGCTGAACTGCCCCAGGACTCAACTCTTTTCTTTATGCCAGCTCGTTCAGAACACGTCAGAAAATGCTGTGGCTGTAAATTGTATTGAATGACCAACCGCATAAAGCTGTCAACATTATTTAAAATCTCTTCTCATTATATATCAAAGAAGTATGTAAAAATCTGTAAAATCAAACTCTCATCTTATGTGATATTTTTCAGCACGCATCTTTGTCTGGGCTTAAAGATATTCTGCCGTAGGTTATGTACCTTGATTAACATTTGAAAACATGAAGTCTTTCACTGTCCTGAAAGCTGAAGAGGTAAGCGTCACAATCTTTTCTCTGATGTCTTGCACTCATAGAATGCCTACAGCACGGAAGCAGGCTATTCCGCCCATGAAGTCCACATCAACCGTCCGTAGACCATCCCACCCAGACCCACCCCCTGAAACCCTGCAGCTACCATGGCCAATCCACCTAACCTGTGCATCTTTGGACTGTGGGAGGAAACTGGAGCAGCCGGAGGAAACCCATGGAGAATGTGCAAACTCCACACAGATGTTCACCCAAAGGAGGAATTGAACCTGGGTCCCTGGCACCATGAGGCAGCAGTGCTAACCACTGAGCCACCATGCCACTCACTCACTCTACCTCTGCCAGTACGCCGACCTCCTGCCAAGGCTCTCACCACTCTCACTATTGCCTGCAATATCTTCCCTCATTCGCTCTCACCGAACCCAACCTCCCAAACAAACCCCACCCCCATGACTAACCCTCCATGCTTCTGTGCTGCCTAGGCACTCACTCAGTGAGCTCACCACCTATCCACCAGCGCTAACAGTTCTGCCACTCACTTTCACCTCACTCCATCCCTCCTTTTCCCTCAGTCCAGGAGGGAAAAGCCCAGAACTGGGTGGAAAGAGCCAGGACACATAGTGAGGGGCCAGATATTTGTCTCTTCACCCCCTAAAAGCAGAGGATCTTGGCTCTTGCAGATGACGATGAATACCAGTTCTGTGGAGATGAGGAGTCTTGTACATATTGTTTTATTCATTCAGAGGATGGCAGTGTTGCTGGCTAGGCCAGTATTTATTGCCGATCCCTAATTGCACAGAGAGCAATTTAAGAGTTAAAAGTTGATGCAGATGGTGGAATGTGACTTCAATAACAAATCTGGAATTAAGAGTCTAATGATGACTGTGAAGCCATCGTCGACTGATGGAAAAACCCATTTGGTTCACTCATGCCCTTTGGAGAAGGAAATTGCAATCCTTACTTCGTCTGGCCTACATTGGACTTCAGACCCATCTCCCTAGCTGACTGAGGAAGAAGTGCCCCAGATCGCCAAAACTCGGAGGACTGCGGAGACCAAGCAGCTCCTCAGTAGGAGAGGACACCCATGGTGTTGACAGCTAGGGACTTTGTACAAATGTAACAAGCAGACACAGCAGCAGCTGGGCTGGCTTTGTCGGGCAACTGGACAATATGTCACAAAGGCTGTAAGACTGCAATAATGGCATTGGGACAGGTATGTGATCATCTGGCTGCCTCCATGAACACCTAGGCACGTATGGTTGAGAGAATGTGAGACTGCATATTAATGAGGCAAGCTTAGGCAGTAATAAGGCTGATTATGAATGATAATTCCCATTAATAAACATCCCACCACTCACTAGCAAGAATCTGATCTCAAATTCTGGGACCTAGTTGGAAACTGCCTCTTTTTGTTCTCTTTTTGACCTCACTCGACTTCTCACCCTATTCTCGCAAATTTCTCGCCATAGCCCATATCATTCAGGGCCTGGAAAGATTCAGCTTTATATATTTAATGACAAGGTGAAGCCAAACACATCAATGTTGAATTATACATAAAAAACATTTAGATATTTATTTGAATCATCTATTTACAAATACATGCAGCATATTGAGTGGAAAATTAATTATGAAATAAAAGAAAAACATTCAATTTTTATTTTTAAGGAATATGTTCAGTATTTACTGAGAAACTGTGAGGAAAAATCATAACTGCTGGTATTTTTGTTCATTGCGTTTCATCAATACCATAATTAATAGAAAATAATCTTTGTAACTGGGTATATTGAACTGAACATATTTAGATTCCAGAGTTGTTATTGAGCACAAACGATTATATCTGCAAACAAAGTTATATGTGGAGATAAATGCATGGTAAGTCTAAGCAAAACTAAACCATTTTTTGACTCTTTGGAGTTGAAATAATTTCTTATTTGATGGTGTCAATTGCTTAAGATGCTGTTTTATGTTCTGCAGCGTGGCAAGAACACTACAGCTGCAGGAATTGCATTTCATCAAGATTACCAAAGGAAAAAAGAAATGGGGGATACCTCAAAGTATTAGTAGGAGGAAGAAATGGGAAAAAAATCTAATTATTGTATGAAAACCATTTGGATTACTGTAGCTAGGACGTTATAATAATTTGCTTAGGCTCCATCATTTCTACCTTGCATCAGTAACTATGACAAATCAGATGAAGTTCATTCCCACAGAATGTCACACTGGTTAATGCAATTCTTTGGAATATCTGAACATTTCTTCATTTTTAGCCAGCAATGCAACTGTGTCTAGGTTTTCATTACTGAATTACACAATTCACACAGTGCTGATCAATAACAATGTCCTCACTCTTAACTGTTATTAAAGAACAGAAAATGTTCATCACTGATACTGTGATATGATTTCCAAGGTTGCAACAACATTCATAAGCTTGTGTACAGCATAGCATTAGGAGAAACTTCCTCCTTTGAGGAACATACACTAGGAGCGCTTACACTTACAAAGAAATGGGAGCAGTCTACCCAGAACAAGCTGATGTTTGTCATCTATATGGTCAGTCTTAATTACATCTGCCCATCCTCTTCCCTTATCCTTTTCTTTGAACTATCTATCCAGTTTATTCCTAACAACTCAGGTCATCCATTTCACAGCCTCACAATGTTGTTAAAAACATCTCCCTTTCATTGTAGTAAACTTATCGTGCTCAACCTTTATACTTTTATTCTTTATACTTATATCAGCCCTGAGAAACAATCTGCTGTACTGATGAAATTCTTCATATCAATATCTCTTAACAAACTATTCTGCCATCTTCACTCATCTAAGGAAAACAACCCCTTATTTTTATATATTGCATTTGTATCACCACCTTATTGCATAACATATCCCCTAACTTTGCATCCCTTCACTTTATTTATGCTTCCTTTATTCCTTCATGGGACATAGCGCCCATCCCTTCATTGTCGTCAACAAGGTGGCATGTTAGGTCATTTGAGACGGCAGTTGAGAGTTAGCCACTTCAGTGTGGGGCTGATATGTAGGCCAGACCTGGTAAGGATACAAATTTACTTCACTGCAGGGTTGTTTCTTGCAACAAAATATGGTGGTTTCCTGATCATCAGCTTTCAATTCCAGATTTGGATTTCTTAATTAAGCTTAAATTACATCAAGTTGCTGTACTGGGATTTGAACCCATGTCTCTTGAGCCTTAGCCTACCCTTCTCGATTACCAGGCTAGTGACTTCTCCACTATATCACCATCTCCATAAAAAAAACTTCAAACAGGAAATATCTTCAACAAAAAAAATTTCCCATTCCCATTCAGCTGTCTGTATATACTAAACACTTGTTATTTAATATTTACTTCCTCCAAGAATTTGCACTTCACTCTCCAAGCTCATTCTTCACTCTGAGAATCATTGGGGACCTGCTAATTTTTATAAAGGTATGATGCCCTCATTCATAGCTGTAATTGCTTTATATTCACACTGATCGTCTGCAGAAGCTGTTAATGTTCTCCACATTTTCTGTGATCATGCTCCCTGAAGGATTTACATTACGTTGATACTTCAATAGCTTACATTGCATTAAATACTTATCAAGTTTCAAAATTAGTAACATTCTATTAATGGTAAGGAATGAAGCGTCTGCCTTTAAAACACATCGTTAGAATTGAACAAAAATATTAAATTAATGACAATTAATATAAACGTGGATTTCTTCATTCTTGCAGCAGAGAGTTTTGCATATTGGATTTTGTTAGACTGATTGGAGGAAAACTGGCAAATCAGATTTCAGATATTAATTCACACTCCCTATTGATAAACAGCTAAAATGGCCATTGAACTATTAATGCAACAGCCAATGATGTTCACTCAATTCAAGAGAGATAGTGTAGAAAACAGTGGGAATTATATGGACAACAGATTGGTTTCGGCCTTCCTAACAGATGTATAATGATCGATTTATTTACAGATTCAAGCAACAGAACTGAAATATTTGTTTCATTTTGAGTTACCAAACATTGAGCTTTGAAAAACCAATTACAAATCTCAAATTTCAATTCAACATTTAATTTTTCACATCATGTTATGCATTTTCTGCATTTAAAAGTAAATTGAATGTATATATTTTATTTAAATACTTCATATAAATTAAGCATCCAAAACCAGAGATTTTCCATTTGCATCAAAGACCAGATTGTCAGGCTGTGAACCAGGGCTTTTTGAACAGGTCTTACTGTTCAGCTATTTGAATTATCTTCTCCTAAATAACTACTTCCTTGAAATAGTACTGGTGAGTGAAGCTAAGGTTTACAAGAACGAGACCTGGACTTCAGGGGTTAGGTTATGAGGAGACATTACACAAATTAGGCCTCTTTTCTCCAGAATTTTGAAGGTTAAGGGGTGATCTGATCGAAGTTTTCAAGACTTTAACAGGAAAAGAAAGGGTAGACAAAGATAAACTATTTCCACTGGTTGGGGATTCTAGAACTAGGGGGCATAGTCTGAGAATTAAGGTGGAACCATCAGGAGAAATGTTATGAGGCACTACTACATACAACGGGTGGGAGATCTTTGGAACTCTCTTCCACAAATGGCCGTGAACGCTGAATCAGTTGCTCATTTTAAATCTGGAATAGATAAAGCTTTGTTGAGCGAAGGTATTAAGAGATATGGGCCAAAGCAGGTGTATGGAATTAGGCGACAGATTAACCATGCTATCATTGAATGGTGGAGCAGGCTTGAGGGGCTAAATGGCCTACTCTTGTTTATGTGCTTATCTGCTGGTGTGCCTCTTCTCCTGGGCTCATATAAAGAAAGAAAGATTTTGATTTATTTTAAACCTTTCACAATCTCTGATATACTAAAGCACTTTACAGCTAATGAAATGCATTTGAAATGTAGTCATTCCTGTAATATAGGAAATATGACAAGAAATATGTACATAGCAAGGTCCTACAATTAGCATAAAATTACTGATTTGTTTTACATTTGTTTGTGGGATGGGGCAAAGTTGACAAAGCCAACATTTGCTTCCCATCCTAACTTTCCCTAGAGAAAATTGTGGCAAGTTGTTGTTTGGAAATGTTGCAGTACATGTGTTAAAATGTAACTTGGTGCTATTGAGAATGAGTTCCAAGGTTTTGACCCTAATATAGTGAAGGATTGACAATATATTTCCAAATCAGCTTGATGTTTGATTTAGCCCAGAAGTTGAAGGTTTTGATATTCCATGTCCCTGTTGTCCTTGTCCTTCTGGGTGATAGAGTTCACAGATTTGGAAGGTGCATTGGAAGAACCCCTGGCAAATTGTTGCAGTGCATCTTGTACACGTATCCACTATTGAGACTGTGCTTCACTGCTGGAAGGAGTGAATCTTTTGTATGGTGAATGGAGTACCAAACAAACTGTTTTGTCCTCATGAGTATCAGGTTTCCCGAGTGTGTTAGAGCCATGCACATCCAGGCAAGTGAAGACTTCCACCATTCTCCTGACTTGTGAAATCTAGATAATGGTCAGGCTTTAGGGAATCTGGAGGTGAGTTACTTCACACAGAATACCCAGCCTCTGATTTGGTTTTATAGCCACAGTCTTCATGTGTCTGGCTCAGTAAAGTTTTGATTCAATATGACTCAAAGTTGACAGTGAGGACAGTGGTGATCGTCATGCTGTTGAAAGTCAAAGGGAGATATTTAGATTCTCGCTTGGTATCTGTATAAAGTGAATGTCACTTACCAATTGTTGGCCCGAGACTGATGGTTGTCCAGAACTTGCTGCATGCAGGCACTGAATACTTCAGTGACTGAAGAGTTGCAAATTGAACATTCTACAATCATCTCTTTCTGACATTAACTTGAAAGGTAAGCCATTGATGAAAAATTGAAAATAGTTTTGACAAGGACATCCAGTAGGATTCTGGAGATGAAATATTTGATCTAATGCAACCATAAACCTTTTCCTTTGTTTTGATTCCCATGGCATTTAATTATACCAGAGGTCCAGATGCCACACTGGGACAAATGTTATTTTGATGTCAAGGATATTCACTCTCAACTCACCACTGGAATACAGCAGTTTCATCCATATTTGGATCAAGGTTTTAATGAGGCCTGAGTCTGAGTAAGTTTGATACAGCACAAAGTATATCCATTAGCCCATCAAGTCAGTGTCAATTTTGTAAAGTCAACCATTTAATCCTACCCCCTCCTCTTTCTAATACCCCTGCAATTTTCCCTATATTCAAATATTTGTCCAATTCCTTTTTGAGAAAACAAAAAGAGAAAGAAAGAGAGATTAGCTTTTCATGGCCACCTAACATCTCAAAGTGTTTCTCTGAAGAAGGGCTTTGACCTGAAATGTCAACTTTCCCACTCCTCTGATACTGCCTGGCCTGCTGTGTTCCTCCAGCTCCACACTTTGCTATCTCAAAGTGTTTTATGTCAATGAAGTACTTTTCAAGAGTGGACCCTGATCCGATAGTAACTTTTTTATACTAGTACAGGGCTTGTGAAGACACTAAAGCTGACACTAAAGAAGACACTAAACTCCACAGTGCTGTACTGGGGGATTGCTGAAAGAAGTTGTCTTTCAGATGAGATGTGAAACCAAAAATCCAGCGACCTGGTGTGGTGGATGTAAAAGAACCCCATGGCATTATTGCAAAAGAGAACAGGAAGCTATCCCTTGAGTTCTAGCCAAAATGTATCCCTTTATCAACATCATAGAAACAGATGGCTATCTTGCTATCCATGAACCTATTGTGGGTGCTCAATATCTTTGTTGGAAAATGGCTGAGTGATGGTAATACCTTTCTCTTTCATGCAGCTTCTCTGGCTGGACATATAATGTGTAGCTTGCAACAACTTTCAATTAGATACCACCTGTAATGTAGTAAGACATCCCACTGAAAGAATATGAAATAAAAATTGGCACTTGACAGTGTGCCACTCAAAGAAATATTAAGTGATGAAATAGATGAGAGAACGCGAGAGAGAGAGAGAGCATGAGAGTAAAGTTTAGCCAGGGAATTCCAGAGCCTAGGGTCCAAAGCAGCTGAAATCAGACAATGAAATGGACAACGTAAATCAAAATGTGCACAGGAGGCCAGAATTAGAGAAGTGCAGATATCTCAGTGGGTGTGAGGCTGGAGGAAATTACAGAAATAAGGAGGGAAAAGACCATGGCTGGATTTGAAAGCAAAAATGAAAATTTTAAATGTTGGTGCTGCCAGACTGGGATCCAATGTAAGTCAGGGAAAAAGGTTTAGTGTCCTGAGATTACAAAGGTTGCATGTTGGTAAATTGACTTGGAGTACATTGGAATAGTTGAATCTAGAGATAACAAAGGCATTCAGCGACCGGCCATAATCCACGCTGCTCACTTTTTAACCTCACAGTTTAAACAAGTATGTTGTTATCATTGTTAGACTGCAGCAATTCTAATGTCATTAATGTACACAATATGACTGCTTTCTTGACAAATAATCAATTGATGTGGTTTCTCCACTACCACTCATTCTAATGCTCTCCCGCTGCCTGCATGGGTTTCATCCAGGCGCACCAGTTTCCTCCCACAGTCCAAAGATGTGAAGGTTAGGTGAATTAGCCATGCTAAATTGCCCTGCAGTGTGCAGGCTAGATGGGTTAACAATGGTAAAACAGGGAAAGGGTGAGATGCTCTTTGGGGGGTTGGTGCAGACGCAATGGATCGAATGTCCTCAATCTGCACTTGAGGGATTCTATGATTCTATAAAAGGATATCCATTATGAGATTTTGGGTTCAGGTTTAAAGATCTAAAAGAAGCAGTAGAATATTTAAAAGTAATTTTAAGATAATTTATCAAGAAGCAACAGTTTAGAAATGATGCATGAGCTAAATAGACAGGAAAAGTATATGACCCATAATAGTTGTGAGTGGTTCACTGATCCCAGAGGACAAAGAGACGGTTGGCACAGAGTATCTTGATCTTCGTAGCTTGCAATGCCAATATTCTGCCTCTAGCTGAATTGTTAGGATCTCTTCCTCTGGTCCTCTTCCATCTTCCCTGGTCCATCTTCCATCTGAAGAAGGTGGCCGCTTGACGAAGACTGCTCCTAGATCTGAGCACTCTTTAAGATGCTTCGTTTCTACAGGAGTGGTAGCTTACCCAATGTCAGTCATTCGTTTAAGCCTCTCTAGCCAAAGAATACAGGGCAGTTTCACAGGTTATCAGACTGGTTATCTCTCCCCTGTCCATCACTTTAGCCTGAGGTCGCTTTATTTACTTAATGCTGACAGTCATTTGCTGGTACTTACCAAACACTCGCGGATAATGGCATACAGGAACCTATCCTATTGATGAAAGAACCATAATCAAGAGACTTTGACGCTTCTAGGAACTGCTTATGTGTTTTCCAGAGAGAGAAAGAAAGCAGTTTCTTTGTTAAAGTGGCCTTGAGCTATAGCTACCGTTTCCAAAAGCATTCTACATTTACTTGAAAATGTTTCATTTATGAAAGATTACATTCCTTACGGTATCTCCGATAAATTCTGGTATATGCCATTATTGTACATGAGTCTGAAGGGGATAATACCAAGGCATCACCTACTATAATACTTGTAAGCAGAACACGTTAGGATATCCCGGGAGTGAGAACGAACATCTGGCCCTCCTTAATATCTCTGGAAAGGGAGGAGAGGGGGAGGGTGCAATTTTCCCTTCCTGAAGGTGGCCAGAGAGGTGGTAAGAAGGGAAAATAACTGAGAAAAATTGCCTCCTTCTTGCTACTTCATAATCAAGGTAGCATATAAATCTTTCCAAGTGTACATGCAATAATGAATTTGCATAAGACTTTATTTACCAATCAGTGAAAGGATAATCCCACTAATTCTTATTGGTTTGTCCCCCCAGCTGATCTCACTTTCCAAGATTCGCCTTTTGTTTATTCAAGGCAAACAGTTCCTCAACTATTGCCAAAGCCAGTTAATCAATGGCACAAGAACACAGCTAATAACTTGGTCTGACTTTTACTCCATTATTTTTTGTCCTTTTAGGTAGACATGCACCATAGTTGCACCACTCATTTTATAAAGCTGCCTCTTTACAGAACATACCCTCCACCAACCAATCCTATAATCATTATCAATCCCCAACCCCAATTCCCCACAACAACCACCACCTCAAGAAACTGCACCAACTTGTACCAGCTTTCAAAACTCCTTCAATTACCTGTTCTGAAAAAAATGCCTTATCCCTTAAAAATCAATGTAGCTTTAACACATAGCTTTGGTTAGGAATGGGAGGAATAGACACTAACCAGTATGAATTTATCTCAGCCTCAAGTGAGAAAAAGATGCAGGCTTCTCAAGTGCTGCAGAGAAGTTGACTTTTCGCCAAAACTATCCAGTTGATCCCTCACCTCATGGTTACTCGGTGTTGTTATTATTCCCTGTCCCTTTTGTACCCGGGTTGCTGTGTGAAAATATAATTCTTATGTTAACCTATTTCAATTATGATTCTCTATCATGGACTCATGAAGTATTATAATCCTGTCTTATAGCTATTTTGTACCCTGAAAGAGAAAATCTTCAAATCAACCATTTTGGAGGTTCTGACATTTGCAGGAGTCAGCATTGCTTTCTTTTCCTCTGGTATTCCCAATGAGATTCAACTCCCGATCCTGGCTGACAACTAATCAATGTCAACTATCTTGGCTGTAATTAGGCCACTGGTTCTGTCTACATAACCCATCCAGATGTCTAGATTCTGCAGAGGTCAAGGTTATACCAGATGACTGGTTTGTCTGGCTGCATTCCAGATTTTTAAAATTAATTGCAAACGTTATTTATATACATCACATACTCAAGTCAATACATTTATGCATTACATATCAAGATTCTGGGTTTGTAAACTTTCAATGCTGTTTCTTACCCAGTATGTTATGAAAATGTCTTCTGACCCAGTAGTGGGGCTTTAAAAGAAAAGTGCCCAATTTATGGACTGGGATAGAGAGCCTTAAATGTTCACCCTAAAGCCACGATGATTTAGAATTACTCTGACAGTCTTTCAGAAGAGCTGGCCTTAGACTTAATTTGTATGACTTGCCAACAAGGCCCCAAGATTAGTGGCTCTCTGTGACAGGGTATACTTTTGTCAAGTCAGTTTGGCCAGAGCAGGAATGTCTTATTAAGAGGTAATGATTCCATTTTTATTTAATCAGACACCAGAGATGTTAGATATGCATCGTTTTAAGGACATTGATGTCAACTTTTGTTTGTCTTCCCTCTGCAGAAAGTCTGACTGGTTATTTATAACTTGGAATGGTCTCCTGCTGTCCTGCATCATTCTGGAAATCGAAGTAATTAAGGTCTCCTGAGGCTGTTTCAATCAGGGAAATGGCAGAGTAGTGGTAATGAAACAAAAATCAGTCATCCAGAATCCCAGCCTAAACTCTGGGATGCAGGTTGAAATACCACCTCTCCTCCTCTCCCTCTTCCTGAGTAGCTGGTAAAATTTAAAATGAATTAATCAAATTTAGAATTGAAGGCTAATCTGCATAATGGTGACTATGAAGCTATCAGTGGGTACTTGTTAAAAAAGGAAGGAAAACTGACATCCTTATCTAGTCCGGTTTATGTGTCATCCCAGGTCCACGGCTATGTGATTGACTCTTAACTACCCCCTGAAATTACCCAGAGCAAGCCAAACAAGGCATTTAGGGATGTGTGACACATGCTAGGCTTGCAGGTGATTCTCACATATGATCAAAGATTACTTTAAAAACCTACTGTTTCTCAACTGAATCCTTTTCCCAATTAGGTCTTGCAGTCTATTCCATGCAAATACATCCGGGGCATTGAGGTGCCAGTGCCAGTGCCAGTGCCAGTGCCGGTGTCGGAGCCGGAGCCGGAGCCGGACTGGGATGGACAAAGTCAGAAGTCACATGGTACCAAGTAATAGTCTGAGGCATTCTGAGGAACAGTCACCGGACCTGAAACGTTAACTCTGATTTTTTTTCTTCACAGATGCTGGCAGACCTGCTGAGCTTTTCCAGCAACTTCTGTCTTTGATCCTGATTTAAAGCATCCACAGTTCTTTCAGTTTTTATTTGTGATAAGCTGGTTTCTTTACAGTTTCTTTGTTAAGTGTCAAGCTCACAGACAGTGTACCTAGGCTAACTATTGATGTTGACTCTTAAAAATTACCCAGGTGATGGCCGTACAAATTCTCAAGTCTGCTTAAAAGAGGCATTCGATCCCCAGTTATTTACATGTTACAGAAATATGCTCAGAAGTGAGCACAATTCCTTGTGCCGAATTCATAGAAGTTCAACAGATTTTTCCCAACTATGTTTTTATCGCAGAGTATACATATTTTAGAATAATCTCAACAAGTCCACATTTGAGTAGAGTCTAGATCTTGGAAGTTAAGAATACGATATCCATGCATGATAGAAATCAGCTACTACTAACTTACTCTCATATTTCATCATCTCCCTCCTTATTTCATTTTTTATTGTCTCTGCCGGTTTTTAAAGGCTTCCCAATCGTCCTGAGTTCTGAGGAAGGGTCACCAGACCCCGGAACGTTAACACTGATTTTTCTTTACAGATGCTGCCGGACCTGCTGAGCTTTTCCAGCAACTTCTGTTTTTGCTCCAGCTTACCACAAACTGGCTATTGGGTAGCAATGGCTTCTAACTTCAAATCATTGATAGAAACTTAATTCAAACCACAAACCTTATTACTCCAAGAACTAACCTGAAATAGAGAGGGCAAGAGGGCCCATTCCTCTAGAGAGAAGAATAGAACACTGGTTGAACAACAAGTCAACAGCAGAGAGAGAGAGAGAGAGTGTGGGTGGGTGGTGGGGTTTGAACTAGTCTTCACTTATAAAGATTCATCATCACAGAAACTCAACCACCAACTTCATGTGAAAACCCAAATGTTTCCAACTTTCATTTATCCATTGAACATGAGCAAGAACCCCTCCAAGCTTGTGTGAGTGCATCTTGAAAAGCGCTAAAAGTTGCACATTGATTAATTTCTTGTATCTCTGCTAATAATCTAGATGCATACTTTGAGTCTGGAATTCATGTTTACTTGCATGCGTGAGGGGGTGGATGTGTTTCATTTCAGAGTTTTTATTTATGAAAACGTATTTTCTGCACTTCTGATTTAAACATCTGAAATCCTGCTTTATGCATGTTACTAACAGTCATAACACACCCTCTAAAACACACAACCTGTTCTGGATATTAAAGAGCTAAGGAAAAAGGTAGAAGTTACCCCATTATCTCTTTTCTGTCTGTAGTAATCACTACTGACACGTTGCATCCATTGGTTTCACATGTGCTTTACACACACTCAGAACTCTACTGTGACCCTTGCAAGAAGGGAGGCTAAAACATGAGAGACAGAGCAGACTGGAGGTGGTCCACAACAGATTGTGTACAGAGCAAGAGGGCCTGGAGGTGGATGTAGGTGGCTTAGTGATAGGAGAGAAAGGGTGGTGGTTTCTTATGGACTAGAGCAGTTCCCCTCAAAATATTTTAAGAAGGTAGCCTAGACCCTAACTTTTTCTTATTTTAAAGGTAGATGTGAAGTGTCTGTTCCAGATGCAATTCAACTGGTCAAACTATTTGATGTTAAGCAAAATACAATTTATTTAAACACTATTAGTTAAAATACAAACAAAAGAAAGAGGAATTTAGAATAACTTAACTATTGGAAAACTTAACCAAATAATAGATACAGTGCCTATTACTAATCAACTATTCCAATATTGTAACATCCCATAAACACACCTCTTGGCAAAAAGGCAAATTCAGACACAGATTCTCACATGCAGTTCTCCGATCCAGGAGGAAACAACATCAAGAGAGGTTTCAGCGAAAGTAGCAGCTGGGAATCATTCACTGCAGCTTCCAATTCTTCTGAGACCCCAAACAGCTTCTGACTGCTACAGCTAAAAAAAAACAAGAAAGCCTGGATTGTGAGAGCTAGCCACTCCTTTTCCATTGTCATAACTGTTTTTAAAAAAAACCCAATGCCTCCTAAGTTATTTGCTGAAGTCGTTTTCATTAGGCAGTTTTTCACTTCTGGCTTTACAACTTCTCTTCCATAAAATCCCAGGGCAAAATAACCTTTTTAAAGTGACAGCATCGTCACACAGTAGAAGGCTGTTTGTGTGACTGGAGCCCAGAGTGCAATGGTGTACCACAGTGATCAGTGCTGGCTCCCTTATTCTTTGTGATATTCATAAATGATGTAGATGAAAATGCTGGGGGGAATGATGAGTAAATTCGAGGATTACACAAAGATTGGGTGGGTGATTAACAATGAGGAGGAAGATGTCAAGTTACTGGAGGATATAAACAGATTGGTCAGATTGTCAGATCAATGGCAGATGGAATTTAACCCTGATAAATACAAGGTAGCACACTTTGGAGGAAGGAACAAGACAAGGAAGTACTCAATGAATGGCGGACTCTAATTAGCTCAGAGGAAATGAAGGTGCTTGTCCCCAGATCCCTGAAAGTGGCAGGACAGGTTAATAAGGTAGTTCAGAAGGCTACAGGGTATTTGCCTTAATTAGTCATGGCATGGATTATAAGAGCAGTGAGGTTTGATGGAGCTGTACCGAACTTTGGTTAGGCCACAGCTGGAACACTATTTGCAGCTCTGGTCACCGCACTGCACTGAAGAGGATGCAAAGGACATCTAATAGGATATTGCCTGGCATGGAAAATTTCAGTGATGAAGAGAAGCCAGATAAGTTCAGATTGTTTTCGTTGGAACAGTGAAAGTTGAGGTAGTATCTAATAGAACTGTGTAAGATCATGAGGGGCATGTGCAGGGTGAAGAGAAAGCAATTGTTCCCCTTAGTTCATGGGTCAATGAAATGGTGGCATCATTTTAAATTACAGGCAGGAAGTTAATGGGAGATTTAATGAAAAGCTTTTCCACCAAGGCGGTGGGGGTTGGGGGGTTTGGGATGCTCTGCCTGGGAGGGTAGTTGAGGTGGGAAACCTCAGAACTTTTTAAAAAGTATTTGGATGAGCATTGAAGTGTCATAACATTCGAGGTTATGGGCCTAGTGCAGGAAAATGAGACTAGCGTAGGTGGTAGCACTTTTTTTGCAGTACAGACTTGATGAGCCAAAGGGCCTCTTCTGTACTGTATGCTTCTATGAGAAAGTTGACATGCCAGCACCCTTGAGATTGAGAAATGGTGAAGCCGATAGTTTATCATCGCATGATGTCAGAATTAATTCTCTTTGACCCACAGCTTGTGCAAGACTCTGTGATCTTGTCTTAAAGTCAGCACTGTATGAAATATGATCATCCTAACCATGTGCATTTTGGCATGTACAGATTCTTGTAACTAAATCACAGCTTTATTTATTTTTCTCTGAGACCCAGCCAACAAAGAACACAAATCTCAAAATTTAATGGATTTTGCTGGATAGTTCAGTTGGTGTTTTTGTCAAAGCTCAGTTCACAAGTCCACATACAATTCCGGCTGCAATGAAGGTGAGAACATGTGATATTATATGTTTTCACCCTTTTTTTCCCATGATCTGCAGTGTGCCAAGCCTTTCAGCACTTCAACCTCTTGTGTAGCCCAGAGCAACGCACCTGCCTTTTTGATACATTTGCCATTAATTATGGCTTTGGACTGGAAATTCAACAAACTGATTAGGATTTTCTCAAGAAAGACAGTGGAGCTGAGACGCGTGAAAGTCCAAACCCACAGGCGCAGTCAAGCACAGTCAACCATCACTCAGCTGGACAGAGAGGATAAACCCTCAAGTGATGAATAAAAAGTCAAATGACAGAGAGTCAGCTGCAACTGTGGAAGGAACTGGCAATCCTATCTGGCGCGTGTTCCACAATCTCAGAAGTGTTGGAGTAGTCTATCTTGAATACTTGTGTTAAGGTATCGGGGCGGTTATGAAGATGTTTCCCATAGATAGAGTAGGCTCTCTGGAATTTGATTCAGATCACAGTAATTTCGCCCTACACCACCTGAGAATTGATGTACAAATGATGATTGGCAATATTTATGCTGCCTTTAACAATATGATTTGTTGGATACAAAAAGTAAAACCAAATAGCAGAATTTAGGGGGAAGATGTCAGGGAGTGGGTCTAGCTAAATTGCAGTCCAGTTTACTGAAAGAGCTCTCACACCTGTCCTTATTATTTGGCTGAAAGCCCAGAATTAAAAAAGGATATTCTCAGCAGAGATTCTGTTTTATCAAGTAGAGGTAACTATTAACATTGCTGATTGACATATTTAAATGTTTTTCCTTTTGTGTTCTCTTTTGTCAATATCTCTATGTTTATGTGCGCAGACTTGAGAGGCATGAAGTGTTTAACACATCTGTTATTGATGCTGTAATGATCTGTCTGGTTGACATTTTCATAGGGTCATTGGAGCAGCAGGTTTACTCAAAAGTCTGTGAGTGGATTTCTTTTTCTGACCAGTTTCACACATTCCTTTGTTACTGAAGGATTAATGGATTCTTTACATAGTGCATTTTGGGTAAATGGTTGGCAAAAAGGCTGTGAGAAGCAATTGGGGCATGAATTGACATAGGAGGTATGGGGTGCATGGGTGAGACCACTTGAATTTACATTTCAAAAGATTCCCAAATCTAGACGATGGTCCACCAACCCCCCCCGCTGGAATATCTTTTAGAAGCCGGATCAATTCCACCAAAATTTCAGGGATGTGGCGACAATATGCATATTGTTGCGAAATTGGGTGGAGTACTTGTAGATTGGGAGGCAGGACGTTAGAATACGGTGTTTGTAAAAAAAAAAGTAGTGTTTGTAAAATGCTAGGGGGAAAGCATTGCATGGTCCCTTTAAAACAGCATGCTTTTTTCTACGCTTAGTGATTCAAAACAAAAGGATGTCTGTGGGCAGCAGCTTGTGTGTTTGCAAGTGCACAGAGAGCACTCGAATTGGAACATTTGTATCAAAAGGCCAACAGTTAGCAGGCCAAGCAGCAGTTTTGTTTTGTGGCCAAGACGACAAGTTTTGAATTCAATCAATAAATTTGAACCAGGCACTCGGATACCAAAAAAAAATTACATTTAAATTTGATGGTTTTGACAACATTGGACCAATCCTCTTGTAAGAAATTGATATGTCATCAAGGGTACAAAAGAAGAGGGCATTTGGACATAGAAAGGAGAGTTAGTTGCCTTCTGCCAGACCTAACAGCTCTCAGCTCTCAAGAGAGAATTGTTGGCTCCTCTAAGCCTTAAAGAAAGCACCATCTAAATCAAAGAAACCAATGGAACAACTAGTTAATATTCCCGATAGAAGATTAATGTAGAAGGCATTCCTGACAGAAGAATTGACAGAGGAGGAACAGAACATTCTGGAAGACATGTAACCTGGCTACAATTTCAAGAGACTAAATTCAATGCTTTTTTTTCCAATTTTATGCAAGTGAGACTTATATTTATTGGAACAGCTTACAATTAGAATCTTGCTTTATTCAGGAAAAGTTAGTAGTTAGAAGGGGTAGTAGGAACTGCAGATGCTGGAGAATCTGAGATAACAAGGTGTAGAGCTGGATGAACACAGCAGGCCAAGCAGCATCAGAGGAGCAGGAAAGCTGATGTTTCGGGCCTAGATCTTTAACGTCAGCCTTCCTGCTCCCCTGATGCTGCTTGGCCTGCTGTGTTCATCCAGCTCTACACCTTGTTA
>NC_063345.1:63229425-63354349 GCF_021869965.1 Rhincodon typus | reverse complement strand
TTTTATTCAGGAATAGTTAGTAGTTAGAAGGGGTTTATTTGGTTTATTAATAGTTTAGTTAATTTGTTCCCTGTTACGGTTAGATAAATAAATTGTTACTCGTTGATTGTAAAGTGAGTTCAGGGATTTGTTTTATTTAACAACTAGAAGTTGCTGAAAGGCAGGTTACACCACTTTTCACACACCTTTTTAACAGATTATAGGGTGAGGTGCTCCTCTTTGGGTGCTTTGGTTTCAATTCTGAGGGGGCTCAACCTCTACTTTGTAACAATATCTCTGTAATGGAATCAGCTAAGTCAGGAGTGCAGAATGTGGATACATTACCCACATTAGCCGATAAATGTTGACACTGGTAATAGGGCAAGTAAACTTGAAAGGGTTCAGAAAGGATTTACAAGGACATTGCCAGGGTTGGAGTGTTTAAGCTATGGGAAGAGGTTGAATAGGCTGAGGCTATTTTCCCTGCAGCATCAGAAGTTGAGGGGTGACCTTATAGATGCTTATAAAATCACAAGGGTATGAACAGAGTGAATAGTCAAGATCTCTTCCCCAGGGTAGGGAAGTCCAACACTTGAGGGCACAGGTTTAAGGTGAAAGGGGAAAGATTTAAAAGGGATCTAAGGGGCAACTTTTCCACGCAGAGCAGGGTGTGTCTATGGAGTGAAGTGCCAGAGGAAGTGGTGGAGGCTGGTACAATAACAACATTTAAAAGGTATCTGGATGTGTAGATGAATAGGAAGGATTTAGAAGGATATGGGCCAAATACTGGTAAATGGGGCTAGACTAATTTAGAATATCTGGCCCACATGGATGAGTTGGACTGAAGGGTCTGTTTCTCTGCTGTAAAATGCTATGACTCTATGACCCTATGAATCCCAGAATCAGCTCCCACTTGTCACTTTTAAATGGTTCCAGAGATATTCTGTGCACATGAAAATCTAGGCTCCTCTAGCCAACTGAGAGAGAAAACACAGACAGATGAGGTAATGTTTCAAGGTTTCATTTTTGGGGGACCATTTCTGGCACTGCAACAATCCTTCAGTAATCTACCTTCAGCTGGCCTAAAATAAATATTCCTGGGTCAGGAATAAATCACAGAGCTGCTTGAACTCACTTGGTGTTAAAATTTATCATGGCTGATTAAGATGGTGACTCCATTCACCCATCTTAATTCCAGAAGTTTTAAATCCCCCACCAAACTGTAGTGACTGTAACCAAGTCAGTCAGATGGACCTCGTAGAATATGAGTTCCCTGATTTGAGCTGTTACTCTGGTCCAATCAGGGAGCCCTGGCTGACAGATAAGTACAGGAGTGTCAGAATCATGCTCACTCTCAGAGCTGGCTCGAAGGAAGCTTGATCAGTATCAAAGACTTTCCACGTGTAAATAAAAGGTGACTTGGTGACGGGACACCAACTTCTGTGGAGTCACTTAACAAGCAAAAAGCTATCTGTCCCAGTTTATACATTGCAATTAAACCCCAGCCCCCAACAGGTTTTTAAGGGTCAATTTCCAGATTCCCACAATCCTTTGTATGAGGCAGCCCTCCTTGACATCACCCCTAAACATACTAGCTTTAATTTTTAACTTTTCTTCTCTTGTACTTGCCACCAGAGACATACTTTAAACACCATAATTGGACTGGATTCCAATCATCTGTATATGAGTGATTACAGACAGCCAAGCAATGAAACAGACAGGAGAAAGCAGAATGAAGACCATAACTGGGGCATCAACTAACGGAGGAACTGGAAATGGAACAAAGCATGAATGAATTTACTTTAAAAAAAAGCATTTGCTATGTGAATGTGCTGAGACATAGCTGCACCAGCATAAAATTCTCATTGTGAAATTTGAATTTTGATGCATGTTTGCTCAGCTTCTGAATTGGTTATGTACTTAGGCTGTGCAAACCCCAAGTCACAGTAAGCAGTCATTTGTCTTCCTAAAGATGGAAATGAATTTAAAAATGTGCTTGGTTTCATTTCCTTCCTTGCTTACACTCATGTCCTAGCTCACAGTGTCAAAAGCAATGTTCCTATGCTCAAATCATAAAGTGAGATTCTCCACAGTCTTGTTTGGGAAGTAACATCGCAGGGATTAGTGTAGTGTCACTTCTTCAAGAAATGCCAAATGAAGTTGCAAATTCCCACTGCTAGCACACCTGCCTCCAAATCAGTTGCTTAAGAGTTTGAGTCCCACATCAGGTTCTCCAGCACACCATCTACAATGCCTCAATGGTGCAGCATTGAGGGGGCCTGCACTGTCAGAGGTGATACCTTCAGATTAAATTCTAAACCAAGGCCCAGTCCATCCTAAAAATAAATCAAAAATGCTGCAATTGCTCAGCAGATCTGGCAGCATGTGTGGAAGCAGCAACGGAGTTAATGGGTGAAATAGTCTGCTCTCACTGAAAGTGAGCTTGAAGGCATGAAGGGTATTTAATAAGGTGGGTGTTACATCTGAACCCATTTACGTCTCACTTCCACGAGAGTTAGATTCTGTGCAAGAAGGCCCACACTCAAAATTCCCATTGCATGTCAAATGAGGCTCTTAAATGTCCAGTTAATGACCAATTAAGGGTGTCAACACATCCTCACTGGGATTAATTTAGCTGCTCACTGCTTCCATATCCTCCTCATCCCCACATCTGCCATCAGCATAAATGTCACTTTTTACTAGTTTCTATCAGTTCTGAAGAAGGATCACTGGACTCAAAATGTTAACCCTGCTTTCCTTCACAGATGTTGCCAGACCAACTGAGTTTCTCAGGCATACTGCTATGCTGCATACATGACGGGTTACTTGTCAACTCGCAAGACAAATGTTCCTCAATCAAAGGCGTCACTGCCTGATCAAAGGACTGGACATTAGGAATGGAGACGCCACTGTGAGACATTGTCTGCCCTTGCTTCTACACTCTTGCCCCTCCTCCCTGCCCCCTCAAACAGGATTCCTCAACCCTCATTGCAGATCTGTGGTTGCAATCCTAGCAATCTGGGGTTTTCCTTCTGGCAACAGCTATTAAGAACTCACTTCAATCTTCATCAGCTCCCACGATAGGATTTGAACCCATTTCCTCAGAGCATGAGTCTGGGCCACTGGATTACTTGCCCTGTGGCATTACTATGATGGCACTACCATACATAGTAGGTTTCATGCATGGTATTGGTAATTGGAACAAAGGAAAAGTCTGTGACTGGATGGAACACTGGAGCACTAAACTGGCAAAACAGCTGGTACTGCAGGGCCAAAGGGAGTGCAAATGGGAACAGTGAAGAAACAAAAGATGTGATCAGAGAATGCATGAATGCTACCTTTTCTGGTGTGTAAAGGATGCAGGGGTACTATTCAAAGAAGGGCAGGAGAGTTCTCCTTGGTGTCCTGGCCAATATTGATCCTTCAATCAACAATAATCAAATTGATTGTCTTATTATCATTTCATTGCTGAATAGTGGATTTTGTTTTGTGCAAATTGGTTGTGATGCATTGCAGCAGTGACTACTTGGCTATAAAAGACTTTGGGACACCAGAGTTCATAGAAGGTCCTATACGAATACGAGTTATTTCTTTATTGTCACTGTACACTGTTATGAACCAGATCAAACCACCTCAAAATATATTCAGAAGATAGTCGAGATCCTAACTTTTTCTTATTTTAAAAGTAAGTGTAAGGTGTTGTGTTCCAGATGTAATTCGATTGGTCAAACTACTTGACATTAAGCAAAACACACTTTATTCATACACTATAGTTAAAATACAGACAAAATAAAAAGAAAAGAAATGGATTAACTGTAAATCTATTGAAATGCTTAACAAAATAATAAATATATTAACTACTCTTAATTAACTGTTCAAATACAGTAATATAGCATAAACACACCCTTGGCAAAAGCAAGTTCAGAAAAATAGATTGTCTCACATGCAATTCTCCAATCTGGGAGGAAAAACATCAAGGGAAAACTCTGAGAGACTAGCAGGGAGAGATGTACTGC
Source organism: Rhincodon typus (assembly GCF_021869965.1). Classification (NCBI taxonomy): domain Eukaryota; kingdom Metazoa; phylum Chordata; class Chondrichthyes; order Orectolobiformes; family Rhincodontidae; genus Rhincodon; species Rhincodon typus. The sequence continues at coordinate 63,350,354 of NC_063345.1, read as the reverse complement.
AGCTTCTGAACCCAACTTCAAGACCCCAGCGACTGCTACTAAAAACCTAATACTAAAAATCCTATTTCTGTGAGAGTTTGACCACACCCATTCAGGCTGCTTCTATTGTTCCAACTTTAAAAAAAAAACCCAAGGCCTCACAAACTATTTACTTTATTGGAATCAAATAGACAGCTCTACACTTCTTGCTTAAAACCTGTCTTCAATATAAAAGTCAGGACAAAGTACACCGCTTAAAGCCACAGTATCGTCTCAACACAAACTATGTTCTTGAAAACAAACACACATCCATTGATAAATACACATCCACCTCAATATCATGTTATGTTTGCTGTGTAAAATGTCAGCAGTTTGGAATTATGCTATTGAAGAATACTGGAGGACGCACGTTGTATTGATTGTGATATATCAGTTAAATCTGCAAAGGAGAATACCAGACAGGAAATAACAATTAATTTCCTTTGTTCTCATTGCTCTAATTCTGACTACACATTGAAATTGTCAACCATTTTCAGAATCAGAAATGATTTGGGCAAGAATCATAACTACTATAAATAGTCATAACTGCAGTTTAATAGATTTACATTGCCAAAGGTTAAAGGCTGCAGAAATCCTACTCTCAGATATACATGCTGTCATACTATCCAAAGGCTGCATTCCGAACACAATGACAGTCTCCTTTTAATCATTAATATAGATAGGAATTTGAATTCATAGCCACATCAATTCAGGCTGTTATTTCTAAAGTGGGTTTAACTCTGTTATCTGCAACACCGGAGTAAGGTCAGGGCAGGGAGCAGAACGAGCCAAGCCTGAGGGATATTGTAGCTAACTATGTGGAAAGCATTATCAGAGCTTAGTATCACCTGTCAGTTGACTCAGATCAATAACCACCAGCGGCAGAGGTAGAACCTCAGACTGAAACCTAGGTCATCAGAAACAGGACATTGTGTCTCCAATCTGAGACCAGGTTTTGTAAAGTCGAAGTTACGTATACATGCCAGCACCATCAATGAATCCCCTGTGGATCTGTACAAAGCACTTATGCCCAGCCTTTCATTCCAAGATGTAATTTCTCAGTTCAATCAGGTATTTTTCACTGCTGAAGATCCAACCACATGAAGGTCACAAGAAACATAGCTGGAAATATCAGGGGCCATGGTAAGAAGAGATTCACCAAGATCAGGGATAAAACAAATAAGAAAACGAAAGAATACACACAGTCGTGCTTACATTTTTAATGCAATTGTATTATTAACAAATTATTCGAAGATGAGATACATGAATGATGCTTTCTGTCAATTTCAAATAAGATCCCTCTTCACTGCACAAGTAGGTGTGAAATTGGACACAAAACAAATTACATCATATCAGTCACTCATTAAATACTCAGCTCAATACTTCATTCAGTAATGAGCAGCAAATGCAATTCTGCCTGATTGCATGTCTGCCCAAGTCCAATTTGATTCCCATGGGTGTGATACTAGAGCATCTTGAGCTTCTAAATGGCAATAACAATGACACAGCTGCAAATATTTTGTTTTACACAAAATCTTCTGTGACAATGACGCTCATTAAGTTATAACTGCAGCCCACATTTTGGACAAGGGACAGATCGTCAGTGTCTAGGTGAAGACCAACTTGAATGTTAAAGTCATCAGCATATCATGCAATATAAAGGTTAGGCTACATATAATTAACATAATCAGTCTTCACCAACGTCAGATTCCAGATGATCCAAACTCTGAAGTCATGACTTTATAGACGTTGACACTGTTTTTAGTAGTTCATGGGATGTAGGCATTGCTGGCCAGGCACATCCCCTATTGCCCTGAAATTCTTCTTCAACTGCTAACAGTCCTTGAGGTATAGGAACACTGTGTGAGTTACGGAGTTCCAGGATTTGACTCAGCAAGAATGAAGAAAGCGAGATTTATTTCCAAGTCAGGATAGTGTTTGGCTTGGAGAGGAACTTCCAGATCATTGTGTTCACATTTTTTTTTCTGCCCTTGGCATTCTAGGTGATAGAGGTTGCAGGTTTGAAGGTGCTGTCAAAGGACCTGAGTGGTACTTACTGTATCTTGAAGGTGACACACACCACTACCACTGCACATTGCTGGTGAAAGGAGTGAATATTGAAGGTGGTAGATGGTGTGCAAATCTAGTAAGCAGCTTTGTCCTGAATGGTTGTAGTAAACAGGGAGTATTCCATCATATTTCTGATTTGCACCTTGTTGATGTTGGACAAGAAGCGGAGAGACACAGAATTTCTACCCTCTGGGCTGTTCTTGTAGTCATAGCATTTATATAGCTGGTCTAGTTCATTTCCTGGTCAAAGTTAACCATCATGGATATTGATAGCTTATATTGATAGGCTGTAGCAACGGTAATGCCATTGACCATCAATGGGTGATGTTTAGACTCTCTCTTGTTAGAGATGATTATTGCTTGGCACTTGTGAAGTGCAAATGTTACTTGCAACTTATCAACCCAACCTGCATATTGCTGCATATGAGCATGGAAGGTTCCCATATCTGAGGAATCATAAATGATACTGAAGATTGTGCAATCATCAACAAACATGCCCTCTTCTTACCTTCGGAGGGAAGGTTTTTGATGAAGCAATGGAAGATGATGGGACCTCATACCTGAGGAACTCTTGACGAGACATTCTGGCACTGAGATTATTGACCTCTAACAACCACAACCATTGCCTCTCATGTTAGGCATGACTCTAATCAATTGAGAATTTTCCCCTGTTTTCTGTTTATTTTAGATTTTTCTAAAGCTCCTTAATGCCATACTTAGTCAAATTCTGCAGTGATGTCAATCCCACCTCACTTCCGGAGTTCACCTTTACTTTCACTTGAGGTCATAAGCTGAGTGGCCTTAGTGCACCCCAATCTGAGCAGCAATGTGAAGGTTATTCCTTTGTAAATGCCACCTGATAGCACTGCCAATGACACCTTCTATCACTTTGCTGATGATCAAGTTTAGGTGATAATTAGCTGAATTGGCTTTTTCCTTTCTTTCTCTATAGACAGTACATACCTAGCAACTTTCAACCTTGTTGTGCAGATGCTAATATTGTAGCAGCACTGTAACAGTAGGGGCTCAGCTGTCTCTGGAGCAAGTCTTCAGAGCCATTGGCAAATGTTGTCAAGGCCCATAGCCTTTACAGTATCTGGTGCCTCCGGTCATTTCTTGATGTCATATGAAGTGAATTGAGTTGACTGAAGATTGGCATCTGTGATCCTGGCGTCCTCAGGAAGAGGCCAAGGTAGGTTATTCACTTGATACCTCAGGCTGAGGACGGATGTACTTTCTTTTGCCCTGCTTTTGCATCATTGTAGCTGGCCTCCCACAGCATTGATCATGGGGATATATGTGTAGCCTCTTCCTCTTGCCATTGCTGATCATCATTCTTGACTGAATGTGGCAGAACTGCAGAGCTTAGATCAGATCCGTTGGTTATGGGATTGCATAGCCCTGGTAAATGAGCACTGCCCCTGTTGCTTTGGGTATGCAAGGAGGCCTGTTTTGAAGTTTCAGCAGATTAATCTGTCGTTTTAGGCATGCCTGGTAGTGCTCCTACCATGCACTTCTGCACTCCTCATGACTGAGGGGTTATCTTATTTTGCACCTTGCTTTGTACCACTGTTCGCTTGATGCAACCTGGTTCTGCAGCATACTCAAAAGCGAGGGCTTTGGCCAGTCAAGAATCCTCCAAAAACAGATTTGTCATTTTCCCTCTCAAACGGTGAGGATAAAGGTGACTGGTGGAGCATAAATAATTCATACATTGAGTTTCACATTTGCCCTGGAGATCATTTCACTGAAAGTCACAGGCAGACTGCATATTAAAGAACTTAAACCCTAATAACTGACGTATGTCATTGGATTTACTGTGTATTGTCTTTCAAATAGGTTATCTAACAGAAGATGTCTGCCTTCCCAGGTGACTATAAAGGATCCATTGACACCACTTGAAGAAGAGCAAGTGAGTTTCCCCCTTGTATTGGCCAATTACTGTGCCTTAATCAAATTGATTAGCCTGTCATTTAACTCATTGCTGCCCTTGTAATTTTGTTATCCCTTTTTCAACTTCAGAAAAAATTAGTTGGCCCTAAAATATATTGGGGAGATCCTGAAAGGGGCTTTTGAAATGCAAGTATTTTTCTTCCGCACCTGTATGTATATATGTCGATTCACCATTTGTGTCTCTCGAAAAAGAGAAAACATTCTCCCAATATTTGCCCTATCCTGTCCCTTCAAGATCTTATGTGTTTCATTAAGATCACCTTTTATCTTCTAAACTCCTATGAATACAGGACTAACATGTTCATTCTTTCTTCATAAAATAAGCCCTTCCACACAGGAATTAATCCAGTCAACATCCCAACCATGTATTTAGAACCAGTAGAAGGGAGGGCCATAGGTGTGAATCAATCATTCAACTGATTCCATCCTCGTGTTGCATGTCTCCCTCCTTCTGGAAGAGGCACGATTCTAATTCCAAACAGGTGATTGAACAAGCACCAATGGACCCAAACCTCATCACTTATCCACCTGTATGATCTACTCCCATATTTGGAGATTTCACCTTTTTTCATAAGATAATGTAAACCATTTTTTTTAAAGAGCAAGTGAGATCCTTAACAGATGCTTGGTCCAGTGTGTTATGCAAAGGGAAGGTCACAATGGAGGCAGTTGATCAGATTAGCTCAATCTTTGTGACAAAAAAAGCCCATGAGATCCACAAATTGGTTGGAGTTAAAGGTGCAGGAAGCAAGGGAGAGTTATATTACATTCCAGGATGAAATAGTTTTATCAGATGTGAACAGGACTCCGTCATGCTTTAAAAGTTTTAACTGGATCTGGAGAATGAATAAACACTGGCACACCAGTATTCATGGGATTTAAAGTAACCATAATGCTTAAATTACATCTTTGTATGTTCTTGACATGTGGACATCAAGAGAACCACATTTGCTGCTCAATCTTATAGAAGGCCTACTTAACAATAATTAATAGTACGAAGCCACAATCACATATGGACTAAAATCTCTCAGATGCCAACCCGGGTGGAGCTGGCATTAGTGGGTTTTGATAATAAGCTGCAATAGGCATACTCACCTCTTCAGGTGACAGTCCACAAATGCCCAAATGCTTTGAAACCAATATTATAGCTTTCTGTGGTCAGCTTCAAATGCCAAAGTTCTGAGTTCATTATTGTGACAACTGTGCAACCAAGCCTTATTACATTCCTACCATGGCACTCAGTTGGTGTAAATCTTTTTAAGTCTGAAGATTCTACAACTGTTGTTTTAATATATGTTTGTTTCATTAAATTCAAACTACATTTGATGCATGACAGCAATTAATTATTAGGCTTATTTGGACTGAGCTTATTATGGAAAGCAATATTTCGAGAGAAACCACTCTTACGAGGAAAAAGGTATCAATGTCACACAACTTCATTAAGGATTTGCATTCGTGGTCCATAGATTCTTATAAACTACCACGACACTCATATGCAGAGATATCACTGCTTTGTTTAAAAAGGAACAACACATCTCATTAAAAAGAAATCTTATTGCAAGTACAGTAATCACAATAAAATACTCAGTGCACTTGTTTAAATGAAGTTAAAGAGAGGGTTGAAAGTGTGATTGACTGCTGAGCGTGGATGACCAGAGACTTATAAATGTGTCAATATGACATTATCAAGGTTGGGAAACAGATCAATGACTTGTCATTCTGAGAGGTCAGGCTCAACTACGTTACAAAGATATATCACAAAACTTATGTCTTGGTATGGTAATGGAAGGCAAAGTTCCACTCTGAACAATCCCATTTTAATTATAGGAGCAACCTCTGGAGTTCTTTTAAACTTCTGATCGTGGTTCAGGCGTTAAAAGAATATGAACAAAGCGACGGTTTGTGGTATTACATGCGACTTTGGCCAGGCAGATTAAAGGAGCGTCATAAAGAATACCTCCTCTGGAAACTATTTGAAAGTGGCACCCTTTTGTGAAAGTGCATACTGTACTTTCCCTTTTAATCATACAGCCTATTGTATCCAAGGCAGCAGCATGTTATAAGTAGTCGCTTTGAAATGATATATGTTAGCGATGTTACTTGATGGTCATACAGATTAATTGAATCCTGATTGATGTAATTGGATTACAACAAGAGTAAAATATTTTAATACGAATTGAACATGAAATGATGAGAAAATAAGTGCATCAGGTCTAAAAGTGAAGCAACAACTTTTACTCAGATTGTAGCTTTGACAAATAAAAAACACTGTGGATACTGGAATTCTGAAATAAAAACAGAAAGTGATGGAGAAACTCACCAGGTCTGGCAACATCAACAGTTCCAAAGAAGAACCAGACTGAATGCAAAGCATTAATTCTGCTTTCTATCCACCAGACCTGCTGATTTCTTCCAGCAATTTTTAATTATTTCCCCTTCCTCATGGGAAGTCCCTTGTTGCCTTATTGCTTATCTTGTGTCTCATTGGGATAAAATTAGCAACTCTCAATAAGAAGTGGGTTTAAGATCTACTCCAGAATTTCAGCATGTAATCTATGTAAACACAGAATAAGGAGTGCTGCGCTGTGAGAGGTGCTGTCTTTCAGATCAGATCTTAAGCTAGGACACCTTCTGTTCTCTGAGGTAGGTGTCAAAAATTGCAAGGAACTATTTCAACGTAGATACGGAAGTTACCCCTGGATAAAATTTATCCCTCAGTCAACATTAATTAAAACAAATCAGTCAGTCATGATTACATTAGTGTTTGATGGCAAAAGGAGACAGAAACTCAACAGGTCTGGCAGCATCTGATGAAGATTTCTGAAGAACGATCAACCCGCCTGAAGCATTAACTCTGCTTTCTCTCCACAGATGCTGCCAGACCTGCTGAGCTTTTCCAGCAATTTCTATTTTTGTTTCTGATTCCAGCATCCACAGTTCTTTGGGTTTTTTTTGTGGGGAAAGAACCAAGGTTGAGAGGCCTGGTGTGCTTCTTGTTCATTTTGTAACAACTGAGATGAGAACTGGGAATGGATTTTTTTTTATTATTAAGCATTTACTCTGAATTAAGTCCAAGACTGGTATAGGATGGTTAGGCTCCAAAAACAAATTCAAAATTTGTGATTTTTTTTATTTATAGCTTCACAGTTCCAAACAATGCACTTTGTACTGTCAAATAACTTGCGGGAAAGTTGACCATTCTGTGGTGACTGAATTTAGTTGATTGAAATAGGAGGATACTAGGTTAATGAGGATACATTACCTCTCTGTTAATGTTGGTGGCAATGTTGCATAAATTATTAAATAGAATTAATCTAGTCAACTGTCGTGAATTATTCACTAATCTCTACTATTAACATTTAAGTTCTAATTAATTGGCTAACTTGGACTCATTGACCCCAGTATCAATGAGAAGGTTGGATAGGCACAGTTTGTCCTACACAAGTTCTTTGTCTGAGGGCAAACCTGAGTGATATTTCCAGAGTATGACACAGAAGCAGATACAGCTGTATTGAGGTATATCTCAAACTGAATTGGGGAAGGGGATTAGCATAGAATCATAGAGTCATAGGGCAATGCCAACTGCCAACGATCAACCCCAGTGGTTTTATACTGGGTTGGATCTTCAGGGGATGAAGAGGAGCACTCTTGCTTCTCTAGGCCCACAAGCAGTGCTGTAAAGGCAAGTGCCTTCATCTGCCTTTCTTCCAGGTGCTGGCTGCCTTGCCCTTGTCCAGGTTCTATAAAACCTGGAAGAAACTGGGATGAAGGTGTGTTTGAGATTCTTTAAAGACTTAACCCCGTACCATCTTATTCTCAGCCGAATGGGGGGAATGAGCTAAACCTGTCATGGTTGTTTGTAATTGCAAAATGGTGACCAACTCAAGAACAACAAGCAGAAACAGAATTCCAAAAACTCACTGTATTTATGAAATGTAGAACCTCAAACAGTAGCCTGTGTTATGATCCCAGCTGATGACACTAATGGACAATTTAGATCCCAGAATGAAACCTGGCTTGATAGATCATATGTGTTTAATTTTGTTTGGTCAGTTAATGTAGTGGTTAGTCACTAACACAGATCCACACAAGGCTATTGATTTTCATAAAAAAGATAACTGGTAGCCCTGGATTGAAAAAAAAAGCAAGGGCAGTTATGGGATTCAGGCTGCAAAGAGCAATTACCACTGCCCTGGGTGAGCAATCCGAATAAATTCTCAGACAACAGACTTCTAGATTGTAGCAACAGCCTGGAAACTCCTTCCAACACTGGAATTCAAAGCCATAACATCTGCATGATGAATTAGCTGAGCAATCAGCTAAGGCCTCCTGATCTCAGTCTGAACTTGCACTGCGACACTCAGATATTGTATGGCTTCTGTTTGTGCAACAAGGGACACTGAAACAACAGTGACTGCAGGCTGTTTGGCAGAACTGGCATTGCACCAAGCACTTCCATATGTCTGTATTTCCATATGGTGTCCTAGCAAAGTCCTTATAGAGTCATATAGCACGGAAACAGACCCTTCGGTCCAACTCGTCCACGCCAAACTGATCCCATATGCCAGCATTTGGCCCATATCCCTCCAAACCATCCCTCTTCATTACCATCCAGATGCCTTTTAAGTATTGTAATTGTACTTGCCTCCACCACCTCCTCTGGCAGCTTGTTCCATAAACGCACTGCCCTCTGTGTGAAAATGTTACCCCTCAGGTCCTTTTTTAAATCTTTCCCCTCTCACCTTAAACCTATACCCTCTGGTTTTGGACTCACCTGTGGTGGGAAACAGACTTTGGCTAATCACCCTATCCATGCCCCACAAATTTTTGTCAACCTCTGTAAAGTCAACTAGTCTATTCAGCCTCTACCTATAACTCAAACTCTCCTGTCCTGGCAATGTCCTTGTAAATCTTTTCTGCAATCTCTCAAGTCTAACAACATCATTCCTATAGAAGAAGCAAACAGAAGTGTACTCAGTATTCTAAAAGTGTCCTCACCAAAGACCTATACAGCTGCAACATGACGTCCCAACTCCTGTAGTCAAATTTCTAACCAATGATGGCAAGAGTGCCAATCTCCTTCTTCACCAACCTGTCTACCTGCATCTCCACTTTCAAGGAACTATGCACCTGCAACCACCACCCCTCCACCTACCCCCACGTCCCCCCACCCCACCCACCAAACACCCCCCTCTCTCCCCACCACCACCCCAGGTCTTTTTGTTCAGCAATACTATAGTTCCCTGGCTTTTCCTTACAGACTTTCTTAAATAATGGCATCACATTAGCCAACCTCCAGTCTTCTGGCACATCACCAGTGGCTGTCACTGATACAGATATCTCAGCAAGGCGCCCAGCAATCTCTTCCCTAGCCTCCCACAAAGTTCTGGAAAATACCTGATCAGGTCCCAGAGATTTATCTACTTTTATGCATTTTAAGACTTTCAACACCTCCTCTTCTGTAATATGATCTCTTATCAAGGCATCACTATTTATTTCCCCAAGCTCCCTAGCTTCCATGTCCTTCTCCACTGATGCGAAATATTCATTTAGCTCATGACTGAAGCATAAAGTGGTAAAGGGTAAATGAGCAATTGATGCATCTGTCTTGTCACATCCAGTCATGGTTAATGGTGAGCAATTAAAAAACACACTGGAAAGGAGGCTCCACAAACATACCCATCCTCAATAATAGGGCAGCCTAGCACATCAGTGCAAAAGATAAGGCTGTAGCATTTGTAACAATCTTCAGCCAAAAGTCCTGAGTTCATTATCCATTTCAGCATCCTCCAAAGGTCCCCAGCATCACAGGTGCCAGTCTTCAGCCAATTCAACTTACTCCATGAAAATCGACAAGATTCTACTGTCTCCAAGATGCACAGCAGAAATTTACCAAGGCTCCTTCGACAGCAAGGAATGGCTGTAGGTACAGGATACTGCAAAGTATATGGGCTGTGACAACATTGTAACGATAGTACTAGAGATACCAGAAGTCACTGGGTCCTTAGCTAAGCTGTTCTAATACAGCTACAACATGGGCATCTACTCAGTAATGTAGGAAATTACCTAGGTATGTCCTATACTCAAAAAGCAGGAAAAATCCAAGCTGGTGAACTACCGCTCCATTAGTCTACCTTCAATCATCAGTAAAGTGATGGAAGGTGTCAGTAACAGTGCTAACAAGCAGCACCTGCTCAGCAATAACCTGCTCAGCGACGCCCAGTTTGGGTTCCGCCAGGGCCACTCAGCTCCTGACCTCATTACAGCCTTGGTTCAAACATGGACAAAAGAACTGAATACCAGAGGTGAGGGTTACTGTTAAATTGTGGCATGAAGGAGCCCCAGCAAAACTAAAATAAATGGGAATCAGTAAACTCTCTGCTAGTTGGGGTCATACCTGGCACATAGGAAGATGGTTGCTGTTTTTAGAAGTCAGTTAATTCGGCTCCAAGACATCTCTGCAGGAGTTCCTCAGGATAGTGTCCCAGGCACAACCATCTTCAGCTGTTTCATCAATGAACTTCCCTCTTTCATTCACTCAGAAGTGGGGAAAGACTGTATCATCTATTTTTCTCTTTTTTTCTCATGGAGGGAAATGGCAAAAGAACTGTTTTGAAACCAAGGATTGTGGAAGGAATTGTGCACTTTTTAAAAGTAAGTTACTGAAACTCATTGTAAGTCATGTTTACACTGATGCTTTGATCAAACAGTGTGGGAATTTGTTTGCTGATCAGTATGCACACAGTGTGCTGATCGTATGTACAAAGTCAGATTTGACTTGCAACAAGTAGGTGATTGGTTTGTGGACTTACGACCAGGTGTGGATCTCACAGGCCATCAGCCTGAAAACAGCTATCTGATTGGCTCCTAGGTAACTGAATAACTTGTGGGTGTGAACAATCATAGAATTCCAACGGGCAGAAAGGGGCCTTTTGGCCCATCAAGTCTGTAGGGGCCCTCCACACAGCATCCCACACAGATCCACCCTCCTCGCCCATCCCTGTAATCCCGCATGGGGTTTTTACCATGGCCAACCCACTTAACCTGCACATCCTTGGATTCCACGAGGTAAATTTACCATGGCTAATCCACCTAATCTGCACAGTTTTGGACTGTGGAGGAAACCGGAGCACCCAGAGGAAACTCACGCAGACATGGGGTGAATGTGCAAACTCCATACAGCTTTCGCCCAAGGGTGGAATTGAACCCAGGTTCCTGTGCTAACTATTGTGCCACTGTGCAGTCTCCTAATGCTGGCAGAAGTCCTGGGCTGCCAGAAAAAAAGGTGGTGTGTCTTTCTCACTCATAAAATACCTAAGGCCGGGAGAAAGCCAATTGATTTTCCTGCACGAGTCATTTTAAGATGGTACTCTAACCAGTAATTAAGAAACTTGGAGGTATTGTCTGTGAAAAGAGCCTGAAGAAACGAGATTGAAGAGCAACCATCTCGGCAAGCAAAAGGATCACCTCAGTGATTTCTATGGACTGGAGCTATTGAACAGCTTTCTCAGTATGTTCCGTCTATCTGTAATACCAATCTTTTTTTGTCTGCCTGTATATGTGTGTTGAAGAGGGTTGGACATTTAACTGTTGAGTTCTATGTTAACAGTTCATAGTTGCTTCCTTGTGGTTAGAATAAAATGTACTTGTAATAAATAGTAGCTTTTTGTTAATTACAGAAACCTGGCCCAAGTATTCTGTTAGCCTGGGTCTATCTGATAGGTAAATAAGGGACTTTGTATAGATTAATAACATTCTTAACTTTTGTGACAACTTCAGCAATAGTAGGGTTTGATTTCTAGTGTGGTAGCCTAGTGAGGCGTGGCACCTGCTGATTGCACAATGTTCGGCACAACTTGCAACTCCTTGGATACTGAAGCAGTTAATGTTCAAATGCAGCAAGACTTGGACAATATCCCAGCTTGGGATGAGAAGAGGCAAGAAACATTCACACCACACTAGTGCCGGGTGATGACCACCTCCAACACGAAAGAATTTAGCCATTGCCCCTTACAATTCAATCATGAATCCCTCCACTATCAACATCCGAGCTTGCCATTGACCATGAACTGTATTGGATGAGCCATCTAAATATTGTGCCTGTAACAATAGTCAGAGGCTAAGAATGCTACAGTAAGTAATTCACCTCTTGAAACCCCAAAAGCATGTCCACCATCGACAAGGCTCAAGTCAGGAATGTAATGGAATTTACTGGTTCTGAGGAGGGGACACCAGACCTGAAACGTTAACTCTGATTTCTCTTCACAGATGCTGTCAAACCTGCTAAGCTTTTCCAGCAACTTCTGTTTTTGTTTCTGATTTACAGCACCCACAGTTCTTTTGGTTTTTATCCAGCACATAGCAGCCTGCTTGATTGGCACCATATCCGTAAATACAGCACTCCCTGCATCATTGATGCAGAATAGCGGCAGTATGTAATATCTACAGGATGCAGAAATTCCAAGCCCATGATTGCTACCACCTGGAAGGACAAGGGCAGTAGATACATGGGAACACCACAACCTCCAGCTTCCCCTCCATGCCATTTATATCTTGGCTTGAAATATATCACGATTACTTCAGTGTCGTCGGGTCAAAATCCTGAAAAAAACATTCCCAAAACACATTGTGGATATCCCTGCACCAAATGAAATGGAGCAGTTCAAGAAGACAGCTCACGTTCTCAGGGGCAAATAGGAATGGGCAATAAATGCTGGCCCAGACACTACCATTCATAGTCCATGAATGAATAATGAAAAAGATCACCTGCACTTGCATAAAAAGGTATCATTGGAAGGACTTTTGCACATTAATGCAGATGATGCTATGTTCCTGCTTAATGCACCTTCTCAAATTCCACTTAAAATGTATTTTTCTAATCTGCAGAGGATGTTGACCCCCCATTCATCCACCTTCTAGGCACAGACCAACACTCTCACCCTAGGGACTAGACCAATTACAATTACCTGGTCCCACTGTTCTTTTTATTGTACGTCCAGAGTCCTGTATCTGAAGGAAGATGACCAATCGCCTTCTGTCCACTTCCTTCACCTGAGGCTCCAGTGCAGCATCACAGAACATGCAGCAGGCTTGCTGGCCTGTTGCACCATTTATGCTGCCAGTTCTTGGCCTCTTGCTCCTCTTTCAGCCTGACTTCAGCCAGAATGCATCTTGCCTTTGATAAAAGCAATGGGCTAGCATTAAGTGCCCCAACCTTGTGCAAACATGGTGCCCCATGCCGTGGTGCGTAGCCATTCAACAATGTATTTGACACTGCATTACACGCTGCAGACACAGAAATGAGCAGACGGTATGAAGTTTGCATGTTGTTTCGATCATTTTGAATGGACAAAATGGACAGCATCGGACAATCATGCATCATCATCCATGCGCCCAATTTTAGGGGCTATACAATTTGGTCCGGCCCATTTCCCACTTGTCCCCACATCAATCCTTTTCTCAAAACAGATCCCACCAGGACGTTTGCGCTGCTATCAGTGGGGAGAAAAGTCATAAAAATACTATTTTCCTCTGAAATCTATCACCACTGAGGCAAACATTTCAGAAGGGCGCCAATGCTATAATTAATATCTAAAATTTGCTCAGCTATTGTACTTTGATCAGTGCAGTTTCAATAACATTGGAACAACTAACCACATTCAAGACAGGTAAGGCTCAATAGCACAATAATTAATCACAGTACTATGATAGAAGCTAAAGTAAAAAGACTTTGAAAACAATGTATCTCTTTTAATAATTGCTCGAATTATTTTTGAACCATTATGAAGAAATTTGACAGTCTCCAATTATGAAATTAACTTTCCAGGACTGTAAGGGTGTTTAACAACAGTTATGAAGTTGATACAATGCTAAAATCTGAGTTAAATCTCATTCAACAAGGGGTAAATTTTTCAAGGTCCTCGTGGTGGATTGAACAGGATAAAAGTTGGCATTTTTGACCATTCATGATTGCAAGCGAGATTGAAGTCTGTGGGAACCCTAACAGCACACATGATGTACGACCATAGATTTATTGACAACAACAGCTGGATTTCCTCATTGTTCTCCTTGCATCTGAACTTCTCAAGTTGCTGTCAGGTTTAGTTGAATAATGAGAGCAAACACTAATCATTTCATGATCTTTACTATGACAAAACCCGGACAAAATGAGTGCAACAATGAGTCAAGTAAATCACAATTATATACCTGACCACATGACAATCAGCAAGAGAGAAGACTAGTCTAGTATACGCATTTGAAGACAGATTTCTTAGACACTATACTAGACAGCTATACTGGGCTCCCTACTGTGGAGAGATGCAAATTCAGCAGTGTTTCTGTACATAAAGAGTTGACGTGATGTAACTACTGATAAAGACCAAGCAGACTCAAGGATGTTGTACGTGCAGACATTCGCAGCCCAGGATACACCCAATCAGTATCTCAACATGAAGGAAGCAATATTGGCTTAAGGTACGAGACAAAGCAAAATTTGCTTAGGCAAGGCAACAAATGTTACATTATGGTAAGATTAATCATCACCTCATAAAGTCTGACTAGTTGCACAATCCTATTTGTTCTTCTTTTAAGAAAGATATTTGTAATCAGAATTTATAACGTACTAACACATTAATAAGGTGGTAAGATGTAGTTTGGGATATGTGATTTAATTAACTAGGACTTGTAAAACAGAATTACAACCAATCACAATGTACTTGCCATAATGAGTTTTTAGCCCTTCTCGACGACCTAACAAACTAGCCAATCAATACAAATATGAATAAGTGTATTAATCCTGCTGGGGACTGTACTGGGGCTTAGAGGCCACAGAGTTCAATTTCCAGTCTGCTCCTGAATGTGCCAATCAACCCTATAAAAGGACAAACTCCCCTAATGTAAAAACTGAAATAACTGCACATGCTGTAAATCGGAAACAAAAACAGAAATTGCTGGAAAAGCTCAGCAGGTCTGGCAGCATCTGTGGAGAGAAATCAGAGTTAATGTTTCAAGTCCAGTGGTCCGTCCTCAGACCCCAAACGTTAACTTTGATTTCTATCCACAGAAGCTGCCAGATCTCCTGAGCTTTTCCAGCAATTTCTGTTTTTGTTTCCCATAATGTAAAAGAGGCAAGAGGTGTGACAACCATTTGTGGAAAGGATCAGCAGAGTAAGAACAACTATGAAAGCCAGTTAGTGAGCTTGGAAGAAACCCGTGACTGTAAAGAGATCAAATAGAGTAAGCTATGCACATTATTGTACAATGACCGGACATGCATATACATTCATTAAGTAGAACATGCAATAGAAAATTCTTGGTACTGACATAAAGAAATGTCAGCAACAATGTAAGTAAGGTAAAATAAATCATAATTGGAAAAGACATATATAGCTCCAGCAAAGATCTAGAATGAGCGCAAAGGAGTGAATGGACTCTATGAATGCTTTAAGTGACTTTCATGCAGCAAATCATACAGTCCCAATCTACTCTTAGGCTGAAGTGCAAACCATGCATAAAATTGACATTTGCAGCCTGGAATAGAAGCTAAGATATGAAATTCAACCTTTACAGGGGAATAGTTGATTGCAGAGAAATCTTGAAAGGTGAGAGTCTTCAACATTTCAAAGAAGCACACAAAATAGATGCTCTGCACCACAATATTAATGTGTTTGATTTACACAATAGATGAAATACAAATGTTCACAATATTACAGCAACACATTCAAAATAAATTAAACCGAAGTGCTCACTAACATATCCTCGATAGGATACATGAACAATAAATTATACCAACATATCAACAACAGATCACATCAAGGATACATGAAGAATACAACCACAATAGATTACACCAATAAGTCCATGATAGATTATGTCAAGATGTCCAGAATAGATTAACCCAAAATGTCCCAATAGATTGCATCAATAGGTCCTGACACTTTGACACCTTACTTACCTTGCAACTAGTGCCCTACTGACATGACACCCTATTTGCCTGGCAACCTACCAATGGTACCAATCTGTGGCACCTGACCAATCTGGCCCTTTAACCAAATGCCAGCCGAACCCTGCACTCACCTTTATGTGTTTGCTCTTTCACAATGTGTGCGCTTCTGGTTATTTAAATCACAGAGAACAGCAAACTGACAGCTGTAAAAGGGAGTGGGGTCTCCAAAATAATCAACTTCATTTCTGGCTTCATGAAATCTCAGACATGTTCATGACCAGCCCTGGCCTATCCACTCCATTATTTTTTCCCTGTGCCACAGAATTAGACAAAGTCAGAACCTCACCTTGGATCCATAGCTTAAACATAATGCAGGATTGAATTTGATGTGCTTCCCAACTCCTGAGTATTTGTGATATGTAATTTAATGGTAAATAAGTTTCTAATGTTGGGCCGGATGTCAGCCATTGCGCCATTCACACACTACCCACTTTGTCTCACAAACTCAACCTGGCATCGCAAAACCAAGATTTCAGGTCCCATCTAACTGAATGCCTTGAATGCCCCAATTTCCATTCTTTCAGGACCAATGTTGTGTTCTGCCACTGTGTACTGTCACTGTCACTCTGTCACAAAGGGTTGCAGTTCATCTTTGCTAACCCAGAAGACGACATGCTGCAATCTTCAAAGAAGGGTTAAGGGTGTTTTCTCTCTCTTGATCGTCACTAAATGGATTACCTCGTGTTATAATATTGGTGCTTGTGGGATCTTACTTTGTACAAGTTAACTGTCATTTTTCAAATATTAAAAAATCCTTACAGCATTACAAATTCAACAACATTTCTTTGGCTGTAAAACCCTTTGGGTCATCCTGAGATTACGAAAGGCATTGAATGAACACAAGTTGCCTCCTCTTTTTCCTTTATACATTGAAGTCGAAATAGGCTGCATCTTTTTTTTTGCTTAAGTGTAAGTTGCATTGAGTTTTTTGGAGGACGTTTACGCAATGAGATCAAGCAAATTTTTTTCAGTGTATCTTACTAAGATCACCTCATTAATTACCTACCCGCCCCCGAGAGCAGCCGTCTCATTTGACTCTATCCCCATCTTACCAGGCACCATTGCTAGAAGAGCTTGCTGCTCAGCAGATATCCATCAAATGTCACTCATGCCATCTTCAAAAGGCCGCTGTGCACCCAGATGTGCAATGGTACTCTGGCATCGACCCTCTCTGTCAATGTAGTGCTTCAGCATCCATGAAGACAAGCTGCCCATGGCACATAGCCAACATGCCTAACACTCTGTCACACATACAACCCCACCCTTTCACCCTAGTCACAGTTTAAGCACCAGTCCACACAGTTTACCTGTCCTAAGCCACATCCTATCTAAATGCTCACCCTAGGCCTCTAGGCTGCTCTGTCCCAAGTGCCCACTGGAGACCAACATCTTGTCATTATCCAGCAGGGGAACATCACATGCAGACAAGCAATTAGACAAATCCAAACATGAGCTTTTATTTGCCAAGAAATGAGTAGAGGCTGCAACTCAGCCCCACATTGCAAATGAAAAGACCAACACATATTTGACATTCTACGATGACCTGCTACATCCAGTTCTCATCTACTGGAACCGGACGTCAACAGGTCCTCGCTGGTTTTGTAGTGTCATTTAACTCTTCATCTTATCCAACAGAGTCTAACATCATACTTACATGACCAATGACGAAATGATGCTCCTCTCCCCTTACAGCACCCTTGGACGTTTCACAAGTGATGAGCCGCTTTTGGCCAGCATTTACCTCTTTTTCAGCCATTGCTGTAACTTCCACATCATTCAGATACCAATGTTAGATTCGCAAACACCAATGGCATGGTGCAAATCACCTTTGACCACCATTCAAAGTTAAATCACGTTCAATTTGAACAATCCCCCACTCCTGAGCCTCCATGTATTATTTACTTCACACTACCCTGACAGTCAATTTCCACCCATCCCTGTGATATGGAGACCAACCATATTGGACATTGCCTCTAACTTTCCTCCCTGTCCCCTGAGCCCCCAACATTATGTAATGATGCCGATCCTGTTCCTCTATACCACCCATGGTGGGGGTCACTGCATCCAATATCCCCGTCATTGCCTATCGTGCCCTCTGATGCTGTTCTGCCTAGCTCTCCATATACTTTGGGATTCTCCCCATCACTATCCCTTTCCCCACCTCTATATGTGCCTCTGCTTTTCCAATCCCTAGCCTCAACACTGCCACCCCCTTTGGCAGTGATGTCCCACTCCCCTTTCCCCCACCACTCCCCTCTGCTCCCCATCCTTCTCCTAACACTATGATCATCACAAACATCTGACTGACTCTGACAAACAGCCACTCCAACATGATTGGTCAGACCCCTGACCACTGTGTTTGCAGCTCCTCAATGGATGATACACCATTCCCCTGACTTCTTTTGGGATGACTATTACCCAAATTGTAGGGAAGCATTTACCATCCAAGACAAAACAGCTCACTTGATACGCACCACATCCACAAGCAACCATTCCCTTTCACCACCAAAGCTGAGTAGCAGCAGTGTGTACAATCTACAAGATGCACTGCAGAAAATCACCAAGGCTCCTTCAGCAGCATCAAGCAAACCTACTACTACAACCATGTAGAAGGATAAAGGCAGCAAATGCATGGGAACAGTCCACCACCTGCAAGTTTCCCTCCAAGCCAGTAACCATCCTGACTTGGAATACATCACTGTTCCTTCAGCGTCAATGAAATCCCTCCATAACAATATTGTGGGTTTACATACAGCACATGGACTCCAGCGGTTCAATAAGGCAGCTCACCACCACCTTCTCAAGAGCAACTGGGGACTGGCAATAAATGCTGGCCCGGTGAGCAATGCCCATATCCCATAAGTGAACAGAAAGAAAGTGCCTCCTGACTGTGACAGACCAGTGTAAGCGACTGGACTGTATATGGACTGTGCCCGTAACAGATGATACCAGGACACCCTGATTAATAGACTTTCCTCTATCCTGATAGAAACTTTTTTTAAAAATGGTTTTCTTTATTTTAAAGAATGTCTATAAATATCAACACTTGATTTTTTTTAGCACAAGGAGGAGGATAAATTCTTAAATTTTTCGGAGCTTTCCATCTTTCATTCATGAAAACGTTTTAAAAAATTCTGAAAAAGAGAAGAAGATAGAAGTTAAAATTCTACATGAAAATAAGATTAGTGTTTCATTACAAAGTTGTTACATCTATGATCCATTAGACATTGCAGCATCAGTCTTCAAGTAAATCATGTGACTAACAAAAACAGTAACAGTTAAATAAAATAACAACGGGAAAATTAGTTCCACCTCCAAGCAGGTTTAAAATCACAAATCGTTCAGACGTGTGATTAAACAGGACTTGATGGAAGCGAAAACTCATGCAATGCAGAATTACTTTAGGATTATGGAAGAAACCCAGAGAAAGAACAAATGATCACATTTCACTATTCTATAGACCTGATAGCAAGGCATGCAATAAGATGACAGAATGTAAGATACGGTATCCTTCACAATATTGTAAGAACGTTTGACAAGTGCATTATCTTAAATGAGAGTAGCATAATGGAGTCCATTATGATTTCCTCCCACAGTCCAAAGATGTGCAGGCTAGGTGGATTGGCTATGCTAAATTGCCCATAGTGTACAGGGTGGGAAATGTAGGGATGGAGTAGTGGGTGGGTTGCTCTATGGAGGGGCAGTGTGGACTCGATGGGCAGAATGGCCTGCTTCCACACTGTAGGGATTTTATGATCTATGGATTCTTTGATCCTATGAGACAGCAAGATTTCATAGAAGGATACATGTTAACAACATTATCAATTATCTTTTCACATTATGAGAATTTTGTGATCACAGTGGTTTTTAACCAGAACTAACTTCATTACAGTTATGAACCATTTCTTTCCAATCAGTTACGACCAAAAGAGGATCATACGCTGGAAAGTCCTAACCAGATTGTGGTAGGAGATAAAGTTCATAAACAGTACGTGAGCAATGGGAACAGAAAACCAATCAGGCTCAAGAAGCTCATCAGTCTTTATCAACTTTCTAAGGTACAAGTTTGATATAAAACTCCTTTACATCCTTTGACACAAGAACTCTGTTCCAGATGTCAAGTTAAAAATACATACAGACTGAAATAATGTCTAGGTATATCACACCAGTGCAACTTGTGTAAGAAAATGAGACATTTCCAGAGAATGTACATCACTCAAGAACAATGTTGAAGTGGTAAACAATGCTTGCTTACTTAAGGAAGTTAATATCTTACAACAAATGCCTTGGGAAGAAAACCCAGAATACTCAGCCATACCTTGACATAACTTACCTCGATATACCATAACTTGACAATGGGGCAAGTGTTATAACTCTATCTGAGAAAAATCCTTGGTTGAGGACAATGAAATTTCAATCTCTTGATTTAATAATACCTGTGATGGGTGGAACAACCCGCAAAATTAAAGGGAAATTGACAGCGCATTTGAAGCATCATAATGATTGCTACACAGAAAAGACATTCATCATCCACCATCAGCGAAGCTTACTGTTGAGCAAGAAAGTATATTTCATTCTAAACCTCCTTAAGAACTTACAGAGAAGAGAAGTTTCAAGAAAAATTATCCAAAACTGCTCACTGAGTTGGTTACGTTTTACACAGATTACACAAATTTTACACACTAAGAAAAGAAGCTAAACCATTGTGCCTGTACACACTGAGGAAGATTTATCATCCTTTAATAGGGGCAAGTGAAAAAACACAGTTACGAGGGATGACCAACACAGACACCTTCTCACAGCTGACAAAACCAACAGAATGATGTTCGGGCATGGGAACCATCCAAAACTGAATGGTTCCATCAGTTATACAACTTAATATGATGGTGGCTAGAGAAATCCACCCTGGCTGTAGATGACAGCTATGAAAACCCTCCTAAAGCATGATCTTCACTAAGCTTGATGCCAATAGTGGCTTCTGGCAGATTCCATTAGTTAAAATATCAAATCTGCATGCCACATTCGTCACTTAGTTTGGGAGATACTACTCAACAGATTGCATTTTTAAATTGCCTCAGTTCCAAAGATCTTCCAGTATTCTAATATACAATTATCTACAAGTTTTGAAGTGTGTTATATACTATGTAGATGATATATTTGTCCTTGCAGAAGCATATTGACAATGATGGCGTAAAGTCATATTCTTTATTTTTAAAAAAGGCAGTAAAAGAGTTTCCTATTGCAAAGTATATGATATACAGATATTTATGGAATAGCAAACCAGTTTACAACATTTTACCTCATTTAGCAATCATCACCAAACCTTGGAAAGACTTACTCAAAAAAATCTGAACAATGGTTTTAGGACAATCGTTCAGAAGAGAACATTCAGAAGACCAACGACCTCCACAGATGTTTCAGCCAACTACAATATTCATCAATCCCAACTATTAGATGGATGCTTCACGCAGAAGTACTGAAGCAGTTGTCTTCCAAGAGCCTCTAGAAAGATACAGGAAACCAACATATTATATAGTTCAAGCATTATTTGATACAGAAATTCAATATGCAACTATTGAACTAGAGTTTCTCCACTTTATGTTGGCCTTTGTAAGGAAAAGTGTGTGAATTACAGACAATACCATCTTTTGTTCAGACTTTCAGGTTTTAAATTAGTGGCATGTGGGTTGGGAAAGGTTTTAACAAATTAACTCCAAGAGACTTTGCAGAATCATGATTTAAAGTCAGTATGTGACAGCAAAATCTCCTGGACTGTTGAAATAAGTCAATATATTTATTGAGGGTATTTATGACTGGAGACATAAGGCATTAAGCCATTATCATGTAATCCCTACACTGAGGAAACAGGCCCTTCGGCCCAACAAGCCAACACCAATCCCCAGAGCATCCCAACCAGACCCATCCCCCTAATCCCAACTAATCTACATATCCCCGAACACCATGGGCAATTTAGAATGGCCAATCCACCTAGCCTGCACATCTTTGGACTGTGGGAGGAAACGGGAGCACCCAGAGGAAACCCACGCAGACATTGGGAGAATGTACAAACTCCACACAGACAGTCGCCCGAGGGTGGAATCGAACCCAGGTCTCTGGCACTGTGGGGCAGCAGTGCTAACCACTGAGCCACCGTGTGGATTTAACAAAATCTGGGGTGAGAATTTTTAAAATTTATTTCAAGCACTTTTTGATTCAGTTCGAAGGAGACTTAACTGAAACCAAATGCAATTATATTCTCTACTAGAAAAGAAGAATATTCAGAGAAATTAAGGGAATAAATTACCCCAGTGAAAGAGTAAATTTTTTGAAACTTCCAAAGCCAGAGAATTTGATTTGAACTCAGTAGATTATTAAAAGACCGAGAAGGTATAGGCTTTCAGTTGCGTGAGTATTGCAGGGGAACGAATTCACAGTACAGAGAACGAGAACTCAGAAGCAACATTGAAGTCAAACTTACAGAATGGACACGGAAGGAAAGTTTCTCTGGATTTTGAATAAATATAAAGTGATGGATAGTGTATGGAGAGTGGATAGAATTTTGTATTGCCATGTGTTTTGATGTTTGTCAAGCCATGTTGTATGTAGATAGCTTGGTTTGTTTTATTTTATTTTTTATTTCTTTTGTGTATCACACTTCTGTCTTATTGATAAAACCAAATGTGCAGCTTTGTGCACTTATGTTTCAGAGAAAGACCGCATTTTAAAAAAAAACAAGGCATGAAAAATCAAGGCAGATTTCAATCTGAGATCATACTTATTCAGAAATAACATCAGCTGGGACTGTAATACCTGAGATTTCAGGATGACTCGCATGGTCTCATGGATCTTCTGCGGACTGGTCATAAACCAATGGCCCCACTGTTAGATGAAGTAGAATTGATAAAGATGCATCCATGGATACAATAATTTTCTCTTCATCTCATGTGATTTGTTTTTGTGACCAAATACTTGTTTGGGGAATTGCAGATATCAGCAGATGCCTTCGCCAGTGACTGTTTTTACACCAGCGGATAAATAATTAGCTGACAAATTTAATACATACTCTTAAACAAAAAATAATGTATGGCCAGTGGCACAAACAAAGCCGAACTTCATCAGAGAGGAACAGAAAAATGATCCCAAATGTCTCACTATATGTTTACATTGTATAGAAGGCTGGTTGGAAAAGGAATCTAGTGATGATAAGACCAAAATATGTAGGAGCAGAATTAGGCCATTCAGCCCATTGAGTTTGCTCCACGATTCAATGAAATCATGACCAATCTGATAATCCTGCACTCCATTTTCCTGGCTTTTCTTCATATGATTCCCATACCAATTAAAATTCTGTCCATCTCAGCCTTGAATATACTTAATGGCCTAACCTTAACAGACCTCGATGGTAAGGAATTCCATAGATTCACTACCCTCTGTGAGAAGAAATTCATCCTCATCCCTGCCTTATATTTGTAATGCTTTATTGTAAGATTATGTGCCTTGATGAGACTTTCCCACAATGGGAAATAAGTTTTTTATCAAGTCCCCTCAGAATCTTGTATATTTCAATAAAATCACCTCTCATAGAATCACTACAGCATGGAAGCATTCGGCCCATCAAGTTCACCTTGACCCTACAAAGAGCATCCCATCCAGACTCACCCCTCCACCCTAATCCCATAACCATGCATTTCCCATCGCTAATCCATCTAACCTATACATCCCTGGACATTATGGGAAATAACCTGCACATCTTTGGACTATGAGAGGAAACCGGAACACTCAGAAGAAACCCATGTAGATGAGAATGTGCAAGCTTCTCACAGTCAGTTGCCGGAGAGTAGAATCAAACCCAGGTCCCTGGCACTGTTAGGCAGCAATGCTAACCATGTAGCCACCATGCTACCCTTCTTTCTTCAATATTCCAATGAGTACTGGCCTAATCTACTCAAACTGTCTTCATAAGATGATCCCATCATATCTGGTATCGGCTTAGTGAACCTTTTCTGGACTGCCTCCAATGCCAGTATATCTTTCCTTAGACAGTGCACTCAGAATTGTTCACAGTGTTCCAGCTGTGGTCTGAGTATTGCCTTTTATAGGTTTTGCAATACCTCACTACTTTATACTCAATTCCCTTTGAAATAAAGACCAACATCCTATTTTCCTTCTTTATTACCCACTAAACTTGGATACTTGCCTTTTGTGATTCATGCTCAATGACTCTGAATCTGTCTGTTCAGTAGTTTTATGCAAGCTTTCTCTACTTAAATAATATTCAGCTCCTCTATTCTTCCTGCCAAAGTACATAGTTTCACATTTTCCCACAAACTATTCCATCTGTCAAGTTTTTGCCCACTCACTCATGCTGTCTATATCCCTCTGCAAACTCTTTGCGTCATCCTTGCCACTTGCCTTCCCAATTATTTTGTGTCTTCTGCAAACTTGGTACATTCGTCCAAGTCACTAATATATATTATAAACAATTGTGGTCCCAGCACTGATTCCTGTGACACAGCACTAGTTACAGATTGCCATCCTGAAAATGACCCCCTCATCCCAACTCTCTGTCTTTAATTAATTAGCCAATTACTTTAGCCATGCTAATATACTATCTCCAACTTAATTATTTTGGACACAGGCAACAATTCATTATCATTGTTGACTATTGGTTCTTGAAACAGACTTAGTATTAGCCTTCAATGCAACAAATATCCTTGACAAACTACATCAAGGACACTCGTTAACTTGATAGAAAAGTAGCTCTTATGGCTAATTATCAGACATGTGCTAGACATAATCAAGAAAGAAAACAATGGTTGGCTCCTATTACCTTTCCCACTAGTTTATAGTTATGAATAGGAACTGACTTGTTTATCTTTGAAGGCCACTGGCATCTAATACTGGTCAATTATATGTCTCAATGGATCAAAATAAAGAGATTAAACTAAACCACTGTGGATGTAGCCACCAAATTCCTACATGAAATATTTCCCACTCACAGAATCCCAGATGTGGTTATGTCAGAACATGAACCACAACTTGCCAATGATGCATTCGAAAAATTAGCAACTATTTCAGGATTCCAACACATCACTAGTTCACCAAGGTATCCTCGGTCAAATGGCAAAGCTGAACATAGAGTCCAAACAATGAGAAATCTCTCACAGAGGAAAATCAAACTCTTCTTAGCTCTAGAAAACTACTGCTCCACAGCATTCCAATGTGGTTTTCATTACCAGAAATATTGATGGGGAGAAGAGTAAAAATGTAACTCCCTATGTTTCCAAAGTGATTGCTTCACCAATGAGCCCCCCAAATTTTTTTTTTTCAAGCCTGTAAGAAAGACCAGAAATTTCATCAACAACAAATGATTAACTGTAATGCACATTGCCAAGTCTGGAACACGGTTAAATAGAGTGGATCAGGATCTCAACAGAAATGGTTGTTTCTTTCAACATGATCAAATCAGCAACAGATATACCTCACTAGCATGGTGCAATGCAATTGCAGACACCAGAGTGAAAAAAATATGGAAGTGGAAGAAGGCAGACAGCTTGCACCCCAGAAAAAACTTGGCTGAAAGCTGTCTTGCCATTGGAGCCCCCATTCCCCCAGCTGCAGCCATAAGGTGCCATGGGCAAGCTACATTGTCTCATTACGAGATTTCCATCCCTCGCTAGGGAGGAACTCCCACTCTCAGGATCTGTTGGCCAATCTCCAGCAGTATTGACAGCACCATCAGCTTAGCAGTGGATGCTTCCAGTATTGCAGGCTGAGGCAAGGCATATCCTGATCTAAGATAAATCTGGGGATTTGGTCAGGGAGCATCTGCAAAAATTAAGGAAGAGGGTGAAAGGAATGTGGGATGCATTTTGCAAAGCAGGAGGCTAATAAGGATGTGGGGGCTATTAATTTGAAGGGCGCATAAAGGGCATCAGCTGAGAACTGGGCACCTCCTTCCTTCCCACAGTTCTATGAACTTTATTTTAAAAGACATAAATGCCACTCTTGGCTGTAATTTGGCTTGGGCAGTGTATTATCAGGGTCATTTGAACTTTTGACAAGCTCAATTGACTCTCAACTGTGTATTTACAAATGGTTAATGAGCTGCCAATGGTGCACCTGTATTATGGGGTAAGTTCTGGGTTGGACAGGAAGATGGTGGGCTGGGTATCCCTCAGCTTATATGTTGCATGCCTCCTGCTGAAAACACACAATGAGACAAGTAATATTCAGCCCTGGTCTACTAAAGAGCAATAGCCCAGTAATGCGGCAATGGGCTGAAGCTAACAAATTATGTCAAGAGTGAGAACAGCCAGAGCCAACTCCAATGTGAGATCAGCAGTCGAATCAAGTGTCCTCTGATGACAGAAACACATTTCATCCCAGTCAAACACATACTTGATCAGATGGATAGTCGAGCCGCCAGATTGACTGAATTTATAAAGTTAGAGACTTGAGGGAGCATAGGATTGTGCTGAACATACATGCTTATTTGAAACAATCTAATCAATAATTATACCTGCTGTATAAAGAATTGTACAACAAGATAAAGCTTGAGAGGATACGCTAGATATGCCTGACAGTACCTGAAATAATTAAGTGATTTCATGAGGCAAATGCAGCCCATTAGGATACAAAAGGGCTGATCCTGGGAGAAGCTAACCAGAAGAAGGTGTTTGTTTCATGTTACCGGATGCCTCAACACCTTTGTTGAACCTGATAGATTCACAGAAACAATCATATATCTTGGATGAAATGTAACTAGCTATTAAGTACAATGTAATAAGCTTTTTAATGTTCATCAAGATTGAGCTTTCTTCTGCTGAAAACTTTATGTGGGATTCCTTCCCCATGCAGTATCAGTAGTCTGGACTAATACCAGCAAGAAGTATTGAAGTAAGAAGTATTTCTCTTTCTGTCACTCTTTTTCTCTGTTTCCCTTCATCCAATCTTGATTTTCCTTTCTTTATTTCTCTGTGTGTCCCTGATTTGGCATTGAATCCACCCACACTAATACACATATCCTCTTCAGCCCTTTCAAAATCTTTTAGTTTGATTGGTAAAGGAGATACACAGTTATTTTCCCTGTTGACTCAAATCATAGCTTCCTCATTATCAGCTTACACTGCACAACTTGCAATGCAAGAGTACATAAAAATATAAATGTGTGTGGGGGTTTGATGTTATTTGAAGGCCAATGTCATTAGATGCACTGCTACCTCAATATCTGGCCATTGTTTTGTTAAGTTTGATAGTCTAACTCATTTTGTATCCAATTTGATCTGCTACCCATTTTGTTTTTTCGCCAAAACAATTACAAATAATCTGTTACATGGCAAACAATAACTTACGAATGCATATTGCCATCTATACATATATTCAGCTATATAAAGAGTCACCAGGGCAGAGTTATTTTGAATAACACAACTCTAAAGTTTCAAAAGAAATTATTTCACTGCTGTTTTAATGCTCACGATATGGTATGATTCCTATTTTATGTCCTTATATAAATTAAACACACATCATCTTTATGTTAATTTAATATCTTTATTCATAGTACTGTATCAGAAGATTTGGACATCAGTCTGCTTCTTGGATTCAATTCCCAATCACTGTTCTGCATATAAACAATTTGCAAAGTTACCTTGTCTCGAAATTTAAAAAGCTGGGTATTTCAGTGATTCCTCTAATCACTCCTCTTTCATACATTGCGTTGGTGATCCAGACATTTATATTTTTTAAAAAACAGACTTCTGAACTCAATAGTAGCTAATGAAATCAAGTGTATTCCTTTCAGATAATATAATTCCTGAAGCGTGCAAAGGTTAAGTTTGTTAAAGCAAAAGGCAAAGGAAATATTTATAATTGATTATGTGAATACATCCAAAATCATAAAAATAGGCAAAGGTTTATATATTACATGGTGTTCTTAATTGAAACAAGGTGGAGTGCCCACATACTGAAAGTGAAAAAAAAAATCAAGAGTTATAGTAGGATCAAAATAGTCAACAGAATTTCAGAGTAATTATGTTGTTCAAGGTGATCAAAGGAATTTAAAAATAATTAGATTCCTCGCTACGGCAAAATCAGAATAAGTTTGTTTGCTTCTTTATTCAATTGTAACAGAGAAAAAAATGAACTCATTCAAGTTAAAATGCAACAAATGCGCTTCAAAACCAAGAAAAATAGTTAATTGCTCAACCTATTGATTCTATTCACAAATATAACAACAAGTATTTTATAGATCTATCAACAGTACAACATTTTGCAACATTTCAAGAAGAACATTGTGTATACACAGAAAAAGGCCAGTAATTTAAGCCTTATAAATGTTTTTTCACCATCCTGAACTCCATTCTTGTTCTCATAAGTATTGCTATTGAAGATTTTGATCCACTATAACTTGTGTTTTCTTTCCATTTACATAGAAGATCAACTTGTTCTTGAAGGCCCTAAAGCTTCAATGCACCATATGGATCAAGAAAATCTTCAGCTTAATCACTGCATTGGGTGAGTTTGGCTGATCTCAGTCTAATGACGGTGTATTAAGGAAAGGAGGAAAACAAGAACAATTGACAAAGGTTACCAAATCTGATGTATCCAGTAACCATGCCCAATCTTCAAACACAACTTCCTGGATTAGCATGTTGACTTTAGGTGGATAGAAGCAAATCTGTGATGAACCCCATGATAGAATCAAACACCAACACTCATTGTACAACCTCATGCACGGAAAATGCCCACTTAGATGCAGTACTGCAGTTATCACTATCAATGAAGCTGCATTGTTGTATGGCAAATTGCCCTCGGGATTGAAGACAATAAAAAAAGAGAAAAATTAAGGCTGTGTTTTAAATTTGTATGATTATTTTTGAGTGCAAGCACATTTAAAGATTATTTTAAAAACAGTTGGAAAATAATTTGCGAAATATGACAATTCTTCTTTGCAACATAAATGAATGCAGGAAATGTCTTCACTCCATAGTTTTCCCTTTTGTTTTATATTTTAAAAGTGACACATTTAAATTACAATCAAATTAACTACCTCTGTTATTAGTTTGGTATGAAGTGCAATCTATTCAAACATGTCAGCTAGTCTGGTGAGCCATTTTCTTAACGTATTGAAATAACCTTCTGCAGTAATTGTGAAGTTATCATATAATTGCTTATATTGTGCTTTTTATCTAAGAGGGATTGAAATTGCTAATTAAATATATTTTTATGATAAAAATCGACAGATTTTATGTAGCCCTGAAGTCCAAGACATCGTTAGACAATTCTATCTATTTTGCAGCATTGTCTGTAGACAGTATTGTAGTAATTGTGTTATAGTAATGACAGCATACTAGTTTTGTACTGTAATATTAATATAAATTCACATCATGCCAAATATAAATGTTAAAAAGAGATACCTCCCAAGCAGCAAAAGAGAAAAGAAGTTAAACAAAAAAAAATGAAGTGTAAATACTGATAAAGCATTGTATCAGGATTGGCAGTTTCAGTTTATTTTAAATCTACCTGAAATCTCATCATCTTGATAAGCACACTTTAGTTCTTTCTGAATTATCATAGATTTCCCTTCTAAATATTGAACATATTTCATCTTGCAAGTGTGCAATTCTTTTTTTATGCACATACATGCATCTAATATACAATTTGTGAACTTTGTGACACTTTGAATTCATGATTTAATATTCAGAATGTGACTACAATAAGACAAAACCAAAAGATTCCATTTTTGGGTGGATAAACATTTCATCTGTAGTAACAGACATTGATTTTGTTGTAAGAATCCTAGAAAAATTATTCCACAAAGGATAAACTACTTAAACAACTCATTGACAGTGAAAAGATAGAACAAAGTCCTTCACAGTCAATTTGAAATATTAGAACTAAGTTAGTGCATTTTTTAAAAATCTGAATATTGAAATCAGAAAATTTTGCACTTAATTTGATCGTGTAAACAATGAATTATTTTGACATTCCAACTTAAAGAGGAAAATTGTTAACTCCTTACACACACAGGTATATTGTAGATAGATAGATAGGTAATGTACCATGCATCACAGCGGTGTTGAAAGATACATCTAAGTCCATGACAGATGTGCATCACATCATTCTCATGAGCTGCATTCCCCTTGGGGATTACATTTGTAGATGGGTAAATATTGGCTGTTTTCTGCCTCTGATATCTAGCTAGTTAAACTATAAGGTGCTCCACCCTACAAATTTTCGTTAGCTAACTCAGAATGAAGATGAAACAGAACAAGCCTAGATTTCTACACGGTAAAAACAATAGTCATTTTTGTTATTGAGAAAAAATCTACAAGAGTCCGTCATTGTAACTCATTAATGATTAATTTGGTCCAGCTAGCTGTGTGACATCTTGTCTAGCGACATGATTGGAAAAGAACACAGAATGCCTTTGTTTAACTCTGATATAGAATAAAGAATGTTATTGAATTTCTATGTATTAATAGAACACGATTTGGTTGTGATATAACAAGTCATCAGACACCAAAACGAATCAACAGGGACATCTGACCTAGCTCTTCAACCAATCAGGTTTGCTCACAAAGCTATTTATTGAAATACATTTAACATACTTGCCGATTATTCAAACATTATTAGTGAGTAATTGCCAAATTTAAAACATCCAAAATTAAATCCAATAAGTTTACTTTGTCAAAAAATGTTACTTCTTACACCTGTGTCGCTGTAACAACATAAAGGGCTACGCATTCCCAAACTCCACCTGTTCGAAACCAGCAAAAAACTTTGAGTTCAAACACTTCCTGGTTCTATGTGTCGTTTTGAAAGTAATATTCAAATTAATCGACATTCAAATGGTTTAATTTGGGAATTTGAGACAGAATACTTTTAATATACATGATCAAATAAAAAAACACTGAACTTCGACCTAAAGATGTACTCCCTGGGTTCATCGGCCCTTCGAAATTGGCAAAAAAATGTAAAAAGTTCTTCGAAATTCCTACTGCAACGATTTGTTAAGGACTCGACACGACATTCAAAATGTTGCTCAACTAAATCACATGTTGAACTCAAAATATGCTGTTGTACCATTGCATTATTAGTTCTTATGAAATGCATACGCTTTAGACATTCGACATTATGTAATCTCATACAAGTTTGCAATATTTTCAAACACCATCGTAAATTTCATCTCGAAGTTCCAATCTACTAACAAGATTGTGACACGTAGACTTTCATAGAAAGAATTAAATAAATTGCTATTGTGAAGATGTTCATTACTATTGTGAAGATGTTCATTACTATTGTAAAGATGTTCATTATTATTGTGAAGATGTTTCATTAGGAAACAATTCAAATAAATGATTTATAACACCGAACAATATTTAATTGATTTCTCGAATAAGTTAAACCAATAAATAGCTCAAAAATAAGCAATGTCATTATTTAAGAAACAAAAGAACTGCGAATGCTGGAAATCAGAAACAAAACAGAAACTGCTGGATATTCTCAGCAGGCCTGGCAACATTTGTGGAGAGAAATCAGAGTTAACGTTTCGGGTCCAGCGACCCTTCTTTAGAACAGAATTGAAGAAGGGTCACTGGACCCTAAATGTTAACTCTGATTTCTCTCCACAGATGCTGCCAGATCGACTGAGATTTTCCAGCGAATTCTGTTTTGCTTCTAACAGCATTCTTACTTTGAATGGCAAAATACAAGCAGATGCTTCGCTAAAACGAACTTCCATTCGCAGAACGGACAAACTTTTATTCCTTGAAGGGCAATCGGAATTGGCAGGGTAAATACTTTCAGCACCGCCTGTGTTCTGGGGTCTGTCTGTCTGTCTGGATCGAGGTTAAAAGAAAGTGTGGTGAGAGTGGGCTGATTGAGTTCACAAAAAAAACCCTGCTTGTGTGGAGCGCGCTTCTTTTCCCAATCTCCCCTGTTGTTTATGTTATGTATCGCTGTGTCGGTCTGTGTGTTAACAGGATGGGAGATGGCTGGTTCTCGCTGCAGCAGGAGCGGACTGCAGTTGCTCCAGGAACTGTGCCCGCTCGCATCCTGGCGTCTGGACCAAGCTCACAAACCAGAGCTCTGGCATTCACTCACTGCGGTTTATCGAAAAATACTGGCATCCCCTGGCCATTCTTAGTGCAGATATTCGGGTTAAACAAGTGATGAACGCTCATTATCATTCCCGCTGATTCTGACTGCAGTTGATATCATGCATTGCCTGGTTTTGACTGACCGTGAGATTATAATGAGGAATTGCAAGCACTAACACTTGTAAAAAGAAATCTTTCCTTTATTCTCTTGGGTGCGGGGAAGGGGGGCAGAGTAGGGGTGGGGGGTAGGAACTGCCATGTACGTAACGACGTCGTTAGCGCGATTTCTGTTCTGCTGTTTCAACTGTGCTGGTGTCGCCTTTGACAGCGATTGTGTTCTCCCCGGGCGCTCACCTGGTCCAGGGCAAAACCACAACTCCAGCCTGCCGAGACCGTCAGAGAGGGGTGTCATGTGGTGGACATACCCTGCCATTTGTATTATTAGGGATTCAAGCAGCCGGGGTTGGCTCAATCTGCCTTCTTTCTCCCACGTTGTAAAAAGGGGAGTGAAGATTTGGTGGAAACTGGGCTCTAAAAGAAACTACCAAAGCGCAAAGCTGGGGAGTGGGGGTGGGGGGGGGGGGGGGTGCTGATTAATGGTGGGCCGATTCCTTCAAAACTAAACAGGCCCGTGTCCTGATTGAAGGAGAGGGCTAAGAGCCCTGTTGAGTGTTGACACAGTTCCTGGCGGGTGTTCTCGTTGCTCTGCACATCATTATGTGCGACAGATACAGCCTTAAACAATTTCGATTCTCTTTGTAACGTTCAGCGTGTTTCGTCTGAATTAATGTGACCCAGAGCTTGGACAGTGTTGGGGGCAGAGGGACCTGGTCACCCAAGAAGATTCCTTCAGCTTCCCTGAAGTTTACTTCCTTAAGACACGTTTTGTTTAAAACGTGAAATTTGGAGTTTCGCTTGTATTTATTTTATTAATATAACCCTGGTCTATTAATTCAGCCGAATCATCAAGAACAAGACTTATAGCGATAGTGTATTGATATTAGAATGGCTGGTTATCAACAGCATCTACATTGTTCCACAAATCGCTAGCGAGCACGTAGCTGAAATTTTTGAATGGCGCCCATTAATGCACAGAGTGTTCTTCTTTGACTTTGTTTGAGGGCTGCTTGACAGGGCACAACGCGAGCTGCAACTGGCATTATTCGAGTTTATGTGTATATTCAATGCTGTTGCACGCTTTATTGTATACAATTTCACAATTATTAACTTTGCGGATTGTATGTATCTTATAAATCACGTCCGTATCATTGCGGGAACAGCAGGTCACAGGAAATCAGAAAGAGCCTTGGCCAATATGCATCCAACGGGATTGCTCTTGTCCTGGTGGGAAAGGGGATTTCTCGCCCCAGGCTGTAACTGAATCTAAACAACACTAACGGCTCCAGTCTGTACATTTAAAAACTCTCTGCGTGCGTTTAGCATTTATACTTTCCAATTTAATCTTAAATGGGAGACACGACAGGCCAACTCTTCTCGCTGGCTGGTTAAGCTGCACCCACTTTTGACTATTCTAACTTTTATCATTTCTAATTAGATGTGAGGCACATTAGATCGTTGCAAGCGGTTGATAAAGGAGACATTTTGCAGGCAAAGCTGACTAAAATGATCGCACAGTTTCATCATTTTTACTTTCATTACTGTCTAATAACAAATTATGATACGAGCTCAGTAAATGTATCAGTAACTGGGAACAGATTGCCTATCAGTTAAAGCTCCTGATCATTCTGTAACACGCCTATTTTTTTTTTTGAATGGCGATTTCCCTGTCTTACCCTGCCTCGTTAGTATCAGAAGCAGCTTCGTTCTTCGTGTTTATCTTGTACAGACATTGTGGCTAACAGCCACAGCAAATCTGTATGTGGGAGATATTTAAGTTTTATTATCAAACGAAGTAGCATTAGCAGCGCGCGCAGATATAGGGAAAAAATAGAAATACTGGGATTACAGAACGGAAATTCGCAAACGTGGAAGGGTTAGATCGCCTCTGTGGTGGTCCTTACTGATTACTGACCCAGTGGGCCAATACAATGAATATTAACCCATCACTTCTCCTCGCAGCTGCCAATCAACATCCTGTAGAATTCCAGTATTTTGTACGTGTCTCTGATTTAACCGTAAGCGCAAGTCATTCCTAACAGTTAACGAGGGGACATTGCGCGGATACCGTTCAAACACATTGAAGAAACTGCTCAGCTAACACGCGCCACATTTATCACATTACACGGCTAATATATAGGGTCACTGAACTCGAAACATTAGCTCTACTCTCTCTCCACAGATGCTGCCAGACCTGCTGAGTTTCTCCAGCAATTTCTGTCTATGCAATATGTAGAGAGAGAGAGAGAAAGAGGTCATGGCTAACATGTAATTGGATATATTGCCGGTAATGACGTTTTATTCCTGTTTTGCCATGACTGCATGAAGAAAGTTGCTCGCTTTTATTGAAATAAAGGGGCAATTTTTTTTCACAAGTCTGCACAACACAGGAACTCATCACGTCAGTTCTAACTCAATCATAATCATCTCTTGCAGCAGTGAAATGTCACTCTCACACAGGAGCACTTCATATTATAACCTTGACCTAAATTTTGTCCCTAATACCTCGCCCACTAAAATAAAGCACTTAAGTTTTTTTTAATAAAGGAGTCCTTATTTGGTGTTAATAACGATCAGATTTTAAACCATGGCATGAATTCTCTCCAGATGTTTAAAATGCAATTTCCTGAAAAGGAAAAGATTTTAGAATGATAACAGGGTGTACGCCAATGTTTTGTTAAATGTGAGAGAGCGGGGTAAAAAAAAACCTCCGGGATAATCACTTGAATTGGCAAATACACAATGCTGAGAGAGAAAAAAATGGATTCCAGTCTGCAGATCCGATGAAGCCCCAGAAATCCACAATCATTTCGCATACAGATGTTGCTGGACACATGGTGTCACACTGAAAGAGTTTGTGCTACAGCTAACACGGAATGTCCTTCAATAATGTCGCAATAACTCGATACATCGAGGGGTCCGTCTGGTGTCGGGGTGGGGGGGCGGCGGAGTTGGTAAACACAGATCTTTCAATCCCTTTCAATTTAAGTGAGGTTCAACATTACAACATCAGTACAAAATGTCGCCCTTTTTAAAAAAAACTTATTTTAACGAGCAATTCACGATAGCTGAATCCAAACCCAAAACACAACGGGAATGGAAATGGGGAGTGGGCTCAAACAGCTGTTTTACTCGAGGACAAAACTGTCCCTTTTCCTCCTTGAATTTTCTGCAAATTCTAGACAAATGCGAACTGTAAATAAAACTAGTTTTGTTTTAAAAGGTCACATTTTCCAGTTAAGTAGCAAGTAAGTAACAGGGTCTCGGGGAAACCACATACCTGTAAGTTTTATGACCTGTAGTTTGAGCTCTGTGAGTTAGGAGGCATTGATCAATCAATCCAGATAAGGCTTTAATAACATTGCGCTCTGTGGTAAAGAAAATATTGAATCAAACAAATAAAATACGACTTGGATTTATTGCAGTTCAGAATTACGACGAATAAAACTCTGCACACATCTTAATAAGGACAAACAGAACCTCATTACTAGATAGTATCACAATTGGCGATGAACTGTTTTAAGGGGTAACATTTATAAACATTAAGATAGCTTCTATTTCCAAGTACCATTCTGTTCTACCTTGTTGCCTGAAGCAATGGAGAACAACCAGCATTGATCGATTTTACACTTTTATTTTAAATAATCAGAAATTCGACTGCATGTGTCAGCATCAATCTCTTTGCCCTGTCCTGCCCCGAAGCTCCTCAAAAACTGATTCACAGCAGAGACCATATCCCAATGCAGAAAGTGGGAAATCCGCCACCTTATTGTAAGCGGGCACGGTGACCGTTCGAAAGGGTACCCCTGGATTAAAGTGGGGGCAAATATTCACCGTAAAATGGCTACAAGCGCGCAAAGCAGAACCACCTTGACAAACCTTAACTCCCTGACTTTAAAACAAATAACAAACCCCTCAATAAACCAGGGAGATGGAGGCATGAAATGGTCAGGGGTGAGAACGCTTGCTAAACGTGTTGCTACTGAAATCGTTTCCAATATCTGTACCACTATGTTCAGTTGCACCCATGTATTGCTTTAGAGCTATCTGTAGGGCGTGAAGCGTTCGCAATTCGATTTTGCCAATTTCCTGCCGTTGCTTTGTGCCCACAAGTTTAGAGGCATCCCGTTAATTGGCACTAAATGAGACTGTAGGGAGTTGCTCGTGAATGGCCGCAACTCCGGGAGACACCAAGAACACATCACATGGTAAATGTAAAGATTCTTTTTCTAAAAAAAATGTAATTGAACAACTGAATGTGTCAGGGGCGTGGTTCTACAAAGTAGGGATTTATTATTAGTTATTATTCATTCATTAATACTTATTCTGTTAATACCTAACCAGTGTCTGACTGCTTTCTCACAAACCTGTGTGCCTTGCCCAAATTAAAAGTTGTTCAGTATTGAAATTTTATTGTTGGGCTATCCGAGACATGTCAGTACAGGAGTATTTTAAAAATCGTCGTTGTCTTACTCGCTTAAGCAAACGTTTCAACTTTATTTTGAAGGGGCCGCGCAGGAGGTGATCTTGTCCCTCTCACTCAGGTTGTCCCCCTTGCAATGAACAGACCGGAGCACCCGCTTGTACCAGAGCTGGCATCTCGTCAGCGTTACAATCTGTATTTGTAAACAACCTCTGGGGATGACCCTCCCCTTTCCCAGTCGTGCGGAGATTCATGGCCGGCTTATCCAGTCAGTATCCGTTCCGCATTCGTTTAAGCCCCACTCTGTGCTCCCAGATTCCCTACGATCCGTTTGGTCTGGCCACCGATCTGAGGGGGGCGGGTGGGAGGGAGAGGTGAGGAGTGGGAGGGGGTCTCTACAGCCTATTGGAGCAGTTCTCCCGGACTATGCTTTCCATATTTTTGTTTTCACTGCTAAACAACATCAGCCACAAACTTCTCCCTTAAAACCCGAATTAAACAGACATCGCCTGCATGAAATAAATAGCACGGGAGGTTTAGCAAAACGCTCGTTTATATTTTTATTAGGAAAGCCCTTAACTTATAACCATTGTCCTGTTAAATGACCTGTATTCATGAAACATGTTTGCGTCTTCCCCCAGCGAGGCTACACTAACTGGTTGCTTGAATTAAAATAAAATGATTGTGACAGGGTTCTTTCCGAATTAGGCCAAGCCGTTGTTGAATACGAATGGACAGTAAATATCTGAGGAGACTTTCCATTAAAACGCTGCATGATTTCACTCGGATTCTTCCGGTCATAAACACATGCATTCGATCAAAATCTGCAGGGCCAGGTAGTTTTGTACTGTATTGGACGCTCAGTATCGATCTTGTTCCAATATGTCATTGGGTCTCTCGGGCCCCGCATCAAATTTTCGCAATTTTTCTGACCTGCGATACAGTGTTTAATTGCGTGTTTTTGCTTCAAGAGCCGACAACGATATTCTTCTGTCAGCAGTCTTTCATTCCCAACACATCGCAGAGAAACCACTGATAATCTGGTTCCAATGTGCAAACGACATGCAACTCGCTCTTTCTCTCTCTCGTGCACACACACACTCGTTAGGAGGTATAAAGATCCAAAATTAGAGAACTGAGCTTCAAAGAGATAAAGCTGCAAATCTTCTCAAACGCCCGCTTAAAGCTCACAAAATATGGAACAGACTTAATTGAAACAGACAGCCGCCTGGTAACATATTACAATGACAACTCGTATTGACTGGATCTGAATTCCAGAAGACATGGGAAGGCAAACACTGTACAAGGAGTGGCATGTGTAGCCAAAGTAAGTTACTTTTAACAAAAACAGAAATTGCTGGAAAAGCTCCGCAGGTCTGACAGCGTCTGTGGAGAGAAAGCAGAGTTAATGTTTTGGGTCGAGTGACCCTTCCTCAGAAGCATTTTTTTTTAATGTTTCTAAACCCAGATCTTTTTTTTAAAAAAAAGACTGTTTTAATAAAACAAAGAACACGAATGCTTGAGATCTGAAACAAAAACAGAAATTGCTGGAGTAACTTCAGCTCTGAAGAAGGATGACAGAACGCGAAATGTTAACTCTCCAAGGATGCTGCCAGACCTGCTGAATGTCTCCGGCAATTTCTGTTTTTGTTTCTACTTCTTTGCTGTTTCATCACAAACATTCGCTGTGAATTTACTACGCACTGGGATGCCCCAAACAATCTCAGCGACTGTTAGGCTTTTAGAGGTACACACAGTGCATATTTATCTCAATATGTCACGTCTTCTCTCTAACCTGTTCCAAGTTATGACAAAGAATGAACGTTTCATTGACATGGAGTCGGGACACTGTAGAAATTTCAAGCTCCTGGCACTTCCTAGGACTTTCCACTTGCTTCATGAATACAGCGCCATTCGTAAAGAAATTTTCAAAATTAAATGGAGTATTGTTATTGGAGACAAATTGCTCTGAGGATGTCAGTGCGAATACAAGTCAAAGCCTATGCTTTCAGTTTTATACATTGAAACGACTTGATCATGGAGAATTTCGGTGGACAACTTACACCTTGCTGCAATGAATTGACAAGAAGGTTTGACAATTTGAAGAATTGCAAAAAGATTTGTTCTTTTTTTAAAAAAAACAATGCCATAATCTGATTTCCTAGGCTGTAGCAGTAGCCCATTGATAACGGAGGGAGCGTTCTTAACCGGTTTATTGGTTGCTAAGGATATGGAAACACGATTGGACTGATATCACAGACAGGGATGGATAAAAGTTTGAGCAAAGGAAAGGATATTGCACCTTGCTAATATAAACCTAACGACGCTGTCTCCAAAACCCTTGAAAATATATTTTAAAAATGGGACTGGGCTTAATTGACATCGAAGAGGGAAAAGGAATGGGGCGTTTCAGATCTCCAATTTGACTACTTCTAATGGGGAGGACGCCCGATTAAACCAGAGACCACCACATTCCCTCCATCACCACCAACACCATTCCCCCTCCCCCACCAGCCCCCACTCCAATCGACATCCTTCACTTTCCTCTCAAGAATTCTGCATTTAAAACGAAACCAAATTCGTCCGGCCGGTGGAAGAGAAAACGCCTCTCGGGGTGAATTTCAACACGATCTGGCGCGGCACAATGCGGTTTTTGTAACAGAAGTTGCTCACACAGGGCAGGTGAGGTTCTAGTCTCAAAGGTCCTGGCACTGATTGACAGTCTGGACTCCGAGATTTTATGCCTTTTTCTTTTCTCCCCCCTATTGACAAGGGTTGGAAATCTAACCACCAACAGTTAGCAAATCCGGGCTGAAAGCGTGCCCTTTGCTTGCAGATGGAATCCTTTAACATTATATATATATTTTTAAAACTGATTCTACATTTGTAT
This sequence comes from Rhincodon typus, assembly GCF_021869965.1. Lineage (NCBI taxonomy): Eukaryota > Metazoa > Chordata > Chondrichthyes > Orectolobiformes > Rhincodontidae > Rhincodon > Rhincodon typus. The sequence goes on along the minus strand of NC_063345.1, from coordinate 63,310,779 downwards.
ATATATTAAAGTTGCAGTTAGCAGCCTGCGACAGCACCCTTGTGCTCCCTAGGTCCCTGTCTCGTGTCCGGCCAGACTCCTTGTTTGAATTGGCTTTTTTTTTTATTCTGCTCCTTGGATATATGGTATAATGTGACCACTGTTCTCTCTTTTATTTCTCTCTCTATGGTAACCGAGATCATCGGCGCAAAAATGTGTCTATGAATAAGGAAATCAGGATAAAAGGGCGGCTGAGAGCCGCATCTGTTACACTTGGAAAGTTAGCGCCTGTTAGTTTCTAACATGAAAGAGCTAAGAGGGAAATTCCTCCGTCAGGCCTTTTAGAGGAGGGAAAATAGCCCCAGCACCAAATAACGTGGCAAATCGAACTAAAACAACCAGCCGTAAATCCAGCTTCAGTAAACTGATGTGATCTCCTCACCTTTGTGCGCTGCGTGCTGGCAAGGCGACAATTATAAATTAAAATCACGCCGTTCAAAGGTCAGATATTTGACTGTTTATCAAACTCAAAATACTCGCCACGATGCTTTACTGTCAATTTCTGACTCCCGTTTTCTCCTGTTCCTGTCAGCCTTAGATATGATGTGCTGTCTGCTTTGATAGCTCACTGAGCGGTTCATTTGCTTTTGGTAAGTTACACGAGCAGATAGGTTCGTGGACCACAATGTCTTTTCGCCCTTTCTGCTTGACCTTGAGAATGCTGGGTGGAATCAGTCCACAGTATCCCCAAAACACACACACACGGGGCAAGAAAACAGACACCATCCCACAAACAAGGGGTAAAATTGCCTTTAACATCACAAACTTTACTGAGACAACACAGGGTTCAGGGAGACAGCCCTGAAGCCTTGCAGTGGAGGGTAGGTAGGGGGTTTAAAGAGGGGTGCGTGGAGGAGAACCACTCTGCTGTCAATGGAAAGGACTGGTTTTTAAACGGTGTTGTTGCGTTGTGCCGCTTTAGCCCTGCAAAATCTCGCCGGCCAACATTGCAATGTATTTTGCTCGTGCGCTCTGAAGGTCTCTGGGCCAAGGGTTCTTTAAAGCGAAAGGGGTTGCAGAACAAAAATCTACAATGATTGAAATAACATGTCCAACTTGCGCGGCCGCTTGAGAACGCGTTGCAAAACTGAACCGTGCAAAAAGGTTTTGAAAACGAAATCCGAATCGAAATGCGGTTAACAATGAAATGCCAAATACTCACCTTTCGTAGGCTGGAGATGCTTGGAAATGTTAGCCCAGCTGAATTCAGGGAAAGTATCGCGGGCACTTCTGCCGGCGCTTCCTTTATTTTCCCTCTAAATATATGAAAATGTATGCAAATTTAAATCAATCTTAACCTCGTATCTCTCGTTGTATTTAATGGAATTTCAAACCAATAGCTGGACTGTGGAGCTGTTATTCCGATGTCAAATGTAATTATTCCGCGGGCCTCTGTCTCAAAGTGCCTATAAAATGCCCTCATCAATTCTTATCAGGCTTCCGAGGAACTAACTACCCGGATAGCTGGCACTAGGAGCTTCGATTCTCGCTGGCCTTGGCTCTGCTTGTGAAAAGATCCCCTTTCCTTTGAATAGAAAGACTGATATAAATAATTTCTGGCATTAAAGGGAGTTACATATTCGTTGGAGTCCAGGGTCCAGTATTAGTTGTCTGACCCTTTAGCGCTCACAAATATGCAAAGGATTATTTTTTTTTTGAATTTGACAATTATTTGATAGCTGGCGGGGTCCTCCTTGTATTACGAATTTCACCGAGTGAGAACAGCAAGGAGCGACCGGAGTGATTAAAAAAAAACAAGTCGCGTAGCTGCTAAAATGCTTAACTTGACGGGAGCGAATCAAATCTGCACGCCACTTGCCCGACCGAATATGACTTAAAGCCGACACTGTGGGGAAATGTAAAGCGGGGGTGACAAACTCCGAATACAGGACTGTGCAAGCCAAGTCTCCGCCGTTCAATTGAAACGCCTGTTTTCCTCAAAAGTGGCTTTGCTAAGCGGGCTAACAGGCTCTCTCCATTTTGCAGAAGAAGGCTGCGTCTTGCTTTAGTTTTCATCCTGAACGGTCGGGATGGGGATGGGGATGGGGAGGGTAGCGGGGGTTGGATGGGGGAACGGGGAGGCAGGGTGGGGGTGGGGAAGACCCTCGGTGGATGTAAACTTCTGAGCACAAACTTGCCAGATTAGTCCAAAAGGAAATAGTGTCCCCTGCTCCTTCAAAGAGTTAACAGGCGGCGAGATGTGAACCTGTCAGTTATCCTGAGGGGGAGGGTGGAGGGGGAGGGCGGGGGAGGGAATCCAACGGGATTTGTTGACATTCTCATTGGATGGACACATTTGGGAGTCTGGAAGGAAAGGGTGAACACCGCCCCCCCCCCACAAACACACAAACAGTTTGGAATTGGAGATCCACCTCCTGAAGAGGCGCGATTGGTCGTTAATGTGTGTGCCACCCATCCTGAAGTTTTTGGTCTCCTTCTTGTAGGCATCGGCGTGGCTCGCTATTGGTGCAGGAGGCTGCCTATCATTGATCTTCCCAAACTCGCCCATACCGCCAAACCACCCCCCCTCCACCCACCAAAAAAAAGAAACCCCAAAACAACCCACCCACCCCCTCCCTCACTTGTCTGTGCGTGTGCGTGTGTGTGTGAAAGAAAGAGAGAGTGAGAGTGTCTCCGCTTTGTTGTCAGAAGCTCAGTCTGCTGCTGTTGTTGAGGGCAGGTTCTTATTACGGAAGGTGGGCGGGTGGGGGGGGGGGGGGGGGGAAGGGTTGGGGGGTGGAGGTTGGAAAGTAGGGGAGGAGGAGGAGGAGAGGGAGAGAGAGTGGCGGGAGGGGGTGGGGGGGGGGGGGGGTTGGGGAGGAGGGGGGGTGTGTGTGGGGGGGAAGAGAGAGTGAGTGAGAGAGAAACCCATGGCCACTGCAGCCTCCAATCTGTACCTGACCAGCAGCAGCAGAAACAACATGCTAACATCGCACTCCCTCGTCCACAGCGAGCCGTCCTCCACTATGCAAGCGGCGGCGGCGGCGGCGGCGGCCGCCACTTTCCGGAGCCACCCTTCCAAACTCCTCGCCAGTGACTACCTGCCGGCTCTGGCCGGGAACGGGCACCCTCTGTCGCACCAATGGGTGACGGCTGTACCTGAGGGCAGCAGCCCGTGGGCGGCGGCGGCGGCGGCGGCGATTGCGGCCAGTCCCCTGGGTCAACAGGACTCGAAGCCGGGAAGGGACGAGTTACAGCCCCACCGACACCCCCATCACCACCATCACCCTCACCCCCATCACCACCATCACCCTCACCACCAACAACAGCAGCATCACCAACAACAGAGTCAACACCACTCGCCCCACTGGAGCGGCGCGGGGAGCGGCGCGGGCAACGGCGGAGGCGGGGCGCCGCATCTCTACTCGCAGACTGCCTTCCAAGTCAACGGGTTGTTGGAGCACATCAGCCCGCCTCAGGCTCCGGGGCAGCCCCCGCAGACCTCGGCAGTGCACCCGGGGCTGAGGGAGGGCTCCGAGGCCGGCGCCGAGTTGAGCCAAGCCGGCCACTCTTGCCTGGAGCACTCGGACGAGGAGACGCCGACCTCGGACGAGCTCGAGCAGTTCGCCAAGCAGTTCAAGCAGAGGCGGATCAAGCTGGGCTTCACCCAGGCGGACGTGGGGCTGGCCCTGGGCACCCTGTACGGCAACGTCTTCTCGCAGACCACCATCTGCAGGTTCGAGGCGCTGCAGCTCAGCTTCAAGAACATGTGCAAACTCAAGCCCTTGCTCAACAAGTGGCTGGAGGAGGCCGACTCCAGCACTGGGAGCCCCACCAGCATCGACAAGATCGCAGCCCAGGGCAGGAAGCGCAAGAAGCGCACCTCCATCGAGGTGAGCGTGAAAGGAGCGCTGGAGACTCACTTCCTCAAGTGCCCCAAGCCAGCCGCCCAGGAGATCTCCACCCTGGCCGACAGCCTGCAACTGGAGAAAGAGGTGGTAAGGGTCTGGTTCTGCAACCGGAGGCAGAAGGAGAAGAGGATGACGCCGCCTGGACTTCATCAGCAAGACGAGGTATTCGTCCACAGTATGGACTCAGAGACCCCGACCCACCGCGACCTTTAACCGCCCTCCCTGCTATCCTTTCCACTCAGCGCTGGCTGGGGGACTCGCCCGAACAGAGAAAGGGAGAAGAGAGACCCACACACACACACACACCTCCTTTTATCTCCCCACCATCACCCCTCCACCCTCCTTCGTTCCTCAACCCCCACTTAAATTACATATTGGACTGCCGCAACCGGGATAGAGGCAGAACACTTCTTAAAAGAAAAAGAACGAGAAAGTTGTATATCTGAAACGAGAAAAGTCTGCAAGCGGGGCGAAGCCTCTCTCCAACTCGATGTACAGTTTTAGCAGACGTCTCGGATCTTACCCCCACCTCCCCCCCCACCCCCACCGCCCCGTGGTGAAAAAAAAGAAAGCGTCGAGGGGACAAGGTCTTTGTGGTTCATTTTCTTTTTCTCTTTCCCCCCCTTCCCAACACCACACCTCCCCCCACCCCGGCAAAAACAAAAGGATTGCAGACCGACTGTGTGCCTAACACCTATCAGCGCCTTGGTTCTCTCGGCTATATCAGGTGAATCTGTTGCTATGGATGGCGTGTTTGCCCCTTCCCCCCCCCCCCCCTCCCCTCCCCTCCCCTCTCTCTCTCTCTCTCTCCCCCTCCCTCCCCACAACCCTTCGTTTCCGTAACTGGTTGCAAAACAGAGGGACCTGATAGCAAAGCGTGCAGTGTTGTATTATCTGTTGGACTGGACTGGTAGAAAATGCAATATACACACGGTTAGGCCCCAGAGTATTGTTTAATAACAGGACCGGTTTTTTTTTTAAAAAAAAGACACATACAGAAACAGTACGCAGCTTATTTCCAAAATGCCCTAAAACTGCTCACGAACCTCGCTTTAAGCAACGGTCTGAAGTATTTGAAAGACCAAGGTTGCCCCGAATTTGATTTAAGGAGAATTTTCGTGGTTCTTCCGACTGCAGCATAAACAAAAGACCCTTAACATTAGCACTGCCGTGGAAACCGCTGGTAAGGGGATAGAAATCTGGCAAATACTGTTTTGTCAGTACAAAACGCGTATTTCAGAGGAGTTCAGAAACTTGCTATTTGTTACGAGTGGGGAGGAGGGAGATTATAAAACAGAACTTTTTAAATTTAAAAATAAAAGACAGGTCAGTTGCTGGTCTGAAATATAAGATATTTTCTTTAAATGTTTCTTTTTTCAACGATTATATTTGGATTACTTATGGAGGCTGCGAACAGTAATTTATTTTCCTCAAATTTTGTATTATGTTTTTAAAAGACAGAATCACGGTTAAGAAAACAGTAAAAAAAAGTTTGTTGTTTAATAAATTATATATTTGATGTCAGATTTGACTGTGACACAATTTAAGTTTGTGATTTGGTGACAAGAATTTCATTTTGGTGTACAAAGGAATCAAATCTGTTCAAATAAATTTGTTATTAAAAAGATACCGTGTTTGCAGTTGTGTCTAATGCCCCTCCAGCACCTCGGAGTAGGTCTGATAGGTTAATACCCTTGTGGAAAATGATAGGATTTTTGTTTTGTTGTTGGTTTTGACAACTCTTTGAACAAAATCAGCATGTTAAATATCAGAAACAGCATCACGAGAGTGTAGTTTAAAGACACGGGCTACCCCAGCCTAGACAGCCCCGATGTCCCAAACGAGAATTTGTTGTAAAAATTAATCTCTGTTCCGTTGCTGATTTAAAGAAAGAAAGAATTCCGTCCAAATTTAATTGCGTGTGTGTTTAAGGTGAGGTGCCGGGCGTCCAACTGCAGCATTTAGTGTTCGCTCTAATCCCTTTCTAACCAAATAAGACCTGTGCCGGTTTATACGTGTGTCTTTTGCTTTCTCTCTTGCTTAGTCGTCACATATTTAGCATTGTGATTTACTTTGCAGATTATGTTGTATATTCCACGTATTTTTTCTCTCTTTATATTTTTTTTGTCGCTGGCTTGTTTGCATTTTGGGCCCCACTCATAAATTGAATTTAGCCGAGTCAACGTCGACTCTTCAACATTGCAAAGCGAATAGACAGATTTTTCGTTGAAGGGCTTGGGTTGGGGGAAGGGTGCGAGAGATTGAATCTAATCCCTTAAAAAGCTTTGCATTCAACACACCCCCCCCCCGCCCTTTTTTTATTTAAATCGTCCCCAGTTTCCCTTCCCGGGCCGTTCGACCCTGTAGTGACTAAATTTGTTCTTAAACGTTGTTTTCACATGGGTCAGGCCGTGGGGAGATTGCGCAGAGAATGTCGTCCCTCTTCCCAGTATTTGCTTGTTTTCTCATTAAATATGCTAAAAGAACAACATGGGGAAAATAACTAACCCAAGAAATGCCGAGAGTGCTCCCGATTCCTTTACAACGACGGGTGTAGCAGGGTTGTCCATCAGTCTTGATGCACAATGGGATTTAATTTTCCATGCCGCATCGGGTTCAATACAAACTTTATTCACTGTCTTTCATGGACAGATCTCCAGAACAGCCTGAAGGACGAGGGGCTTTTATTTTCCCGAAGTAATTAGATTGCCTGTAATTCAGAAGGGATGAATATACTGTAATCACTAATACCATTAAAGATGTAAAGATTGCCTCTTGTGTAATGCAGGAACCGCACTCGTCAATATGTAGCGATGGCGAAATTAAAACAATAGATTTTTTTTAACAAACGGGATACCCCGGGATAAAGAAATCGCCCAGTTGAGAATCCGGATCCAGATTATTGGGTACGAAACACAGATTTTAAATGAATGAATATGGATAAGAGTGTCCATTCTGCAAAGTGTCGGTGGCAAGAACAATAATTACTGTATTTTTCCACCTCTTTTTGAAACATGGCTTTGTGTGATTTACTTGAATTTACACCAATCTGAAAAAAAAAGAGGTATCCCATTAAATAGAGAAAAACAAACGCTCAATGCCAGACACCACGGCCGAGTTCACAAATTGCAAAGCAAGCGTTAACAAGACTCTTAAGTTATTCTTGCCTTGCCCACCCTTGCTGTAGGTTTCTGTATTAAACAGAATAATGACATATCTCTGGGGTTGCAATGGACTATAAAAGTTTTGCGCATGTAAGTGTGGTTACTCAGGATGTAGTTGGGCAGACTGAGAGTTGGCACATCAGTTTGAATATGAGCAGCTTTCTTTTTTAAAACGCCCTGAAATCAGGATTGTACGTGTAGACAACACATTGCCTGCAATGCACTGATGTATGCAAATCGTTCTCAGTCCCAGTTGCCTTGCTTATATAATCAGTACTGATGACATCAATCCCCAATTTATGCCAGTCTGGATTTACACAAGCGTTTTGATTCATCCCGAGTTTTTTTTTTCCTTTACACTGTTGGTTGTTTTATGCACGGGTATGCAAAATAAGACACGAGATAACTGTACTGTTCAATTATTCTTTGTGGGGAAGGCGGTATTTAAAATATCTAAAGAACTGGTGAAAACAAGCGTGTTTAGTTGTGCGTTGTTCTGTGAGGAATAGATGATGTTGGTATCCCTCGTGTATCAGACCGGTCAGCGTCTTGTGTTTTACTGTAGATCCAACAGCCTGGGTTAGTTTGTCCAGCACAGACTGAAATATTGGCAGGGATGACCCGAATGATTCAAATCATACACGAGGGATTCCGCCCCCCCCCAACCCACCCACCTACCCCCCCCCCTTATTTAGCACACTAGGCACAGACAACAGAATAAAATAAAGATGCTTGCAGACCTGAAAGAAATTTTGAAATGACCATCATATTTCAATGAAACAAAATCATCAGTTGGACTGCGATTTGTTTTGATAGCAGATGGCTCACTGAATGATTTGTTAATTTGACGAGACTGATTTGTGAAGAAAAAATGTTACAGCATTAGCAGGGCTCTGCATCTCTTCCCCCACCCCGCCCCCCCTCCCCCCACAACACACACACACATTTCCTTAATGTGACCTTTTTGATTGTTTTCATTTAATAATTGCTGGAGTTTTGTCCGTTCAATGACTTGTTAATCTGAAAAATCACGAAATATGCTGCTCATAAGATTATGGCAAAATGATTAGAGACAAAAAAAAAACTGCAGATGCTGGATTCCAAGGTAGACAAACAGGAGGCTGGAAGAACACATCAAACCAGGCAGCATCTGGAGGAAAGGAGAAGTCAACGTTTCGGATATTACCTTTCTTTAGTCAGTCCTGAAGTCATCTGAAACGTTGACTGCTCCTTTCCTCCAGATGCTGCCTGGTTTGCTGTGTTCTTCCAGCCTCCTGTTTGGCAAAATGTTGTTTATTGTGGGCGCTTTGGACTGTCACAATCTCCCCCTTTTCTCTTCCAACCTGCTCAATCTTTTACTCTGAAATATTATTGAGAAGGTTACTGTGTTGCTTGTTGCAAAACGCCTTGACTTTTGCTGCCTTCCATATTACTAGAGCTACAGGCTTAATCAGTACAACTGTCTCTGTCTCGATTGTACGAAGATGGGGGCGGGAGAGATTAAAGGGTCAGAGCTAATGTTTGAAGATCAGCTTCCAGAGGTTAACATCGCAAAATTCCCATTAAGTCATTGTGAGATTTCAACTTGATGCTGGAAAGTGTGGCTTGAAGTCCCTGAGTTGATATTTGGATGGAGAAAAGTCAAAGGTGTTTGGTCTACTGAAAGTTGTTGCTCGGCAGCTGGATACAGACAAGTCCTAACAGATTTGAAAAAAGGAGTTTCAGTCTTTATATACATGTGTATGTGTGTGCATGAAAGAGGCAAGTTACAATAGTTTTGCTCCAAAGAAATGCACTGCAATGCCAAGTTTTCTGGAGCATAAGCTGTTGGAAAAATTTAGCCTGAAGCTTTCCACTTTATGCGCCACAAGGGGATGGGAGTTCTCCTGAGTATAGTGTATTCTGGGTATGACGACATCACTGAGGACTGCTTGTGCTCTATAAAGTTGGTCTGCAATTTTCCACAGGTCTCTGGCTCCTAAATAAAGCAGACTTTTGCTGGGAGGCCGACATTCTGTGGAAAGCCCGGGTACACAGAATGTATCCTAAACGGAGCCACGAAGGGCTCCCCCTGCTGGGGAGTCTGCAAGGTGATGAAAAGTTGCCATTCACCACGACTTTAGAACTCCTTGGAACTAAAATTCCTCCAGCCTATTATTTGGTCCAAGAGACTGCCGTGGGTGCAGAAATAGGAAATATGTCTTTTCTCTTACCCACACCATTTTATGCCGGTAAAATTGTCGACACGTAGAATTTCAGCGACTTTCTGCATTCGTGAAAATTATTAAAATAACAGGAGTAAGATAAATATACCAGCCTGTAGACCTGGAGGGTGGCTTTAACAAGAACTTAAAATTTCAATGCAAAACTCTTTCAGGGAATGGGCGACATGCACTAATCTCCCTAACATAACTTTAAGAGTTTTAAACTATTTCGTCCTTTTTCTAAAATAAATAAACTGGATCTATGAGATTCTCTGTCGAGAAAAAAAATAGAAATTTGATTTGCCTTTAAATCGTCTCGAGACATCCAAAAGTGAAGTATCAATTAATTTTAGGCATTATTGCGATACAGAAACTACATGTCAGATGCCAGAATGGTTTCCACAAAGGTTCCATATAATAGTCTTTCCAAATTTTGTAGATTGAAAACGTAACTGTAGCTGATTGGGATTCATATCTAATATGGTCAAGTTGTATTTATCCAATTTCATGCCTTTTAACAAGCAGTTTTGTTCAAAAATTGACCGTGCATATGTTGGTTATAATGAGTGTCGCATTTCCGCAAAACTGAGCACCAAACAGATGCAGATTTTACAAATGTAATTCATGCAATATGGCACAACTCATTTCAACTAATTTCTCCATTTTCTGATATGGAAGTTATGAGAGCGTCTCATTGATTTTGTGGGAGCTAGGAGGTTGAAGACAAACTGACCAACGGCGATAATCAGTGATGGAAGTTGGACCCGGATCTATTCTGACCTACAGAGACAAATTGGAAATTTATTTTGGTTCATCGACCTTACAGCAACGTTTCATTTCCATCCGGATACTGCTGCATTTTGCTGTACGAAATGCTGAAATCGTTCAAAATGCAGGGACGTAATCGACATGAAATGATCACCTCTGTTTCTGTCTTCACGGATGCTAAGTGTTTGTAACATTTTAAGTGTAAACGATGCAAGTCCTCAGAAGAAATGGTACCGAGAAATTAATACGGTTTCCCTCCTAATTAGACGCTGCGAATTTCCAGCACTTTATGTTTTATTTCCATTATCCTAAATAATTTCCTTGATCTTCAGTTTTCTAGGTACTTATAGTGCTATTAGGGGTGGTTATTGATGAGGTCTTGTTATGACTGTAATCATAAAAATACATTCGAAGCATGTACTATTTGCATTTTTAAGAACAGGTGGCCTGCTGGTTTGAACGGTAGGGCGACTGGTTAAGGAGAGGCAGGTGAAAGCAGAAATCCCTAAAACCTGTGCCAATGTCAGTTTTTGGCCACCTGATCCCAGAACTGAATTATAAGGCAAGGTGCAGATTCTCATTGACTGGGTATTTCACTATTACCTGATGCTGTGTGTGACCACCCAATCAGACATCTTCAGTTAGGAGTAGTTCTCACTTAAAGATGCAAAAAAATTGATTGAGTTCCTCTCAAAGCAAAAAAAAGATGTTAAAAGCATCACTATCTAATTTTCTTCCATATTCCTTCACCAAAGTCATTGATAGCACTGAAAGAATTAACAAGATTACTTAAGCATACTGTGCCAACTTCTGTTTCATCTGGCAATTACTTTCTTGTAGAATTTTGCAAATTTTGGAACCGGAGTGGCTTTCACAGCAGTCACTATATGATAATATTTTCCATTAGCTGTTTTTGATTTGATTTTGCTTTGCAAAATATTTGTGTCCGATCCCAAGAGAATGGCTGCTTTTGCACACATGAGGGTAGTGAAGAAAAGTTCCAGGGCCTGGATTTTTATGTGTGTGGTCTGTGCAAATACAATTTCCAATCACCTCCTCATGGAAAGAATTGAATTAGCAAAAAATTGCTAACAAATCTCTCAAGAGCTTTTTGCATGTGTATCATTTTCATATACAAATATCTATGTAACATATTAGAGAAAAAAATACCTGAAGTGTTGTCGATTCACATTCTACAACATGTATCGTCTCCCTACCATAACTTTAAAAGTTTTCCATCATTTCATCACTAATTTTCTTTAATATTGCTAGATAATAGATTCTCTGTAGTGAAAAAAAAACATTAATTTGCCTTTAAATAGTACCATTTACAATCTTGTGATATCCCAGAGTGGCTTATCAATTAATTGTAGACATTGTTGGGATCCAGAAGCTGTGTTAAATCGAACCATAAAGGTTCTATACAATACCTTTTCCAAAGTTTGTGCATTGAAAATGTAACCAGAACTCATTGGGATACATATCTAATATAGTCACAGATGTTGTTGCTGAATTGGCTTCTGTGCTGAAAACTAACTATATGTTGGATTTAAGAGCAAGGTGTAAAATTATGGAAAAGTTTGGCATCATATCCAAATATAACTCGAAATTATATCAATATACTGAGCATTTAAATGTTGAGTTTACGAAAATTTATTATTTTCACAAAACTGATTTAAATACATGACACTGACAATTGAGTTTTAAGTAATTGTTGGCAATAATTTCATCCTGTAATATGTTCTCAGCTAATGTACAACTAATAGAACAAAGTATTTCCTGTGCAGTTCAAATGTTATTGCTCTGGAAAGGTTCATTTGATAGTAAGAAAACATATTTATCAAAAGCATATTGTTCATAAAATGTTTAAAAACAAATAACAAATAAAATGATTGGCCAGCATGTTCACTTTCAGGAAGACAGATGTACCAGGATGAGAAACCTATTAAAATTACAACCTTTTTGTTTACTTTGAAGGATGACAAATGTATAAAAGTTGAATGCTCACATGTATTTTTCAGTGCTCATTTTTTCCATATATATGAAAATAAGAAGTGTATCTTAAAAATAAAATGAACCTTTCAAAACTTAAAGTAAAAGTGACAGTGTTTCAGTACAAAATTCACATATCAAACATTAAAATACATTTTTGTTTCTGTGGGTTTAAGCAGAAATCTCCCATGTTTCAAGACTTTGATCAACTGCATGAAATTAAACATTGCCCTTTCTGCGCATTGCGTTAAGCCTCAAAATGCCAAACCGCAATATTTATTATTATTCATTGCAAATTTGTCATTCAGGTGTACAGTGATTGCATTTAGGAAATGTTTGTCTTATAACAAATTCTTATTTCATAAACCAGGAAAATTTTGCATTTTCTTCTTATATTAAATACCCAATTATGCAAAATATGTAATAAAAGGTCCTACAAGAGAAATCAAATCTTTGAAATTTTTGACAAAAGTTCTGAAGTTATTAAATCCTGGTTGAACTGTACGTTGATTGCAAAAATGGCAAATTATTGTACTGTTAGGAAGAATAATAGAAGGTTGGAAATCAGCTGATTTTTGTTTTTGATTTGGTATGTAACAATATATACAAGAACCAATGCAATGGCAATTTTGGTTTATATTTATAAACATCACAGTCATTTTGTTTTATAATTTCTACTCTAATTTACCCCGACACAATATAAAGTACAATTATGCTTTCCATAACAAATGTACATAAAGGCTACATTAGTGTTTATTTAGATGATGATTTTACAAAAGCACATTAAAAATTATAATTGGGGTTAATTCAATGACCCTTTACTGTAGTGAGCCATTCATGTTTGTTCATTTTCTTTTACTATTTAATGCCTTTTGTACCAGAATTGCATTGCTGGCTGTCGTTTTTGTTTCAGATGAAGTGATTGAAAACTGTCTACTAAAACATCAAGGAAAGTAAATGGCCTATGCACAGCTTAGAAAAACAGAGGCAAATGCAGAGTTGGGAAAAAACAGACAGCAGAAGTGGCCTTTCAACGTATCCTGCAATATAATTAGAGCCCGTCCTCATTAGTGAGTATACATGAAGGGAATTTCATAGAAAGAAGAGAGTGGCCCGGTCATACAAAAAATGAAAATATAGTGTTGTTTAATTTTGTCTGACCAGAAGGTTTTTTTTGCCCCCTATTCATGTCTTTATCTCAGTGAAATGTGCATTTCCATCGTGATTCTTAATCTCTGGATTTTCCTCATACTCTTTGTTCTGATTCTCCTCCCAAAAAGACTGTAAACAATGCTTGTTTTTGTTTCTTTGGGCGTAAGCAGAATACTCCTATGTTTCAGAGCTTTGATCAACTGGTTTAACTTAAACCATATACAGTATCTAATGAACAAAAGAGTAAACAGAATTTCAGCACAGTGTATGACTCAACTGAATGAAATAACTTGCACTTTTACGCTGGATTCATTCCATGCAAAAAAAAAATTCTGCGCAAAAGGCATTATGATTTTAAACTAACTTCTCTTCACTGTGTGACATGGTTTCATTAGAAAATCCCTTTGAAGTTTTGTGCATAAAAGAAATGGACTTGAAAGACGATCAGTAACATGTTCAAAATAATTTAAATTGATCAATAGATTTTTATTCAGTGAGGGTATTAAGGAATGTAGAGCTGAAACATGTTCAGATCACTGATTATTGAACTGAATACCACACCGGGCTCAATGGGCTGACTAGCCAGTCCCTGTCTCTATGTTCTTAATAAATTTCAGGGGTGAAATCATTTCTACATATTGTTCCTGGATATTGCAGCTTCAGCCTTTGGGATGCATTGCTTTTAGGATGAAGATGAGGAGAACGTTTCTTTTTAGTCAGATGAGTTCTCTTCTCCAGAAAACAGTGGGGGAGTGAGAGATGGAGTGAGAGAGTGTTTGTGTGAGTAAGAATGAGAGATTGAGAGTGAGTGTGTGTCTGTGTGAGAGAGAGAGTGAGAGAAAGAGTGAGTGTGTGTGTGTGTCTGTGTGTGAGAGTGAGTGAGAGAGAGCACAGTCATGATCTTGTCTGCTTGAAAAGCTGAATGATTTAATCCTGTTCCAAGTCCTATGTTCATATGTTCTACTGAACACGCTGACATGTAAGATATTTTATCATATAATCTGAACTATATTCTTTATTAGAGATGATAAATCTTGCAGCAAGCAATTACAAAAATTAGCATGAGTCTGAGGTTTGCACAAGTGCAGCTCTAATTTGGTTGTTGACAAGCTAACAGTTTAAAATGATGATTTATAGAAAGGTTGCCCTTAAATAATTTAGCACTTTCGTCAACCAACAAACATGAAGTAAGGCATCGATCTCAAAATGCTAGTTATTCAAGAACAGGTAGAAAACTTCGAAGATTGCAGATATTATGTGTAATGCTGACACAAGTAAAGCAGAAGCAGAAGAATTTTTTTAATAAATGCAGGCTTTTACCAAAAGCACCTTCTTCATTGTGGACCTTATTAACAGCATTTCCTCAAACAAGAATGAAAATCCAAAAATATCCATCAAGCACATCTTTTTCTTTCAGCTAAGAAGGCTGTCATACTTTTATATATCATGACAATCAGGCACATTGGTTCTAACTATCCCCTGCCAACTAACTTATTTAACAGATTATGGTAGTCCAGTAATAATTACACCCAACTGGTAGTCAAAAGAAATGAAACTGTAGTCGCATGTACATCTCATTGTGGCATCTTAGGTATTTGAATTCTGTTTTGTAAAAAAATGTATTGGAACAAAAGTCATTGGTATCTGTAAATCTGACCATGAAGTTATCAGATTATTGTTAAAAAAAACAACTTGGTCACTGAATATTTTCACAGAAGCAAACCTACCATCTTTACCTAGTTTGGACATACATGACTCTAATCCCACGCACCTTGGTTGACTCTTTACATTCCTCTGAAGTGGGAACTGGCGTAAGAGTCAACTGTATCAAACTCATGTTGCAAAACTTCAATGAAGTGACCAGTAAAACCTCATAGCCGTCCAAGGACAAGAAATAAACGCTAGCTGTATCAGCGAAAGCCCTCTTTCTGAGGAACCCCATAAATTAATTTTCAGTTAATAATTACAATATAGGAATAAAATAACTTGCAGCCCATAAACAAAATCACATTTATTACTCACAAGTTTCAAAGCTGTACATTGGTCTAATAACATTAACACAATTCTCAAGCTATTCATTAGAAGAAGAATTTGAGGCTATGTCAATCTAATGCTTTTGAATTTGTAAATGCCTCATGTACAGAAGCTAAAGGAAATTATTGTTTTATGTTATAAGATTTGATCATCCCTAAGGAAAATGATTGACTGATTACATAAACCACTCTAAAGATGTTGAGAAATTAGACTACTGAAATCATTTTAATGTTGTTCTTTATGTGGAGGTTCAATGAACAAAAGAATTGTCACAAGCTATTCACTTGCCAAGACTTGTATTAAACCTTAAACATTCTGCATTAAATTTGAACACAAATTCACCCCTTCTATTTATGTTCCAGGCAATGAAAGGTAATATTTAGGAATAAACTTGTGATATTCAACACTGTATACATTTTATTACTGTAGTGCCATTCTTTTAATGTATATGCAAAAGCATTGATGAAAAGGCATTTCAAATTGGTGACCAAAATCACAAAAAATCAGCATTAGTATGATTCTTAATGAAGATGTAGACAGTCAGGCTAGTTTCACTATTGCTCCAACTCTCTTTTATTTAGCCAAAGAAATAAGAAAAAAAGCAGGATTATGCACAAATGATGGCATTTGTTCTGTACTTCTTGCTTCAGCTTCCTGTTTCACTCTGAATATTATTCAGCGCCAACAATTCCTGAATATAATTTGTACAAATTCTGCTTAAGAATTGGGATCATTCCCAATGCATGGGTGACATTTCTAGAGACAATTAAAAACCTTGCAAAGTACAAAAGCGTTTTACACAGCTCTTGTAGCCATTTTGCTATGTTGTTTATTAGAAATAAGGCACACATATAAAGAATTTAGCCAGCTACATCAATCCTTAGCCATTAAAACTGTTTGTACAGTAAAAGCATGATAATTACATATATTTACTACGCAACTATCAGAATATCATTTCAGCCTATTTTTTGAATAGTAATTTACCACTACCATTGTAAATTAAGCAATCAGATAGAATACAACATATAATAGGATAAATGAAATAGCTTAACAGCGGGAAATAGCCCACTTGGACTTTGTAAAAAAGTATGGTTTGGCTTGCAGTCAAGTTGATTGCAGGAAAATTAAAAACGATGTATATCTCAAGGATAGAGGTCTATGTTTTGTTGAAATAATCCACTAAAAACAAACAAGTAAACATCAGACTACAGAAGTAAGTACTAAAAACCCATGGATAAATACATTCCAACATTTGCAAAATGTCAAAGTTTCATGAGATGTGTAAAGAACTTTATAACGTTGGTACACAGACAGGTGATCAAGCAAAGGTCAATGTCGAATGGATAAGGACTAAGGCAAACCCAGAAAACAATTACTAATATCTGCAGAAATAAGAATGACTATAATTTACAGCCTTATCACTGGAAATGTAGAGGACATCACCAGATTCTTAAGTTATTATTAATTATTAATAATAAACAAACATATATTCATTTGAATTTAGGGTCATATTTTTGTATCTGACACACGCTATTGCATTCAAGTTAAATAATTAATCTCCAATAAAATGCAAAAACATAATATGCATATCAATAATAATTTCACAGCCAATATGGTCTGACACTGCCCATCTGTATTTATTCCAGTAAAATGGAGGAAATGTCATAAATAGCAGGCTTTACATAAATGTTCTCAGATAATTGAGAGTTTAAAATCCTAAGTTCATACCTTGCAAACTGCGGATTGGCTTCCTTTATATCTCTGTCAATTTTTGGAAGGAAGAATCACAGGGGTATCTAGGGAGGAGGGAAATGAAAACTAGTAGGACTCAGTGGAGGATGATGGGATGTTATCATATGGCACTTAATTTCCAACAATTATATAGTATAATGTCATCATTAGAGAGAGAACTCAGGAGGAGGTTGCAATACACGATGGATTCTTTAAACTGTCACCTTTGAGTTTCTCTCTCAGAGCTAGAAAATAAGCACTGGTGCACTAGGCACTTGAAACAAATATATGTCCCTTGGTTTCTTTTTGACTGCACACCTTGAGCTGCCTTATATGTTCCAGGGACCAAAAATAATTTGTTGCCATAAAATACAAGGGAAGCAGCAGTGTAATGTCACTGGACTAGTTTCCAGAGGCCCAGGGTAACATTCTGGGACATGGATTTGAATCCCACCATGACAGACGATGACATTTGAATTCAATAAAATGTGGAATTCATCATAGAAGTGTGGAAACTGGTCCTTCGGCCCAACCAGTCCACACTGAACCTCAGAGCATTACACCCAGGCCCATCCCCTTATAAACCACCTAATCTACACATCCCTGAACACTACGGGCAATTTAACATGGCCAATCCACCTAGTCTGCACATTTTTGGACTGTAGGAGGAAACCAGAGCACCCGGAGGAAACCCACACAGACACGGGGAGAATGCGCAAACTCCACACAGACAATCGCCCGAGGCTGGAATCGAACCCGGGTCACTGGTGCTGTGAGGCAGCAGTGTTAACCACTGTGCCACCCTAATTCAAAGCGGGTTAACTGGTGAGAGTGTACATTCATTGTCATTGAAAGCAATCGGGCTCACTAATGTTCTTTAAGGAATGAAATCTTTACCTGATCTGGCCTACATGTGACTCCAGAGCCAATGTGGTTGACTTTAAATGACCAGAGGCAAGTAGGAATCGGCAACAAATGCCAACCTGTCAGCATCAACAATATGGTGCAGGGCTGGATGAACACAGCAGGCCAAGCAGCATCATAGGAGCAGAGAGGCTGACGTTTCGGGCCTAGACCCTTCTCAGCATCAACAATATCCCATGCAAGAACAAAAAAAAACTAATAACTACAAAGTGAGATAGCAATTTTAGCTCAGCCTTTATAAATTGGGTGGTTACGTTTAGCTATTTCTAGAGATGAAAGATTTGTCTTATGAGAAGAGATTGAGCAGTTTAGGCCTGTACTTGCTAGAGTTTAGAAGGATGAGAGGAGATCTAACTGAGGTATCTAAAATGCTAAGGCAATTTAGAATGAGAGGACATAGTTTTAGACTAAGTGGTAGCAGATTTAAAACAGAGGTGAAGAGGAATTACTTAAGTGAAAAAGATGTGTGAATGTGTGGAATTCATTACCCCAGAGCGCAGTGGATGCCATGATACTGAATACGTCTAAGGAGGAGGTTGCCAGATTTTTAATTAGTAACCGGTTGAAGGATTATGGGAGACCAGGCAGGAAACCAGAGTTGAGGCCATGATGAGATGAGCAATGATCATGTCAATTCCAGAGCAGAATCAAGGAGCTGAATGGCCTACTCCTGCTCCTAGTTCTTATGTTTCTATTTCATTAGTCTTCTGATTGCATTAACACTCACCCATTCTCCACCTGCAACCTTTCAGGAGTCAAACCTAAGGCAATCAATCTGCTGGTACTGAAAATTATTGGAGAAGCCTTGAAAGTCCCTGGACTTGGTGTAATTAATCTGTGATATATCCTCCTGAGGTTGTACATGGAACAGTATTTAACATCATTTGATAATAATAAACAATAATGAAGCAAATAAATTTTTGTTAATTTTGGCAGACTTTATAGCACAGGGACAGAATATTTTGCCTAATATGTCTCTATTGATGTTTATACCCCACATAACCAGCTTCCCACACTACATCATATAACACAAGCAGAATATCCTTTTATTCCTTTCTCCCTCACATGCATACTTAGCTTCCAATTAAAAGGAATCTAAAATATTCACATTAATCACTTTATGTGGTCACAAATTCATTATTCTAATCATTCCCTGGGAAGACAATATTCTTCTGAATTACTTATTGGATTTATTAGTGACTATTTTCTTTATATAGCCCTTGAGGTTGAACTCCAGACAAGTGTACACATCTTCACTCTATCTACCTTATGAAACACCTTCATAATTTTGCAAACCTCTGTTCATTCATGGCTAATCTTCCACAGACCTCAACCCCTCTTTTGTGCCAGCATAGCATAGCTGTCAACTCATTGACATTTCAAAATTATCTATTTACTTTCTCTTGAAACACTTTCAGTGATCTCACCTCCACAACTCTCTGAGGTAGAGAACTCCAGCCATTCATTATCCGCTGGAGAAGAAATTCCTTTTCATGTCAGTTTTAAATAAGTGTCTCCTTATTCTATAACTATGCCCCCTAGTAGTGGAAACATCTTCATAACATCTAACCTGTTAAGCCCATCAGAATTTTGTATGTTTCAGTAAGATCTCTCCTCATTCTTCTGAACTCAAATGAGTAAATGCCTAGCCTGTTTAATGGTTCTTGAAACGTCAGCCCATTATTCCCAGGAATCAGCCTGTTGAATCTCTTATGAACTGCCTCCAAAGTCAATGTATCCTTTCTTAAATACAGGGACCAAAATCGTATATAGTACTCCAAGTGTGGCCTCACCAATACTGGGTGTAGTTGTAATATGACTTCCCCATTTTTGAACTCCTACCCTTTAGCAATGAAGACCAAAATTCAATTTGCCTTTATAATTAATTGTCTTAGTTACTTCTCAAACATGGTTTCCCTTTCACAAAACCATATTCATTGTTTGATTGCATTAAGCTTTTTTTAAAATGTCTTGCTATTTCTTCCTTCATAATGGACTCCAGCATTTTTCCAATTAAGATGTTAGGCTATCTGGTCTATAGAACACTGTCTATTTTGTTCCTTTCTTGAAAAGGGGTGTCACATTAGCAATTTTCCAATCCTCTGGAACCCTCTGGAATCCAGTGAGTTCTAGAATATTTCAAACAATGCCTTCACTATCTCTGCCGCCACTTTTTGATGTAGACCATTTGGTCCGGTACTCTTGTTTGATTTCAGTCTCATTAGTTAGCTAAATACTTTATCCCTTATGACAGAGGTTGTTACAAAAGTTTCCTTATAATTAGACTTTGATTACCTGCTATTTTGGAGATGTTTACACTCTGAAGAGTGAGGCAAAATACTGGTTTAAGTTATCTGTCATTTCCTAGTTCCCTATAATTAATTCCCCAGTTGTGACCTTCAAGCGTCCCATACTCACTTTAGCTACTCTCTTTTTATATATCCGCAGAAGCTCTTGTTTGTGTTTTATTTTTCTTTTCAATTTTCTTTCATAATCAATTTTCTCACTTTATTAGCTTTCTAGTCATCCGCCACGGGCTCCTAAAAAAAAGTCCCAATCCTCTGCCCTATCACTAGTTTTTGCCACTTTGTTTGAGTTTTTGATTGGGTGCTTTCTATGACTGTCTTTGTTAACTATGAGTGGTTCGTCCTTCTTATCGAGTCCTTTTTTTTTGACCAGTATAAGTTTTTGCTGAGAGTTATGAAATTTCTTGTTAAATATTCTAATCTTCTGCTTAGCTTATTTTCTAAGCCATGTGTCCAACACTTTCTTTACAAGTTTGTAACTGCCCTTGTTTAAGCTGAGGACACTGGTTTGAGACTTGAGTTGCAGTCTCTCAAACTGAGTTTGAAATTCTACCATGTTGTGATTTCTACCCCGTAGAGGATCCTTAACTAAAATAGCATTTGGTCTCCTACCTCATTACACATTATTAGCTTGCTCTCAGGCAGGCTGTGCAATGCATCATCTTATGAAACAATCCTTAAAGCACTCTACAAATTTGTCTTCCATGTTATCCTTGCTGGTCTGATTGGTCGAGTCAAATCCATGACAAATTGTAGTCCGCTTCTTACCTGTGTCTGTTACTTCCCGATTTATACTTTGTCCTACATTGAGGCAACTCTTCAGAGGCCTATAGATGACTTCCATCCATGACTTCTTTCCCTTGCTATTCCTTATTTCCATCCAACTGATTCCACATCATGATGTATTGCTCATTTTTCATTATTCAACACGGCACCAATGCCATCCTTTATTAACAAAGTTTCCTCACCTTTTCCTTTCTTGGATATTCTTCAGGAATGTCAAATGTTCTTGAATATTGAGCTTTCAGCCTTGGTCATCCTGTAATCACATCTCTGTAATAGCTATCCAATCATCTTCATTTATCTCTGTTTGTGCTGTGAACCCGTCTATGTTGTTCCAAATGCCGCCTGCATTCAGATAAAGAGCCTCAAGCTTTCAATTTTTGCCACATTACTTACTCTGACTGTAATTTCTTCTGCATTCTTCTGTGTACATTTTCTATCCCGTCCTGTCACACTTTATCATTCACCTCTTTGCTACCCTGCACCTCTGTTCTCTTGTATCGTTTGATTTTTTAAACAACCCTTCAATTGAACTCTCACCCCAACTAATTAGTTGAAAGAGCTGTCTATAACCCCAGCTCTATGGTTCACCAGGACACTGTTCCCAGCATGGTTCAAATTCCCCTTCCCTTTCCTTCACAGATGCTGCCAGACCTGCTGAGCTTTTCCAGCAACTTTGTTTTTGGTTCAAATTAATCCTGACCAAATGGAACATTCTCACCTTCCCCAGTACTGATGCCAGTGTGCTATGAATTAGAATCCATATCTCGCACACCAATCTTTGAGCCATGTACTTACTTTTCTAATTTCATTTGCTCTATGACAATTTGCATGTGGTTCAGGTAGTAACCTTGAGATTATTTTCTTTGTGGTTCTGTTTTTTAGTCTAGCCCTGAACTGCTCATAATCCCTCGGCAGCACCTCTTTCCAGTTCTACCTCTGTCATTGGTATGTACATGGACTACAAGAACTGGGTCCTTTCCCTCCCACTCTATTTTCCTCATCAGCTGAAAGGAGATGTCCTTAAACTTGGCACCAGGTAGGCAGCACAGCTTTTGAAACTCTGTTTTTACCGCAGAGAACAACATCTATCCCCCTAACCCCACCATATTTCCCTTTTCCCTTTCAGCACGAATGGCACTCTGCACCATAGTGCTGTGGTCAATTTGATCATTCTCCCTACTGTCTGTGCCTTCATCCACA
This sequence comes from Rhincodon typus, assembly GCF_021869965.1. Lineage (NCBI taxonomy): Eukaryota > Metazoa > Chordata > Chondrichthyes > Orectolobiformes > Rhincodontidae > Rhincodon > Rhincodon typus. Next base: position 63,288,628 of record NC_063345.1, on the reverse strand, counting down.
ATCAAGAACCTTATACCTGTTGGACAAGGGCATTGGCTGAGGCTCCTCCAAAGTAAAGTTCTGAATCCCCATATCTGCCTCATAAGATGTCCTATTCCTGATCATGAACCAAGTTTGACATAATTAATCTAAGGGGTGTGACAAATCCTGAAAGACAGCATCCAGGTAACTGTCCTGATGTCTCTCAGCATCTGCAGTTCAAACTCAAGCTCATCAACTCCGAGCCAAAGTTCCTTAAACAGCCAACACTTACTGCAGATTTGGTCACTATGTTTCAGAAGAAGCATAGGGACCTCCTCTCTTGTGCTCCTTTAGGTGCTGATGACTGTCTCCAGGTTCTCCTTTCTCTCTCTCGCATTAGGTATACATTCTCAGAGCTGTTTGTGAACAGTTGCTTTTTTTACTTATTCACATCTCATTTCTTCAACACCATCATTTAAAATAAAAAGTTATCTATGTTTGCTGATAGTTCTGTGGATTTCTTGTGAAGAATGAAACTATCCTCTGGTCGTAGGGACCCAAACAAATCATTGTTCCTTTTGACTTGAAAACCCTACATCTCTTTAAGTGTCTGATTTATACTGTGTTCATTCCCAATTAACCAATTAGCACCTTGTTAACTCAATACTCCAACAAAGCTATTAGCTATTTACATTCTGTGACAAATAATTATATCATTACATGCAACGTCCCACATTGCCAGTTTCCACACATCTGGGCTGCACCTTTATCCTCTGAATCTTCAATTTTTTTGCAGCATGTGCAAGACCTGATTTGCTCCACAGTCCACAAATATAGTTGGAGAACATGCAATTTCCATTCAGATCATACATTTCATTTTCTTTAAATCAATTATATGGTACACTGTAGTCAGCGCAGGCAGCTTTTAAATATTTTGCATTGCTTACAAATTGCATCCCTAACATATTAACTTGTCAGGAACCTCAATACTTCTGTAAATGCTTTCTAGCACAATTCATTAAAGGCGATTCCGTGACTAGGCAGTTGTCTAATAGATAGGAGATGCTTAAAACTAATTTGAATATGTCTTACAGTATGGATATTTAATGCAAAACATGATAATAAGTTGCAATGCTAGGAAGATTGAGCTCTCAAGAAATTCATTTAGGGCTGAATCTTATCGGAAAACAGCTAATTGACAATTTTAGAGGGTTTCATGGACGGATTCTCTCTGAGAGCCCTAGAAAGTTTTCTCATGCTATTCTCTGTAGTTTGCCTCACTAGCAATGCACTATGCCTATATGATGGTCCAGCAGCATTATCTTTGGCTCAACCTTATACTCTCCACTGCCAAGACCTCCTGGGATTCCTGGCTCCGGCCCCATTTTGAAAGTCCAGCCTTTCACCAACTCAACCAATGCCAACCAGGATCTGCCAATCAGAGTGAGTGTAGGGGGCTGGTTTGCCATGCAGAGTGATGCTAACAGCATGGCTTCAATTCCCTCACTGGCTGAGGTTACCATGAAGGACTCTTCATCTCGACCTCGCTCCTCACCTGAAGTGTGGTGACCCTCAGGTTAATTCGCTATCAATCATCTCTGTCTAGTGAAAGCGCAGCTGTATGGTCCATTGAGTGTAGGGTGACTTTACCTTTATTAGGGCGGGAGAAAAAGACAACGCTTCTGAGGGCTCATGGGTGACACCTCAGTGCAAATATAAGCTCACATTCATAAATGCATTATTTTACATCATCACCTGCCCAATTGACTGTCATTATAACAGCAGCTACAAGAATCAAGCTACTCATCCTTGGTGTTACCTCATCTTAGAATCCTGTGTAAGGGAGTGATATTCTTTCCCTAATATCCAGTGTAACATTACATTTTCTTCTTGTTCAATGTGAGAGAATTATGTACCGGAAAGCCTTCAAGTGGTTAAAAACATTCACATTTATTCAGCAACAGGCAAAAACAAAACAAAAGACAAAGTAAAACTGCATTTGTGTCTGGGAGCAGTCAAGGATCATGTGAGCAACAAAAAATGTACAGTCAATGAGTGATCTGGCTTGTTGCACTTGAAGGTGCTGCACTCTATCATGCAGAAGGTGATGTTCCTCCTACTCAATGTTCTCACTTTCCACCTCAGAAGACTGCAGCCACTCTTCCAGTTCTTCTGTGTCCATCATATCCCCTCTTTGCCTGCTTCAGATATGCAGAAACACAGAATGCATGAATTATGCAGCACACACCGTTTTGGCTACACTGCAAGCGCTCCATGATTATCAGGACCTTATCTCCAGGAGGTCTATCATCTACTCCACCATGGCCCTAGGTGAAGAATAAGCTGTGTTGTAACACCACTCAGCCTCGCTCTGGTGTGTATGTGGGGTGGATGGGGAGGTTTGCGTAATGGAATCATCAACCATGGTTGCAAAGGATAGCCCTTGTCTCTCAGTCTCCACCCTTATAAGGCATCCAGCCATTAATATGAAGCAGGAACATGACAGTTTTCAAGGATCTAGGCATTATGGCAGCTTCCAGGGCACCTGGTGCAGGCTCAAAGATGTGATACCAATGATCACAGATGACTTGTACATTGATGGAATGGAATCTTTTTCTGTTGATGAAGTTAGCTTCATTGAGCTATGGGATTCACAAAGCAGCATATTACAACATTCTACTGTAGTGTCCTTTTAGTTTATAGTGTTCTGCACTGAGCTGAATCCGTCATGCTGGTAAAGTTTACTGCCCAGCCTGTAGCACTGACCTCGTCATGGGGAAACAGGCTGGAGCGGTGTGATCTGGTACACATTACATCAGTAACAGCCGTTTTACGTTTGTGTTTTGAGGACTGAGAAATCCCACCCAGGTCCCATAGGATCCTTGGAAGCAGCAGTTGCATAAAAGTTTAGCACAGCTCTCGTCTTGACTGCAACTTGGACAGGATGGCCAGCACTCTTTGGTATCATAAATCCTGATCCAGTAGTCGGCAAAGTTTAAAGACTGTGTCCTGGGACACCTGTAATCTGTCGTGACATTGCATTTCATTCATCTGGACTAAAATGGCATCAAAGGAACAGATTCTGGGCCTCCTGTATTTTCTGGGCATTCTGAGGGGACCTTCTGCTGTGACCTCTTTCAAGTGGAGGGTGTTCAGCAGCCATCAGGGCTTTCTACAAGTCCTGGGCTTGTTGATGCATCTGCTTCTGCTCCAGGTCTCTGCCCTCTGTAGTACTGTGGCCACAGCAACATTGACCCCCTACTGTAGCTGTATCCATTGGTCACAATTTCAAATATCCTGTTTGGGGGAATATCTGTGCCAGAGCAGTCAGTATTCATAGCTCACACAAATGACGGTCTAGCGTAGTACCCAAACAATGGGACATGGAGGATTCCAACCAAGACGCAATGGAATTCCTCTATTTGGACCTTTGACACAGGGGTGTTCTTCTGATATGTGCAGCATAAGCCATGACATGCAAAAACAGTGGGAGATTGTAAGTGCTGTTACCATGTTGCCTCTGCTCAGACACACGCCCATTCTCCACACCACCCAGTAAAGGTAGCATTTCATATAAGTGCATGTTGGCACATACTTCAAGGTGAAGGAAAATCAGATCCATGCTGATGGGTAGCCTGTGGGACCTTGGGTTGTCTTTGTGAATTGTGACCCACGGGTGACTCTTTTAAGGTCACCTGTCATTACTTCTACCTCACAGAGATGACTATGATCAATCTATAATGACAAAAGACGTGGCCAAGATTGCTTGCGACCAGTATTTGCACCCCACACAGTTGTACACTGCAGACATATCACATGCACTATGATTACAAATGTCTCCAACCTGCACTGTGGAAGTGCTTGATCAATGCAATTGACCCTTGAAGAGCCTCACATCACTCACAAGCACATTCCACATGTTCAGAGAGGAAAAAACACTTATGCTGCCCACTCTTGTTGTGGTCACCGCCATATTCCATTTCCAATGCGCATTTATGAATCATTTAGGGAAGGCAACACAGTTCACACTTGGGTCAGTAAGTCACAGGATCAGCCCTCTACCAGAATCACTAGAGTATCTGGTTGTATATCTCATTTCTGTTTGTTGGCCCTTGCTGTGGGCAAATTGGCCGTGGCATTTCTGATAATACAGTGACAGCTGCACTTAAAAACAATACCTACAATTCAAAAAGTCATTAGTTGACCCTGAAGCAGCCTGAAATGGCCTGAGCTTGTGAAAATGTACAAATGCAAGGCCTTTCCATTAGAATGGTCAATCTTAAGAATAAGTCTTGAACTTTCTCAGTGATTAGGAATCCAGGGTACAAAATTATCTCTGCATTTGAAACTAGTTGTTACTTAATGAAAATACAATTGTTCTTAGCCAGTATGTATGTCTATAGTGGTACTTTATGTGCTGTAAATGATGTATGAAAGCCTGCAACATGGCATTATTCTTCTAGATAGATGCAGTTTAACAGAATTAAGCTAAGCCACTATGGCCCATTATGCTTAATTCAGCAGAAAATTACTGGGGTAAAGAATATTTTTGACTTAACCACTACTATTAGAAAAATGGCAAAGTCATGAGTAAACTATTACAATTATCTACATTATAATTCTTGAATCAGCTATAAATCTAGACATCAAACCATTCCTTTCAGTTCTAGATGGGACGCCCAATTTAGTGATTTTACCACAAATATCACATGCAGACAAATGCTGTTGTGAACAATCTTTATATCTCCCACATGTTTAGAACTGGGGCAATTCATGTTAGCTATTGGCTAGCTAACCCATTGTCCTATTGCATGCTCTATTGTTTCATAACTTTAAAGAAAACTGTTCTTAGTTTTGTCCAAACTTTTTCTTATCAAACATTTGACTGCTTTCAGAATGTGTGAACTTGGAAAATTATGTATGTGCCTTCGGTTAAGAGAGATTGATAGAGATCGTCATTGAATTTTAAAATGCATTGAGCTGTCTATATTTGGTTTAAAGCCATATGAGAACTGGAGTTCATTTTTCACCTTACTGATAGTGGCCTGACATGGAGCAAGCTCTACAGAAGCTGAACAAGGCAATGTGAGATATGGTTCAATAGCTTCTCAGTGCAAAAGAATACTGGTAACAGTTCACCTGTTTCTTTATCTTTCGGTAGATCTAAATTGTGTTTTTAATGCATATTCAGGCATGAGCGCATTTTTATGCTGTCACAAATGCAAGTTGTGTAAAGATAAATTTTGCTGTGTGTTAAATAATCTTGGCTATTGCATTTGCTTATGGGTGCCAATCGGTGCTTTTGGGAAAAAAGGGCATTGACCCAGATATCCAGTGTGATTTTTATAGCACTGATCATTCATCATATTAAATACGAGGGAAAGAAGCTTTAGAACTGCGTGTCCACTCCATACAGAACAGGAACAATGCTGCTGGAACAGAGAGTATGAAAGAACATTGCAATTTGAACATTAAGTCGCTAATCAGCATGGGCTGGAATTGAAAGACTGTACTTGGATGTAAACATTTCACTTGTTGTATTGGCTTAAAATGTTGAAATAAAGATATTTCAACAAAACTTACTATTAGTTTGAGATGATCATGAAACTTTTCTGAGTTAGGAGATATATTCCTTCACTGTTTCTATTAAAGACTTGTCTGACATCGCTTAAAGACACAGCCTTTAGCATTGCTAGTCCTCACAGTAAAACTCCAGGAATGCACTAACCAACTTTCAGTTTAGCAGGATAATAACATCTCTGCATATCTTTCTTTCTCCCACCTCATCAGGAGTGCAGGTTTTAGCTTCTGTGTCAGGAACTTTTTCTTAAAACGGCCCACAGTTTGAATTTATTGCAAGTCTCATGTAATGTAAATACAGTCCCTTCCTGTATGTAAACAATCACTGGGCACACCATTGTCTCCTCTAAGAATGTAGCTGTATTACTTTCTATCGGTGACAGAAGTTCTCATCAATCTTTCTCACATACAATGTTAATATTGTCAAAGACAGGTCCTTACATGTCAAAACTTCACATTGCAGATCTTGATAAGATGGGCAAAAATTCAAAATGTAACAAAATGTCAACATTTGTCTGTCCAACAGGCCCTGTCATCTCAGATTTAACAGTTTCATGAATGCCAAAGCGACCGAACCATTAATATTTGGAACGAATAATGGACAGAATCGTCCCTCTCTGGGATGTCTTGAGAAATGGTGAAAAAGATGGGAAAATACTGAAGGAATGAAAAAATCAGAATCACAACGTCAAGAAAATTTTTTCCTATTTTCCACTCGAGCCTTAAATAGCAACTTCAGATTCTTGCCAATGAGTGGCACTGTCTTATTTCCAGGCATTTGCCTCTCATTAAAGCCCCAACTCACTTTATTTGTGCACAACTTCCAATTCTTCTCTTTTTCCACAAAAAAATTAGGATTCACAACATGTAAATCAAAGCAGATACCTGGTGATTATAGATCACCAATTGCTCATCCCAGACTCCATCCAACTGTTTCTTTACAACAACATCCCTGTGTGCTCCACTAGCCTGCTTAACACTTCAACTGCGCAAGTCAGCATTAGGCCTCACTAAATCATTGTGCATGCTCTTGGACCAACTCTCACACGTTGCAGCTCTTCAACATGTTACTCTGAACCTCGGAGACACCTATAACTTGCAAGCTTCTGCCAAGTCACTCTGCATCTCATACATCAGCACAGCACGCAGCTGATGGCTCTAAGCTTGCTCTCTTAGTGTACAGGGTTTTCAGTGCGCATTAAAGGCTGCTAGCCTCTGTGGCTTGCATTGCTTTCTAAAGCACAGGCAGGAAGTATACCCCAGTGGGGAACGCTGAACAGACACAGGGATAGATATCGCACCATATACTGAATTTTGTCCAGGTCACAGCATGTTTGCAGCACGTGCCAGCAGTTTACACAACAAACACACTGCAAATGCCAGAAACAAGTGGCTACATGTGAAAGTCAAAGGGGAGCAGTCCTTAGTGGGGTCAAGGGGGAACAATGATCAGTAGGGAGGTAACTGCCACAGACACTCAAAGCACTCATCTGTTTGCAGTGCAGGGATTTGATCACAGTCAGCCCAGTCTTTGAAGCGGGGAACTCGTTTTCCTTTCCTCTGGGCCATGTTGTCAATGATAATGGTCAGTATCAGGGTTAAGCCCTGGTTTGCAGCAGACCTTAAATAAATCATTAAATAAAGCTAGGTTGGCCTGAGAGTACTGGACATTTCTGCCTCTCCAGCCATTTGACCCCCTCTAGAAAGGAAACCAAGATGCTGGCTGTATGGGGGAACTGGATGCCATAAATGGCATTTGACAAAACACTAACTGCAAATAGGAAAATCTCACCCAATGTTCCCGACTATTTTAAACAGTTCAACTTGATAACCACTGGTTACACCTGCCTTATTTACCTTGAATCCAGCTTAGGTATAACCAGTGGCTTGAGAAATGGTACCCTTGCTTTTATACTCTCCGCGCACACTATATAGCCAAGGGATCCAGAGGCTTTGCTTAACAGCTCTGCCACCTTTAAAGATTTGTGTATTCGGCTTATATCATAACACTTCCGTTTTCTTATCAAAATTCACTCTTACCCGCATTCAGGTACTCGGGTCATGTACCTGCCCATTTAGGGGCATGGAAATAGGAGTAAGCTTTTAGTCATCAAAACATATTCTACCTTTCAGCGAGGTCATGTTTGACCTGTGATCTAACTCCATACACCCACCTCTGCCCTTGGTCTGGATATTATATGCCGCTTCCAGGATTGTATGCAGTGGAGGAGGCACATGAAATAGGGCAGTTCAACCCCATAATGTACTTATCATATGTAAGTAAATAAGGGTCAATTGACCTTTTTTTCTCCTTTCTTTATTTGTTCACAGGAGGATGGCATTGCTGGCTAGACCAGCATTTATTGTCCATCCCTAATTGTCCAGAGGGCAGTTAAGAGTCAAACACATTGCTGTTGGTTTGGAGTCACACAGAGGCCAGACCAGGTAAGGATAGCAGCTTCTTTCCCGACAGGACCTTAATGAACCGGATGGTTTATTTCCCAGCAATTGGCAATGGACTCACAGTCATCATTAGATTCTCAATTACAGATATTTATTGAATTCAAATTCCACCATCTGCTGTGGCAGGATTCGAACATAGGTCCCAGAATGTTATCTGGGTCTCTGGATTAACTGTCCAGCAATAATACCACTAGGCCATTCTGTTCCCTTGCAACAATCTCAACATTTCCCTGCCTATGCTATCATATGTTTGGAATGGACAAGCAAGTGGGATAGAATGAACATTTTATCGTAGAATCCCTACAGTGTGGAAACAGGTCCTTTGGCCCAACAAGTCCACAACGACCTTTGGAGCATCCCACCCAGACCCATCCCCCGATAAACCACCTAATCTACACATCCATGAACACTACAGGCAATTTAACATGGCCAATCCACCTAGCCTCCACATCTTTGGATTGTGGGAGGAAACAGAGCACCTGGAGGAAATCCACGCAGACATGGGGAGAATGTGCAAACTCCACACACACAGTCGCCCAAGGGTAGAATCCGGGTCCCTGACACTGTGAGGCCGCAGTGCTAACCACTGAGCCACCGTGCCGCCCATTTTTTTAGAAGTTTTTAGAAGTGCAGGAAGTAAGAGGAACCATACTACCTTTGGGGTGTGTCCCTTGTACACAGGGAGCAAAACTGAAGGAAGGTGAATGTGTAACTGTTTTTTTTGTCTGAACAGGGTTTCCGATCTTGATCAGAAGACCTGTGCCGTTGATGTTAGGGTCATTGCTTTTTCCAGTTCTGCAGTTATATGTCCCATGGATGGGATTACAATGCCTGCCAAAAAAAAAAGAAGACCGTGTGGAATGAATTTTATGCAAACTTCAGCACCTGGATGGTGGAGCAAAGTTGCATTTGGGCCTGTTGTACAATGATGGAGATTGGACAGCCTGTGGCTCAGTCAGAGGAAGTCAATGATAGGCAGTACCGAGGCAGGCAGAAGCTGTGCTTCAAATAGGAGGTGAACTGCTTCATGAATATTAAAGTTAAGGAAACTTCGAATGATAGACTCTGCATGGCAATGAGAAGAATGATACACTAGGGCATCAGAGCAGCCTTCTCTGGTATGGCCCCTTCTTTAGGCCAGGCAAAACATCCGGCTTCACCAACCCTCTGCCATACAGAGGCCATCTCCCTGAACCTGCAGACCCGCAGAGCTTGTGGAGAGGATTATGTGTGGGTGGCTCTGGCGAGAGATTTTTTTTTATATTTAGTTGGAGGACTTGAGGAGGAGGGTGTTTTTTCGATTGTTTCAGCTAAGTGTTTGACTTTTTAAAAATTTTACATGTTTAATTATTTTATCTTTTGCATGATTAAGATTAAAGTCTGCAGGTAAGGAAGGGTAGTTTATTTTTATATATAAGGTGCTATTGAGTGCTTCCTTTTGGGTTTAATGTCACAGAGGGCTTTAAAGATACACTGAGTGTGATGACGAGTAGATTTAGAGAAGTGATTACACAGCAGGATCAGTCAGATGGATGGGTGACTGTCAGGAAAGGTAAGAAGGTAGCCCAGAAGTCTTCTGTGGCTATTCCTTTCTCAAACTGACATTCTGTTTTGGATACTGTTGAAGGGGATAGTCTCTCAGAGGAAAATAGAAATGGTATTCAAATATTGGGCACTAAGAATGAATCTTATATTAAGTGGGGTTTGTCAAGATTTAAAAGAACAATTGTTATGGGGGACTCTGCTGTCATCTAGGTTATTATGTTGCATTCCTGGTGCCAGGATTAAGGACGTATCAAAACGTGTGAAGCATATTGTAAAACAGGACAGTGAGAAGCCGGAAGTTGTTGTCCACATTGGTAGGAACAACATGATGAGGAAAAGGGTTAAATGTTTGCAGAGTGAATAAGAGCTTAGGTAGTAGATTAAAAACAGAGCCTCTGCTTTCCGGAGGGACCACTCTCTCCGTGACTCCCTTGTCCGCTCCACAATCCCCTCCAGCCCCACCACACCCAGCACTTTTCCCTGCAACCGCAGGAAGTGCTACACCTGCCCCCACACCTCCTCCCTCACCCCCATCCCAGGCCCCAAGAAGACTTTCCACATCAAGCAGATGTTCACCTGCACATCTGCTAATGTGGTATACTGCATCCGCTGTACCCGTTGTGGCCTCCTCTACATTGGGGAAACCAAGTGGAGGCTTGGAGACCGCTTTGCAGAACATCTACGCTCAGTTCGCAATAAACAACTGCACCTCCCAGTCGTGAACCATTTCAACTCCCCCTCCCATTCCTCAGACGACATGTCCATCCTGGGCCTCCTGCAGTGCCACAACGATGCCACCCGAAGGTTGCAGGAACAGCAACTCATATTCCGCTTGGGAACCCTGCAGCCTAATGGTATCAATGTGGATTTCACAAGCTTCAAAATCTCCCCTCCCCCTACCGCATCCCAAAACCAGCCCAGCTCGTCCCCGCCTCCCTAACCTGTTCTTCCTCCCACCTATCCCCTCCTCCCACCTCAAGCCGCACCCCCACCTCCTACCTACTAACCTCATCCCGCCCCCTTGACCTGTCCATCCTCCCTGGACTGACCTGTCTCCTCCCTACCTCCCCACCTACACTCACCTTTACTGGCTCCATCCCCGCCTCTTTGACCTGTCTGTTTCCTCTCCACCTGTCTTCTCCTCTATCCATCTTCTATCAACCTCCCCCTCTCTCCCTATTTATTTCAGAACCCCCTTCCCCTCCCTCATTTCTGATGAAGGGTCTAGGCCCGAAACGTCAGCCTTCCTGCTCCTATGATGCTGCTTGGCCTGCTGTGTTCATCCAGCTCTGCACCTTGTTGTCTCAGATTCTCCAGCATCTGCATTCCTACTATCTCTGTCTCAAAAGTAGTAATCTCTGGTTTACTCCTGGTGCTAAATTCAAATGAGGAAAGAATAAATGGATAGTGCAGATAAATTAGTGACTGAAGAGGTGACATGATGTACAGGGATTCAGATTCTTGGATCATTGGGATCTTTTCTGAGGTAAAAAAGACTTGTTCAAAAGTTTTGCCTGAACTGGAAAGAGACTAATATCCTAGTGGGGATATTTGCTAGCTCTATAATAGCCATAAACTACTAGAGAGAGGGAGTCGGGGTTTCTAAGTAGCAGTGAAAATAAAAAGACAGATGATAATGGTGTGAATTAGAAAAGAGCAAGTCAGTTAAAATTGACAGACAAGACTAAGTCAGAGAACAAGGTAACTGAAAAATTAAACCGCATTTATTTCAATGCAAAGGGTCTGACAAGTAAGGCCGATGAACTCAGGGCATGTCGCGGAACATGGGACTGGAATGTCATAGCTATTCCGGAAACAGGGCTGAGGAAAAGACAGGACTGGCAGCTCAATGTTCCTGGCTTTAGATGCTACAGGAAGGATAGAAAGGGAGGCAAGAGAGGAGGCATTTTTTATTAAAGACAACATTATTATTGTAATTAGAGAAGATATTTCTGAGGGATCGTCCAGTGGAAACATATGGATTGAAATTAGAAATAAGAAAAGGATGATCATTTTGTTGGTATTGTACTATAAGCTCTCCAATAGTCAAAGGGAAATTGATGAGCAAATATGCAGTGAGATCTCAGATATGTTTAAGAATGAAAGGGTTGTAATCATTGGGTATTTTAATTTTCCAAATATTCACAGGGACTGCCATAGTATTAAAGGTTTGGATGGTGAGGGATTTGTTAGATGTGTTCAAGAAAATTTTCTATATCAATATGTAAACGTTCCTCCTATAGAAGGAGCAAAACTTGACCTTCTCTTGGGAAATAGAGCAGGGCAAGTGACTGAAGTATTGGTAGGGGAACACTTTGAGTCTAATGTTCATGATTCTATTTGTTTTAAAATAGCTACAGAAAAGGATAAGCCTTCCACGCAAGTTAAAGTTCTTAAGTAGAGTAAGGCAATTTTCAATGATATGAGACAAGAACTTTTAAAAGTTCATTGGAGTAAACTGTTTGCAGGTAAAAAGGATGACTGACAAGTGGGAGACTTTCAAAAATGTTAGAGTGAAAGGTAAGGCTGGTAAGATTAAGGAACGATGGATGACTAAATATACTGATGTCACTAATGAGTAAAGTTAGATCACATGGGATTAAGGTGAGCTTGCTGATTGGACACATAATTGGCTTTGTGGTAGGAGACAGAAGGTGATGATAGGGGTGGTTTGTTTTCCAGACGGGAGGCCTGCGACCAGTGGTATGCCACAGGGATCAGTACTGGGTTCAGTTTTGTTTGTCATTTATAGAAATTATTTGGATGAGAATACAGGAGGCATGATTAGTAAGTTGTAGATGACACCAAAATTGATGGTACAGTAGACAGTGAAGGTTATCTAAGGTTACAAAGAGATCTTGATCAATTGGATCAATGGGCTGAGGAGTGGCAGCTGGAGTTTGATTTGGATAAATATGAGGTATTACACTTTGGTAAAACAAATAAGGGCAGGACTTATACAATTAATGGTAGGGTCCTGGTTAGTGTTGTAGAACAAAGAGACCTAGGGGTTCAAGTGTATAATTCTTTGAAATTTGCATCACAGATAGACAGGCTGTTTAAGAAGGCATTTGGCATGCTTCCCTTCATTGCGTAGACCTTTGAGTATAACACTTGGGATGTCATGTTGAGGTTGTACAGGACATTGCTGAGACCTCTTCTGGGCTACTGTGTCCAATTCTGGTCACCCTGTTATAGGAAGGATATTATGAATCTGGAGAGGGTTCTAAAGAAATTTACCAGGATGTTGCCAGATATGGAAGGTTTGAGTTATGAAGAAAGGCTGGATAGGCTGGGAATTTTTTTCACGAGAGCACAGGAGATTGGGGAGTGACCTTACTGAGGTTTATAAAATTATGAGGGGCATAGATAAGTTGAATAGCAATGGTCTTTTCCCTGAGGTGAAGGTGTTCAAAACTACAGGGCATATTTTTAAGGTGGGAGAAAAAGATTTAGAAAGGAGAGAGGGACAACGTTTTTTTACACAGTGAGTGGTTACTGTGTGGAATGAACTGTCAGAAGAAGTGGTTGTTGCAGGTACAGTTACAATGTTTGAAAGACATGTGGATAAGTTCATGAATAGGAAAGGTTTAGAGGGGTATGGGCCAAACGCAGGCAGGAGGAACTAGTTGGGCCAAAGGGTCTGTTTCTTGTTGCTTGACTCAATGACTCTATGACTCACCCCTCAACTGAGGCGTAGTGTCCATCAGGTTAAACTTTACTCTGCAATAAACCCAGTATTGGTCTTCTTCCCTAACAGGATGCTATCATCAAGCTAAAAAGTCACTTTGCCTACCATACAAATGTACAATGTGATATGGTGAGTCTCCACGCTGGTGTGATGCCAGGTATGTAGATCAGGCATCCTAATGTCTAGCAGACCATATCAAACAACATATCCCACTGACCATTCACAGTGGGATGCAGGTCATTTGTGATCAACTGGTATGTGCTTTCAAGCTGCAGGGCAGCTTGTCCAATATTTTGTGAGATTCTGCTTTGGAAATAATTCAGTAAATAATGGCATGGTGTGAAGACAACAATCTCTCCATCATTGGCAGCAAAACAAAGGAGCTTGTCATTGACATCAGGAAGTGGAGTGGAGGGCACGCCCTTGTCAGCATTAATGGTGCTGAGGTGGAGATGGAAGAAAACGTCAAGTTACTGGGAGTGATGATCAGCTATAATCTGTCTTGGTCTACCCATGTGGACGTGACCATCAAGAAAGCACAGCAACACCTCTACTTCCTCAGGACGCGAAGGAAATTCAGCATGTCCAGAAAGACTCTTACTAATTTCTTATAGATGCACCATAGAAAGCATCCTGAAAGCATCACCATGCAGTATGGCAACTGTTCTTCCCAAGACCGAAAGAAACTACAGAGAGTTGTGAACACAGCCCAGTTCATCATACAAACCAGCCTCCCAACCAATGACTCCAACCATACTTCATGCTGCCTTGGGAAAGCAACCAACATAATCAAAGACCCCTCCTTCCCTGGTTATGCTGTCTTCCATCCTCTTCCATCATGCAGAAGATATGAAAATTTGTATACACGTGCAAACAGATTCAAGAACAGCTTCTTCCCAGCTGTTATCAGACTTTTGAATGGACCTCTTTAATGTTCATGTTGATCTCTCTCTCTCTCTCTCTGCACCTTCTCGGCAGCTGTAACATTGTATCCTGCACTCTGTTCTGTTACCCTGATGCAGTTGTATAGTATGGTCTGTCTGTAAAACAAGTAGGACAACACTTTTCATTGTACCCTGGTACACTGTAACAAATCAAATCAAATCAAATCAAAAAATCCAGGCTGTGCTAAGAATTACACCAAAAACCAAATTTAGATCATCAGTCAAGTTCGCAGTGTGATGTATTTGTGCATTCTGGAAGCTACATACATTACAGAGGACCCTTGTGGCTGGAGGCAAAAGGAATTCATGTACACATGGCATTGTTGTCATGGAAAAAGAGGGGTCATAGAGCCACCCAATCTCAACTGCATTCCCATGGTAACATCATGACCAAGCAGAGTGTATCTGCTTGCTTTGGGAATGAAGATTGACAGTAAACTGTCTTGCTGCATCTCCATGCCAATGGCTGTCCAACCAACCAGCATTTGGCAAATGTCCTGAATTTTAACAGCATCAAGAAAGATTCTATGAGTGGAGTAAATGGACTCAAAGAGGTTTTTGTCCTTTTAAATGTTACTCTTTGTTGTCACACTACAGCTATCAGTAGGTAAATGTTACAGTCATGCTCGATCTATGTTTTACCCATGAGCGTGGTATTGAGTGTTTTGCAAATACAGGCAGGTACATTTTGAATGATCCTATCTATGTCCTGCTATAATTGGTCTTGGCTAACTACTAGCCCAAATGGTAACCATTGGAAGCAGCACCGTTCAAATGGCATGAACTGTTGTGATCTGATAATTGGATAGATCAGCCTTGTATCTAGTTTGGCAAAGAACCTGGCTTTTGGTAATTTTGTAATTTAATTCTTCCAGTCTCAATATTTTATACGGACATACCTTAAGCGAAAGGTTGAGGCACAATGGATCTAGGTATACTCTTATGTTTCCACTCAATGTTTCTCCTGAATGTGCATGCTATATTTGCTTGGAGGATCAATAAATGGGGTTTTCTCATCCTTATTTTATCAAGAATGCATCACCCTTAAAATTGCCAATCGTGTACCATCTGACTGGGTACAGTCCTTTGAGATCATTGATTGACTGGTGGTCTGGTCCACCGCAGTGGGTGTGGTTTGAACCCATGAATTGTGACTATACTGGGACCTGTGCACATAGGCAGTCCTGCCACTGCTGAGCTGGTGAAATCTATCAGATAGAAGATTGCAGGAAGCCAAGATGAGCTTGCGCATTGGGACTGCAGTATGATTTTGCCAATGGACGAAGTTAGTGATCCATTATAAAATTGATGAAAGCTCACAGACATGAAATGTTAAGTCTCTTTCTCTCCACAGAAGCTACCTAACCTGCAGAAATGAATGCTGGCCTTGTTAGTGGCACCCGAGTCACAAGATATAATTAAAAACCGAGTTTAGTTATATGCCACAATTTAAAGTTAAAGCTAAACGAATTTGATTCTGTGGGAGACAGGTACACTCTCTAGAATACTTTTGCAGGACCTTAAAAATAAGGAGAATATAAGACATACAGGTAGCTTCAAAGCTGCAGTGGATGACCAGTAAATCACATTTCTCTGTTTTCATCCTTTGCTACAGTGCCCACTGAATTTGTGGTTCAACAATAGTGATATGACTCTCAACTTCTTTACCAGACTGGTCCTAGCTAATGTTTCATTAGAGAAAAGGAGGTTGGTCTGTAATGGTCATCTGCTCTGGATCGACAGCCTTATGTCCTATCTGCCCCTTTTCATGGTAAACACTGTTCATCTCAATCTCACCCAGAGACTGGTCAGAATCTGGAATGCATTGCTAGGAAAGGTAATTGAGGCTAGAGATCTCATAACCTTTAAAAAAGGTTCTTGGATGAGCACTTGAAATGTCATAACATTCAAGGTTGTGAGCCAAGTGCTGGCAAGAGGGGTTAGTGTAGATTTAGAATAGTTTGCTTGTTGGTGCAAACTCAATAAGTCAAAGTGTATCTTCTGCACTGTATGGTTCAATGATTCTTATAGCGGACATTCCAAGTGGAAGTGCAAAAAAGTACCCTTGTAGCCTGGAAGGTGACATCTACAAGTACTTTGACATGGCTCCACTTATGTGATTTCCTTTTGGACTCTTCCACCTTTTGCAGGTTAGTTGCAGGAGGATGCATTTGGCCTGTGCATCACTCACATGTTTCGTTTTGCTGGTGAAGGAAATGAGGGACAGACCATTTCAAATAATGTGTTCAGATCACACAGGTCATTGCTGAACACTAAATATAAATTTGGAAAACAAAATATATAAAATTTAGAATCAAATCAACCAAAAGAGAAGGCGAGACAGAAAATAAATCGATGCAAAGTTGCTCACTTAATCCATCTAATATGTACACTTCAAAGCATTTGCTGATATGGTTTGATACATTTAATGCACCCAATTTGTCCAAATACTAAATTGCTCCATGTCTCCAAATTATACAATGTGCTCAGTCTGTCTAAGTGCAAAGTTGTGTTTTCATTAATAAAATCGATTGAGTATATGCTACAGAACATTCTTATGTCAGGATGGAATTTAGTTTTATGAAAATGGTTGGTCATTTACAAATTGAGGAAATATTAATTCGTGGGCTTTAGTTCCTGAAAATCCATTCTGTGCTAACAACTCACAGGTACAGGCTTATAAACAGATTGAATTGTGGGAGAGATCTTACATTAAGAGAACAAATCAAGTTCCATTCTTGCTGTATAATTTGGAGACCTGATTCCATGTATAGGTGAAAACAGCCAATCCATGACTCACCTATAAGGAGAAGTGTGGACTGTAACAAGTATGTTACATAACGCTCTTGTTCTAGTGCTGTTGGGACGCTGGCACTGTTAACTGCAGGATCCAACTGCATGATGCAGTTCTGAAAATGAGATTAATAACAAGTTTTCTCATAATTTCTTTCAAGTGCCAGGGATGAATTTCACCAGAATTTTATCCATTTTATATTTTGTAAACTATGATTACTTGTTTACTTGAGGAGATTGAATAAATTGAGAGGTGAACATTTTAGGCTTGACTGTTTCAAAACGAAGGCACGATGAACTAGATAGCTTTTTCCTTTTCCTACTTTTCAACTTAGAAATTTAAGGGGAGGTGATAACCTAGTGGTGCAGTCACTCGACTGTTAATTCAGAGACTCAGGCAATGTTCTGAAGTTCCGGATATAAAACTTACCATGGTAGATGGTGGAATTTGAATTCAATAAAAATCCGGAATCAATATTCTAGTGACGATCATGAAACTGTTGTCTCGTGTCAGAAAACAAAAATCCATCAGATTCACAATATTCCTCGAGGGAAAGAAACTGCCATCCTTACATGGCCTAGCCTACATGTGACTCCAGACCCACAGCAATGTGGATGATTCTGAACTGCCCCCTGCACAAGTATGATGGACAATAAATGCTGGCCTAGCCAGCAATGCCCAAGTAACGCTGAATGACCTTTTTAAGAAAAAATAAAGTTGTTGGCATTAACACATGAATGCTTAACCTGTTTTCATTTCATTCCTCCATCTACTATTTGAGCAAAACCATTAAGTCATTGATTAACACTATATGTTACATTTTCATAAAAACTGAAAGAACTGTGGATGCTGTAAATCGGAGACAAAAATAGAAGTTGCTGGAAAAGCTCAGCCGGACATGCAGCATCTTTGGATAGAAATCAGAGTTAACGTTTCAGATCAGTGACCCTTCCTGAGAACATTGACTCTGATTTCTCTGCACAGATGTTGCCAGACCAGCTGAGCTTTTCCAGCAACTTCTATTTTTGTTACAATTTTATGCTTCTTTAATGTGTTCCTCATGAGAGTTATGACAGGGGGACAGCAAGTCTGACCAAATCAGACTCTCTAACAATGGATTCACAATGCAGTAAAATTAAAACTTTTGATGTCCCTCAAAATTGCTCAGTTATTCCTAAACAGACTTCCAGAATAACAGATATCAGACATCAAGTTTATGACTTAAACAGAAATTAACACTTAACTATTAATAAAGGAACTTCAGTAGAACATGGATAAGCAATAAGGCAATTTATATCATTCAGTGATCTCAGCCCAATCTTCTTTAACCAGAATCCTCACTCTCTCAAAGACATATGGACACAGAGTTAAGGAATAAATTAAAAGAAAAAAAGGACTTTAATTTGCCAGTTCAATACTTCCATGTACCAGGCCTTCAGAAATCCTTGGTAATGGGGTTGTTCATGGGCAAGTAAACTGTGGGATTTGCTTGAATTCCAAAATCACTGAGTCTTGCAAACAGGTCCAGTAGCTGGAGGAACACAGCAGGCCAGGCAGCATCAGAGGAATAGGAAAGTTGACGTTTTGTGCTGGGACCCTTCTTCTGATTTCTGAAGAAGGGTCCTGGCCTGAAACATGTTTTAAGTAAGGCGTTTGATAAGGTTCCCCACGGTAGGCTCATGCAGAAGATAAGGAAGCATGAGATAGGGGGAAATGTGGCAGATTGGATTCAGAATTGGCTGACCCTTAGAAGACAAAGGGTGGTAGTGGATGGAAAATATTCAACATGGTGCTCAGTTACGAGTGGTGTACCACAAGGATCTGTTCTGGGTCCTCTTCTATTTGTGATTTTTGTAAATGATTTGGATGAAGGAGTGGAAGGGTGGATTAGCAAGTTTGTGGATGATATGAAGGTGGGTCACGTTGTGGACAGTGCGGAGGGCTGTTCTAGGTTACAAAGGGACATTGATAGAATGCAGAGCTGGACTGAGAAGTGGCAGATGGAGTTTAACCCTGAAAAGTATGAGGTGATTCATTTTGGAAGGACAAACTTGTAAGCAGAATACAGGGTTAACAGAAAGATTCTTGGCAGTGTGGAGGAGCAGAGGGATCTTGGGGTTCATGTTCACAGCTCCCTGAGAGCTGCCACCCAGGTGGATAGAGTTGTTCAGAAGGCGTATGGTGTGTTAGCTTTCATTAATAGAGGGATTGAGTTCAAGAGCCGTGAAGTTATGCTCCGGCTATACAAAAGCCTGGTTCGGGCACATCTGGAATATTGTGTCGAGTTCTAGTCGCCTCATTACAGGAAAGATGTGGAAGCGTTGGAAAAGGTGCAGAGGAGATTTACCAGGATGTTGCCTGGATTGGAGGGAAGGTCTTACGAGGAAAGGTTGAGAGAGCTGGGGCTTTTCTCTTTAGAATGACGAAGGATGAGAGGTGACTTTATAGAGGTGTACAAAATGATCAGAGGTATAGATAGAGTAGACAGCCAGAGACTTTTTCCTAGGATGGAGGTATCTATTACAAGGAGGCATAGTTTTAAAGTGAGTGGAGGTAGATATAGGGGAGATGTCAGAGGTAGGTTCTTTACTCAGAGAGTGGTCGGAGCGTGGAATGCATTGCTGGAGAAGGTAGTGGAGTTGGCCTCATTAGGGGCATTTAAGCAGCTATTAGATAGGCATATGGATGATAGTATAAGGTAGGGGTGGAGGTTAGATAGACCTTAGGATTAGGGTAAAAGTTTGGCACAACATCGTGGGCCGAAGGGCCTGTACTGTGCTGTACTGTTCTATGTTCTTTGTTCTTTGTTCTATGTTCTATGTTCTAACTCCAGCATAGGCAGTTCTTACTATCTCAGGTCCAGTAGCTTCCAGGTTTTTTCACCCACTTCTTAGAGAAGGCTATTTTCTTATCAGAGCAACCAGTAAGTTGACATTTACAGTGAAAGCCAAAGATAGAGAAAGCAAAGCACAACAGCACCATCCCAAAACTTTTCCAAGCACACTCATGGGCTTCGAAATCTCATTCAGAACAGGTTCACCTTCTCTCCTCTCTTTTACCAACATTCTTTGATTGTCTGGCCAACATCAATCCACCCTTGACTGACCAATCAATATCCAACCAGTTGGCAGTCCTACGCTTAGTACATCTTGGTGTCAAAAGTTTATAATGTATTTAGGACAATAATTAACCTGTGATTATCTTTCCAGGCCAGCTCCCACTAACAAACATCAGTTTGTTTGCTCTCTTCTCCTTTCCAGAACAAGCTGCTGCTCAAAGTTCAAAGTTTGATAGTTAACTTCAGCCCACAGTTCCAAACCAAAAATGAGAAAAAGTTAAAACATAGAATGAAGGTCTCAAAACAAGATTCATTCTGCTTCCATGTTCTGAATATCCCGTGTCCTCCAGAGTCTTTGTAATGGCTTTGCTTTCTACAGTCAGCATGCCCAGGACAACAAACAGAAACCTTGTTTTTCAGATTACTTCAGTTATTGGTTCTATCCCAAATTGCATGGATTGTAATCGACATAGAAAGGTAACAAAATGGCATTGCACTCAAGCTTAGGCTTGAGTTTAGGTTTTTACCAGCAAACGAACTTGCTAAGCAGTAATAGATAAGTATGCATGTTGTAGTGGCAATTTGATCCAATTTTTACTGTAAGAGTAATAGTAAAGGATTGGTTTTCACCATTAATAAAACACAAATTGGGCACCTATTTTCAGTGACTGCACATGCGCAATAAACACAAAAATTAGGGCACTGTTGCCTGAGAAATGTCTGCTCCAGAAACATTGCTGGATTATAATTCAAAGGAGAGACTTGGAATGGGAATAGATGTATGGTGTGAAGTTGGCAGGACTAACATAATAATATACCTACTAAACATGACGGAAAAAAGGGGCTTTTCTCATCATGTGAAATAGAATTTTTACGAGTGTGATGAGTCTTAATTATCACCCAACACCTCTCTGGCACTGAAAATTAACTATTATAAATAAAATTCCTTGTTGCACTTTCTGCAATTACATATTCAAACTGAGCAAGGATATTTCAATTCAATTAGCTCAGGTGAAACAGTTACTTGTCCTGTTTATGCAGGTCCCAGATTCCTAACAGAGGGCATTGTGCAATTAAAGTTTCCAAAATATAGGTATGAAAATCCATAGCAAGTTTGTGGGCAAGTACAAATGTGGCTGCTGACATTCATTCCCTGATGATCACAATCCAAGCCATCATATTTTTCATTCATTAATTTAAAAGGGGCAATGTTGGTCTTTCCCAGCAAAATGTAAACAATTGTTTTCTAAATTGATACATTTCCCAATCAGGCAACATATTTGGGATATCACAGAGCATGTTTGTAGTCACTAGCTGCAACCCTCAAGGAATCACCCAATTCTTCGTGACCGCGGTGCAAGTAAAGGGGGTTTGTTATTTTTGTGAATAAATATGGATTGCAACTCTTCACATACCCTGTCATAAACCAATTTTAAAATTAAATGAATCTACCAGCATGAATCCTGTAGTGAATATGGATGGGCATTTTACAGTCTCCATATCAATCCTATTTACTGATTGTGAGGTAGGTTTGGGGATTTTTATGTTTGTCTTATGTGATTTTTGCATTTAATTTTGGCAGTCCAATCAGGTATCTATTAACATGTTGCTCATACCAACACATAAAGCAACAGCATCATACAAGTTTACAATTCTTTCAACATAAATAGGGATCATCACCAAGCAACAAGTCCGATTGTGGAGGTCATTTTGACCTGTAATATCATTTAAATGTAAGCAGTAATGACACTTTGACTTGTATAATTTCCAGGGTAGAAATTACTTAGCACAATGAATTTGTGGCAAATGGCTGTCAGTTTTTACAGAGGAGTTAACTTGGATAACATAGGTAATTTATATACCCTATCATCTTTCAGGTTTTTTAATAAATCTCCAGTGGTGCTACTATCACTGTTTTCCAGCAAAGTTTATATAAACATTAATTGGCACTCCTAATGTTATAAGTATCAGCGCTGAAATTATACTCCAAGATAGGAGCAGACAAATTTAATACATACCCCCTTGTAACTTCACTCTATTTAAATTGGTTAATGTCACCATTAAATTAGTAAAGCCAGAAGTGCATTGTCCCACAGCATAACTCCAAGGTAATCATTTACTAATGCATAAACAAGATCAGTTACAGTAAATCTGATATGTTAACAACAAATAACATAGCACAGTTAACATATTAAAATATCGTGTTTGACAGTTGTATTTTCAGATGAAACGTGACACCACAGAAGTATTCGATTTAGCATTTACGTGTTCTAGGAATAAGAAGCAAGTTTTAAAGAGTACCATAAAAGATAGAGTTGAAGATAAGAAGTAGCATTTAGAAAGGGGATTCCAAAGTTTAGGCCATGAGTAACTGAAAGTGCAACCACAATACTGGAGAGAAGGAAATCATAGATCTAAAGAGGCGAGCATTGGAGGATAGCAGAGTTCTTGAGGGTTTGTAGAGCTGGAGGGTTTACAAAGATAGAAAAGGGTATGGTCATGGGGATTTCAAAACCAATAAGCAGATATATTATGAACTCTAAAATAATCAACAATAAAAAGTCGTGTAACTTCCCACAAAAATATCTTGTTAAATTGTGGCACAGCCAAGATCGGTTAGGTCTTACATGAGTGTCCTTAACGGGAACATGTTAGTAATGAACAAGGATTCAATGTTAATGATCTATTACAATATGTAAATCAATATTGAAAGTTTGAAGGATTTAAATCCAGCAGATGTTAAAGATACAGTCTATAATTCAATGAAAATTACTCTTTGCACTTCCATAAGAACTGGGGGCACAGTTTCCGGTTCCAATCATATACGAAGTTGGGTGACAAACTGTTCCAACTAATTATCAATCACGTTCACAAAGTAAGATGAAATTATAATAGCTTTCCATTTACACTTAATCACTCCCTCAAGTGGAAATTCCCTTTGTATAACTGTAAATGATGGTCCTCCAATTAGCCTGAATCACGAGCCTAAATATCCACCCTCTGCAGTAACAATAGCACATTGCTGCAGTGCTTCTCTATATACTCACTAAAGTTTCTTCAGTAGCACTGCAAAAACCCACAATCTTTTGCATTCTAGAAGAACAAAGGTAGCAAATGCATGGGAACACGACTACCTCCAGATCCCAGTTTGGAACTTCATTGCTGTTCCTTCATTGTCATTGTGTCAAGAATGTGGAACTTCCAATCTAATAGAGCGGTGGGAATACTTCATCAGACATGCTACAGTGATTTGAAAATAAGTCCTTCTCAAGGGCATTTAAGAATGGTCTATTAATTTCATTAGTGTACATATAAAGAAGTTTTGATTTATATAACAGTTGGATAATATTTGTTTAATAAATGAATTTCATTACCTGATCCTACTTCCTATAAGATGGTGCTCCATTTATTTTTAGGTAGATTTTAACGTGCATCCAAAATGCAGTGAGGTTGCTGTTTTCTGATTCATTCAAACGTTCTTTCAAATACTTTGGTTTTGCATAGAATTACAGAAGTGTTACAATGCAGAAGGAGCCTATTCAGCCCATCGTGCCTGCACTGGTTCTTCAAACGAGCATCATTACTGAGTGCCAATTGTCTGCTTTCTCCCCATATCCTTCCATGTTATTTTGTCTTTATCCCAGTCCCCAAAGCAATGCAAGTACTGCTGCTGTTTACAAAAACTTTGCTTTGTTGGACTCTCTTGCACTGCACACACTGGCAGCTATTTAAAATGCCAGCCTCATCAGCCATGTATGCTGTTTGACTCTCACTGACACTCTGTCTTTCCTCTTGTACTTCTCTTTCAGAGGAAAGGTTGACATACCCCGAAGGCAACGAGAGGTATCTGAAGTGAGCGAGGTACGTTTACATGACCTAAGCCTCAATGAGAGGACAGCATTAACTATCATGGGAATAGCCATTTCTGGTCTCTTATCCACCATGAGACTATGGCTTTAAGAGGTCTATTTTGTCCTGGATTTTTTTTTTGAAGAGTGATTTTAAGACAGAGATACTGAGGTATCAAATTAAGTAAATAGCTTGTGAGGCCTTTTTTAAAATGTTAGAACAATAGAAGCAGTCTGAATGGATGGGGTCAAGCTCCCACAGAACCAGGATTTTTAGTTTTAGTTTTTCAGTAGCAATTGCTGTGACCTTGATTTGGATTTGGAAGCTGCAGTACATCTCTCCTTGATACCCTCTCTCTCAGATTTTTCTCTTGCTGTTTTTCCTCCTAGACTAGACAACTGCACGTGAGACAATCTATTTTACTGAATTTATCTTTGCCATCAGTGTGTTTATAGGATGTTACTACTTTGGAAAAGTCACTGTTTAGTAGTTAAGTAATCTATTATTCTGTTAAAAGTTTTCCAATAGAGTTATTTCAATTTCTTCTTTCTTTTGTTGTATTTTAACTATAGTATATGAATAAACTCTGTTTTGCTTCAAGACTGGTAGTTTGACCAATCAAATTGCATCCAAAATATAACACCTGGCACTCGCCTTTAAAATAAGGAAAAGTTAGCGTTGAAGCTATCTTCTTGATATATTTTAAGGGGGTCTGGTCTGGTCCATAACAACCAGCTGCACTGAATCTATTAAAGATACAAGTATCTTCATACCTAATTTCCCTTCTCATATCCCCTTGTCCTTCATCACTCAACATTTGTTGATTTGGAAGCTGCAAATGAAAGAAATGTGTACATATTGTTTACTCCTCTCCATTCACCCCCATACAACGTAATCTCTTTCCCATTTCAGGTACTCAAGAACTTGAACTTGACTAGACAGTGGAAAAGCTGGGAATCTGTGAAGATGAAGATACACCATCATTTGATTCTGCACACTCACAGCCTTGAGCTCAGATACTGACAGCAGCATGTATTTACAGGGTAGCATGGACACAGATTTTACAGACAATGAGATACTGGGTACAAGTCCACGATAGCAAGGACAAAGAGTAAGGTCAATGCATGTATCAGCTTGATGGAGGATCATGTCACAGATAAGTTCTGCAGCAGAATACTCAGATGAGGACTTTAATGGGCCAGGCAACAGCAATGGCTGATGAGTGCACATACAAAATAATTTGGGGCACTGGAAACTGCTGGAAAGCCTGTATACAGCACCAATGAGTTAAGGGGAGTTTGGCAGCGACTTTCTACAGGGTTTTGAGTAAAGTTTGGATCCCATTATTGCCAGCATGGAAAGAATTATCAACTCTATTAGCGCAACTGTAGAATCAACTAAAATTCAACACTTATTGGCTGATTTCTAAACTTCCACGACAACAACACACCAGCCATCTAACGTCTGGAAGCTCAGATTGTTGCCATTATGTCCCTTTATGCCAATGTTTCAAAAGGGCTTCTGCCATCACATGCATTTACTGGATTTTTTGAGGTACTGCCCTTGGAGACTGGCAATGTCCCCACACAACACATAAATCTGCTGCCCATTCTCTGAATGGCAGTGTTTGTGCCTCTACCACTATCATTCCACCGGTGCCTGTTCTCCTGCCCGTCAGCCAGCCAACCCAGACTGCTGCCAGCTACGCCCAGCTGGCACATGGTCTTCTAAATCAGAGCCTGTTGAAGTCACCCTCCAATTTATACTCCTCCTCCACTGAAGCAGCCACAGATGACTAAAGAGCCCGGGGGTGATAGGGGTGCAATATAGAACTAAAGGGAACAGTATACAAGAGTGGAAAGAAGCAAATTGAGATCTTGCTGAATGGGAGGCATATAAAGTGTGACAAAACAGATAATAATCGATATAAAAAAAGTGTTTGGTGTCCTTTCAAGAACTAACAATGGGGTATCATAAATGAAAATAAGGAACTACAGAATTGTTTAATAGTTATCACCAGTACTTACCCAGAGGAAGATTATTCCTTGAATATTCCAAAAGAATAATTCAAATCAGGGGACATGGACTCGCCAAAATTAATGAAATCTAAATAACAGCACTAAAGAATGACAGATCTCTCAGTCTGGAGGTGTTTCGGCCCAGAAACTTAAATAAATTAAGTCAAAACATGGCTGATGGCCTAGTTATAATTTTTGTTTAATTTAACCCATTTTTCTAACTAGCCTGTTCAGAGATGTTATTACACATCTCAGGAGCAAATGGAACTTCAACCCGGGCCTCCTGGTCAAGGGGAAGGGACACTACTGCTGCACCACAAGAGGGCTCTATGCCCTAGCTATAATCTTTCAAGGTTCACTTGATTCAGAAAACATTTATTTGGATTAGGAAATTAGACGTTGTTCCACTCATTAAGCATGGTAATTAGGGGTATCACTGTTTAGGACCATGTAACCTAACATTCGCTGTCAGGAAATCACTGCAGCCTACAACTGAGGATGGAGTAACTGACTACTGTAAACATTTTCAGCTGATCAGAGGGTATGCATTTATATACATTTAGAGATAGCCATTTCAGACATGCTATGGCACACCTCTGGAGCAGGTAGAACTTGAACTCAGGGCTTCTAGCTCAGAGGTAGGGACACTATTACTGCACTACAAGATCTCTCAGTGTGGATTTATAAAGTGTAGGAAATCTGAATGAAGACATTATTCAAAGGAAATATATATAAATGTTATTTATATAGACTTCCAGAAGGCATTCGTTGAATTCAATGAGAGGTTGCTAACTCAATTTGGAACTAATGGAATGAGGCCTTATTATTGACCTGGTTATAAAATCGGTTGAGTGCCAGGAGACAGAGATTTAGGATAATGAGTAGGCACTCTAATTGACAGGATGTTACTGGTCCAGTCCCATAAAGATATTTGCTGGGGCCTGAACTGCATTCATTTTCATTAATGACTTCAGTGAATGGGGAAGGGAAACCACATATCTAAAGTGCCGCTGACAAACAAACACATGACATTGTAAGCAACATAATTGGATGGGTAAAATCATAAAGAACTGGTATTTATAGCATCCTTCATGAACTCAGACAATCCCGAGCCTTAAACCCAACAAAGTGGTTGTCACTTTTTACAATGTAGGAAATACAGCAACCATTTTGCTTATTAGATACAATAACTAGTGTCCTGGTAATGTTTATCCAGGGATAAGGACCAGTCAAGTCACCAGGAATAACTCTCCTGCTTCCTTTCAAAGAAGTGCTGTGGGATCTTTTACGTTGTTGAGAAAAGCACTACCCTTAGAAAGTTGGTGAAGTTGGGATTCCACACATGGCGAACTACAAGAAATATACAGAGCTATTGACCAGATTGTGGGCATTGATCAAATTCTCAGTATTTGATAAGAGTAACATCAGCTGTTGGATCAGTTTATAAATGGCAGTGTATAACTAGACTGCTTAGATCAGTGTAAAGATTGTGTCTTTTTACTTTTACGTTTTTTTCTTTAATTTAGATAAATGTGAGGTGCTGGATTTTGGAGCGGCAAATCAGGGCAGGACTTCTACTCTTAATGGTAAGGCCCTGGGGAGTGTTGCTGAACAGAGACCTTGGAGTGCAGGTTCATAGTTCCTTGAAACTGGAGTCGTAGATAGGATAGTGAAGAAGGTGCTTGGTATACTCGCTTTATTGGTCAGTGCATTAAGTATAGATTTACAAAGATGTTGCCAGGATTGGAGGGTTTGAGCTATGAGGAGAGGTTGATAGGCTGGGGCTATTTTCCATGGAGCATCAGAGGTTGAAGGCTGACTTTACAGAGGTTTATAAAATCATGAAAGGCATGGATAGGGTGAAAAGCCAAGGTCTTTCCCCAGGGTAGGGGAGTCTGAAACAAGACGGCTTAGGTTTAAGGTGAGAGGGAAAAGATTTAATGGGACCTGAGGGACATTTTTTTCATGCAGAGGGTGGTGCGTGTATGGAATGAGCTGCCAGAGGAATGGGTGGAGGCTGGTAATTACAATATTTAAAAGGCATCTGAATGGGTATATGAATAGGAAGAGTTTAGAGGGATATGAGCTAAATGCTGGCAAATGAGACTAGATTAATTTAGGCTATCTGGTCGGCATGGATGAGTTGGACTAAAGGGTCTGTTTCCATGCTGTACAACTCTACAACTCTAAATGAGAAAAGAATTGTTTTAAAAACCAAGGAAGGCTGGAGGATTGCTGCATGTTTGAAAGCAAGTCACCCGATAGTCATTGCATGCACCATGTATACGACTACTTGTGAACCAATAATTCAAGTGTAGTTTGTAGACAAGTTGGAGCCAAGGGGCTGTGTACAGATAGAGCTTCGGTTAGCACAAGAAGCTGATTTGTCTCAGGACTTGTGGTCAGTTGCCGATGATAAAATCCTACTGTCTGCCAACACCATGTATTGGTACTCAGCTAACTAAACAATTGAACAACTTGAGGCTGTGAACAGCCAGGAGCTCTCTCTCTGTTCACTGCAGCAAGCCACTTTAAACTTGATGAAAATCAGTATACCTTTCCTTCAGCCACTGTGGTGTTCAATTGACAAATCAGAGACTTTTTTTGCAAGTGAACTAATTACCCTGTACCTCTTGCAAACCAGTGGGAGGATTCAGAGAAGATGATTGAAAAGCAATGTTCTCACCAGCACAAGATTCATAGGAACAATCACAGCAATCCCTGTGAACAAGAACCACTGAACAGTATTTTTTCAAATGCTTGCCTCCATCAATGTCATCAAAGACATCAATGTCTTTTTTCTCCTTCTGTGTGTGTGTGTGTGTGTGTGTGTGTGTGTGTGTGTGTGTGTGTTTGTGTGTGCATCTAAAGGGGAGTTTATAAAGAGATTAGAGTTTTAATTAGTAGTTACATGCCGCCAGGTCATAACTGTTTACCTGTAACTAGAGTCTAATTACTTGCAATAAATAGTAATTATTGTTACGTACAGAAACCTGGCCCATGCTTTCTATCAATCTGGTCTGGTAAACAGATACATCGATGAATTTTTAAAGTCATTGACTTTTGTCACAACTCCGGGGAAAAGTGGGGCTTCACTTCCAGCTCACGACTCCAGCGAGTCATGACATCAATAGATTCCTTCACTTCAGTCTCTGGAAGTACATTCTGTACCTTGATCACTCGCTATGTGAAAAAGCTTGTCCACATGTTGCTTTTAATTTTTCTATCAACTACTCTAAATCTATGCCCTCTTGGTCTTGATCCATTCACAGTGGGTGTAGCTTTTCCTTATCCACTCTGTCCAGATCCCACATGATTTTGAATGATAAATCTCTATCAAATCACCTCCCAGGCTTCTTTTCTCCAGGGACAACAGTCATCTTCAGAGTTAGATAATTGGATGGAAAGAAGAAAAAATACAAGGCAGGGAAGTAAGGAATGGAAGAGACTCAGCCATCATATACATATAGACAGGGTAATCAAGAAAGCATTTGGGATGCCTGTCTTCCTCGCTCAGACATTTGAGTATAGGAGTTGGGACGTTATGTTGAGGTTATGCAGAATGTTGGTAAGGCCTCTTCTGCAGCACTGTGTCCAGTTCTGGTCACCCAGTTATAGGAAGCTGGTGAAGGTTCAGAAGAGATTTACTAGAATGTTGCCAGGAATGGAAGTTTTGAATTATAAGGAGAGGGTGGATAGGTTGGGACTTTTTTCACTGGAGTGTAGGAAGTTGAGGGGGTGATCTTATAGAGGTTTATAAAATCGTGAGGTGTATACATAAGGTGATAGCAGGTGTCTTTTCTCTAGGTTGGGGGATTTTAAGACTAGGGGGGGCATATTTTTAAGGTGAGAGGAGAAAGACTTTTAAAGGGTGATTTTTTTTCCTCCAGAATGGCTTGTGTGTGGAGCGAATTTCCAGAGGAAGTGGTGGGTTCCAAGGCTACAGTTGGACATTATAAGACATTTGGATAAGTACATGAGTAAGAAAGGTTTGGAGGGATACGGGCCAAATGCAGGCAGGTGGGACTAGTTTATTTTGGGATTATGGTTGGCATGGACTGGTTGGACTGAAGGGTCTGTTTCCGAGCTGTATGACTGTATGGCTGCTCTGAAACATTTTCTGCTGATCAATCACAGACCAGAGCTAGTGGAGATCTAGAAGTAAGTGATCTGCCTACTCATGAGGAGCCAGGATAAAGTTCTGTGAACGGATACTTCCGAGAATCCAACCTCCAAACATCTTGGTTCTAATCACATGTTCCAGATTGTGCCTCAGTACTTCACTACCCATCAAAATAATCGGTCTCAATTGCAATGAGATTTTAATACTCATCATTCACGCTTTGAATCTGAAGCAGATATTCAAAACAGGCGCTCCTTTCTTGCAACAAATTCTTTACTGACTCATTAGACAATTTATGAAAGGAATGCATGGTTATGAATTGAAAAGTGGATTCTAGCTATCCCAATTCTCAGACACACTTGTTCAGCCACATTCAGCTTTGTGCTAGGGTGCATAGTATTGGCATATTGAAGAACGACCTGTTGCCAGAGTTTAATTTTTTTTTATTCATTCACAGGATGAGGGAGTCGCTGGCTCAGCAGCTTTTATTGTCCATCCCCAATTGCCCAGATGGCAGTTCAGAGTCAATCACATTACCGTGGGTCTGGAGTCACATGTAGGCCAGACCAGGTAAGGATGGTAGTTTCCTTCCCTAAAGGACATTAGTGAACCAGATGGGTTTTTCCAACAATTGACAATGGATTTGTGGTCATCGTTAGATTGTTAATTCAGATATTTATTGAATTAAAATTCCACCATCTGCCATGGCGGGATTCAAACCTGGGTCACCAGAACATTATCTGGGTCTATGGATTAACAGTCCAGTGATAATACCACTGGGCCATCACCTCCACTATTAATATTCTGAGCAGGGTTGCTCCCACTTACAGAATATTTATTTTTCACTATGATTCAGAGTCACCATTAAGAGGTTTTGAAATTTTTTTCACAGGCCACCACAAAATCACTTGCTTATTACCATTGTAAAGTGGCAACAGTGTAAAAGCAAGAAGATGGAAGAATGTGTACAACACATTAGTTAGTGAAGCTTTGAGCAACTTTAGGCCCACTACATTAACTTCTCGCTAATAACCTCAACTTGGTTAGTAATCATTTAAATTTATAGCCCAGATACACTTTATGTGAATTATTCCCTGGAAACATTTTTGTTTTCTTCAATTTGACATCTGGCAAGATTAGAAAAGATTTGATTGACTTCAGTTTTGCCGTAGGGTTCTTGTACCAATGGGATTTCAACAACAGGAGTTGATTTGTTAACTGAGCTCTGTTTGTTTTATTAAAATCCCTCTTAGAAGCATAATACATAGCATTTATGGGCAAGAATAGATCACAATAAAAAAAAACACACAACTGCTGTATAGAAAACAGGGAACATCAAACCATTTTACAGTAATGCCTGCATTCATCAAGGAAAGCTAAGACATGTACTAAACAGCTAAAATTCGTAGTTCGTTATTCAACAAAATCCCAGCAAATGCTGGCCTAGAACCAAAATAATGCTGGTCCCATTGAATAGGTGTATATAAACAGGAGCAAAGGGCATCCATAATGCGGGTGTCATGCATATTCTCAGCTGGAAGCATAGTACGTAACGATTGGTACAAATATCAAAAGTGACACCAAGACCATACGAGAAATACATTATGCCTTTTCCGGCACTCAGAATTTGTATCCACTCTGGCCAGCAGGCCCATTTTTAAGGCCTCCAAGCGATCACAGTTACCTTGATTCAAGCCAGCATAGGGAAGCTAAAGACATTAAATTTTCAGGGACATTTTTGCTTGGGAAGAAGAGGAGGCGAAACGAAAACCACAAGCAACAAAGGCACGTGAATTAAAAACAACTTTAGTTGTGCAAATAAAGTTCAAGTGGAAGGAAATGTTATTGTATTCTGCCCGATCCCCTTTTGTTCAAATCCATAATCGCCCCCTCACAGACAAGGATTGGCGAATATATGGACAAGAAAGGCTCCTTGTAATATTGTTTGAAATTCCTCTGGAGAGTGAGGCACATGAGCACTATGCGCACATACACAAGAGACAAGCAGAGAAAATGTCTTTTATCTTCAATCTGCACTGCTCTATATTCTGGTTCATTCCTGCCCAGCACATCAACAGCCAGCCTAAAGAGGTGCCAGCTGTAGACTGGCTGGCAGCACTCTCATTTTGAGTCAGGAAGTTGTGGAGCAAGATTTTTAGCTCCACCTGAAAATGAGCACCAGGGTTGAGTAGATGCGGAAATTCCAATAGCCAACCTACTAATGTGCCAATATCCTGTCCCTGCAGCTGAATAGGGGTGTTGGGAGTATGCAGCAGGGCTACTTGCTTGCAAGTAGGCAGATAGGTTCCCTCTCCAGAAGGGTGGCAGAGCTGCTGACGGCATCTTTAAATTTAAAATTTTAACAATTTGGAGAAATGGAGGTGCGCTCTCTCTTTCTTACTTGAAATGCATCTGTCCCAGATGGCAGTACTCCTATTGGCCCCTTAGCCTCAAGAGCATTCCCATCATCATTCATTTGAATGCAAGTGATCTTCTGGTCCCAAATTCGGGGAAAGTCACAGCTGAGTCACTGTTTCCTCCCACAGTGGAAGGCTTCCCCATTGTCCCAGATCACCGTTGTACCCTGAAAGGTTATGAGCTAAAGGAAACATTCCTATTTGGGGTTCGAGTCACATGGGATGTCATCTCCTCCATTACAGCAATGACTGTCCTTCAGTACTACATTGGCTGGAAAGTGCTTGGAGATTTCCAGTGGTTGCAAAAAGGGCTATATAAATGCAAGTCTCTCTATTTTTCAGAAACTTGCTGCGCAGAATCTTGTTATTTTGAACTGACAGAAGTGTTATATCTTTAATGAGAGGTTAAATCTAGATCATCTCAGACTGATATAAAAGATTTGATGAAGAGCAAGGGACTTCTTCCCCAGCGTCCTGGACAATTTAAGATCATTGGATGTCAGAGCAGAAGTAGGCTATTCAGCACATACTCTGCTCTGCTGTTCAATGAGGTCATGGCTGATTGATCAACTTCAACTTCACTTTCCTACCTTTTTCCTATACCCCTTGATCCCCTTACTGATTCAAAATCTATTTGAGCCTCGAATATACTTAACAACACAGCCTTGACAGCCCTCCGTAGAAAGGAATTCCAATTTCACTACCCTCCAATAGAAGAAATTGCTCCTCACCGCCTCTTAAATGTGTGACACCTTATTCTGGGATTATGCCCTCTGGCCTTAGTCTCCCACACAGTGGAAACAACCTGTCTGCATCTATGCTGATAAGTCCCCTAAGAATTTTGTATGTTTCAATAAGGTTGCCTCTCATTCTTCTAAACTCCCATAATTACAGGCCCAATGTATTTAACCTCTCCTCATAAGATAGTTCCCCCATACCAGTTATGAACCTTCTCTGGACTGCCTCTAACACCAGTATACCTTTTAGTAGATAAGGAGTCCAAAATTGTTCACAGTATTCCAGTTGTGATCTGCTAGTGCCTAACCGTATTTGTATATTTCATTCCCTTTGAAATAAAGGCCAGCAATCCATTTTCTATTCTTTCCTATTTCCTATTAAATCCCACTCCGGCAGATGGTGAAATTTGAATTCAATAAATATCTGGAATTAAGAATCTAATGATGACCGTGAATCCATTGCCGATTGTCGGAAAAAACCCATCTAGTTCACTAATGTCCTGTAGGGAAGGAAATTACCATCCTTACCTGGTCTGGCCTACATGTGACTCCAGACCCACAGCAATGTGGTTGACTCTGAACTGCCCTCTGGGCAATTAGGAATGGGCAATAAATGCTGCCTGGCCAGCGACTCCCTCATCCTATGAATGAATAAAGAAAAAAAAAATTACCTGCTGAACTTCAGTCAACAATTTATCTGTCCGTGGCTGTTTTTGTGATCTTGATATTCACAAATTGGCTGTTTTGTTTACTACATTACAACAGTGGTTCCAAAGCATAATGCACATCCTTAGCTTGTAAAAGGTTCTGTGTCAATGGGAAATGGTCAACTTCTGTGTGAGGTGCTGCAGAAATTAGGTGCTGCCACAGTCACAATGACACTGCCTGTTAAGAGAGAATTAGTTCAAGATAACTGCAGATAGCTGTCTATGGAGACAGAACAAGAGCTGAGCATCGAACATCAGGAGCAAATACTTACCAAAGTTTCTTTGTCAGCAGCCACGTCATTTGCCATTGACATTTGTTAGGGACCAGACCAGACCCCATCTAAATATTTTAAGAAAGTGGCCTGGACCCACCTTTTTCTTATCTTAAAGGTAGATGTCAAATGTGCATTCAAGGTGTGATGTGATTGGTCAAACTATTCGATGTTAAGCAAAACACAATTTATTTAAACACTATAGTCAAAATACAAACAAAATGCTGGCTAATGATCCTCTGGATGTGGATGCTGGTGGGATAATAGGTAAAAAGGGGACCCTATCATTGTTTGGGAGGGAAGAGAGGAGGTGAGGGCTCACTTAACCAATCTAAATCCCTTTGTGGATCTTTGTATCTTCCTCACAGCTTACTTTCATAAATATCTTTATATCATCAGAAATTTGGCTGCAACATACTCAGTGCCTTCAGCTAAGTCATTCACGTAGACTATAAGTAGTTAAAAATCCAGCATTGATTTGTGACACTCTACAAGTTACAGTTTGACAACCTGAAAAAAACCCTTTTATCTCAACTATCCATTTCCTGTTAGTTAGCCAGTTCTCTATCCAAACTAATATATCACCCGCAACACTATGATCTCTTATCTTGTACTTATCATTCAAACAGCACTGCTTCAAATGCAGTTCAAAAATCAACACACACTACATCTACTGATTCTCTTCCATTCAAAAGTTAATTGATAAATCCTCAAAGAATTTGAATAAATTAATCAACTATGAATTTCCTTGCACAAAACTATGTTGACTCTTCTTGACTGTATTTTCTAAATGTTGTGCATTTAATAGCTATCTTAATAATGGGCTGTACTATTTTCCCAATGACAAATGTTGATCTAACTGGCCTATTGATTCCTGATTTGTTACATTTCTAGTTTTCTAGTGGTTGTCAGTCAATTCTCTGCCATTTCCTTGTCCCCCTGTTTTTAATTCCCCAGTCTCATCTTCTAAGAGATTTAATATTTACATTAGCTTCTTCTTCACAATTGGAGCCACATTTCTTCTGCTAATTGTTTCAAAAGCTCAACATTGGATTCAAATAACTACAGTATAATTTATTATTTCAGTTTAATTTTCCAGAAACTCGAAAAACTCGGAAGATTACAAACAATGCCACTAATTTCTCTGCAACCAGCCTTTTAATACCTTAGGATTCAGGTCTAAGTGGCAAGGGGACTTTTCAGCCCTTAGTTTTTTTTTAATTTAATTTTGTGACTTTTAACTGTTTAACTTCCTTACTCCCTTTTGCCTCTTGATTTTCCAATATTATTGGGATCTTTTTTGTGTCATCCCTTGTGAACATAGATATAAAATCAGTCAATGTCTCTGCTACTTCCTTGTCTCCTATTATTAATTCTCCAATCTCACCTTCTAAGGGACCAGCATTTACCTTAGCTACTCTCTTCGCAATTGGAGAAACATTTTTTTCTTAATCTTATCAAAGGGTCAACAGCGGATTCAAATAAATACAGTATAATTTATTCTCTAAGTTTAATTTTTCTCTGAAAAGACACAGTGTGATATAATGCAACTTTTTTCCATGAAACTAGTTGAGAACTTAACAGTAACAAACAGTGAGAAGTTTGCATAACACAAAATGGACTAAACTTAGTATAACTTTAGGCAAAACATTTTTCCAAAACAATTTTCCTTTACAGCACAGAATTCTGATGAGAGTGCAACACTCTCAAAGATACTCTTCTGTTGGACCATTAACTAGCTGAATAATCTCTGAACACACAATTATAAAGTACCCATAAACACGAAAATACAATCTTTACTTTTAAAAAGTGGCAGAAGTCTACAACATGAATTAGAGAAGGAATATAGCTGTACAATTTAAAATAAAGTGTAGGGTGTCATTTTACTACCAATATAGTGTTAACTTCAGCTGATATTCCTTGCCATTCAGAAAGGAATGAGTGGACTTTCCAAACATTTTCATGTCCAAACCCGTGTCTGGGAGTAACTGAGAAAATATAGCTTTGTTTATGGAATAATGTCGTAGCAATTAATTCTAGCACACTGCCAAATCCTCAGGCAAAAAAGTTTTTTTTTACAGACAGTTGTACCCTGAATGTAACGAGCAGTTCACGTTAGATATCTCCTTAAATATCATCGTGTGCAGATCCATTTTCAGTACATATAGCCTGTCCATCACTTAAGCATTTACCATTTTTATCATCCTTCACACTTCTTACTTTAGCCTTCGAGTATTGTTTTTGCTGCAGATTTTATGGAATGAAAACTTTGCAAATTGACTGTGGTGGCACACATTCTGCAGATGACTTGCAAAAGCACACATCCATGCACTTGAAGCAGAATATGCCCTCTTTTAGCCTGATTGATCTTGAAAGCCTGGGAATCCAGGTGGCTTTCCACAGTTGGCAATGGCACAAGGGTGGCATGACTTAAATCAATATTCGTACCAACAATCCAACATTGTTCAGAAGCACAGCTGCCTATCTTCATATCCCTTGCAGGAGGCACTGTCTCATTTTATTCATTCAGAAAAGGAGTGTCATGTGACTGCGAGTGTGGACACTTCAGGTCCATTGTGTTCTTCAGGTGGGGGTGCACAGCACTTCCAGGCTAAGGGTTGGGAATTTTCCACATTCTCTTTCTCATTCCCGGTGAAAATATCACTTCCACAGATAGCTCCCATGAACTGAGTCTTAACTAAGCTTGAAGTAATCTTGGCAGTAGCATGACCAAAGTGATCAATCACTCTCAAGCACTGCTGATTGTCTTACTGGTAAAAGTACAAGACATATTCTTATATTCTCCGAGTCTCATCAATAGATGGGTGTCTAACATTCTAACCGGCAGTGTCTCTTTGCCAACTAATTACAAATTAGGCACTGTGTGAAGAAAAGACAGCTGAAGCAGGAATTAACACAGCAGGTTTCACTTCAGTGTAAAACTTTACTTAAGCTCTATCCCGCTCCTGAACAATAAACGTGCCAGAATGCCTGAAGGTGATCCTTAACTTGAAACAGTTTCCATGTTGCCAAGTTTCGTCATCAAACTGAAAGTTCCCAGAATGTTCCACTGAGTTGCAGCACCGGGATGTGGAAATCTACTGACAGCCATGGGTATGGGGTGCCAAAAACATTGAGAAATCCAAAAGTAGCAAAAGAAGGGCCAAGTTGGCATCATTCACAACTACATCTAACTGTGGGTTAGGTTTAGAACACAATTTTGCTGATTTTTGTGAAAGCATATTTACAGTTGCAAGGCACCTTGAGTTGAAAGGATGAAAATGCTTTCCCCATTCCCTCCGTTCCCCTCATCAACACTATTCCCACCCCTGCCCTCACACACACGCTGGCTGATTTCAAAGGTCATGGATGGAGAAAATCCATTTAATGGTCTACTGATCAATATTGACTATTTCTGACACCGCATGAACAGTGAGTCTTTTCTCACTTGCTGAACAATAGTGCAATAAAACTTCCATTCCACCTGCCTGGCCCCTGTCTACATATTTCCTTGTAAGTAATTGACAACATGGGAGATGAAAGGGAACTCAAAGGCACCCTGTTTACATAGCTATGAGTCACAGAAGTTATATACCAACCACCAGCTTGTGCTCAGTCAGGGCAGTGCATAAATGAAAGTGATCACAGCCACAAATCTAAGTGTACAAGGGTCCATTGCACAATGATGCACTGAAATGTATCCACATTTCAGTGAGGGGGCTTCCCTGAGTCTAGTAAATGGGCACAAGCAATAGGTTTCTAACGTGCCAAATTAGCCAGTCCAACTTTCCAGTTCCTGCACCTGCCGCCAACCCCCATATTCGAGCATTAACAATGTGTTACTATTAATAATAATATTAATTGATGCCATGATGAATTCTGCAATATTTCTTTCTCCATTTTCATTCCCCTTAACAGTTTTCCTGTTAAAAACCTTTTGTCCCCTGCAAAGCTTAGACTTTTTAAATTAAAAATTAGCCCATAGCTCCAACATTGCAGTATTCCTTCAGTAGTGCATTAGAGTATTCACTTTAATTTTTGTAAGTTATATGTTTAAGCCCTGGAGCAGACCTCAAACCCTCAACTTGTGGTGACAAGGCAAGAGTGTTTACCATCTGAGCCACAGCTGACACCAGGATATTGCCAACACTGGAGATCTGAAATAAAAACAAAATCGGCTAGAGAAACTCAGCAGGTCTGGCAGCATCAGTGGAGAGGCAAAAACAGTGTTAATGTTTCGAGGCGGATCTTCCAACTTCCTGAGCCCTAAGCTCCTCATTTTGTCCTGTGTCACGGTGGGATCAGACTCTTCAATACTCCTCATCTCTCTGTAGCAGATTTGACTGGTCTGCCAAAGCACCAAACATCTCAGCTTGTATCAGCATCATATATTTCTGTTCCACTTCTGAGTCTCTTCCAAAAGAATCAGTCTGCAACCTCATCCTCAGAGAAATTGGAGGGGTGGGATTGCACATAATTGCACTGTAACCATGCCCAGTGACTCTATCTGACTTGAGCATTCACACACTGGCAGTATCTGAGCTGGGACAATCAGTAACAAGTGATGGTCCCCTTCCACAGTGGGCTGTTGATCCCACCACCATGCCCCCAAGGCCTCAGAGGTTCAGGTTGCCAGTGGCTTTTCAGAGGTAGGTGTTGGGGTTAGTCAGGAGGAAAGTAGTGTCTATGAGCGTTTCCTCAGCAGGTTGTATTTCTGGACATTTTTCAGGCGGAGGGTGAGAAATAAGTGGGGAACGTGCGCAAAGCAGCAAAACCCCTGCCAACATTCTCAAAGGCCTCAACAGCACCACATGCCATCTTTCCTGATAATTCCATGTCTTGGTGTCTACTGTCACCTTACTCTGGAAGTCACGATATGGATATTGACCATCATTGCCAAACATTCCTATTTCCTACGGAGGCTCTGTCACAAAGGGTTTCTGCTCCCCATTCGCTTCCTGGTGTTCTATGTAGTGTCTCCAGGGAGCAGGCAGTGTCACTCAAGGGGTGAGCCCTCAACATTCCTGGCAATAACATCCCACTTCTCCTTAAATTGTTTTAAAAAATAACATTATCCAACAGGCCCAGTCTATTACCTCAACTCCACCTTTCCAGGTTCTGCACTTGTTAAAAGGGAAGACTGACTGGGACATGTGTTTTCATCACAACGCTACCTGGTTCCCTGGAGTGCACAGAGGATACTGGCAGAGTAAAGGAGTCTGGGACAGACTGTGAACTGGTTGTAGCTCCACTACTATCAACAAAATGCAGTGGGTATGCAAATTAGTGTCTTATCCAATTCATCTCCAACAGGAATGGGTACACTGCAAATTGTGCTACACTCGGATATTTTGGCAGGTCAATTTCGCACGCAAGTATTATCAAAGTGAAAAACCTCCAAGCCAGAGAAGGGAAATGCAACAACAGAAAGGCCAGTGTGGTCAACCTGCAGATGACAGACACACAGGAGGAATAAAAGGCAGCCATCCATCATTGACTGACGGAACTTTCAGTCGAAATCAATCAATGTTGCTGTCCACTGTTTGGCGTGTACAAGTTTAACCTTTAGTCCCTGCACTTGGTAAGACTCTGTGCAGAGTCTGATGTCTAACAAAGGACACTGTCTAAACGTTAGGAGAGCGGAAAGTGTAATTGTTGGCCTGCTGCCCTGTCGTGAGGACATCTGACCACAAATGGATCATGCCATTCCATTTCTTTTATTTATTTGTGAGACATACGCATGGCCTGCATCGATTGCCCATCTCTAATTGCCTGGAGGGAAGTTAAGAGTCAACTACATTGCTATGAATCTGACCATGTAGGCCAGACCAAGTGAGGACAGCAGATTTTCCTTCCCTCACGGGCATTAGTGAACCAGATGGGTGCCTATGATAACTAACAGTGGTTACATGGCTACCATTATGGTTTTTATATTCCAGATCTTTACTGAATTCAAATTTCACCCATCTGCCACAGTGGGCTTCAAACTCATATTCCCAGAACATTGGCCTGTGGTTCAGGATTACTAACATAGAGATACTACCACTAAATCACTGCCCCCCTCTTGCTGCAATCTGCCGTTTCTTCACCAAGGGTGGATTGTACAGATAGGGTATCAACCTGAAAGCGTCAAACACTCAGAGGTACTCAGCCTATATCCCACCTTCATCAATGAATGTCTGCAAATCATACAAGGGGTATAATATGGCATATTGATTTGGCAACAACTTGCACAACGGTGAAATGTAAGCTTAGAAATCCTTTTTTATGCAAGTCACAAAATTTTATCTGAAGTGAAGAGTTACTCCAGCTCCATTACTGATGCTGCACCATATTGACTGCATGGGGCTTGTGGCAAGCACAGAGTGAATTGTTTCATAGGATCTTTTACACTCATCCAAGCATCCAGCTCTACACCTTGTTATCTAAGAAGCTGGAAACTTGGTTTAAAGTCGCACTCTTCTGACAGTGCAATATTTCATCCAAGTAATGCAACAGGATATTAGGCCACAGTTCTCTGGTTTTCAGTCTACGTGTGGGATGGGCATGTTCAGTGGTGATTGACTCAGAGTCCCCAGCACCTACTGTGACAAAGGTTAATGGATCACATGCTAAGCAAAGGCTGGTAGTTTCTGGGTCTTGACAACCATCAGTCAACATCTAGTCTTCAGGAGATCCAACAATGAGAAGGTAAGAGACAACAAGGTGTAGAGCTGGATGAACACAGCAGGTCAAGCAGCGTCAGAGGAGCAGGAAGGCTGACGTTTCGGGTCTAGACCCTTCTTCAGAAAATGAGAAGGTAAGTAGTTTTCATTGGCTTCTTGCAGGGTGGGGATCACATGGAAGGGGGCTCCGGAGTTAAAGGTAGGGACAAGGAAGATGGCTTTCAGAGGCCACACCTTTTCCCCCAATCAATATCTCTGATTGCTCCCAGTTGGGGCAAATGAAGCCCCCTCTCCGTGCTCCCCCTCCCAATCCAGCAAGCAGATCATTTTGGTTTCCTAGACAGGAAATGAGCTGTTTATCTTGCCCGTCAGGAAGGCATGTGTTTGGGAAGATGGTAACTTGAGGCCCTTGAGTGACCATTAGTTAGCCACTTAAGAGCCTGAATTACTTGTGAGTTGGGAAAGCCCCCAGTGAACCTTCTCGCTCGGTAAGGAACCTGGTGAGGTGCCAGGAAGGGGTTGGGGCAAGCATCTCCCCAGGGTCAACTTGTCCAATTACTTCAGTTTCCCACCACCAGTCTTGCAATCTGCAGAGAGTGGAATCTTCCACTCACGGCCCTCATTTGTGGGCTCAAGGTCTGAAGGGCAACTCAAACGCTCAACTTTGCCAACTATGAGGCTTGAATTTTTACGAACTGAACCAGAAGATGCAGCAATGCTGATGCTCTTTGTCTGATGGGCAGAAGGCCTCCTTTGCCCCCATATTTTGCCTCCAAATTCTGCTCCTAACCTTCTGCCAGCCTCTCCTTGCTGAAAGGGGCAGCTGTTTCCCAGTCGTTGGCAGGACTGCAGTATTGTTGCAGCCGGAAAATGAGCAGCTCAGTTTTGAGAAGAGCTGTTCTCCCTATGCCCTGCCGACTCACAGCCTCTAATGGTCCCTGCAGTGATGGAAAATATGCAGAGGTAATTATTTAAATGAGTTGACCTCACTGAATCCAGAAAAAGGTCAGCTCCCCACTCTCCTGATGCAATTATCGCAGAGCACACAACCAGTGATGGAACATGGAATCAGTTCAACAGAGCCTTTTGTGCCATAAACCAGTACAGAATTCTAATGCAGTGTCCTTCCTGCTTAAAACTGTGTGCATTGAGGTAAGTGTAAACCACAGGAATGGCTACACTTGCACAGTCAATTATATACCCTAGCTGTGTGGAAGAAAGTGCTGTTACCCGCTGTATCTTCCGGCTCAGGTATATATTGTGGGATGAATGGTGACAGTAGAACTTCACAGAATCACACAGTATCACAGAATTGTTACAGTGCATTCGGCCCATCGTATATGCACCGGTTCTATGACGTAGTGCCTAATGCCTTTTGCCCGTATCCTGAAAACCATTTCTTCTCAAGTAACCATCCAACGCCCACTTGAATGCTTCAGTTTGAACCTGCCTCCACCACATTTCCACATTCCGTACCCAAACAACTCAATGGGTGAAAAGTATTTTTCCTGCATCATCCTTACTTCATTGGCACATCACTTTACATCTGCACCCTGTCATTCGTGTTCCTTTTACATGTGGGAAAAGCTTCTCCCTTTCTAGTCTGTCTAGCCCCACTCATGGTTTTGAAAACCTCTATCAAATCTCTTCTCAGCCTCCTTCTCTTCAAGGACAACAGTCCAAACCATTTTTCATTCATTCATTTATGGGATGAGGGCATTGCTAACTTGGCTGCATTTATTGCCCATCCCTAATTGCCCGGAGGGCAGTTTAGAGTCAACTACATTGCTGTGGGTCTGGAGTCACATGTAGGCCAGACCAGGTAAGGATGGCAGTTTCCTTCCCTAAAGGACATTAGTGAACCAGATGGGTTTTTTTACCCCCCTGACAATTGACAATGGATTCATGGTCATCATTAGATTCTTAATTCCAGATATTTATTGAATTCAAATTCCACCATCTGCCATGGCGGGATTCAAACCCAGATCCCCAGAACATTATCTGGGTCTCTGGATTAATAGTCCAGCGATAATACCACTAGGCCATTGCCTCCCCTCTCATCAATCTCTTCAACCTATTCTCATCATTGAAGTTTCTTACTCCTGGAATCAATCTCATAAACTTCTTCTGCACTCTCTCCAATGAATTTACATCTTTCCCACAATGTGGTGCCCAAAACTGTACACAATACTCCAACTGAGGTCTAACAAACAACCCATTGTCAGCTACTAGTGGTGTACATTAGCAACTATTGATTCTCCCAGACTGACCTTTGCCCAACTGATATTCTCCCTCTTTTTCTCTCTCTCGGTTCCATCTCTGCCTATTATTTACTCCTCTCCCCTCCCCCAACCCATCTTCAGCATATATACCAACCTTTTCCTAGCTACAATCAGTTCTGAAGAAGAGTCACCGGACCCAAAATGTTAACTTTGCTTTCTTTCCACAGATGCTGCCAGACCTCCTGAGCTTCTCCAGCGATTTCTGTTTTTGTTTCTGATTTCCACAGTTCTTGGGGTTTTCTTTTGTTGTTGAGGTCCAACAAGTATCTTGTACAAGAACTTCATAATGGAGTGGCACACTTCATAATGACTGACTGATGTCACTGCCTGAATGAAGACCCAGAAGATTAATGTAGGTGACCTTTGTGGCACTTGCCAGTGGATTAACTATCCCTGGCAAATTTGAATGGCTCAGGAGCAGTACCTCTGCTATACTCCCCAGTCACTGACCCCTAGATAGCTGCCACTATTAAGGCAGAAGTCTTATCCAGCTACAATCAGATCCACATACCCTATGTTTTCTTAGACTTGCCCCTCTGTCTATGGCCTCCCACCAGCGTTCCATACCCACGCTCTCAGTTATAAAGATCCTGTTGTTTGCATTGACTCTCATAACTAATTCCTCACCTTGACTCTGCTCACCAAGTCCAGGGGTTATTTCATCCCTTGAGTTTATTTCTTTGTGTGCCTTCCAAATGGCAGAAATTTACCCGAGTTCTTCTGTATCAGCCTCTACTTAGGTCCATATGCACAAACTGAGATTTCACTCTGAGTCTTCAAGTCCTGTTTCTTAAAGACAGGAATCTGTGACACATATCAATAATTTCTCTCTACCATTCACCAGGCATCACCCCCACTGTTCTCACAATTCACAAATCACCTCGCTCAGAGAGAGGTGACACAATAATACCTGAGCACAAACATCGTTTCACGTGAAACTAGCAGTGGAACAGTTAACACTTTGGTTTGGAATTGCTGTAGCAGAGACATCAAGTGATTTACTTTAAATGAGCTGACACCATGTAATTTCCAAGCCCTTGTGTTTAGTTCAGCTGTTCGCTGTTTTAATTGTCACTTGTACTCAAACTTATTTCAATCCCAAACTCTGCAGGCAGGAGCAATGCTTGACTTGCAGGGGCCCTATACAACGATTCCATTAGTGGAAGATGTTGGGGGTTGGCAGGGTGGAGGGCAATGCAGGGAACAGATGGAGGGGAGGGTCCCTTATTTCTTTATCTGAAAGTGTGTAAGTGCCAAAATTGATCACCTCCTTCTCCCACCTTGGCTGCACAGCTAGGGTATCTATGTGCACTGAGATTGGAGCCTATTGCACAGCCATGCATGC
Source organism: Rhincodon typus (assembly GCF_021869965.1). Lineage (NCBI taxonomy): Eukaryota > Metazoa > Chordata > Chondrichthyes > Orectolobiformes > Rhincodontidae > Rhincodon > Rhincodon typus. The sequence goes on along the minus strand of NC_063345.1, from coordinate 63,244,177 downwards.
TCCCTTGTTGGTGGACCTTCAGAAAACAATATTGTAAGGTGGGGCTCGAGAACACAGTAGGAGTCATAAACTTAAACGTTGGGCTTGCAACCTTCCAGGCTGCAATGACCAACGACCCCCACTTCTCCTGCTCACATAGGTCTTCTCCTAGCCTCCTCCCCCACTCCTCCCCAGCCCCCACCACAACAATGCCTTAGGAGGCTAAGGAAATTCATCATGTCAACAAAAACTCTGACCAATTTTTATCGATGCATCACAGTGTGGCTTGGCAACTGCTTTTCCCAAGACCGCAAGAAACTGCAGAAAACCATGAACACAGCCCTGTCCATTACACAAACCAGCCTCCCTTCCATTGACTCCATCTACACTTCTCGCTGCCTCAGGAAAGCAACCAACACAATCAAATACCCCTCCCACCCCTGATACACTCTCTCCCAATTTCTTCCATAGGGGAAGAAGGTATAACAGTTTGAATACATGTGCGATTAGATTCAAGACCAGCTTCTTCCCTGCTGTTATCAGACATTTGAATGAACCTCTCAAATGTTAATTCTGATCTCCCTCTCTCAATCTCTGCACCTTCTCTGCAGGTGTAGCACTGTATTCTCTACTCTGTTTTGCTACCCTGATACACTTTGTATGGCACGATCTGCCTATATAGCACGCAAAACAACACTTTTCACTGTATCTCAGAACACATGGCAACAATAAATTAATTAATCAATCAGTCAATCCCTCCCCATTATCCCCTACTCACCACTGTTTATTGTGGGACCGTGGCAGCTTTAGAGACTTGAAATGGGATCACAATGGTTTGGAAGGACTACTTTTGAGGAAAGTTACAAATCCCTCATAACAGACTCCCCCGAATTGCTTGGAATAGGCATTGCCAACTACAAATGCTTACCCTCAATGCAAAATCATAAGAATTTTACAGGAGTCTGCAGGAATGGAAGATTAATCTCCAATCCATAACTATAAGTGATTCAGGAAAAAAATAAAAATGAGAAAATAAAAATATTTTTGACTTTTTTTTAACTATAATAAAGTTGGAGATAGGAAAAGAAAGCTTGTTTCTGTCACAGGCATGCTTAATCCAATCAGGATTGATAAAATTCTTCCTGATTGGAAGAGCTGTGTGTCTGGATGATGGCAGAAAGGCAGTGGTCGGGTGAAGTCTAGAGGCAGGAGGTCATGTGATGAAATCTCCAAGAATCCAACTAGTGTGAGTTAGCAACCCAAACCTTAGTGTTTTAAATTGATTCAGGTTCCCAGCTACTTCCTCACCCTCTACATGACAGAAGCATTGACTCAAAGCTTCCAGTAGGGAATGGCACTTAGGGGGACACATAGTGCTGGCACAAGGCACCACCAGGAATAGCGATTACCCACAATCCATTCCCTGTCCCACTCACTGCTGGGAGTATGGCAGTAAGGAACCAAGCCTGCAAATGTATCTGAAAAAAGCTCATCGACCTGAAACATTATTCTCCCCACTGAGGCTACCAGAGCTGTCATATCCCTCCACCGCTCCTACTTTTTTTTTCGGTTTTCACTCAGACAAGTTTCTCGCCTTTCTACAAATTTGAATTGACTTTTAATCAGCCAATAGAAAGCATCTTCTCCAGCCTGAACTCCAGTTGTGTAGTCTATCAGTGAACCTGCAGAGAATGTTGTTCACAAATTGAATAGCTATTTGGAGTTTTAATTTTAAAATATGGTGTCCCTCTACAATCTCAGGATGTTCAAAACATTTTGCAGCCAAAGAATTGTAATCACTGCCTTCAGGTAGAAAATACAGAGCAGCAAACTTTCACACACCAAGACCCCAGTGTGAATGGCTCGAGATCATCTCATTTTGTCATTGGTTAAGGGATAAATATTGGCCAGGGAACATTCCATCTCTCCTGTGAATACTAAGATTTTGTTTTTCCAGCCACTTGGAAAAGGGCAAATTGAGCCCTCAGTTTCATCGAGAAGACAGCACCTGACATTACAGTACTCTCTAAGTGTTAGACTGGGGCGTTGTTCCATTATCTCTTTCTAGATCAATACAATTGAGGCTAAAGTGATGCAGAGAGACTGAACAAAGAGTTTAACACAATATCAGTTAAGAAAGTCATCCAAGCTTTTGTCAGTGTTCTACCCATATCACATGATTTCAAGGCATTATACTCTGAAATTGGCTTTAATTCTGGACAGATTATTTTATGTTGCCTAAAGCTTTGAGTGATCCTCCTTGTCAGCATTAGATAACCTAGAATTACTTATTGGCATGGATCTTCATTTCCTAATTCTTATACATTGATTCTCTGAATCCATAATCTCTAGGTCTTGGAAAGATTTTTTAATCACTTGTCTAAACGGTCTGAATTAATAAAAGACATCAGATGCTTTCCAGTCCATCTCCAAAAACCTGGCTGCCACTCCCTAAGCAAACTGCAGAGTTTGTAGTAAAGAAGTAGAGTTGGCAGTAAGGATCCAAGCCCGCAAATGTATCTGAAAGAGTTGAGTTGAGCAGGAGCTGATTTCTACAGCCTGGGCTTTGGGCTTGCAGGCGGGAGGAGTTCTGGTATCAAGATTGGCTAATTGCACGCAAGCTCAGCGATAGTGAATATCACCCAAATCACAACCAGCCTCTGCAGATGAAGTGTCCATTAACTTTTCATCTTGCCAGCTTGGAGGGAAAATAGGATCCAGAAACTAAGTTGCCTTCAACCTGTACTGACACTTTTGCTCTCCTGATACGCTGTCCTGATATTGCAGCAGTTCAGGTCAGGTTTCTGAATTGAATTGTCATTTTCAGCCTGCTGATGAATGCTGTCAACTCACTACCGCTGCCACAATATTGTGTTATCTCTTTCCTGATTAATACAAATGAAGCTGAAGTGCAGGCAGAGAGATTGAAGACAGACCTTTAATGGAGGTTTGCTGCTGTTTCAGGTTACACATGCTAACTGACTGAGCAAGAGAATGGAATCATATCATACTGAGTTACTTCCTGTAGCATAAACATAAATTTAAATGTTTATATTTAATATTTATATTTTGTGCTCAAATCTCTGGTGTGTAATTTGAACTCCAATTCGATTCAGAGTTCTTCCTACCAAAGTGCATAACCTCACACTTGCCCACTTATACTCCTGCCTTGACTCAATGAGTAACACTCTCTGCTCTGAAATGAGTCAAGGCTGGAATACAGTGTGACAAAGTGTGAGGTTAAGCACTTTGGTAGGAAAGGTAGAAGTGTTGATTATTTTCTAAATGGAATATTAGCATTAGAATATCCTTGATTGTCACCTGTACTCAAGTACAGGAGTACAGTAAAAAGTCTAACAGTGTTGCCTCTTATGGAACCATCTCAGGTACAAGTACTTAGGTACAAATCGTGGATACAAAAAAGGAGTAAAAAAGAAAAGTAGTTGCATTACTTTTCAGAAATAAGACATAGTTAAAAAGATAGCCATTACATCATATAAACAAATTACACGTAAGCATTACATTGCAGTAGCTTCCACATGTGGTCTGACTGCTCGCCAGATCCCAGACCAACAACCATCCCACTCCAGGGGGTTTCAGAAATCTGAAGCATAAAGGGACTTAGGAATCCTCGTTCACGATTCTCTTAAGGTTAACATGCAAGTTCAGTGGAAGTTAGGAAAGTAAATGCAATGTTAGCATTCATTTTGAGAGGGCGAGAATACAACAGCAGAGATGTGCTGCTGAGGCTGTGTAAGGCTCTGGTCAGACTGCATTTGGAATATTGTGAACAGCTATGGAAGAATATGCTGGCATTGGATGAAGGGTTTGTTATTTGAGGAGCGGTTGATGACTCTGGTCCTGTACTCAATGAAGTTTAGAAGGATATGGGGAATCTCATTGAAACTTACAGAATACTGACAGTCCTGGATACAGTGGATGTGGAGGAGATGTTTCAACTAGTAGGAGAGACAATGACCTGAAGGCACAGCCTCAGAGTTAAAAGGACAGCATTTTTGAACTGAGATGAGGAGGAATTTTTTCAGTCAGAGGGTAGTCAATCTGTGGAACTTGTTGCTGCAGGAGGCTATGGAGGTCAAGTTATAGAGCGTACTTATGCTTAGGATAGATAGATTCTTGACTAGTATGGGTATCAAAGATGGTGGAGTGAAGGTAGAAGCATGGGTTTGAGAAATAAAGCAGCCATAATCGAATGCAGATTCAATGGGCTGACTGGCCTAATTCTGCTCCTATATCGCGTGGTCTAATGGTATGACACGATTTCTTTTCTTAATAAAGGAAAAGCAAGTAATTATTTCTAAATGCACTTTTCTCAATGTATTAAAGGCCAAACTGTCTAAGCTAATATGAACCCATGTAGAGGGATCTGCAAGTCTCAAACAACGTAGAACTATTTCTGGAGATAAAAATGTTTAAGCTGCAGACCACACACCAACTTGCAGCCCACCCATTTCTGATGTTAAAGGAAACATATCAATGGATGGGCAAACAATTGGCTCTCAAGATGTAGATCAGTCTCTGAGACCTTAGAAAAACTGCATTTCTCAATTTAAACAGGAGCTTCTTTACACTAATGTCTGACAGATTTCCATGGTCTCAGGAATCACAGTGGGTATATGGAGGAGAGAAGGAAGCATACAAAAGGCAAGTGTCTTTCCAGCATTTCTTGTGGGCCAGGAACCAGGTGGAACTGCTCCTGCGTGTCCAACAAACTAATTTCTATGCATACCCTGTGATCGTTCACCTTCCCACCTCCTCAACCTGCAGTCTCCAAAGCCCATTAATCCCCATTCCCCACAGTACCACAGATAATCTCGGACACTCAGTCGCTCCCTACCTCAGCTAACCCCAAACTTCTAGCTTCTACTTTGCCTGACACTTGCCCCTTGACTACTATCCTGACAGGCAGCTAGTCACCTATCAAGCAGGTTGGTTGTTGTGCAAGACGCCCACTGAAAAACAAATGTAAACATGCCTTAGAGTTATATAAAGCAGGTTAAACAGGAAATCTGCACTTCCAGGTTTACCATCCAGAAATCCTCTCCACCATTCTCTTCAGAGTTTCAAGTGAATGTTTGGAACATAGACATGGAGAGTAAAATTAAACCCAAAGGCCAGCAATAAGAGATCCTGTTTTCTAAAATAAACTGTATCTTGTTTGAATTCTTTTTTTCTCGATAAACGTTATTGTCTTCTTTTAATTAATTTTTAAAGACTTTTACCAGATCTTAAAATAGCTAATCACAAACATAGAATGAGAAGGTAGACTTGTTCCAGGTAGAGTTGTTCCAACTCATTACCTCCTAGAATGTAGCATTCCTTACCGTGAAGCCAAGCCAATGCAAAGAACTAGCACACAAGATATTTGCTCAATCAGTTCCCAACTAAGAAGATAATTGAATCCTACTTTTGTTTGATTTTGTGCTAATGCCTTCACAGTTATCTGCTATAAAACATAATGGTTTCTGTCAAGGCAAAACCCACCATGTTAGTTGAGTCTCTCAACCCGAAGCTCCGGTCATGCATCTAAAGCTGTTGGTTTATTTGCATTAAAGTTGAATTATACAGCATTAGTGTTTGTTCATCAGTCTGCTTATAACACCCAAAAGAGAAGGGCAGCTCTAGGCTTAGCTAACCACCTATCTCTAATCTCAATATCTCTCAAAAGTCTGATTCCTGAAAAGAAGCTTATGTTTTGCCTGGAAACTCCCAGTTTACAACCACTATACCTTCAATTACAATTTCACTGTATCTCTGCCCCTAAAATAGAGACATCTGTACACGGCCTACTGAAAGAACATCAACTAAACATTGACTTAGTGGACTCTAATTAATGGGAATTAATTCTGATATTTTTGATTTTCAGTAATTTGTAATTTCTCTTCATGCCTTTCTCTTTTCCTTCTCTCTTGGATGCACATGCATGCAAATGTGTGTCGCATACCATCTACCTTGGGGATATTAAAGGCAGTAATAACCTCTATTTTGTTTCAAGCCCCGAATAATTTACTATGGGTCATTTTTAACTAGACGTCAGAGACAAGGTTTGGGGAAACACATCTCAGTCTATTTTTAGAAAAGAACAAAAAACTGAGAAAATAAATTTTAAAACTGCCTCTGTTATGGCTGGAAGAAGAGGAGAACAGTGAGGATGAATCATCTGTCCTCTTGTCTTTGACTCATCCGCACAGTAAGGCAGGTTTTTGTTTTAACTGGTTAGCATTTTTGCCGAATCTGTTTTTCTACTAAACTTTTCTCAGCAGCTGAACAGTGGTCTGTACGCAGTTCGGCAATTTAATCATTTTGAATTTATGTGGCTACATTCTCTGTTATTCCTTTGAGATTACTCCTATACTAATTACAGTTACCTCATTAAAATCTAAAAACACTGCCTCAGTCTACTCCCACTTCTTAAAATTCAGAAGGGATATCATCCGTGTAGACAAGGTGACAGCATCAGTTTTGTACAGTTACATCTCCTGCCAGACACTGGGGTCTGAATTTCAAAATATTTGCAAGAAAACAGCTCAGCATTGTCACATCTCCTGTTGTGTTGAGATGGGCATGGGATTACAATTCTTTTTGTAAATCCATTATTTTCATTAAATGTGATAATAATAGGCCTTTGAGACTAATTAATGGCGAGATTATATGTTAATTACACAAATTACATTAATCCAATGCGGGCACAACATCCAGATAATCAAAAACAAATGCAAAGAGAGGATAGAAATAAATCAGTGAGTTATGTAATGTACAAGTTGCCAATTGTGATGTTTATCGATGTACACATTCCCAATCCTCCCAAAATGCCAATGTACTGTTAGGTAGGTATTCCTTGGTGGGAACTCATTGTCTGTTAATTTTCATGTGTAGCAATTTCTTATAAAGGTCAAAAAGTATTAAATTAATTAGGTTAAAATTGACTACAATCAAGTTGAGAGTTCTGAAAATAGAATGTTCCATGTCAATGCTTACTGGCACGTCCACAAAACACTGTAAACCATCACCTTCCTCCCCATTGAGTGTTCCTGTGTAATATTTTCCTGAAGGAATTCCAGCGCAATTGCTAGTCCAGGGCATTTCGGGAATGCCACTAGCATTACCTATCTTGCAGTGAAAGTGTTCCATAGAATTCCTACAATGTGGAATTAGGCCATTCAGCCCAACAGGTCCACACTAACCCTCCGAAGAACATCCCAACAGACACATCCCCCTACCCTATCCCTGTAGCCCAGCATCTCCCATGGCTGATTTACCTAGCCTACACATCGTTGAATACTATGGGCAATTTAGCATGGCCAATCCACCTCACTTGCACATCTTTGCACTGTAGGAGGAAACTGGAGCAGCTGGTGGGAACCAACACAGACACAAGGAGAATGTGCAAACTCCACACAGACAATCACCTGCAGATAGAATTGAACTCAGGTCCCTGGTGCTGTGAGGCAGCAGTACCAACCACTGAGCCACTGTGGTATGTATTGTTAAATACTTCAATCGGAAATCAGAATATCATTGGATTTTATTGTTGCGCCAAGCCACATGCACAACTGGAAATTATTACTGAAGGAAAACATCATACAGTTGTAATTTACTGCTTTTGAAGCTTAACTTCACAGTCTGCTTTGAATAACTCTGCTGTGAACTACTGCTACTTTGGTTATTCTGTTCTAGACTGTATTACCATCTTCTTCCCTATTTTCAGAATGTATTGAATGACGTGCACAAGTAAATTCTTCACTATACATTAACTGACAATGTATTTGGGTTAGAAACATGTCTTTGGATGAGGTACAAAACATAAGATGACAAGTTGGCAGTCCACCCTACAATCTGTTTGTTTGAAGTCAATGAAAATTTAAACTATTCTGCTTACAGAATAGATGACTGACATTTGATCCTCCACGACCTTTTCTGCACAAGACACCAGCATGAAGTCATACCCCAACATGTAAAATCTAAGTACAATGATTTGGAAAAGCTACTTACAAAAGGACCAGATCAGCACTTTCATTCTGTAGTGATTTTAACAAGGTCAGCCAGGTGGACTTCAAAGAATATGAGTTCCCTGATTGGGGCTGTTAACCTGGTCCAATCAAAAAGCCCTGGCTGACAGATATAAACAGGACTGTCAGAGGTTCTGTTCACTCTGAGAGCTGGCTCTGAGGAAGCCAGATCAATGTCAAATACTATACACGTGTAAATAATGTGTGACTTGGTGAAGGGATACTGGCCTCTGGAGTTATTTTAGTGGCAACAAGAGGAAAAAAAATGCTCCTGAAGAAAATCGCTCGCAACAGTTGCCTTTGAGTTGGGGTAAGCATTTCTGGCATCATGCCATTATTTGTGAAGCATGACTCATTCGATCCTGCCATCGAAGACTGGGCCCAGTATGTTAAAAGAATTTGTTATTTGTTCTGGGCAAATGATATTGGGACAGATGAAAAGGAACGAGTAAATCTCCTGATAGCTTGTGGACCCACAGCTTTTTCGCTTATTATGAGCCTAATGTTCCCTGAGGCACCAGATACTAAAAGATTTGGTTAAGGAATATTATGAGCCCAATCCTCCTCTAATTCTGAGATGCTGTTGGTTTTATTCAGCAATTCGAGAACTGGGGAATCTGTGTCAGGATTTTTGATGAGGTTAAGATGACTGGCAGAGGTATGTGACTTTGGTTTAACCCCCAATGAGATGTTGAGAGGCCATTTGGTATATGGGATTAATGACTAACCACGCAAAAACATCTATTGGCTGAAGCCTGACTGGACTTCAAACAGACACTACAACTGGATTTATCATTAGAAAATGCAGCAAATGGAGCATGAGTTACAGGGTATTCCGATGGAAGTGGATACCATCACCAGCCGACTGAGTTTGGGGGAACACCACTTCAGTAAAGGCTATTGCATAGTCTCACTCAGGACATATCCTGAACAGAGGGGCTCTAGGTCAGCCCACAGCAAAACCTGAAAACAAAGCCAAGTCTCGGCCAAACAGTTAACGTTTTCTTCAGGATCTGGGCCAGTGAGCCATTATAGTTGCTGCTGGTATGCAGACTGGAGACAGCAAAAGAGTCGCACTAGGCCTGAGTTGTGTAAGGGAGCTCATAGGCCAGTATCCTGGAGAATGCATGCCCTGGAAAGCCCAACAATGTCTGTCTTGGAACAGTTTAATTATTTTGCAACATCCAAATCAGAACTAATCAAAATAAATATCTGAATAAATTGTCACCTGGCGCAGCTGTATCAGTGATTGCAAAACCAGTATCTAACAAAATTCACTCTGGACTCCAACCCTTAAGTTTGCATTAGACCTCAGCTAGACTGAAAATCTATACCAGAAAACCTTCACAGATTAAGGGTACTACTTAGGTTCCGGTCTCATATGAGAAGCAGTTGGTTCAGTTACTACTGATTGTAGTAAAATGCTAAGGCCCAAGCCTGATGGAGCAAAATTGGTTGAGAAAGATCCAACGAGATTGGCTCAACATTTTTCGATTGGGTGAGGTGCTTCTGAACAAACATATGAATCACATGAAAGTTGCTACCTTGCAAACAGGGCAGAAGCAAAACATACCCAACCCTCAGGAAGCAGGACCAGTATCAAGTACTATGCATGCATAAATAAAGAGTGGCTTAATGACAGGATATCGGCCACTGTGGAGTTATTTCATATTCCATACATGCATCATCTATAGTTGGCTTGGAAATCTTGCAAGGAATATGGAGGGGAAATGTGCTTTCCCTGATTGTATCACCGTACCCAATCAGAACGACCACTTCTCACAACATCCAGCTCAAGTAGCAGTATAATACTCCAAAAGATAAGGCCACACTAGCATGAACATTATGGGGAGATTCACCAGGAAGTTTTCTGGGATAGAGCATTTTTGCTATGAAGGGAGGCTGGATGAGCTTGAGGAGCAGGAAAGCTGATGTTTCGGGTCTGGACCCTTCTTCAGAAAAAGGGTCATGAAGAAGAATCCAGACCCGAAACGTCAGCTTTCCTGCTCCTCTGATGCTGCCTGGCCTGCTGTTTTCCTCCAGCTCCACACCTTGTTATCTCAGACTCCAGCACCGGCAGTTCCTACTATCCTTGGATAAGCTTGAGTTGTTTTCATTGCAGCAGAGAATGTTGAGGGGGTGGGGGCGGTGAACCTGATAGAGGTCATTGAGTCATAGACATGTACAGCATGAAAACAGACCCTGGTCCAACTTGTCCATGCTGACCAGATATCCTAAATTAATCTAGTTCCATTTGCCAGCACTTGGCCCATATCCCTCTAAACCCATCCTATCCATATACCCATCCACATGTCTTTTAAATGTTGTAATTGTACCAGACTCCACCACTTCCTCTGGCAGTTCATTCCATACATGCACCACCCACAGCGTGAAAAATTTGCCCCTTAGGTCCCATTTAAATCATTCCCCTCTCACCTTAAAGCTATGCCATCTGGATTTGGACTCTCCTACCCTGGGGAAAAGACCTTGACTATTCATCCTATTCATGCCCCTCATGATTTTATAAACCTCTACATCAGCTTCCAATGCTCCAGGGAAAATACTCAGTCTATTCAGTTGCTCCCTATAGCTCAAACTCTCCAACCCTGGCAACACCCTCATAAATCTTTTCTGAACCTTTTGAAGTTTCATAATATCTTTCCTGTAGCAGGAAGACCAGAATTGAATGCAGTATTCCAATAGTGGCTTACCCAATATTCTGTACAGCTGCAACTTGACCTCCCAACTCTTACATCAATGAACTGGACAATAAAGACAAGTGTACCAAATATCTTCTTTACTACCCTGTCTACCTGTGACTCCACTTTCAAGGAACTCCGAATCTGCATTCCCCAAGGTCTCATTGTTCAACAACACTCTCCAGGACTTTACCATTAAGTGTATAAGTCCTGCCCTGATTTGCCCTACCAAAATGGTGTTTAAGATTATGAAGGGCATTGTCAGGGTGAATAGAAATCAGCTGTTCCCCTTAGTTTTTGGGTCAAGACAAGCAGGCACACTTTAAAAGCGAAAGGCAAGATGTTTAGTGAGGATTTAAGGAATTTTGTTTTCAATTGGAGCGTAATGAGGTTAGGAATTAACTGCTTGGGAAGGTTGTTAAGGTGGGGAACCTCACAACCTTTAAAAAGTATCTGGATAAGCACTTGAAACATCATATGAAGGACAGCCACATCGGAGTTGAAACGTTAACTCTGCTTCTCTCTCCACAGATGTTGCAAAACCTGCTGAGTTTCTCCAGCATTTTCCCTTTTAGTTTCCAATATGACACTTGTTTCGTCCAAAGAATATTAGCATTGTGTCTTTATTTCAGCTCTCAAACATTCGCAATATTTTGTTTTTTTTTATTTCGACCAGTCATAAATAATTCCAGTGGTTTATTGAAAATCAGGAAACTCTGAGGGACTATCTTCAGGCCACATTAGTCCGGCTCTCATATATGGAACATTATCAATGGTCTTCTGCCTGGCAATTTTTTTTTAAAAATTATTAATTTACATAGATATTTACATATTCAGTTCTGCACTTTCATGCAGGGCTGATCTGGTGACATAAGCTAAAAATATTGGGTATGGTTTCAGTTCAAAGCTCAGGACCGAAGGCAAAGGATTTACATTGAAATCCAAATACTGAATCATTACGGTCCCTGTCCCATTACAAATATACTTGTGGAATAGAACAGCATAAGAATTTATTTTGCTCTGGTAGTTACATTAAATGCCATATACAGGCAAATAAGCTTTGCTTGAGAAACAGGGCTGACCTGTATAGTTGTAGTTTCCAGAAACACCCTTAAAGATCACTGATTAGGCTGCATGTAAACTTGGCTTTCTTAAGCACAGTAGCCTCTTTCAAGCATGAAACCTGGATGTGTATTTCGATACCAATATAGCAGCTGACATACTTCCCGTCCAGATTGTGCCAGTGCCTGATTGCAGCCTATAAAAATGGGTGCAGTGTTCTCACACTCCTAGCTTACCAAAAGCTGACTTAATAATGATTTTTTTTTAAAATTGATTTCCAAGTGATCTTACTTAATTACCTTTGAGGTCAAGGTTAGATAGTGATTGCAAAGGCTGTTTCCAAACTTAATAAATTATCTCAGGGTAATGGAGACAAATCTCAGTCTTCCAGAAAAAAAATTTACTTTCAGATGTTATGATCCCATTTCGTGTTCTTACCAGATGGGTCAGATTCCAGTCAGAAACCTTACTTGACAGATTTCATTTTGTTTTGGGTTTTAACAAAGTTGTCTCACACTGTAACAGAAGTATGCAATGTTGTAGATTTTACTGTAACAAAACAGAAGTGCATTGCAAAAGAAACAAAGATAAAATGGAATAATCCAACTTATTGATCTACATTACAGTTTCACCATATTTGTTCCCAGATTGATTGATCTGTCCTATGAAGAGTGATTGGGCAAACTGGATCTGGTTTCTCTAGAGTTTCAAAAAATTAAAGATGATCTCACTGAAACCTACAAATGACTTAAATGGATAGCCAGGGTAGATGTCAGTAAGATGATTCCCCTGGTTGGAGGGTTTAGACCATTGTTTAAAAATAAAGGGATGCCATTTAGTTCTGAGGACAGAGGATTGCAGAAACTCAGTCTTTGAGTATGTTTGAGGTTGAGGTTGATAAATTTCTGATTAACAGTGAAGTATGGGTTTAAGATTATTGCAAAGATTTGTAGCTCGAGTTGTGGGTGAGGTTGTTGACTTGCTCACCGAGCTGGCTTGTTCTCGTTCAGACGTTTCGTCACCATGCTAGGTAACGTCATCAGTGAGGCCTCCGATGAAGTGGTGTTATTCTGCTCTACTTGAAATTTATACTGTCCGGTCCGTTATGGGGAGTTGCGTCATTTCCGGTTCTGTTCTGTATGGGTTTGTATAATTGGTATGTCCAATTCTATAAGTTTGTTGATTGCATTATGGGTCGAGAACCATGCTTCTAGGAATTCCCGTGCATGTCTATGTTTGGCTTGGGCTACTATGATTACATTGTGCCAGCTAAATTGATGGCCTTCATGTTCAAGTGTACTGATATTAGGGAAAGCTCGTCTTGTCATTTGCTGCTAGCCGATTTTCGTGTATTCTGATGGCTAGTTTCCTTCTTGTCTGTCTGATGTACTGTTTGTGGCAGTCATTGCATGGTATTTTGTAAACTACATTGGTTCTGCGTGTCATGAGTATGGGGCCTTTAATCCTTGCGAGTGTTTGTCATAGAGTGGCTGTGGGCTTCTGTGCTACCATGATTCCTAGTGGTCGTAGGAGTATAGGGTATGGGGACAGGATGGATAAAAGGATTTGAAATGTCTTATCATGCCATGATTCTTTTGAATGGTAAGACAGGCTTATCAGGCTGAATGGTCTACCCTTGTCCTGGTGTACATACATTCCTGTTCAAAGACGTTTTTTAAGCCACAGTAAAGATATAATCCTATTAATCCCAAAACATGCATAAATTGAAAAGAAACAAAACAGCTTTTGTATAGTACCCATCACTCACATCTGTTTCGGGTCAATTCCGCCGGCAGATTAGGATGCTCCAACCGGAGCTCCTCCACTCCTTCTGTTTATTTTCTGTTTTCTTCTATCTTTTCGCCTTTTTTCCCCTCTTGGTGTTCTCTCCGGAGGTAGACCGGGCTGGAGGCATGGAGCTGAGCAGGCTGGAAGCTCAATCTGAGCGGGGACAGACAGTGGGCCCTGAGCGGAACGGGGACAGACAGTGGGCCCTGAGTGGAGCGGGGACAGACAGTGGGCCCTAAGCGGAGCAGCGGCAGACAGTGGGCCCCAAACGGAGCGGGGACAGACAGTGGGCCCTGAGCAGAGCGGGGACAGAGAGTGGGCCCTGAATGGAGCAGGGACAGACAGTGGGCCCTGAGCGGAGCAGGAATGGCCAACAGGCTGGAGGCTCACATGAAGCAGGGATGGCCAGCAGAGTGAAGGTAAAACCAAAAGTAAAACCAAAAGTCTCTCTCTGTCTCAAATTCTAGAGCACTCTAACAAATCTTTGAGGCATCGTTATTTACCATACTGCATCACAAAGTAATCCAAACAAACAAAAGTCTATCAGGGCACAAAATCTATTTGCTCTACAGCCAGGCTTCAAAAATTGTTGTTAGAATCAATTGCTATGGTTACAGAAATACTTACTTACTCAGCTTCAGATTTACAGAAAAATACAACCAGTTACTGACACAAAATACAGAAATCCATACTTACACCAAAGGAAATTAAAAATTAAACGTATAAATCCCACAGTTTACATTACATCAGGCACTGTAAGGGTTTGCATACAGCCCCTGAGTGCAGCCTGTCGATCAGCTGAAGACATAAATAATTCTAGTCGGGTATTAACAATCCAGCAACACTTGAGGAATAACCTTCAGGCACAAGTTCTCGTCGAATGCAAAAAGAAATCAACCCACCTTCTATCTGTTACCTTATTTCTAATCAACTTTTTTCAAGCAATTAATGCACCCCTCTGGAACAGTTGAAGACCTGCATATATATATCCACTAATCCAGTTCTGTACTCCACTTTTGTCACACAAATTTGAATAGGCATCTGCAACTCTCACCCGCAACAGATTGTGTTTGTTGGGTCAACTAACATTTCATGATGGAACAAAAACAAAGTTTCTGGAAAAGCTCAGCAGGTCTGGCAGCATCTGTGAAGGAGAAAACAGAGTTAACGTTTTGGGTCCGGTGACCCTTCCTC
>NC_063345.1:63195608-63229025 GCF_021869965.1 Rhincodon typus | reverse complement strand
CCCACCTCCCTATTTTCTGCATATAAACTGACGTTTTCCCAGCTACCTTCAGTTCGGAGGAAGGGTCACCGGACCCAAAACGTTAACTCTGTTTTCTCCTTCACAGATGCTGCCAGACCTGCTGAGCTTTTCCAGAAACTTTGTTTTTGTTCCTGATTTACAGCATCCGCAGTTCTTTTGGTTTTTATTACATGATAGAGACCAACTAGTTTATTGAGGTAAAAGTATTGAAAAAGATGGGGACAAGATAGATATGTAATGCTAAGGTACGAATCAGCCAACATCTAACAAAATGTAAAAACAGACTCAAACAGCTGGATGGCTTCTACCTGTCTGTGTTTTTATGAATGTAACAATAGGTCATTCAACGTATCAACTTCACTGCAGCCTCACTAGTCAACCATGTTTTTCCTTTCTAGCACCGTTGATCGGCTACTGGAGGAGCGCCACAATTATGGGTTATGGATGCTCCACCATTCACTATATTTAAGTCTAGGATGCACAGACCTTTTCTAGGCTCTCTGGCAATAAAGAGAAAATGGAGAGATGGCTGGAAAGTGGGATTGAGCAGAAGATCAGCTATTCCAACACCAGGAAAATCCCAGCAGAGTCTGAACTTTGTCTTTAGATGAGTTGCTAATCAACCCTAATGGCCGCTGCTGAATGGATAGATGGTGATGCTGAGAGTCTGTATCTGGCAGGAGCAGGACGCCAATCTCTCAGGTCTTGAGAGTCTTTGTAATTCCCTTCTTCAAAAAGCCTTGGATGCTGAATCCTTAAATATTTTTAAGGCAGAGGTAGATAGATTTTTGATTACCAAAGGGATGAAAATATTATTAGAGATCCACAGGAATAGATATTTGAACTTAAAATCAGATCAGCCATGATCCTATTGAATGATAGAGCAAACTCAAAGGGTCGAGTGGCCAGTTCATAACCTTTGTGTTTGAAATAATTTACGTCATGGCAAAGCCTGAGACAGGTGCTTCTTCAGAGCACAGAAGACACAGATTTACAGACATTTTGTTGATGCATTTTTGACTGAAATCCAGCAAAGGAGGATCCAGGTTTGCAGACTTGAGAGCAAGACATCCAAGGTAGAATCTAATTACAGCAATCCTCATATGGCTACTCAATCCAGAAGAAATTCAATGGCTTCACCAGAGTGGTCAAGATAATGGGACACAGTTATAACCATAGCAACAGACTGAAATGAAATAATATCAATTTACAAAATGCAGAAAAGTTGACCTCCATTCAAAAAGACTAGAGGTGAAAATGTTGTGTTAAATTTCTTGAAATGTTCTCAGAATTGCGTTGACAGGAGTCAGTAACAGATTGTTATATTAAATAAAACACTTCCTTCAGTTTGGTAGACTTGAATTCTCAAGATTCCATCAAATGGCATTTCAGGAAACTGTAAAGGTAATGCCATTTTTATCTGGAGTTGTATTGTCACTTTGGTTATAGATTGTTGAGATATGAGAGAAGTGAACCCAACACATCTCTTAATTTCTTCTGCCATAGGTAACCTGGCTTAAGTCATTACAATCCTTTTCCAAGCATGTTTGAGGTGATTCACGCCAAAAAGTTTCATACTTATAATTGTCTATGTCAGTCAAAATACGCTAGTGATAAAATCAAAGAGGCAGCTACGCAAAGGTGGTGTTTGAATAATGAATACATGTAATCTGCTGCTGTGTTGTGGACATTTGCTTCCAGCGGGGTATTTGTATCCAATGGGGCAATACTTATGTCAGCCCCAGAATATAAGAACTACACACGGGTAGCAACGCACTAGATGCTTTTACAACTCCTACTATAAATGTGTCTCACAGTCACAAGCACGTCAGGGTTAACGTTAATGCTGGGCTATTCAGTTACAAACTGTAGTATGTCAAGCATCAAGTGGTCACAGTTAGGGTGGGTGGGAGACTTTTATATCTTTATATCTTTAGATCATAGAGTTTGACAAAGATGGTATCACAAACGTGTCTTTTGAAGGTATGCATGCTAGCAATTAGTATTAATAAAACATTTCCCTTCTTCCTAAAGAAAAACCAGAATTCCCAGACATACATGGTTGTGCATAAGCCCAGGTAGTAAATTTGATAATTATACAAACAAGTAAAACAAAGTTTACAAGCTTTAATGTAATGCTTTGCAGGTTTCACAGTTCATCCTGATTTTGGGTGATCACATAGCCATCTAATGAGATATGTCTTGTGCTCATTGTTTCTTCATTGACAACTTGGTTGCCTTGCTACTAATTGCTGTCACTCAACATCAATGTACAATCATCATCAGTACTTTCTTCCTGAATCACTTTGTGTATAATTGGCATGCTGTACATAAACCTAAAATGACTTCTGTGCCTTTGCAATGTCATATCACAATCTGTATTGATTTTGCATCATCTGGATAGGTGCATATGTTAGAAACATTTTCTGATATCTGAATATCTGTATTTGTATTTCTAATGCACAATGTCTGTCCAGAGTGCAGTTTCGATGTATCTCATTCATGCCCTTCTGTCCTCAAACAAAAATGTCTTGAGTTTGGGAATGGTTAAATGATTGGATGATAGGGAAAGTCATTCACACTTACCTTCCAAGCATAATTTGTGCTGATCCTGTATGGCAAATGAAATTGATCATCACTTTAGCAATGGTTGTACTCATTATCTAGCGAAGTCGTTGAACATTAGGAAATTTTGCAAACTAATTTACCACAAGGATGTATCTTCTCCGGATACAGGTAGAGCATTCTGATAGCCTCAGGATGTTGACAATATTGTACCAGAGGAACCAGTTGCCCTAATCCAACTCAGGACCAAATCACAAAAGCTCTTGAATTCATGCTAAAGCCACAAGTCTATTAGTAATAAATTAGACCCATTGGGCTTCTAAAATTTGCAGTGTATGTTTTATTCATATTCAAATTACAATTATTCATTTAATCAGTTAAATTTATCTTTTTACTAATTTGCATACTTCTATGCAAAATACTTAATGCTGCTAACAGCATTATTGTAAGAAATGAAGCTGTGGCTTAATTCATCCTGTAGCATCCTCCACATTCTAAGTGATATTGTAATCTGTATGGCCTGATGGAAGACAGTTCACAAGTTCTTTCCTTGATGTAGATTGGCCTTGGTGAGAAGTCAAGGTAAATCAGGTTAGTATTCAGTTTGGCAACTTTGGAATTTTAAGGTTTTTGTTTTGCTATGTGGGCACTTGTTGCCTTGAATGGAATGGTTTGCGAGTTAAAAGCCAATCCCATTGATCTGGTTCTGGAGGCGCATGTGGGTTCAACCAGGGGAAGGATGGCAGGATTCCTTCTCTAAACTGCTTTGGTGAGTCAGATTGTGTCCATTTTTTTAAAAAATGAAACAATTATTTGCATGGTACCAGTACCAAGATTAGATGTTTTCTTCCCCCAAACGCCCCACTCTGCCATGATATCTTAGATTTGTTCAACTATCATCAGCTGGTGTGATGTGATCTGAACCTGTGTCCCCATCAGCCTAGCCCTTAAAGTACCAGCCGAGTGGAATTATCTTTACACTCTGCCTCTGCCTATTATTTAATGTAAGAGTTTACCTGTTCATAAAAGCTCACAACTCAAAACAATACATCGGAAAAAGTAACAGTCTTGATCCTAGGCCAATGCCATTAGGTGACTGAAAATTCCTTTTAATTCAGCTTTCTAATTATTGTTTTCAAATCACATTCCGTGCCTAGGTTTGTTTTCCTGTGAAACATTCCTTTTCCTTCACCTGTACTCACAAACAGTCTCGCATTACCTCCACCATCACCACCAGTTAGTTAATTGCTCTGTATTGATTAGAGTAGGTCATGACTTCAAGCTCATATTTGCCAACGATTAACTATTTTTTGTCGCACAAACGTCATCTTTTACAGTGAGGCAGGTCTCCAGAGAAATTTAAACTATTGTGAGGACTTGTACAATTCCCTTCAACAAAGTAAATGGTACTTTGCAGTTGAAAGTGAATCTTATTCCAAAAACAGGGCGCAGATATAATGTGAGCACCACAAAGTAATTGCTACAATTATAGAACGCTTGGATAGCAGCCAACTAACATAAAATATGCCAGCTGGCATCTTCTCATTAAAATTCTAATTTTTAATTCACAGTTTCTGACAGTAAGTTCTTCCCGGCACCAAATCTCAACGCGCACCCCAGTTCTATTCCAACCCTGTGTTCCAGGGCATTCTAAGTGGATTTAAACCTTACACATGGTAACAATGGATTTCCTTCTGAGGATAATTTGACTGTATCTCAACAGTGGAATACTGTCTTGGATCAGTTAAAACAATGAACAGACATAACGACGTTCAGCAATATCTCGATTACCAGACCTTCAAATCTGCACCGACATTAAAAGATAAACTCATGGCTTTGTAGCTGATCCATAAGTGCAACAAGACAGAATAAACACAAGACATACACTCAGTGAGCTTTATCTGGATGCAAACATTTACAACTTGACTGTCCGGGATTTCCAACGGTCTTCTTTCTAAGTTAGGGTGGGTGACAGGAATACCCCTACCCGACCCTGTTGCAGTGATGCAAGAGAGAATGTCACCCACTTCCCCGGGAAATAGCTGATTTCCCAAACAAGGGTTGAAAACGAAAGCATCTGTTCCGAAAGCTAGGGTGCAGCAGAGAAACTAGATTCTGAGCTAGCTACAGGTTTCTTGCAACCAGATTCAAGGCTCACCTCAGGTTGCGATAGCCATGGGAGGCATATCATAACGCATATCATTATCAATCGAAATCTTTTTGATACACCCATGCAGGCCAGGAAAGCAGAAGAGTTTCCTGTTCAGTCAGAGCTATTTGATAGTTGCAACCAACCTCCCATGTGTCCACATGTGGGTTCTTGCACTGAGCAAATGTCTTGTCACTCTGAGGAAGTACAAGAGTAAAGACCGTATCTTTTCATTTTTGTTTCATTTTAATTTTCCATCTTTTGCACACTCCTCCTCGTGTCAGCCAATCTAATGTAACATTCCCCCACTGCTCCAACAAGTAACAGCATCTACAATAGGTTTGGTAAGGTGCTTTTCAAAAGTGCACAAAACCCTTCCAGAATCCTTGGTTATCAAAACAATCCTTGCCAATCCATGGCAAGATGGCAGCAGAGTAGGGCACTCCTGTTGGGGCTCCTCTACTCCACCTGTTCTTTCCTGTTTCTTTTCTTTTCTCACTTCTTCTTTCCCCTTAATGCCGGAGACAAATCTTGGAGCAGCGGCAGGTACAGTCAGCAAGTCCCCGCGAGCAGTGAGACCTGGAACAGCGTAGGCATCAAGCCCTGAAGCAGCGCGTGGGCTGTGAACCCCAGAGCAGCGTAGTGAAGCAGCCCTGGAACAGCACCCAGGGAAGCAGCCCCAGAGTACCGTGCAGGCAGCAAATTCTGTGCGGAGAACAGCGCGGTGGAGCCAGTCCTGGAACTTACCTTGGAGCAGCTGAGTGTCGGTATGGAGGGGTCTGGGGCTTGGAGTGGAGTGGGAACAGCTGTTGGACTGGGGTCTGGCACAGGCGGTCAGACCACATGCTGAGGCCTTGTAAACAAACGGAGGCTTGGGGACCACTTTGCTCGGTTCGCACTAAACAACTGCACCTCCCAGTCGCGAACCATTTCAACTCCCCCTCCCACTCCTCAGATGACATGTCAATCCTGGGCTTCCTGCAGTGCCACAAGGATGCCACCCGAAGGTTGAAGGAACAGCATCTCGTATTCCGCTTGGGAACCCTGCAGCCCAATGGTATCAATGTGGACTTCACAAGCTTCAAAATCTCCCCTCCCCCAACCGCATCCCAAAACCAGCCCAGCTTGTCCCCGCCTTCCTAACCTGTCCTCCCACCTATCCACTCCTCCCACTTCAAGGCCCACCCCCATCTCCTATCTACTAGCCTCATCCCGCCCCCTTGACCTGTCCGTCCTCCCTGGACTGACCTATCCCCTCCCTAACTCTCCGCCTACACTCACTTTTACTGGCTCCATCCCCGCTTCTTTGACCTGTCTGTCTCCTCTATCCATCTTCTATCCGCCTACCCCTCTCTCCCTATTTATTTCAGAACTCCCTTCCCCTCCCCCATTTCTGAAGAAGGGTCTAGGCCCAAAACGTCAGCTTTCCTGCTCCTCTGATGCTGCTTGGCCTGCTGTGTTCATCCAGCTCTACACCTTGTTACCTTTAATGATGTCCTATTTTTAACTTACTTTTAAACCCTGTAAAGTAGTGCAAACACTTTTATTCCTCTGTTGTATCTAAGATTTGTACCTAGGTACCTGCACCTAAGAGGCAGACTTACTGTAAAAGCTTTTCACCGTACTCCTACAATGGAGTACACGTGACAATAAAGGATATTCTTTTTCTTCTTCCTCCTGTAATTTTGATTGTGGACTGAGACGGGAAAAGGATTGTTTTGATGATCAATGGTTGTGGAAGGGTTCTGAAAAGCATGCTACCAAACCTATTGTAGATGCTGTTACTTGTTGGAGCAGTGGGGGAATGTTACATCAGATTGGCTGACACTTTGAAGAGTGTGCAAACTGAGATTCATTAAGAGCAAGTCACCGATTGGTTTATAGAATTGAGAGCAGTTGTCAATGACAAAAGCCAACAGCTATGTGATTGGCTCCCAAAAGTAGCCGAACAGCTTGTGGGTGTGCACAATACAATCAGAAGCCTTCAGATCCCCAAAAGGTAAAGAGGTTTCAATCTGCAGTAATAAATGCCCAAAGGTGGAAGAAAGCAAGTTCATTTTTTTTCTCATCAGTTGCAGTAAGCTGTGACTTTAACCAATAAGTCAGAGTTTATCATTTGTGAACCAATCACTTTGGGCCTCCTGCAAGGAAATGAAAGAACTTGGAAACCTGAGATCAACAAACAGTAAGTCCTGGCAAGAAAAAAGGATAATCTCAGCAAACCCTCTGGACAACAGTCTTTGAACTACCTTCCCAGTCTTTCCCTCCACGATTAAAACCACTTCCTTTTTGTCTATATGCATGGGTACAGGGCCTTGGGGTAGGTTGGGGGTGCAGTTTATAAGAGTTAGAGCTTTAACCAATAGAGTTATATGTCAACAGTTTATAGTTGATTAACAGTAGCTAAAATCGATTTATTTTTAAGAACTAGTAATCCTTGTTAAGTACCTGAAACTTGTTGCCTGTTAACCTTAGCCTGAGCAGACAGAAGCGTTAGAGAATTTTGCACGAATAGCTCTGGAATACCAAGATGCCACAGAGACAGAGAATTGGCTTCTACTGGGGCAGCCACCCCTAAAAAAGATGGCCCCCTATACTACCAGCTGCCAGTCAATTGGCAGGCCAACACCTCAGTAGTGTCAGCAACACCCCTCATAATGGTAGACACACTGGGGGCTGCATCTGGTTCTGGTGATACAAGAGTTGGCAAGGGAATGCAATGTCATTTCCACAGGAAGTCCTTTCATGGACCAAAGAGCCCCTGAAATGGACCCCATCTGCACCTTCCAGAAACCACCAGGATTCATCGGACAGTCTCCCCTTATCTTGTGGCCTCCACTGGTAAAATGCCAGACACATTTAATTGGCTACTTCATTGGGCAGAAGGGTCATCCATCACTTCCCCCACTGATTTAAGATAATAAGGCATTAGGTAGGTGCCAGGCATGCTAACTGCCACCTTTCTGCCTCCCCGTCTGCCCCAGAAGGCTGGTAAAATCCAATCCACTCTTTCTATTCAGTTACTTGTTATATTCATTCTTGGGATGTGCGTGTCATTAGTAAAGTTGGCATTTATTGTTCTTTCCTAGTCACCCTTCGGAAATTGGTGGTGATGCTGCTCCCACTGTTTCTATAATAGTTACCATATTTTACATTGTTTGCCATTGCTAGAAAATATACCTCTACTGCAAAATATTGCAAACAAAAAGAATATGTTCCAGCCTTGTAACATTTTTTGAATTTCCTTGGAGCTTGGGGAGCCTATAGTTTCCCACTGTTTTCTCCAAGCAACAGGCAAGCCAATCAGAACTGACATGCCAACCAACCAAATCAGTTTTTTCTGTTGTATAAATTGTTGCGAATGTTTGAAATTTGGCATTCTTGCATTTGTCCTGATGAGCACAAGATGAAATGCTTTGGCAACTTGCCTCTCCTTTCAGCAATTATGCATTCTTAATCTTGAAGAACAAATTAATACGATTCAGCTGGAACCCAGGCTCTCTTCAAAGTCATGACACTAGTTCTATATAATTATGAAGTCATAGCATCATTACAGAATAGAATCAAGCTATTTAGCTTATCAAATCTGTTAGATTTGTTTGTGTAGTTTACCTTAGATTTTCTAATTAAAATATCAAAATATTCTTTTAGTTGCCTTTCCTTTTCTAGAAAATGTCCTTGCCCATCCCTAATTACCCTTGAGCTGAGTGACTTACTAGGCCATTTAAGAGCGTGGTTAAGGGTCAATTATATTGGAGTGGAGCCAATCCAGGTGTAAATGGCAGATTTCCATCACTAAAGGAAATTCGTGAATCAGTTCTTTTAAAACAGTAGTTTCATGGTTAGAGACTAGCCTTCAATTCTGAATACTATTAATTAAATAAATTCCAGAAGCTGCCATTGGTGAGATTTGAAATTCATCACCCCAAATCAGTAGCCGAGAAGTCTGGATTACCAAACTAGTAACATTAACATCCTGCTACTGTCACCTCCCACCTGCTCAAGTTCTTTATTAAGCATAGAGAAGCAGTGAATGCCTCAATGGATCAATCGTGTGCTGTATCTTTTATCACCTCCAGCAAAGAATGCATTTTATACTTGCTTTGCACCGATAGCAAGTGGAATAGAGTATTGAGAGCCCAGCTTCTTCCTACTCAAGGCTCCTGCATTGATATAACTGTTGCAGTTAGATGGTCAGTCAACTTCCCAAGATGGTAAGAGATTCAGTGGTGGTGTGGAAATTCCGTGGGAGATTGCTAACCTTTCTCTTGAAGTTTAATGTGGTCATTATCAGCCAGTTACGTAGCATAAATGCCACTTAACATTAATAAGACACAGGTTGGATGCCATCCAGGTCCTGCCCTCAGCTGATACTGGTTTGCTTCATTATCTGAGGATTGGACATTAAGGAATATTTAGCCACGATCTTGGCATGGAGAGACATTTGTTCATGCAGCAGCTAAAGCCAATTGGATTAAGGTCCTGCCTAATGATACCAGTCACTAGCAATGCCTCTTAGATACAAATGTTGGGGGCTTTTTGAAGAGGGCTGCAGCTGGTCGGAAAGAAGAAAATCTTATGTTGGATTTCAGAATATCATTTAATTTCCATTGAATGTCTGGAGGGAATGCAACAATGCAGCTGCCCATATCTCGAACATCTTAATGGGATGTGTCCAGCAGGAAATTATTTTAAGGCTTAGAGTCAAAGAGTCATAGAGCAATACAGCATGGAAGCAGGCCCTTTGGGCCGAACTGGTCCATGCTGACCATGGTGCCCACTCAGCTGGTTCTAATTGCCCGCATTTGGTCCATATTCCTCTAAACCTTTCTCATCCATGTACCTATCTATTTTTTAAAATGTTACTATTGTAACTGTCTCAACCACTTTCTCTGGCAGCCCATTCCATATACGCACCATTCTCTACATGAAGAAATAGCCCCCCAGGTCTTTCTTAAATCTTAAATCTTTCCCCGCTTACCTTAAACCTATGCCCTCTGGTTTTCAAATCCCTGGGAAAAAGACTATATGCATTCATCCTATCTATGCTCCTCATGATTTTATACACTTTAGTAAGGTCACCCCTCATTCTCCTATGTTCCAAGAAATATCCTGGCCAACATCTCCCTATAACTCAGACTTACCAGTCCTAACCACATCCCCATAAATCTTCTTTGCACACTTTGCAGTTTAACCATGTCCTTCCTATAACAAGATGACCAAAACTCTACACAGTATTCCAAGTGCAGCCTCGTCAACAACTTACACAACTGTAACATAATGTCTCAACTCCGATACTCAATGCACTGATCGATAAAGGCAGGCATGCCAAATGCCTTCTTCACTACCCTGTCCTCCTGTGATGCCACTTTCAACGAACTATGTACTTGTGCTCCTAGGTCCCTCTGTTCCACAACACTCCTCAGGACCTTACCATTTACTGTTTAAGTCTTGCCTTGGTTTGACTTTCCAAAGTGCAACACTCACACTTATCTGTATTAAATTACATTTGCCAATCCTCAGCCCACTTCCCCATCTGATCAAGATCCCTCTGTAATCTTTGATAACCTTCCTCGCTATCAACAATACCTCCTTTTGTATCATCCGCAAACATACTAATCATGCCTTGTACGTTCACATCCAGATCATTTATGTAAATAACAAATAACAAAGGTCCCAGTACCAACCCCTGTGGCACACAACTAGTCACAGGCCTCCAGTCCGAGAAACAACCTTAACCACCGTCCTCTGTTTCCTACCATTGAGCCAATTTTGAATCCAATTAGCTAGCTGTCCCTGGATCCCATGCAATCTAACCTTCATGACCAGCCTACCGTGCGGGACCTTGTCAAAGGCCCTAGTAAAGTCCATATAGACAACATCCACTGCCGTATCCTCATCTATCCTCTTGGTAACCTCTTCAAAAAACTCTAAAGGATTTGTCAGGCATGACTCCCCGTGTACACATCCATGCTGATTATCCCTAATCAGACCTTGATTATCCAAATGTTGGTTGATCCTGTCCCTCAGTATCCTCTCCAATAACTTGCCTACCACTGATGTCAGGCTCACTGGCCTGTAGCTCCCTGATTTGTCTTTGCTACCTTTCTTAAACAATGGAACAATGTTAGCCACCCTCCAGTTTTCCGGAACTTCACCAGTGGCTAAAGATGAAGCAAAAATCTCTGCAAGAGCCTCTGCAATTTCCACCCTAGCCTCCCACAATGTCCAAGGATGGACTTGATCGGGCCCAGGGATTTATCCACCTTGATGTGCTTTAAGGCTACAAACACCTCCTCTCTGGTAATATGTATGCAGTCTAAAACATCCACACTTGTTTCCCTTATTTCCTTAGCATCCATTATTCTCTCCTGAATAAACACTGAGGAGAAATTTTCATTAAAAATCTCCCCTATCTCCTGTGGCTCCACACATTGCTGGCCATGCTGATCTCTACTCCCAACTATGTTCGTCAGGTGTATAACCTGAATAGGCCACGTTATGAAAAGTAAATTGCAAGAAATTCAATGTCAAAGAATTGAGAAACTGCATTAGAGTTTTGTGTGCTGTTTTGGTCTCCTTATCTGAGGAAGGATATTCCTGATATCAGGAATCCAGAACCAGGATACAGACCCATTTAGGACTGAGATGAGGAGAAATTTCTTCACCTAGAGAAAGTTTTGAGTCTGCGGAATTCTCTGCCATGGAAGAGAGTTGAGGCCGAACTATTGAATATCTTCAAGAATAAGTTCAATATCGTTCTTAGGGCTAAAAGGATCAAAGGGTATGGAGTGAAAACAAGAACAGGGTTGGATATGATCAGCCACGATGATGTTGAATACATAGCAGGCTCCTATTTTCTATGTTCCTATGCATTAAGACTAAATTCAAAAGCTACAAATCCATTAAAAAATGTGAATTTCTTTCAATGTATGCAATTTGCCTTCAGAAAAATCTAATATTTTGCAGATACCAATTGTTGTGAGCTGGATTGGACAGTCCTGAGAGAGATTTCGGACATTGAGATGTGTAATTCATGCTCATTCAGTTTAATGCAAGCAGAACACCATTGCATGAGACCTGTTAATGATCATGATTGTAGAGTCTGGTTACCATGACCTGTTGGTTGCAATGGGACCAGTTAAAGCTAGCCTGCACTGTATAAAGCTAGACTGCACCATTAAACAGGGAGGTGCAATGAAGCAGAGGCAATGCTGGCAATCATGCAGAAAGTAAATCTGAGCTGGAAAAGACTGAAAAATGTGACAACATGGGAAAACGCAGTCTCTGGTGCTTTGCGTATTGAAGTGGATCCCTTAGTGAAGGAAATGGAAAGGAACAGGGGTGCCCTATATCAATGAGGGAACAACAGGCCTTGATAAATGCTCAGAAGTCCAGATAAGATGATAGCCAGAAAGATCAATCCAGAAATCAAGTCCCAAGAAGCTCAATGACCTCATACAAGTCATTCAATGAGACTTCAACGATGAGGCAGCATCTGATTGCTGTTATATCAGCTTCTATTGCAGCACAAGCAAAGCTGTAGATCCCAGTGAGTTGCCAGCCCCTTTCAGCAGTCTGTCCTCTAGCTCATCATTCAGATTGCTAAGCTGTATGCAATCCATAGGAAAGGCAAGGGTTCCAAGGGTCAAGAACATGCTGGTCTCTCCCAGGAAGACAATGTCGAACCTCTCACTCCCATCTGACTATGGCTATCATCCAGGCTGAGATGGTGCAGGCCGCAGACATGCTAGCTACTACCAAAGCAGCTCAAAGGTTATCTGAACTTTCCCCGGTAAAGGATCACAACATCTCAAAATCAGACGCTAGGGTCGCACTGCTGGAGAATGGGGTGCAGGCGGGGGAGGTGCTGTGGTAAGGACAGGGAAAGCCACATTCAAGGCAGGAAAAAGGAAATGCGTAAGGGCAATAATCTGACTTATGTACAAAATAGGAAATGCTTTCATTTATAAATTTGATGTTTATTTTGTACGGGCTTGTGTTTAGCATTCTAGTCAAGCAGACACTATGATGGGTTAGGGAAGGTAGGTATGGGACTGTCGGTGAGTTGGAAAATGGGGTTGTAGTTATTGGTTTCAGATGAATCCCTCTCAGATACCCTCATCTGTATAGTAATTACATGACCTTCTCTCCCTTGAGTCGGGGATTTCAAGACTAGGAGGCATATTTTTAAGGTGAGAGAAGAAAGATTTAAAAAGGGCATGAGAGGCATTTTCTTTCCACAGACAGCTGTTTGTGTGTGGAATGAACTTCCAGAGGAAGTGGTGGATGCAGGTGCAGTTACAATGTTTAAAAGACACTTACATAAGTACATGAATAAGAAATGTTTCGAGGGTTATGGGCCAAGTGCAGGCAGATAAGACTAATTTAGTTTCGGATAATGGTCAACATGGATTGGTTGGACAGAAGGGTCTGTTTCTGTGCTGTATGACTCTGAGTCTATGACTCTATAACTCACCCCAAATGCATGCAGGTGCCATGTTGGACATCAAACAATATTCACAGTGCCCCAGACTGAGTGCCACCATTTCAATATTGCACCACTGCTTCCGTTTCTCATTTGTTTAAGCAGCACTCCCTCGATACTTCACTGATACAATCAGTCTACACAATGTGCTGTAGTCCAGAGTTGGATGTGAATCCCACAGCTTTCTTAATGAGCAACAAAAAAAAGGCAGCTCAAAGATAGACTATTACTCAGATGTAGATAGACACATGTGCACAACTAAGGTTACCATGTTCTCTGGTTAATTTATTTCCAAGTAAAACATTGCCGCAAAGAATTGAAAACTGCAGAAAAAAACAACTTTTTCCCCAGCAACAAAAGTTTACTGATTTGAATAGCTATGACAAATGTTGGGGATTCACTCAAGGGAAGGCTGATGGAAGTACAATATTTTGCACATAACTGTAATGCAATGACATCTTCATTTTAGGATGTTATCGTCTTAGTCTTCTCTCTATATGTTCCACGTTAATTCATTATCTATGCTGCTCACTCCATTAATTCCGCTAGTGTTATTACCAGCATGTTGATGCACATTTCTGGAGCTGTGACAAGCATTTCAAAAGCTAATCTGACAGCTAATGACTTCATTAAGTGCTGGATACTAATTGGTTTACATCAGGGGCCTTCAAGTAATCGGTGTAAATAAATTAGCACCTGAGCATTAATAACCCTAGCCACCCATTTAAATCAATAATGCAGGTTGCTTCTGTTTGAGCTGAAAGCAGCAATACATAGGCCTCTACAAACAGAATGAACAATTAAAACACAACATAAATATAAAGATGCCCAGAAGGGAACCTTCATCAACTTAGAATGGAATGTCAGTTTTGTTTATAAGTTCGGTATTATTTTAATTTGACAGATATGAAATTTAAAACAATTTGAATGGGTTAAGGGTATCATATAAACAATCTGTCGAAGAGGAGTCAATTGACTTCTAAAGTGTTACAAAAGAAAATATGAGATTGGACACTTTTCTGCTGCGAGAATGACTTAACTTTGAGCTGCTTTTTTTAATTTGATGCAGAAGTTAATTTTTAAATTTGTTTCCTCCTGTCATTGTAAAATTGCAGTGGTGTGTATGCACACAAAGGGGCAGTCTTACTAGATACATAATAGCTGTAACATGTCACTATTTGAGGCATCACTCACCAGCTTGCAGGTAAGAATATAGAAGCTGACTGGAAGAAGCCAAAGCAAATTAAATATTTTTATAAATCCAGTAAGTAGAGGTTTCTTTTAACCTGCTGGTCTTGAATGAAATATTCAATTCCTGATAGTCTCAGCAGCATCTATTTTCATGTTTGGGCAATTCTGAAAAATTCATTCAAGGTTTGTAGATGTCAGTGTCTGAGCCAGTATTTATTGCCAATACTTAAGTGCCCTTGAGAAGGTGAGATGGTGAGCTGTCCTCTTGAACCTTTGCTGTATATAAGTAGATCCATAATGTTCTTCGGGAGGGAGTTCCAGGATTTTGGCCCAGTGACACAGAAAGAATAGTGATACATTTACAAATCAGGATGGCACACAGCTAAGGAACGTAGGAACATCTGAGCAGCAGTAAGTTATTCAGCTCCTTGGGCCTGCACCATCATTCTAGATCAGTCATTCTCAATGCTGTCTTCTCATAAAAAGCCATATTCCTTAATATCATCGGTGACCGGAAATCTATCAAACTCTGTCTTGTTCAATTAAAAAATTCCACAGGCCCCTTGAGAATAGAATTCCAAATATCTACCACTCTCTAAGTGAAGAATTTCCACAGTCGTAAATGTCTTGCCTTTTATTCTAAGAATGTGTCCACTGGATCTCGACCCTACAGCCATGGGAGGCATCCTTTCTGCATCTACATGTCTATCCCTTCAAAAATTTTGCAAGTTTCTATGAGATTGACTCTCATTCTTCTAAGAGGAAATGTAGGGGCCCAATCGCTCCTCATTGGACAGTACTATTATCCCAGGAACCAGTCTGGTGAACTTCCATTACAGTTCCTCTATGGCAAGTTTATCTTTCCTAAGTCAAGGGGACCAGAACTGCACACAATTGTCCAGGTGCAGTTTCACCAGTGCTCTGTACAATTGAGGGAAGACATCTTTGCTCCTTTACAGAAATCCTATTGTGATAAATGCTAACATGCTGTTTGCTTTTGACTTTTTTGATGCATCTGCATGCTAGCTTTCAGAGATGTGCAAACAAGGACACCTTTAGGACTTCCCTTTAGTCATCAACATTTTCTAATTTCTCACCATGTAAGATTTACTCTGCATCTTCATTCCATCTGCCAAAACATCTAACCTTATACTCATTTACATTATATTCTTTCTGCTCATTCACTGAGTCTGAATCTCCTGGAAGCCTCTTTGCATCCTTCTCACAATTCACATTCCCACCAAATTTTGTGTCATCTGCAAACTTGAAAATATTCATCACCAGTGGAGTTATGCACGTGTCCACTTTGGGGCAACAACTATTCATGTTATGCATTAATGATCTGGACGGCATAGTTGCTAAGTTTGCAGATGACACAAAGATAGGTGGGGGGGACAGGTAGTGTTGAGGAGGCAGGGAGTTTGCAGAAGGACTTGGACAGGTTCAGAGAGTGGGCAAAGAAGTGGCAGATCAAATACAATGTAGGAAAGAGTGAGGTTATACACTTTGGTGGGAAGAAGAGAGGCACAGGCTATTTTATAAATGGGGGTGGCTTTGGAAATCTGAAGTGTAAAGGGACTTAGGAATCATAGTTCAGGATTCCCTTAAGGTTAGCATGGAAGTTCAGTTGGTAGTTAGGAAGACAAATGCAATAGTAGCATTCATTTCAGGTGGGCTAGAGTACAGATGTACTGCTGAGGCTGTATAATGCTATGGTCTGACCACATTTTGAATATTGTTAGCAGGTTTGGGCCCCATATCTAAAGAAGAATGTGCAGGTTTTGGAGGGGGCCCAGAGAAGGTTTACAACGATGATCCTGGGGATGAAGGGCTTGTCATATTAAGAGCAGTTGAGGACTCTGTGGTGTACTCAATGGCGTTTATAAGAATGAGGGTGGAATCTCATTAAAGCTTACAGAATACTCAGGGGCCCGGATACAGTGGACATGGGAAAAATACTTCCACATGTCTCCTATATCTTATGTTCTTATTTTTTAAAAATACAAATTTCTTTTAATTCCATGCCCTCACTAAACCTTTGGATCTTAATTATTTCAGGGAGTCTTCTTGTGTGGTCCTCTGTAAAGATAGACACTGGGTACTTCTTGTTAGCACCTCTGACATTTCTCCATTTCCGATAATAAATTTTCCTGTGAACACCTGTAATGGCTACACATTTCTCTTTGCTAATCTTTTCACTTTCACATACATAGGTGAAAGAAGCCTTTGCAACCATTTTTATGTTTCTTTTTATTTTGTATTTTGTTTTCTTCTTCTTTATCAATTTCTTGGCTTTCCTGAGCTGACTTTGCACATTCCACCAATCTTCAGCCTTAGCAACATTCTTGGCCACTTCACAAGCCTCCTCCTTTGATTTAAAAACTTTAACTTCCCTTCTGACCATGGCTCTTTTACTTTTCTAGTTTTATATTTTTTGTCTTCAAGAAATGATGATTTTTTGAAAACCAAGCACAAGCTCTTTAAACACTGATCCCGAAATGTTCTTTTACATCAAGATTATTAGCTATCCCTTTCTCATTATTTATTAATTGATCTAAAATAGCCAGTGCGTTAGTTGGCTCTGCAATATATTGTTTGTGAAAACTACTGCAAACACCTTCCAAGAATTCTTCCTCCACAGCACTGGTGCTCATTAGATTTTCTCAATCTAAACGTGGCTAGAAGTCACCCTTGATTACTGCATTCCCCTTCTTTCTGAACCTCTATTTAAAGATGGCGGCGGTGGGAGAGTAGGAAGTATTTAGGTTCTGTGCCCATATGCTCCCGCTCTCACTCACCTGATCAGCTGCATTATTCTTTGTTTTTTTTTTCTTATGTTTCTTCATTTCTCTTTTGTATCAAAGTTCACCTTTTCTTCCTATCTGCGGCTATGGTGGAGAAGGGCCTGCTGCCACGTGGTGGATCTGGACGTCCATTCCTCCTGGCCGTAGTGGCCGCGGCTTTAACATAGGCCTCATCGTCAGTGTTCCGAGGAAGGGTCACCGGACCCGGAGCGTTAACTCTGATTTCTCTTCACAGTTGCTGCCAGACCTGTTGAGCTTTCCCAGCAACATCTGTTTTTGTTTCATCGTCAGTGGATCTGGTCCGTTCCTCCTGGTGGCAGTGCGACAGTTTCAACGGTGGCAGCACAGTGGTTCCGCTTCGTTCCTCGTGGCAACAAAGTGGCGGTTTCAGGCAGCGAATGAAGTGGCGACAGCTGAGCAATGGCTTCAGCATCGGCAACTTGGTGGGTCCGGTCTGGCTATGGCAGCGATGCAGTGGCTTCGGTACTAGTTTCGGTGGTGACAGCATTGTGGGTCTGGTCTGGAAATTCTCGCTTTGGTAGCCTCAGGGGTGGAATGTCATAGCCGCTCCATAAACCCAGGAGCCGCAGAGGGAACAAAAGATGAACTTTGTCCTAACTTTGTTTCAATTATTTCTTTTTATAATTTCTGTAATTAAAATGGAGCCAAATTGTGTTGACTAATATACATCTCACTGTATTTTCATAAATATAAGTGATAATAAATAGTTATTCTATTTTATTCTATTCTAATGTTGTGCTTTAAACCATTCCCTACATTACTATTACAAGCCATTTGGTGACCACTTCTAACAATGTTTGCTATCCTTTTCTATATCTTAGCTTTATTCAAACAGATTCTATATCCTATTCTTCTCATCAGATATCCTCTCTCAGTACTACCTTATTATCTGAATGATCACAAATCCTTTTCCTTTTTGCCTACTCCTCATGAATGTTAAATACACTTAAGTGTTCAGTTCCATGTCTTGGTCATCCAATCTTGGTCAGACATGTCTCTGTACTTCCACTTATGCTGTCAATTCACCTATCTTATCACATGTGAATTCCGATACACTGTTTTTACTTCTGCCTAATTAACACTATATTCTGTAATTTAAGCTGCATTTTGCTTTCATTTACGTTTCTTTCCATTTCCTAAACCAGCTTTATTTTTCTTCTATCAATTTCCAATCAGGTTGACAAACGAGTTTAAAAAAAAGATGCAACTAAAGATACCTGAAGTCAAATACAGAGGTTTTGTATTGACAGTAAAAACATTTTGTCTGCATTCTGATGACAGCTGTAATAGAAATGCAACAATTTGTTGGACTTGTGAAATTATAGCAAAGTTTTTGCCTTATTTTTCATTAGTGTGTGAGCATCGGGCAAACTTACTGCTGAGGATGTGCTGTGGTATCAGGACTTAGAAAAACAAACAGCTTTTCCTTGCATCAAAACAAACAGGGAATACAATGCCAGTGCTGAGGTAGTACAGTGTAAATGGTGAAATCATCCTGCATCATGACATCAGTGAGACTGCAATTTGAGCCAGCAAAGACAACCAATTGCATTTACATCCAGGAATTAATATACTTTGAGGAACAGTATTGAGCTATTGACTTTGCTTGTAGGCATTTTAATCAAAACCTGTTTAGCAGAGTCAAAGAGATTGTAGACTCTGAGCACAAGTCACTTCAAAGCACCTCTCTCAAGCCATTTCTATCCGTTTCGAAGGGTCTACAAAGAGTGTTACTCCATTTACACAGAAATCATTTGAAACTGATGTACAAGCAAGGGAAGCAGAATTATATTGCCAACATGCTGTCGGGAGTAGCACTCCCTGTGAAGAAATCAGAGGATGGGACTTTCCAGACTCAAAGAGGACCAACAGCACTACACGCTTAGGGAAGCAGCAACATTGCATCTGAAAGGCATGTGCCTGGTCACATGTTCAACACTCGAATGACACTCCCCAGAGATGCAACATCACTCCTGGAGTGAGGAGATTCCAAACGAGCAGCCAACAACTCAAGCAAGCTGATGAATATCCTGAATACTTGTAGAATTATAGGTGACATGCATGTACAGAAGAAAATTAAAGTGGGACTACTTAGAATCAAACTTTATTCATGAATGATAACCTTCTATAGGTCATGTATATTGAGTCATTTGTAACTACAAATGTTAGTGGACTAAATTTTTAATTTTACTGATTAAAAAAGCAATCTTTGAAGAAAAGCATTTGTAAGTATACTGTACACTTGTGACCTGACTTAAGCATATGAGCTCAGCTCTAAATACTTTCAGTTTCGGTAAATGAGGACACTCAAGCCTGCACAAGGACCTCAGTTTGTGGGAGGGTCTTTCCACACTGGCGTTAATCAGGGCACAGGCAGGAGAGTAGTTGGGCTTCTGTTGTTACTCTTGATCCGATTAAATGCCCCATGCCACCAAACCCATTTTGAAGGAGGGCAGTGATTCTTTCCATTGAATGTCGCACTTTTAGGAAGGATGTGAAAGTGTGAATGCATTGGAAAGCATGTAAAAAATGTTTATGAGAATGGTTCCAGAGGTGAGAAACTTCAGCTGTGAGAACGGAATGGAGAAGTTGGGGTTGCTTTCCTTAGAGAGGAGAGGCTGAGGGGAGATTTGATAGAAGATTTCCAAACCATAAAGGGTCTGAACAGTGTGGATGAGGGAAAAATGGTTCCCACTCGTAAAAGCATTAAGAACTAAATGGCACAGATTTCAAGTGTCTTCTGGAAGAAGCAAATGTAAGCTAAGAAAAAAAAAATCACACAGCAAGTAGTGACGGCCTGGAATGCACTGTCTGGAAGTGTGGTGCAGACTGTTTAAATTGAGAATTCAAGAAGATATTTGATGATCATCTATTTACAAATAATGTGCATGGAAGAGGCAGGAGGCTGATACTTAGTTAAGATGCTTAGAGAACCTGTGTAGATGTGATGGGCCAAATTATCTCCTTCCTCACCACAACCAAGCTGTGATTCTGTAAGTGCTGAAACCTACTGTGAAATCTGATCCAGTTTTATAAATATATTTTAGTCAGAACTGTGTAGGTTGATGAGTCTACATTCCTAATTCTCTGTTATTCACTTTGTGAGGTTAATATTGAATCCATGTCCTCACAATTATACGTTTTAAGATCTCAGAAGATGAATTTTAAAATGTCTAATTTGCCAAATCATTCAATTTCGATTTACAAGGAAGAAATGATGAAAAGTCTGTCTATTGCCCATAAGGTGAAGCCTTTTGGTTACCCATTCACAGGTGGAAATTCTCCACACCATTTTGTCTTTCCTTTTTTGTTGCTGAGTGTCTGACACCCATTGAAACCCATCATCACATCAATTAAAAGGCTCCAATTAACACATCTGGCAAATGTAACATCATGGAAGCTGCATTTGCCTGATGCAGAGCATCTTCTCTTTACCCATCAGAATCACAGATTCCTACACATTCTCAGATGGCATAAGCCAAGGCTTAGGTACTCCCAAGTGTGTATGGAGACACTCCTGCATTTTAACTACCAGAAACTGTCCAGGTTATCGGCACAATGCAGTTAAGGTTCCCACTGTTCAGCTGGTAATATTTGAGGAGACTGGCCTGCAGGATGTTTGAATTATCTTATTCTTAACTTGCTGCCAGACCCATATCCATTTACTCTCTAACATTATCAATCCGATGACCTATAATTTTAATGCCTCAACTGTGTTCACACTCACTGATCAGACATATCCTCAAGGTAACAACTCAAAATATGAAGTAATTACTCTTTAAGTTTTACTTAGCCTAAGGCTTCCTCCAAACATAATCATTTCTGTTGGTCTGCTATCATTCTACATAATGAACTTACTTCTCTCTGATCACGAAGAAATTACGCAGACACACACGCACAGATGTATATAGGCACACACTACAAATTTGCAGATACAGACAAAAGGCACACACTCATACACACAACACGCAAACGCGCAGACTCACACACACATTCACACACAAACTCATCAAAATGACCCAGAGTTCAGGTTTGCCTTCCAGATGTATCTCAATCACTGACATCTGAGAGGAACCACGCTGTCAAAGTCACACAGTCAATGTTCACATTAAGCTGTGCAGCAGCCTGGAAGGTATTATGCAGGCTCTGTACTTGCACGAAAGCACAGCAGCCAAACAAACTAAAAATAAAGAGACCTCACACTGAAAAACATCAGTGTGCACAGTGACAACATTTTAAAGGGAACAAAAACTGAAAGAACTGCGGATGCTGTAAATCAGGAACAAAAACAAAGTTGCTGGAAAAGCTCAGCAGGTCTGGCAGCATCTGTGAAGGAAAAAACAGAGTTAACGTTTCGAGTCTGGTGACCTTTCCTCAGAACTGATGGTGGGTGGGGAAATGTCAGTTTATATGCAGAAACTAGGGAGG
This sequence comes from Rhincodon typus, assembly GCF_021869965.1. Taxonomy (NCBI): domain Eukaryota; kingdom Metazoa; phylum Chordata; class Chondrichthyes; order Orectolobiformes; family Rhincodontidae; genus Rhincodon; species Rhincodon typus. Next base: position 63,207,358 of record NC_063345.1, on the reverse strand, counting down.
TGGATGGGTTGGGAGTAAACAATAGGATACAGCCCAAAGAGAGAGAAAAGCAGTTGGACAGACAAAGGAGTTGCTAACGATCAGGCTGGGAGGGTGAATAGTTGTTAATCGGGACTTTTAGTGACTAACAACAGAGGGTGTGTAATGGCAGGCTATGTGGTAACAAGGCCTGCTGTGTGGGGTAGGGGGCTGGGACACAGAAGAGTTTAGGCCCTAAAATTATTGAACTCAATATTGAGTTCGGAGGGCTGTAGGGTCCCCAAGCGAAAAGTGAAGTGTTGTTTCTTCAGCTTGCGTTGGGCTTCACTGGAACACTGCAGTAAGCCAGAGACAGAGACAGTTCTGAGGAAGGGTCACCGAACCCAAACGTTAACTCTGTTTCTTTCCTTCACAGATGCTGCCAGACCTGCTGAGCTTTTCCAGCAACTTTGTTTTTGCTCCAGAGACAGAGATGTTGGCCAAGGAGCAGGGTGGGAGGAACAACACCTCATTTTCCGCTTGGGGATCCTACAGCCCTCCAGACTCAATATTCAGTTCAATAATTTTAGGGCCTAAACTCTCCCATGTCCCAGCCCCCTACCCCACACACCAGGCCTTGTTACCACATACAATGTTACCATTACACACTCTCTGTTGTTAGTCACTAAAAGTCCCGATTAACAATTATTCACCCTCCCAGCCTGATCGTTAGCAACTCCTTTGTCTGTCCAACTGTCTTTCTCTCTCTTTGAGCTCTATCCTATTGTTTGCTCCCTGCACCACCCACCTCCTTATTTTCTGCATAGAAACTGACGTTTTCCCAGCCACCATCAGTTCTGAGGAAGGATCACCAGACCCAAAACATTAACTCTGTTTTTTCCTTCGCAGATGCTGCCAGACCAGCTGGTGTTATTTTGTGAGATAGGTAACGTGTGGATCAATTAAACACTAACAGCATGAAACTCATTCCTATTCGAGTTGAGGTAGGCTTGAGACTTGCTCCTGCACCTCCCCTGAATTTAAAAAAAATAGGTACTTTACTGTGGTTAGGCAAATAATCACCAGGAGCGTATCTTGAGATACAGAATTGAAGAAGGTGGTGTGTGGGAAGTTGGTCTCCTGCTAAACTGGTGGATTTCTCTTTGCGCTGTATCTGCAAATCTTTTCTGGCTCCTACAGATATCTTTCAGTGAATTTATTGGCCTGGCAATTGGACATCATCTTGCTCTTCATGTTCACCTTCACTTCATTGAATCAGAAACGTTCTTTGTAGACATTGAGTTCATCAACCATGCGTTCTTTTCTCTTTCGATCAGTACATGGGTCTTGGGTGTGCATGAAGGAACGAGGACAATTCCAAAACCTACCTGCCATCTACTATGCCCTCCAAGTCAAATAGTGCTAGCTTCTCAGTTTCATTTTCATTCTTTTCAAATCAACTGTTGTGTTTCCAAGTAATGTCAACTGCAACCTTTCAATTTTCCGGTTTTATTGTGCATATGAGGCCTAACTATTCTTAGTTCCCCGAACACTACTTCTAGAGGACAAAGTGTTTTCTTTAAAACTCTTTATTTACAGCAGAGCAGATACACATGTTCTCTTAGAATGTAGGAGAGTTTCCGTCTCCTCATATTTATGTGACACTGACATCATCATTGCATCGTTAAACATCATCGCCATTACACATTCTGCTGATATTCATTACTTTACACTGTTGTGAACCTACGTGATTGGAACAATTATATGTTGAAAAGTGCAGTCTTGCAGAATGAATGTTAAATGCAGCATATCAATTTAAAGTACTTGATTGCCTGCAGTTCTTGATAGGGCCCTTTAAATCCACTTATACACCCCATCATTCTATTTGCTTTCACAATTCCTACAATGTAACACAATGTTCGGTCAACTGGGGCATCCAAACTATTTTTTTAAAGTACGCTTTATTTAATGATACTGTTTTTGATATGCAAATTACCTTTGCTATATTAGCAGTGGTGAGAGTCATCATGCACTGATTATTAATAAATCCAATTTGTAACTCATCTGTCCAGTTCCCCAGTGTCTAAATATCTCAAAAACAGTAAGAGCTACCTCCTGCAAGAACCAATTCATTTAGCCCCTAGAGTCAAAGGTAGACATTTCATATATAAGTAATGAGCATAAACATAGGTCTACACCATCACAGCTTGGTCTAACCAAAGAATACTAAACAGTGCAAGACCCTTACACAAACCTCTCATAACAAAACTAACTTTCCCTACATAATAATCTCACTCAGGTCGTATTAGACTCAAAATGTTAGCTCTATTTCTCTCTCCATGGTTTTGCCAGACCTACTCAGTTTCTTCAACATTCTCTGTGTTTCTTTCAGATTCCCAGTATTCACAGTATTTCGCCTAACTTCCCTCAAGTCATGCTTCAAACTGAGCTCCATGATTAATCATTGAGACCTGGTGACCAGCAATCTTTTAAAAGTATTGCGAATAAAGAGTTCTATTTCCTAACCATTAGTTCATTGACAGAAAGTTTTACAACATAACTATTGGTTGTATGAAATTTCTCGTGAGGAATTCTATCTACATGAAACCCATTCGTGTTTCTGGAAAGTTATAAATCATACAATTAATATAGACAATTATTCATTCATTTTTATGCCTCTGCTAAAAAGAACAAATAAAAGAGAATTGTACAAACAAATAGACTTGCTAATAATCACCAAAATTAACTTTCACAACAATATCCACTATCTGGTTTTCATTAGTGATAATAGGTGCAACCTCAAAGAACTCATCACAGTCATAGTTAAGTTTCATAAAGTGATCTGTTTGAACTTACCACATTTAGTATTGTTGGTTGTATTTGAATGGTTTCTGTTATTTTGGTATTCTTCTGTTGCACATCTCAAGCTGACAGGTCTCTATTTCCTAACATTTCAGCTTTAGTTTCAATTTGTAATCCAGCTTGCAGTTCTCCAGTGTTAACTCACATTCTCCTATCCAAAAATCCAGAATCAATTCTAATTCCCAGGTTAAGTTCTCCAGGGCCAATTCTGATTTCCAGGTGCAATTCATCAGGGTAAAATCTAATTCCTCGGTGCAATTTGCCAGTATTCTATTCCCAATCCAGGATAAGTTTGCATTCACGGGTTTAATTCTCCACTGTCAATTCCCGTCCCTGGTTCCAAAACTCCAGACTCTATACCTAGTTTCAAAACTGCAGGTTAGATTCCCATTCATTGGCTCAATTCTACTGGGTCAATTCTCATTCCTGGGTCCTTGTTATCGCAGATTCTCCAGCATCTGCAGTTCCTACTATCTCTCAAACAGCTTTTCCTCTCTTCAGTTGCTGTCTGGCTTGCTGTTGTAATGAAAAGTATATAATTTATGTACATTAATATCATTATTTTGGAATTTGTATTTTAAAATAGAGGCAGATAGGTGTTAAATACTTATCTGAAGGTTTTTTTAAAACAAGACAACAAAGGGAGAATTCTTCAAGAACAGTAACCTAAATCCAGCATTAGTCAGAAAGCAGTTGACTGCAAATTCATTTTAGTATTACTGGAAAGGTGTTTTGTACTGTTGGCTTATGTGACAGGTAGGATTAACATTCAAGCCCATTTGCTTTGCTTTCTGGCCAAAAGAATAATGCCGGGTAGAGTGCAGAAGTAAGTTTAGTTTCTTTCCTCGGAAGAAAATAGGGCAGTTCAAGGGAACAGTAACCTCAGCAGAAGGGTTTGGTTTGTGAAGCCTCCAAGCCAGGAGAGTTTGGTTTTAAATCTGTAGGTTATTAGAATGGGGAAAGTTTAGGCTGCCAGATTTGTGAAAAGTTCATTTCTGCAGACTTGGAAAAGACTCTTCAGATTATCTCCACAGGCTACGGCAAAGAAACTGCAACTGAGGCAGGTAGATTGGTGCCGACTAGAATAAGTAGATCTTTTCTTCTTGTCAGCTCCTTCACCGTTCACTGCAGATCCAGACTTGAAGCCACTTAGGACTTGACCAGGTTGATCAGTAGTGATGCTACCAAGCCATTCTGGATGCTGGATATTGCCTTTGCCGCCATCAGTGCTTCCACCAAGTGATATTCAACATGGACAAGTATTGATTCATTAGCTGAGCAGTGGGCAGTAGGTGGTGGTTAAAAGGAAGTCACCTTGCCCATGTTTGACCAGAAGTCATAAGATTTTATCGGGTCTGGAGTCAACATTAAGGGTTTCCAGGGCCATTCCTCTAAACTGTATGCTGCTATCTCTGCCAGGTCTGCCCTACCGTGAGACAGGACAGACCCATGGGTAGGTAATAGTGGTGTCTGGGACATTGCAAGGTGTGATTCTATGTGTATGGCCGTGTCAGGCTGTTGCTTGACTTATTCATAGGTTACCTGTCTTGCAGGAGGTCGGAAACTCATCTGGCACCAAAGCTGCAAACAGAATTGTTTAATCTCAGTTGCCAGGGAGATGTTGGAAGCTGGCAGCTACGGAATGCAAACTAGAGGAGAGACAAGCAAAAAAAAAAAACACTTTTTAAGTCTTCCCATGATTGAAATGAAGGAATATGGCCCTGAATTGCCATCTTTGACTACAAATGCACAGTTGGGCATTAGCCAATATACTTTAAACTCAGAAATTAAAGCCTTACTGGTTGAGCCAAAGTGATGCAAAAACTTGTATAAGTTGAGGGCACCGATGAGGCAGCAGCGTCCAATAGGTTAATATTGAAAGCATTTTGGAGGGATGGATTTATAGGTGTTCCATAGAGAATAGAGGAAATCCTCTCTAATAACCTCATTAAATTTCTTAATCTCTACCAGCTTTGTTCCCATTTACTTTCACCTGTTGAGGGATGGTACTATCATCAGTGAACCATACCTCCCAATCCTAATGATCAATAGTCTGTAAATTTATTGCGTGGAGAGTTATGGCCAAGGTACCCTCACTCCCAAAACCTGAGCAACTGTCCAACAGTTCACAGGAACTCCCGAAAGCCACCTCCTCTTCCTGTTATTTTCTCATTCTTCCCTTTGCTTCGCTTCCTTCCAACATCTCAAAATTTCTTTCCCTTGGTCCAGTCAGTACAGTCTGTTCACTTAGCAATTTCTTTCACATCTATATGCAAAATATTCAATTTCATTTGCAGGTTTTTATGCTATTTTCCCACATTGCTTCCGTCAAATCTCCTCCAGGTATTTCACTGACCTACTCCCGGACCCCATTCAATGCTGAGTTGAGTTGATACTATTTTCACTGTTTCTCAGAAGTCTCCTAATTTTGCAACAGCTCAACATGGAACGCTAGACGAACTTTCCATCAGATGTTCTGCCAAAAAACAAGGCTGGAAGGTTTCTGTGAATTCTCCTCATTGTTTTTACAGACCTTCAGTAATTTCTGGGTAATTAAGATCAGCCATAATTACTAACCTTCCATCCTCCGGTGCTCTGTGTGTTTGCTTGTATAATTCCCAGCATAATTTCATCCTCCTTCCCTTATTATCTCGAACAATTCCCAATTAACTCCCTTTCTTTGGTGTGACAAGTTACCACTGTGATAGGTTCTATCATCTCCACATCCAAACTTAAATCACCTCACGTGAGATCACTCTTATAAAAATAATTCCCCAATCTGATTTTTTTTCCAATTTCCTCTAGGCAATTTAAACCTCTGGAGAAATATGTTTTCATTCCAAGTCTTTAATCATGTGAAATCCTATTGTACAGAGGCTATCGGGACAGAAAAAAAAGCATTGGGCTGAATTTTACACGGGCGCGAGTTATCTGTCCCACTGTGTAAATATCAGGGGGAAGATTACTCCAACTCAGTGGGCCAAGCCACTCAGCCATTTATAGACTAGTTATTAGCTCTTATGCCCACATCAGGGAGAATTTCCTGTCTCTGACAGCTGCCTGCCTATCAACAGACCTGCAGTTCTCTGGTGCTCGGTGGCGCCACCAGGAATGGTGACCATCACTGGGACTGTGGTGAGCTCTAGATGGGAGGTAAGATCAAGAGTCAGACTGCCAGCCCCCAGCAAGGTTAGCAAAATGGGTGGGATGGCCAAGGTGTGGAGGGTAAAGGGGCCAGCTGTTGAAGGGAGTTGCCGGAATGTGGAGACTTTGTGCTGGAAGCCTCCAATGGACATGTGGGATGCTAAAAGGAAACAGCCCCCTCTCTTGAACAACTATCATCTCGCCCAGCCATACCTGGTGGATTTGACAAATCCAAATGGCAGGATACCCACATGTGTCCAGTAACTGATCAGTGAAGAACCTCAATTGAGCCGAAAGTGGTTGGCCTCCCGACCATGGGGCAGTTAAGGCAGTAAAAATGGTATACATGGCATGGCATCCAATTCTACTGCCCACGTCAAACCCAGCACCAGGGAGCTGTAAAATTCATCCTGTGACTTGTCATCAAATGGGCACATACTGGAATAAATTTTGTGCTCCTCCCAGGGTCGAGACAATCAGGGAAACATAACTAGTGCAAGGGATTAAAATTCAGTTTCCCAACTCCACAATGAAAGGTTATGATCAAGTTCTCAGAAGATGTAGAAAGGAATTGAGCTTCCCAACACGAAGCATCCGGAATCCCTTTTGCTGTATTTGCATCTTGTACATAGCTCATTAAAAAGCCAGCTCACCAGAAGGAAAGGTTTCCTTGCCAAGTAAGTTCTCAGGGAGCAGGCTCCACTGATTCCCAACTGTACATCTCCAATGGCATATAGCAGGTGAGGTACTGGACTTCCTGAATTTTGGAATGAGCAGCATTGCTCTGGGGAGCATTCACCTACGTCAGGGAAGGAGGAAGGCAGGATTATAATGGGCACAGGACAAGGAAGCTGGCCAAGGGTGGGGAGATATGAACATACTGAATTAAACCAGATGTTGTCCATTTGGTCCTTCCAGCCTGTTCCAGCATTCATTTATTCAACTCAATAATATGTTTCAAACTCTGCATTCCCATACCCGCCCCCGCCAAAACCCTCCATTGCCTAACAAGAATCTATCTACTTCTATCTTAAAAATGTTTAATGATCCTGCCTCCACCAAATTCTGAGGCAAAGTTCCAAAGTCGCACAATGCTCTGAGGGAACAAATTGTTTCTCATCTCTGCCTGATAGATGGTCCTGGCTTGCAACGAATGCTTGTGTGGGTGTACCCGATTAGGGCACCAGGACCTTGACACCCCAAAGATAACAGAAGAGGTGTTGACTTCCTGTCCACAAGACTTGCTCTTCTCCTGCTGCCTGCACATATAATGAGCAGGGAACTGCATAATTGCACAAGAAAACTTCCGAGCAAACTGACACTCACTTCAACACCCATCACCAAACCTAGACCGCAGAATGGAGGATTCCATGAGAATGTGGATAAATGTGAGATTTACCCACCTTGACAACAAAATAGGAAGATATAAAATTTTCTGAAAATTGATAGATTAACAATGGGGAAGATCCAACAAGACCTGGGTGACCTTGTCCACCAGCCTGAAATAACTCCATAAAGGCCAGTATCCCATCACCAAGTCACCCATTATTTACACAGGGAGAGTCCTTGACACTGCTCCAGCTTCCTCAAAGCCAGCTCTCAGAGTGAACAGAACATTTGAGACTCTTGTTTATATCTGTCAGCCAGGAGTGCCTGATTGAACCAGGTTAACAGCCCCAATCAGGTAAATCATATTCTATGACCTGGCCGACCTCATTACAGTCACTACACAGTCACTGAAAGTAAGCATGCAGGTGCACAATGCGATGAAGAAAGCAAATGGTATGTTGGCCTCATAGCAAGAGTATTCAAGTACAAAATTAGGGATGTCTTGCTAACCTTGTACAGGGTCTCGATGAGACCACACCTGGAGCATTGTGTGCAATGTAGGTTTCCTCACCTTTGGAAGGATGTTCCGGCTATGGAAGGATTCCTGAGATGGCAGGACTGACATATGAAGACAGATCGAATTGATTAGTGCTATATTCACTGGATTTTAGAAGAATGAGAAGGGATATGATAGAAACCTATAAAACTTCACAGGACCAGAAAGGGTAAATGCAGAAAAAATATACCCGATGACTGGGGCAGTCCAGGACTAAGGACGTGGGGTAGGCCATTTAGGACTGAGATGAGGAAAAATTTCTTCAGCCAGAGAGTTGTGAACCTGTGGAATTCTCTGCTGCAGAAAGCAGGTGAGGCCAAAACATTGAATGTTTCAAGAAAGAGTTAGATATAATTCTTGGGGCTAAAGAGATTAGAGGGTAGTGGACGAAAACAGAAGCATGATATTGAGTTGGATGATCAGCCATGATCCTATTGAAAGGTTCAGCAGGTTCGAAGGGGCTGAATGGCCTACTTCTGCTCCTATCTTCGATGCTTCTATGTGAGACTGAAGTAAACAAAAGATGGTCACACTTTCGTTTCTGTGAAGAATTCCTGTACAATGGATTGTACAAGTATTAAATGTGACGCGGCACATTTGAAGACAGTTCTATTTTTTATTCATGGAATATGGACATTGCTGGCTGGGCCAACATTTATTACCCATTCCTAATTGGCTTACAGCCTGCTAAGCCATTTCAGCGGCTAGTTTAAGATTCACTAATTTACAAGGAAAATTCCAGGGATGAGTAATTTCAGTTATGAGGATAGATTGAAAAAATCATTTGCCTTGGAGAGAAAAGAAGGCTGAGAAGAGATCTGATAGAAATTTGCAAAATCATGAGGGGACTGGACAGAAAACGTAGGAAGAAACTGTTCCAGCTCATGAAAGGACCAAGATTGAGAGGGCACGGATCTAAACTGATTTGCAAAAGAAGCAAATGCAAGGTAAGACAAAGCTTTTCCAGCTAACGAGTGGTTCAGGTCTGAAATGTGCTGCCTGGAAATGTTCTGAAGCTAGGTTCAATTGAGGCTTTCAAGAAGGCATTGGATGATAATTTAAATGGAAACAATTTTGCAAGAGTATGGTAAAAAATCAAGGGAATGGCCCTAAAGCACCATGCTTATTTGGAAGAGTTGCCACAGACATACTGGGGCCAAGGGGCTTCTGTCTGCACTGCAACACAATTGTGATTCACTGATATGGGTCTGGAATCACATATAGGCCAAACCAGAATTCCTTCCCCTGAAGAACATTAGTGAACCAGACTGGTATTTACTATTGTCAATAGTTGCATTAAATTAGTTTCTAATGCCTGACTTCAAGGGAATTTGGCTATCTGCTATGGAATTCAAACTCATATTCCCAAATATTAGTCTGGAACTGTGCAAAAATAGTTCAGTGGCATTTACCTTTCAATACTTCAGGGTGTCCCAAAGCATGTCTCAGCCAATCAAATTCTTTTGTCAGTACCATGATGTAGGAAACACTGCAAGTGACACACAGCAAGCTCCCACAAACAGTAGTGAGATCATGACCAGATTATCTGTTTTTTCAGAAATATGGATTGTAATATCGTAGAAACGCCTCAGAATGCACTATACATAACATAAAACTATTGGGCAAGCTTAGTGTTGCTAAACTACAATTAGCCTAGCAGAAGGGAGCCAGGACAATGTGTAAAGTACATACACACTTTTGGCATCTAATAAGGCAGCACTGAGAGTTACTAGGGTAGAAATAATGATCTGTAAATTTCACATACCAGAAAAACCATTCAAACTGTATTCTCCTGTGCCTCATTTTTACACAGGCATTAATCCATTTATTTGAAACTAAGGCACGCCAGCACATACTATGAATGAGTTAACATCTATCTATCTATCTATTTTCAGCTTTGCTTCATGCTCAATTCCATAGATTTTTCGAAACCTTTAATAATTACCCCTATTATACAGTGAGAGGTTGTTTTTTTTGCTACAGATCCTCCCTCTCCCATGAAGAAAATGGCAAAAAATAATGAAGACACAATTTTCTTAATGTATGATGAGTACCATGAGAAATGGACTTACTGAGATTCATTGCTTCAACATATGTAAATCTTGCCTTGCCAGCTAAGGTGCCAAGTGCCCTGCTACTGCAGCTGTGAAGTGACATAATGTATAAAGCTTGATTTGCCTGTAGAAAATCAGAGCAGACAAGAGATGTTTGCAACCTGTCATCTGAGTACTGAGAAATGCAGCTCCATTGGTACTACTCCTGATAACTCTTGCGCAATGCAAATGTGTCAACCATTTAATTTTCAAATTGGCCAAAGACTGTTTCATTGTGTACCGCTTCTGGGACTTTGGGAATACTGCACACAATGGCGTGCCTTTAGAGAAGTGTGATGGTATTTGGAATTTTTTTGGGTGGGGCATGGCAAAGGAAGGGACAATATCTCGTCCGTCAGCAACTAGTTTACGCAAGTCACGAGAGAATTAAGGGGCAGTTAGTAATGGAATTAGCACCAAAAAAGGATGTTGTGAAACTTGAAAGGGTTCTGAAAAGATTTGCGAGGATGTTGCCAGGGTTGGAGGGTTTGAGCTATAGATGGAGGCTAAATAGGCTGGGGCTATTTTCCTTGGAATGTTGGAGGCTGAGGGGTGACCTTTTAGAGGTTTGTAAAATCATGAGGGGCATGGATAGGGTGTAAAGCCAAGGTCTTTTCCCCAGGGTGGGGGTGTCCAAAACTAGAAGGCATAGATTTAAGGTGAGAGGGGAAAGATTTAAAAGGGACCTCAGGGCAACTTTTTCATGCAGGTGGTGGTGTGTGTATGGAATAGTCTGCCAGAGGGAGTGGTGGAGGCTGGTACAATTACAACACTTAAAAGGCATCTGGATGGATATATGAATAGGAAGGGTTTAGAGGGATATGGACCAAATGCTGGCAAATGGGACTAGATTAATTGAGGATATCTGGTCAGCATGGATGAGATGGACCAAAGGGTCGGTTTCCATGCTGTATAGTTCTACAACTCTATGACTATGACTCTATGTATAGTTAAAAATTAATGTGGGTTCTCACAAACTACAACACCAATGATGCCCTACTTGTTGACATAACAAGGTGTAGAACTGGATGAACACAGCAGGCCAAGCAGCATCAGAGGAGCAGGAAGGCTGACTTGTTGACATCTCTGTTTTCACTTGTTTGGAGTGAAGCTTTCTTTGTATTTTCCATTTTGCTGGTATTCAGGGTGAAATCACTTGAGAAGACAGGTTGACCATATATTTCAAAGTATTTTTGGAAATTATTTTGTTTTTAAGTGATGAGAGATAAACTGGAGGTAAAAATTGGTTAAAAAGTTTCATTTGTTTACAAAAATTTAGCAAGGAACTCACTTTACTAAATGCCTAGCTCAACATAAGTGATTTCTGAATATCATTAGATCATTTTGTGAGTCTATGGATTATAAAGTAAAGTTAAGCCATCTATAAACAGATTCCAGCAGTGCAACTTCCTCAGAATCAAGTCACCACATAATTATTTCCTAATACTTGCTGTATCTGCTCAAAACCTCCACCAAGCAAAAACTACATGGTTTTACTCCTTTAAAATTATAGACTAAATATTATCTTTGACAATTATAACTGCAAAATAGTGATCAAGTTTGCATAACATTCCTTTTTTTCACAGTTCGAATTAATAGGTTAAAACAGGAGAGTGAGGAAGATTTGAGGAATGTGTGGAGCACTTATCCATTAAATGCCAGCAGTAAATTTTAGCTTGTGACAAAGTCCTTAATGGAGTCTTAATTAAATGAGAGTAATTCGTGATTCCTTCACTCCTGATTTTTGAGGAACAAAGTTTCACTTCTGGTTTATTTAATTCAAGCTCATACCTCAGTAAAAAGACATT
>NC_063345.1:63140799-63195208 GCF_021869965.1 Rhincodon typus | reverse complement strand
ATCTCTGACTTCAGCATCGGCAGTTCTAACTATCTCTTCAGGTTTGCTGAACCTTTTTTCTTTCTGTAAGTGACACCTCCCAATGTGTTGTACAGGAATGGTTAAAAGTGTCTGCTGCACACAATTTTAAGACATCATTTTGGAAGAGTCCTTTTATGTTTTAAATAAGTTTGTTTCTCCATTATTGTAATGCAGTTCTTCAAAGATGGGGTTGGATAAGTTCCCAAAAGCTGAGGGACTCTCAAGATATTAGATATATGACCAATAGATATTATTAAGTATTAAAGGTATCTTTGTTAAGTAAGAACATCAAAATAAATGGGGCAAGTGGGACTGAGTTACATATCAGCAATGATCTAATTGAATTGCAGACCAAGATCAAGGGTTTAGTTCCTATCATGTGTCTCTACAGTCTTCTGGAATTTGCTTGATTGCTTTCAGGAGAAGCAGTTCCCAGGGCTTGAGTTTCTTTGCTTTTTTTTTGCCACCCAAAGAGGTTGCATTACTTGATGAAGGGAAGCAAAACAAAGCTTTTTATTCAAGGGAACACTACATTGCAGCTCATCTATTAAGCGGGGTTGGACAGGACGGTTAACGATTTCCTTCAAAGTTGAGTGACTGACAGGATTTGCTGTACAAACATTTCTACTAATAACATAAAATGTCATCTCAAGCTGCAAAGCCTTTAGAGCTTACTTCCTCCAGGATCCATGGCCCTGCACAGATAATCAGCATGTGACTGCTGCAGACTGTCCCTATTGTAAGCTGTTGCCCAGTAGCATGTCGTAGTTACATTGTCAGCAAGAGAAATTACTGCCACAACATTCCCAATGTTGCCCACAACTCCAATTACTGCAGATCCTTTTTACATCTGAAGCCTGAAGGTAGAAAGCTGATTTTTAAAAATATTTTCCCAGTAGAGCAACGATATTTTTACATCTGAAGCTTAGTTACTGTGAACTCTGAGCTATGTGAGGTTTAGAGATTTTCCGCAATTGATTGGAAACCTCAATTGCTGGCAGTTTGGTACAGTTTCAGTCCTCTGGTGACAAGTTGTTTTCAATAAAAATACATGTGATATGGTCTGTCGGATCTTGGTTATAGGCTACAAACAGTAATTCTTTGAAAATGTGAAAAGCCCAGCTGAGTCTAAAAGCAATGTATTGCTGACAATGACTGATTCTGCAGATAGTTCACCTGGTCAATATTTTGCATATTGTGTAGCAGTAATCTCCTGTATGTTCATAGTATTATGTCTGTAATTTGGCAGTTTTAGCTTCTATACCCTCAACCAAATTTTTCTTGATACAATTCAATCTCTAAGACTTTTTCACAAGTCATACAGCATGGAAACAGACCCTTTGGTCCATCAAGTCCATGCCGACCATGTTCCCAAACTAAACTAGTGCCACCTGCCTACGCTTGGCCCATATCCCTCCAAATATTTCTTATTCCTGTCCTTATCTAGATGTCTTTTAAACAGTGTAACTGTACCCGCATCCACCTCTTCCTCTGGAAACTCATTCCACGCACGAACCACTCTGTGTAAAGAAATTGCCCCTCAAGTCATTTTTAAATCTCTCTCCTCTCTCTTTAAAAATATGCCCCCTCGCCTTGAAATCCCCCATCCTAGGGAAAAGCCACTTGCTATTCACGTTATCTCTACCCTTCATTATTTTATAAACCTCTATAAGGTCACCCCTCAACCAGTGCTCCAGTGGAAAAAGTCCCAGTCTATCCAGCCTTTCCCGATAGCTCAAGCCCTCCATACCCGGCAACATCCTGGTATAAACCTGCTGAACCCTCTCCAGCTTAATAACATCCTTCCTATAACAGGGAGACCAGAATTGGACACTGTACTCCAGAAGAGGTTTCATCAATGCCCTGTATAACCTCAACATAACATCCTAACTCCTATACTTAAAGGTCTGAGCGATGAAGGCAAGGGTGCTAAATGATTTCTTAACCATATGTGATGCAAGTTTCAAAGAATTACGTACATGAACCCTAGATCTCTCTGTTCGACAACACCAGCTAAGGCACTACTTTTTATTGTATAAATCCTGCCCTTATTTGTTTTACCAAAATGTAATACTATGCATTTTTCCAAATTGAACTCCATCTTAAAGTCCTTTCACAGTGTTATACTTTTTCTTAATAACGGGGCAGATATATGTGGTATTATTAGGCTATTGACTATACTGTTACATAGGCTTGTCACTTGGCCTGTAATGCAACACAGATCCTCATGCAATAGTGTCAAATGGATCACAAATGGATCAAAACCCCAAATTATGTACGGATATATGGAACTTTTAAGTACAATGTGTATTTTTAAAAGAAAGCCTTATAAGCCAAGGAAAGGCTAAGGATGTAGATGCAGTGGCTGCCTAAAGAACCTGTGTAGACTGCACTGAGTCCGAAGAGGAATCACCAAATGTCGCACCAGAAGTGTGTCAAATGAACTTCAAACAACAACATTTCAAAGGGAGAGATACATTCAATAAACTGAGCTGAGATATCCTGTGAGTTTTGACCCAGACTGCGGGCATGATGAAGAAAGGCAATTCCTGTGAAAGATATGTTTCCATGGAATCCCTACAAGCCAAACAAGTCTACACTGACCCTCCGAAGAGCATCCTCCCAGACCCATTCCCCTACCCTATCCCTGTAACACACCTAACCTATACATCCCTGAATACCGCAGGGTAACATTAGCATGGCCAATCCACTTAACGTGCACACCTTTGGACTATGGGAGGAAACCAAACCACCCAGAGGAAACCCACATAGACGTGGGGAGAATGTGCAAACTCCACACAGACAGTCATCTGAGGCTGAAATCAAACCCAGGTCCCTGGCGCTATGAGCCATCAGTGCTAACTACTGAGCCACCGTGCCACTCTATATTTGTGCTCTACCCTTCCAGGAGTACCCAGGAATGCAGCTTAAAACCAACTGCAACACTTGGTCTCAATGTTCTAGAGCTGGCATGCTGGTATGATGACTTGCGGTTAAAAATTCCACTTTGCTAACATTTGCTGTAAAGAGGCACAGCTAAGAACTTTGCAATATCCCAGTCCCCTGCATGTGCTGGTAAAAAGGAATAAAGTCACTCTCTCTATCTCTCTCTCTCTCTTTCTCTCTGTCTGATTGCTGAAAATCAATCATCAGCAAAGCTACTGTTGAAGAAAATATTCAGTTAACTGCAAAACCAAGAATATCTAAAAATAAGAATCAGAAACCACAGTCCATGTTATCTGAATCATGCTCTTAACAGCCACAATAATTCACAGTCTATCCATCATGGACAAGCTGAAGACCAGAGGCTACTTTGCTTGCAACTTTTACTTTTCGAACTGAACTCTCGTATCTGATCTGTGTGTCACATTTTATTATCTCCTTTCGCACCTTAGTAATAACCTCACTCTTTCTTTAACTCAAGAAAGTCTGGTTAAATTGTCTTCTTAAAACAGAAATATATTTGGGCTGGGAAAAGGCATCCAAGTGGGAAGAGACTATTTTTTCAATTAACCTGGTAGAAAACCATCAGTGTAGAGATGCCACAAAAACAGAAGTTGCTCAGCAGGAAAAGCTCAGCAGGTCTGGCAACATCCGCGAAGAAAAAATCAGAGTTAACGTTTTGGGTCCGGTGACACTTTCTCAGAGCAACGAAACGTTAACATTGATTTTTACTTCACAGATACTGCCAGACCTGCTAAGCTTTTCCAGCAACTTCTGGTTTCATTCCTGATTTACAGCATCCGCAGTTCTTTTGGTTTTTATTAGTGTAGAGAAGCTAGTTCATTGCTCCTCACCCAGGATGCCCAGGATCAAGACCCCCATTTTGGGGCATCCCATCCAGAATTGTAACAACCTGGAACCTTTATCCTGAGTCTGGTTATCACAACACAAAAGACCGTGTATAACCCAGTGACCACATTAATCCTCCATGAAACTCAAAACTATTCACCACTTCAGCATTAAAGTCTTACTTGAACTGTTTAAATTGTAACCAAGATATTAAAGCTTCATTTCAGGAATTGAAGGATGTGGAAAGTCTGAGGGAGAATATTACCACACAATCTGAGCAAGTCCTGATTCAAAAGCTGGTCAAGCAAAAAGATTCCGAAAATCATTTGAAAAACAAAGTACAGTTTGCCTGCCTTCAGGCAAGGAAACAAATAGTCTATGTGGGGCTCAGAGGAGTTTGCCTCACTCCAAACCCTCCAGTTCCACCTCCATCCCACCACCAACTTATTCATTGGTTTCGCTGAACAAGAACAAACAACGAACTGAGATTGGATAACAGGGTCATTTGGGACTTCAGGGGGTTGCCAGTTTGGGATTTGTCCCACACGCAGGTGAGGTTCCCATGCTTGGATAATGAGTCATGGCCAATCGTAGAACCAGTAAATTTTCAGTGGTGCTGGTGGAAGAGCTAAAACCTCAAAGTGCTGCAGCTTTCTATAGATTGAGGATCCTTCGACAAGGGATTTGTGTTTCCCTTAAGTACACATGAGAAAACAAACAAGAACCCATCTCATGCATTCTTTTCAGCAGGCAAACTGTTCTTTGTTTGATTGAAGTTGGAAACAGGAATCTGAAGAGCAGCATGTCCAATTGCAAAGGATAAAGAAATGAGCAGAAATCCTGCACTTGGTAAAGTGGAAATGTAAAGGTGACAATAATGTTATCTTGTTTGCTGGGACTAAGCTCAAACTAACCTTTTGCATAAGCATTTTGACCTCTTGCAAGAAAACTCCTTAAGGTCAACACCATTTTGTACTCATGGGGAGAAAATGGCCTAGTGGTAGTATTGCTGTACAGTTAATCCAGAGACACAAGTAATATTCAGGGGAGCTGGGTTCAAATCCCACCATGGGAGATGGTGGAATTTGAATTCAATAAATATCTGGAATTGAGAGTCTAATGGTGACATGAATCCATTTTTGATTGCTTGGAAATCCATCTGTTTCACTGTTGTCCTTTAAGGGAGGAAACTGTCATTCTTACCCTGTCTGGCTTACAGGTGACTCCAGACCCACAGCAATATGGGTGATTCTTAACTATCCTCTGGGAAGCTAGGTGTGGGCAATAAATGTTGGCATGGCCAGTGATATCCTCATCCTGTGAATGAATAAAAAAAGACTAGCAATTTTGAGCAGTAGGAACGTTGAAATATATGCTTATTGGCAGAATGAACAATAAGGGAACTAAAGTCTTAGCTTGCACAATATGTAAACCCACTCAATGAAATGGCCATGAGTGCAGTGTTGATACTAATATTTCAAATAAACTTCAGATTCTTATTGAAAATAAAAGTAAATTTTGAATTGTGTTTTGGGCCAACATTTGTAGTTTGAACAGTGACACTATCAGGCTTACTCCCATTAAGAATCAACTCCATCAACAATCCATATGAGAAATCATATTCAATGAGGAACCAGTTCTGAGATCTTAGAGTAGACTTAGATGAACGTAGATTGGAATAGGATCAGGAGCAAGAGTGATAAGTTTGTTCAAAATTATTTCTTCTTTTACAAATATAATTACACAGTGGAACCAGCCAGTCAGTGATATCTCTCCACATGATCAAGGGGTTCCAATGACAATCACCTACCACACTCACATAGCCTAGCAATAGCTTTTTCTTTCATCAACCTCTCCATCCCAATCTACAATTTCTTTGCTAACAGAGATTGATACAGTTGTGAGCTGCTAAGATGATAAGAAATCAGCCACTCCTTCAAAACAATTTTAATCAGATAACAGTCATTCTAAGATTTCACAGGAATTTGGATGCAGAGAACTAATGGCCAATGTATGGCTTTTCTCAAGTGTGAACCACACTGGTGTGAGTCTGGGGTCGTATGTTGACCAAAAGATTTTCTTCCCTAAAGGGCAAACATGAACCAGATCAGGTTTTATGACAATCAATTGCAGTTCCACGGTCACCATGACTAAGATTGGTAGTTAATCATGACTTATGAAATGATTTGAAAGCCCCCTAGCTGCTGTACTGGGATTTGAACCTGTATCTCCAAAGCCTGGACCCCTGGATTGCTTATCCAGTGACATTATGACTACATCACTGTTTCCCTCATATTCATATTTTAAACAACACAAGAAATAAATCATCAGAAGCCACAGGAACTGTTGGAAGGGAAATTTGTAGAAAAATACTCATAGTAATCAGTTGCATTTTTTTTCTAATCTGTATGTTGAACTTTTGTTTTATTCGTTCATGAGACCTGGGTGTCTCTGCCTGGGCGAACAGTTATTGCCCGTCCCTGGTTGCCCTTGAGAACCTTCTTGAACCACTGGAGACCATATTTTGCAGGTTGACCCAAAATGTCCTTAGGAAGGAATGCCAGGATTTTGACCCAATGTCAGTGAACATACAGCAATATACTTCCAAATCAGGATGGTGTGTGGCTTGGAGGGGAACTTGCATATGTTGGTACTCTTGTGTATCTGCTGCCCTTGTCCTTCTAGACAGAAGTGGCCATGGGTTTGGAAAATGATGAGCTGTCTAAGGATCTTTGGTAAATTTCTGCAGTGCATCTTGTGAATAGTACACACGCTGCTACTGAGCATCAGTGGTGGAGGGCGTGGATGCTTGTGGATGTAATGCCAATCAAGTGGCCTGCTTTGTCTTGGATGGTGTCAAGCTTCTTGAGTGTTATTGGAGCTGCACTCAGGCAAGTGTGGAGTATTCCTTCCCACTCCGACTCATACCTTGTGGATGGTGGACAGGCTTTGAGGAGTCCAAAGGTGAGTTACATACCACAGTATTCCTCGGCTCTGACCTGCTCATGTAGCCACTGTGTTTATGTGGCAAGCCCAGTTCAGTTTCTCATCAATGGTTACTCTAAGGATTTTGAAAGTAAGGGATTCAGTGATGGTAACACCATTGAATGTCAAAGGATGGTAGTTAGATTTTCTCTTATTGGAGATGGTCATTGCTTTGCATTTGTGTAATAAGGATGGTTCTTGCCACTTGTCAGCCCAAGTCTGTTTAGCGTCCAGATCTTGTTGCATTTGAACATGTATATGAGGAATGGTGCTGAATATTGTGCAATCATCAGGAAACATCCCCACCTCTGTCCTTATGATGGAGAGAAGGTCTTTGATGAATCAGCTGAAGATGGTTGGGCCTAGGACACCACCCTGAGGAGCCCCTGCAGAGATTTCCTGGAGCTGAGATGACTGACCTCCAACAACCACAATCATATTCCTATGTGCCAGGAATGACTCATACCAAATGAGTGTTTTCTCCCTGATACCCATTGATTCCAGTTTCGCGAGGGCTCCTTGATACCACACTCGGTCGAATGCTGCCTTGATGTCAAGGGCTGTCACTCTCACCTCACCTCTTGAATTCAGCTCTTTTGTCTATGTTTGAACCAAAGCTGTAATGAGGTCAGGAGCTGAGTGGCCCTGGCGGAACCCAAACTGAGCGTCACTGAGGAGGTTATTGCTGAGCAGGTGCTGCTTGATGACACCTTCCATCACTTTACTGATGATTGAGAATAAACTGATGGGGTGATATATGGCCAGGCTGGATCTGTCCTGTTTTATGTGTACAGTACGTATATAGGCAATTTCCACATTGTCAGGATGCCAGCGCTAGTGTTGTAACTGCACTAGAACAGCTTGGCTAGGGGAGCAGCAAGTTGTGGAACACAAGTTTTCAGTACTATTGCCAGAATGATGTCAGGGCCCATAGCCTTTGCAATTCCATTGCCTCCTACCATTTCTTGATCTCACGTGGAGTGAATCAAATTGGCTAAAGACTGGTATCTATGATGCCGGGACCACTGAAGGAGGCCGAGATGGATCATCCACTCGGCATTTCTGGCTGAAGATTGCTGATACTACTTCAGCCTTATCTTTTGCACCGATTTGTTGGTCTCTTCCATCTTTGAGGACAGACATACTTGTGTTGTGTTCTCCTCCAGTGAATTGTTTAATTTTCCACCACCATTCATGACTGGATGTGGCAGGACTGCAGAGCTTAGATCTGATCGTTGGGTTATGTGATTGCTTAGCTCTATCTATCACTTGTGCTGTTTGGCATGCCAAGTAGTCCTGTTTGGTAGCTTCATAGGTTGACACCTCATTTTTAGGTATGCCTCGTGCTGCTCTTGGCATGCTCTTGCATTCTCTGTCGAACCAAGGTTGATCCACTGGCTTGATGGTAATGGTTGAGTGGGGGATATGCCGGGCCATGAGGTTGCAGATTATGCTGGAATACAATTCTGCTGCTACTGATAGCCCACAGTGCCCCATGGATTCCCAGTCTTAAGCTGCGAGAACTGATTGAAGTCTGTCCCATTTGGCACAGTGATAGTGCCACACAATTCGATGGAGGGTATTCTCAAAGTGAAGGCGGGACTCTGTCTCCACAATGACTGTGCATTGGTCACTCTTACCGATACTGTCATGGATAGATGCATCTGCAGCTGGCAGATTGGTAAGGATGAGGTCGAGTCTGTCTTTCCCTCTTATTGCTGCTCTCACCACCAGACACAGTCTATCCAACCAGTTTGATCAGTAGTATTGCTACCAACCTAGTATTGGTACTGGACATTAAAATCCCCTACAGAGTACATTTTGTGCCCTTGCCACCCTTCCTCCAACTGTTGTTCAGCATAGAGGAGTACTGGTTCACCAGCCGGGGGAGGACAATACATAGTAATCAGCAGGAGGTTTTCTTGCCCATGTTTAACCTGAAGTCATGAGACTTCATGGGGTCTGGACAATGTTGAGGACTCCCAGGGCAACTCCCTCCCGACTGTATCCCACTATGCTGCTACCTCTGCTGGGTCTGTCCTGTCGGTGGGATAGGACACATCCAGGGATGATTATGGTGGTCTCTGGGACATTGTTTGTACGGTATGATTCGATGAGTACAACTATGTCAGGCTTTTGCTTGACGAGTCTGTGAGGCAGCTCTCCCAATTTTGGCACTAGCCCCCAGATGTTGGTAAGGAGGGCTTTGCAGAGTCAACAGGGCTGTTTCTGTCATTGTCTGTCATTGTCTTTCCTGGTACCTGGGTCGATGCCAGATGATCCGTCTGGTTTCATTTCTTTGTTGAGACTTTGTAATGATTGATACAACTGAGTGGCTTACTGGGCCACTTCAGAGGGCTGTTAAAAGTCAAACACATTGCTGTGGTCCAGAAATCAGAATAACTGGTGATGTGCTGAGTTAAAGGAACACAGCAGGCCAGGCAGCATCAGAGGAGTAGGAAAGCTGGCGTTTTCGGTCCCGACACAAAACGTCAACTTTCCTGTTCCTCTGATGCTGCCTGGCCTGCTGTGTTTTTCCAGCTCCACACTGTGTTATCTGACTCCAGCATCGGCAGTTCTTACTGTCTCTGACATGCTGAGTTATGTTTGTTAAATGATTGGGGTATAATTCTGAGGGAATCAGACTGAAAATGTATAGAGTTCACGCTGAACAAAACCATAGAAATCCTGTTCAATTCAACATACAAGGAGTTCAGCTTAGCCGTGGTTGTGGTGCAGTGGAGGAGTGTCTGACTGACCCTTCGGATCAAAAGGCTGATTTACAATAAACTGCTGAAAAATCTCAATTCTTCAGATTTGAAAAGAGGAACTGTGAGGAATTGACAGATGGACCATCATCCTGTATGCTCTACCCAAAGACACATCCTTGGCTCACTGCTCGCCGATAATTCATCCAAAGTCATCCCCTTGATATTTATCTTCCCATTGCCTTCCTCTCTCAGGAGAATAGGAAAGAAGACAGTCTCAAGTCTTCTCCAACTCGAACAGGAATCAAATCCATGTTGATGCTGTTTTTCACAGCCACACACTTGTCAACTAATAAACTGAGCTAATTGATCCCAATAAGCTGAAGAAGAATGGTCCATTCAATGCATTGTTTCAAGCTAAACCAAAAGCACAGGAGAAAGGATTATGGATACAAATTAGCAAAAGGTAGGTTCGGGATTGATGCCGGGAAGCACTTCTTCACAGAAACAATGATATTCTGGATAAGGAAACAGGAAAATAACTCCATAGTCATTCGAGAGGTTCCATGTATCTGTTCTAATTCATTGGTTATGATGGAAATATTGACTAAATGGCCTCCATCTTCTGATCTGTGAAACCTGAAGCTTAGTTATTATTCTTCAGGCTGGTAGTTCAGTTTGGCAAATTTCCCTATTCACACAGCCACCTCAGGAGAAACATGCCAGCCTTGGTGGCGATTTCCACTCCCGGAAGGAGGCAGGGAGGTTTGGGTCTCCCCACGCTCCCCATCCCCCATCCCGGCCCTCACATATGGATCAGATTTGGTCACAGGTCTTGCCGGGTGCTGAGACAGGCTTTAAAAGCCCTGTCTTGCTTCTCCATGATCTCCCACCAGCTGTTTTGGCAAATATTGCACTCTTTGATCCTCACCACTCACACTTCATCAGCCCTCTACTCATCCATAATCCATTCATTCCAAGTCATGCCCTTATCCACAGCCCCGCTCTCTAAACCCTCATATGCTTCATGCCAGTTTAGTGCCAACTCATTCCTCACTATTGACCTCAAACTCCATAAGCCTCCATGCTAACCCATGTCCCCATTCATCCTCATGGTACCATGTCATCCCTATGTTAACTTAACACCAATGCACACATTCCCCATCCCTACGGCCCTAATACAAATCCTTTGCCACATAATGCCAACTGAATACCCCACTAACTATTCTTTGCACTTATATAATCCATACGAACCCATGTAGTATCCATTGACATAACTCAGAAGCCTGAGATAAAAATTCTAAATATCTATCATAGAGTTCACTATTTATATTAAAAAATCCATTCAGTACATTTAAATCCCTTCAAGTACCTAATCTTTTCTCAAAAGAAGCATTTCTACTCATAACCCCATGTCAAAGACAATGAATTATTAAATAACCTCTTTGAGCTGTAGATCAAACTGTGAACTTAAAAAAAACACCTTATCCCACATCACAATGTGATGTCTTAAGAATATATATTTACATCTATTGACTGTGTGGAAAAGATCAAGAAGGTATTGAAATATTTGGAGGAGAATAAAGCAGTACAATGCTGATGGCTGATTAGTAACCCTGGCCAGACTTGGTTTTCTGTGTTGAAAACTGGGAAATACAGAAAGGAAGTAAAAAGATTTTGGGCAGTTGGAAAAAGGAACAGAAGCATAAGCAAGCGAAAAGCTGCAGCTCTCTGTCTTCTGAATGAATCTGAGAACTTTTTTTTAAACAGTTCTACATCTCAATATTTGGACAATGTCTGCCAACCCTACAAAAAGCTAAGATATGACCGTTATTCAAAGCGCTAACTGGATTTCCCTTGTCTACGGTTTTAAGAGGTTCAGCTTACTGTGCAAGAATCTCAGATTCTAAGATAGTTCACCTCTTGAACCACTGCTGTTCATACAGTGTGGAGACATTAGCAGTGCTATTAAGAAAGGATGTTAGGATTCTGACCCAGAATAGGTGATATACAGTGATCTATTTCCAATTCAAGATGGCTTGCAGGACCACTTGAAAGTGGTGGTGTTCCCATGTGTAGGCTGAGTTGTCCTACTATGTAATTTGTGATGGGACCCTTTCTGTACCTGTTCTTGATTTTTGTTAAATATTTTATTACATCCTTTGGCCATTTTGCTGCAAAGTGTCTCAATATATCCAGTACATTCTGCTCCAATTTAAAAAGGGCAGTCCCTTCAGCAATGCGATAATTACCGTGGACATTTTAACAGGAAATAGGCTATTTGGTTTTTAGCCTCTAACTAAATTTCTGGTCACGTTTACTCAGTCTTTTCCCATATCCCTTCAAACTTTTTTCTCTTCATCCAGCTGTCCAGTGTAGAGTCAAAAATTGCCTTCGATCAGGAGGTCTTTGGAATTAGGCCCTTGCACAGACCCCTGACACTTCATGGTTGCTCTCACATTTCTGCCAATGCATCTAAAGCACGCCCCAGTCCTCAAGTCTGGTGGATTCAACCAACACTTTCCTCCATCAAAGACTTCCGGAGATTAGAACTTAAGCAGCTGTAGGTCAATAAAACCAAGGGTTCTGCATTAGCCTCCAAGCCCATTGAAAGAAAATAGTAACTTATTTTCCATTCCCCCCTCTTCTAGCTTCCAGTTGCTTGTATTTTCTTTCTGCTTAAATCCTCAAAAGCAGGGGATGATCAGACCCTGGGGGGTGGGGGCCTGAGTTACAATCCAGGAAGTCCAAGTGAACCAAATCTATTTCTGCTTAAGGTTCTGACTCAATAGTTTGTCTTGTTTGAATTCATTGCCTGAAGGCAATTCAAGGTGTCATTACCTCATTCGTGAATAAAACTTAAATTAGAACATTCAGATGCGTTAGTGTCTGCGACTTGAGATACAGAAATCAAGAGAGACATGGATTTAAGCTGAACATGAGGACCAGGAGTCTGCCTGGTGAGCACGCACATTCCCTACAAAGACAAAAGATTTGGACACTAGCTGCTAAATGCAGTAAGATGTTAAATTGCCACTGCACAGATGCACTTCACATTGAAGTGATGGGATGCTAACTTGTGCCCTCGAAGAACTGGGGCTGTGAAATTCCTGTCTCAGTTAGGTTATTGGAAGGGTGTGCTATAGCGTGGGAGGAGGTTTTTCCCAGAGGGAAAGTTTTAACAAGAATCAGAGGATGAAAGTCAAAGCTTCAAACAGACTGGTTCCAGAAAAGAATTGGCAGAATTTCTCTCTCAACCAGGGAGACTGAGATGTGGGGGATAAATATTTAAAAACAGGAGAATGTGAGCTTGTTGCTCTCTCATTGTCTTGCTTGCAGGAAGTCGAGTATTAAAACACAGAGGATTACTGGATCAGGATTTAATCGAGACCCCATCTGAAAGCCATATATTCCTTTTTCATTGTGTCGAAAGCTTAGAGATGTAACAGGATAAAAGAAATAACTTGCATCAATGTAGCACCTATCACATCCTCAGGACACCTGAAAGCACTTTTCACACTCAATTAATGACTTTTGAAGTGTAATCGCTGTTGCTTTGTTGGAACATGTGGATATAAGTTTATGTATGTCTGATTCCCATGTCTTTAGACTTTCTACCGAATGGGAGCATTGGTCCTTAAGGCACCTGCCAAACAACACACTCTGAGTTTTTTGGAATTTCTGATATTTGGGCCATTTTGAGGCTGTGAATCCAATTTCTAGAAGGAATAGGTCTCTCAATTCTGTACCAGAATGAATCAATGAAGAGCCCATTGCCAGGATCCTTGACCAATCCAAATGGAATGATATGGCGCATTTTGCCATTTTACCAAAACTCCAGATTACTGAGACACAGAAGAATCTAGATGCCCTCGTGAATGAATC
The DNA here is from genome assembly GCF_021869965.1 of Rhincodon typus. Taxonomy (NCBI): domain Eukaryota; kingdom Metazoa; phylum Chordata; class Chondrichthyes; order Orectolobiformes; family Rhincodontidae; genus Rhincodon; species Rhincodon typus. The sequence goes on along the minus strand of NC_063345.1, from coordinate 63,181,817 downwards.
GCAAAAGGTAGGCATGAAAGTATAAGAAGTAATTAGGAAAACATACAGAATTTTTATCATTAATGACAAAGGGCATTGCGTTGAAAAGTAGGGAGATTATGCTTCTGTTATGCAGGACACTGGTGAGAGTACATCTGGAGTACAGTGCATAATAGCTGTCACCTAATAAATAGAAGGATGTAAATGTGTTGAAGGCAGTTTGGAAAGGTTGTACTAGTGTATTACCTAGCTTGAGAGGTTTGTCTTACAAAAACAGGTTGGACATGCTAGGCTTGTATCCACTAGAATTTAGAACAGTAATAGGTGACTTGATTGAAATATATATACAATTCTGAGATGTCTTGTTAGGGTAGCTTAGAGATGATATTTCCTCTTATGGAATAATCTAGAACTAGAGGTCAATTCTTAAAAATCAGGGACAAGTTCTGAGGAAGGGTCACTGGACGTGGAACGTTAACGGCCTGATTTCTCTCCACAGATGCTACCAAACCTGCTGAGCTTTTCCAGCAACTTCTTAAATTGGTTCTTAAAAACCAGGGGATTGCCCAATTAGAGCAGATGAGGCATGTTTTTTTTTCTCTCAGAGGGTAGGGTGGGGAGTCTTTGGAACTTTTTTTCCTGAAATGGTGTTGGAAACAGAGTCCTTGATTTCTTTTCAAGCAGAGGTAGATAATTTTTTTGTTAAGCACGTGGATGAAAGGTTATCAGTGATGCGTGGAAATGTGGATTAGCAGTTACAAACAAATCATGATCTAATTGACTGGTGGATCAGGCTCGAGGGACTGAAGGATCTTCTCCTGCTCCTAATATGTTCCACCATTCAATATCTGATCATCCATCTCAGTACCCTCTTCCTGGTTTCTCCTCAAACCCTTTGATTCCTTTAGGCCTAAGAATCATATTTAACTCTTTCTTGAAAACATTTAATATTTTGGCCTCAACCACTCTCTGTGGCAGAGAATTCAACAGTCTCACCACTCTCTGAATGAAGACATTTCTCCTCATCTCAGTCTAATGCAACCCTTAAATTATGACCTCTGGTTCTGGACTCCCCAGTCATCAGGAACATCCTTCCTACGTTTACCCTGTCTAGCCCTTTTAAAATTGCATGTTTCTGTGAGATTCCCTCTCATTCTTCTAAACTCCAGTGAATATTGTTCTAACCAATCCAGTTTCTCTTCATACATCAGTCTGGCAAATATTCCTTAGCCAGAACATCCTTCCTCAGTTAGGGAGACCAGCACTGCGCGCAATTCTCCAGGTATGGTCTAAGAACAACTGCAGCAAAACATCCCTGCTCCTGTATCTGAATCCTCTCGCTGTGAAGGCCAAGATACCATCTGTTTGCCTGTTATGTTAAGGAACTCCCACCCATGATGCACTCACCTTCTCACCTGCCCAGTTTGAGATGCCACTTCAGGCTGCTGTCTTGTTGGGAAGGAAGGATTTTGCTGGGAAAATCTCTCATAATTGTTTCCAATCCCAAACTAATGTGTTCAACTCTTAACTGTCCTCTTACTTGGCCAGGCCATTCTAACGCTGGGCCAGGGACACCGTCCAGACATAAGAACATAAGAACATTAGAACTAGGAGCAGGAGTAGGCCATCCGGCCCCTCGAGCCTGCCCTGCCATTCAATAAGATCATGGCTGATCTTTTTGAGACTCAGCTCCACTTACCCGCCCACTCACCATAATCCTTAATTCCTTTACCGTTCAAAAATTTATCTAGCCTTGCCTTAAAAACATTTAGCAAGGTAGCTTCAACCACTTCACTGGGCAGGGAATTCCACATCACTTTCCTTGGGCTGACTCCCAGGAAGACCGATCTGATGCCTGAAGCGGTGATAGAGGGGAAAGGTGTGTCCGGTGCTCCCGGGGCAGGCATGACCGCACCACTGGCATTCTGCTCAAACCGAGCATAGAAAGCATCGAGCGTGTCAGGGAAGAATGTGTCATTGTCCTCTATCTTACACTGCTTCATTTTGTATCTTGTAATGTTGTTTAGGCCCTGCCATAGTTGGTGGGAGTCTGTTTAGTAGGTTTGGGCCTCTAACTTGGTCTGGTACTGTCTCTTGGCCTCCCTGATGGCTTGCCGATGTCATATCTGGATTTTCTGTATTGGTCGAGTCACCTGATTTGAAAGCTGCACGTCTGGTCTTCAGTAGGGAGTGGACTTCCTGGTTCATTCAAGGTTTACAGTTGGGGTACCACACTTAAACAAAGCTTTTCACTGTATTTCAGTACACGTGAGATTAAATCAATCAATCATTCAATCAAACAATAATCAAACTATTACACAGCTTAAAAAGAAAGACACCAAATCAAATCAGGACATGACAAAGGCACACACACAGCTCCATTACATCTTATCACCTTTCTTGCTAATCTCTGGTGTCAATTTTGTCGGCCTGTCTCATAAATTAGATATCAATAGATAGACATATTCATGATGAACACAGCCATAAAACAATGTTTCAACATCCTCAATCACCATTTCTGGTTAGACAGGATCAATCCACAGAGGTACAGGGACAAGTGTACAGTGTGTGAGAGAGAGAGGAGCTGGCAAGTGCTGAACATTGACTCTGGACTTCATGGAGTCTTATGGCATCGGTCAACCATGGGCCAAGAAAGCTGCTACTGATTATAACCCTCGCTGAGTTCTCCTCTACTGAATGGAAGAGGCACTGGGGAATAGCCAAGGCACTCAATGTACTCTAGGTAGAAGCCTTCAATGCCCATCTCCAAGAGTAGGTCAGCAACAGAACTGCTGATCATGTTGCTGAGTTATGGAGGATGAATCTGTTAGACCGGGCCTATGGAAAGTGATATGAGATCTAACAAGACAGAAACCTATTTGACTTCAAGCTCACCAATCTACCTCTTGTAGATGTATCTGTTTATAGGTAGAAGTGCAGTCCTTTGCGGAGGCCACAATCCATCTTCACATTAAGCACATTGTGTTTTGTGACATGGGACAAGTTAAGAACTGATCTAACAGCTCACAGCTAGGCATCCATGGGGTGCTGTGGGACATCAGCAGCTGCAGAATTGAATGTCACTGGAATCTATTAGTGATCACCTGGCAGATCCCTCACTCTACCTTCACCATCAAATGAAGGGGCTAATCCATGATCAAGGAGGAGTCTGGGAGGGAATGTCAACAGCAACGTTAAATGCATCTGAAAATTGAGGTGCCAGTCTTTGTGAAGGAAGTACAAATACCTGCTAAAAAGAGGAAGTTGCCTGCTCTAGACAGTGTTAAGTGATTCTAACAGATCAGGTCTATGATCTGCAGTCGTATAACATCAAGTCATGCATGGCAGTGGACAATTACACAGTGAAAAGAAAGAAAATGCTCCTGAATCATCCCTATCTCAATAATGGTAGAGTCCAGCACGGGTATATAGATGAGGCTGAAGCATTTGGAAGCCATCTTCAGCAAGAAAGGATGACTCACCTGTGGCTCCCTCTTCAGGCCCCCGACATTAAAGATGGCAGTCTCCAACCAATCCAATATTATCAAGAAATGGTTGAGCACACAAGATAGGGCAAAGGCTAAGGGCCCTACATCATGCTGGCAATAGCACTGATGGCTTGCTGATCAGACCAACCATACCTTTAACCAGGTCTTTTAGTCTAATCACAACACTAGCTTTTACCTAGTAATTTCCAGGTAGAACCTGGCATAAAAGATCCAGTGCAACCAATGCAATATATCACCATACACCCAATCATCAGCAAAATGATGGTAGGTGTTGGTGACAGCAATATCAAGTTGCACTCACCCGACAATGACCTGTACACCAATACTCAGTCTGGATTCCACATGGAGCACTTGACTCCAGATTCCACGACAGCCGTGGTTCAAACAAAGGTAAAAATATAATCTGACCAAGTGAGGCATCAAGGAGCTGCTGTTGCCAATGGGCATTGTGTGTGTTCTGTGAGTGCAGTCATACCTTGAAGATGGTTGTATTTTTAGAGCCCAATGATAGCACAGGGCTTCATTGCTGGGTATTGTTTGGAAGGTGTCCTCAGCCCAACTATCTTCAGTTGCTTCAGTAATGACCTAATGTAATCATAATGTCAGGAGTGAGGCTGTTCACGGGTCGACTGTAATATTCAGCACCATTCACAATCTTCAGATAATGAAGCAATCCAAATGGCAAGAGTAGGAAAGCATCTTGACTTGGACTGATATGTGGCAATTAGTATTCACCCCATATGGGTGCTAGGCAATTACCATCTCCCAGCAAGACAGCCTACTCACCTCTTCAGTACGCTCAATAGCATTACCAGCACCGGGTCCCTCACCATCAGTATTCTGCAAGTCACCACTGACCAGAAACTCAAGTAGATGTGGCTACAAGAGGAGGTTAGATATTCTATAGCTCGTCTCTTAACTTGTCAAGGTCTCTCCACTAGCCATAAGGCACAAGAGGGATGTATGGTGAAATGATCTCCAATGTTCTGGGTGGATGAAGTTGCAACAACACTCAGGATCAACACTATCCAGGCAATACAGTCCACTAGTTTAACACTTCAACCAATAATCGCAGCAACTATTGCCTTCACCATCATTCTACCAGGGCTGTGGTGTGGTGACCTACAAAATGCCCTGCACAAACTTACCAAGGATTCCTTTACAAAGTTTCAACATTGCAGCCTAGATGGACAATGGCAACAAGAGCATGGGAGTACGATCAATCCCAAAGTCACACCTAAGTCACACGGCAAACTGATCTGGATATTTATCACCATCTCTTCACTGTCACTGGGACAAAATCCTGGAACTATCTGACTAAAAGCATTGTAGGTGCATTTGCACCATATAGACTGAAGCAGTTCAAGAAGGCAGCTCTCCACCACCTTCTCAAAGGTAATTAAAGACAGGCAATAAGTACTGACCTCTCCAGAAATGCCCTCATCCAAACACCCAACATCTAAAGATTGGGAACTATAAAACCCCTGAGTTCTTCAAAAGTCATGATGTGGAGGTGCCAGTCTTAGACTGGGGTGGGCAAAGTCAGAAGTCACACAAAACCAGGTTATGGCCAACAGGTTTATTTGAAATCATGAGTTTTCAGAGTGTAGCCCCTTCATCAGGTGAACACTTTCTTTAAAAGTGTTCTTCAACCTTTGACGGCATCCTGGTTTAATGCTGTAGGTGAAAGATAACACTTCCGTCGTTGTAGGGCTCCTCATTTCTACCCTAAAACATCATCCTTGATTTGATAACTTAAAGTTAATCATTAAATGTGCAATCTGAAAAATATCAACGTGAAGGAGTTGGAATGCAAAAATTTCTCTGCAGCACAGGGTAAAGATTGTGTGATGCAGAACTGAGCTGCCACAGCGTCACTGCAGATCAGAGAATGTTATTACATTGTGATGCGTTTACATACACAGCCACCTTATAGAGGGAAACACAGCAATTTATGTGGAAAGAAAATTGACACAGAAGGTCACTCAGGCAGAAAATTTCCAGCATACTATTTTAAATACAACTATAAACTAACAACGACAACAATGTGTCTGTAAGACAAAGCAAAAACCTAGATATTACTGTTGTGATATTAATGGGTACATTTTTGATGTATTTCTTTGCCAACTATATTAATTCACCTTATATAAAAATTGATACTTTTCTCTTAATATTACACTGTATGGTCTTAAGAATTAATTATGTCAGCTCAGGAGATCAAAGAGTGAATATAAATGGCAGTTTGTATTTTACCTTTGAACAGTATAATTGTCACAAGTGCTCTCTGAGGTTTTGAAGTACTGCCTGGCTACAGAAAAATAACTATTTACTGCCACCTAGAGCTCAGTGTGTGCCCTTATTCCAAAATTTGGCATAGCATTGGGAGTTATAGGCCAGCAGGACTGGGTGCTCACTGAGTACAGGTTGGTCACAATGTTTGATCTAAACACAAGCTTAGGTCAAAGAGAAGCAAAAATCAGTGTAACAGAGAGATACTAATTTTGCTTTATATAGATTTGTTCTCATTGCCAGGGGATGGTGATGATGGACCCTGAATGGGCAAATGAAATTAAATATTGCAATTTTACGATCTGCATTCTGAAAAGACACCTTTTGTGTTAACGCTCTGCAATAAGCATATGCCCACAATTATGAGTGAAAACAACTTGACACAATGGTCATATGACATATACATATGCATTCCTCTAAGGCAAGCCTTTATTAATGACAGTCAAAAGGTCATGGGTTAAATGTTAGCATAGAGTCTTGATCAATTCTCACTCCATGCTAATACATCAACCCCCAATGCTGTGAGCTCTTATTTTGTGAAATAATCTTTTATGTGGTGTCTTATCAAATGCCTTCTGGAAATCCGAATGAACTACATCTACTGGCTTCCCTTTTTCAACTGTATTTGTTTTATCCTCAAAGAACCCAAACACATTTGTCAAATATGCTTTCTCCTTTTCAAAAAACTAAATTGACTCTATTTCAGTGTTTTAAGCTTTTCTCATCTCATGCTACTTCTTAATGACAGACTCTAGCATTTTCCCAAAGATAGATGTTCAACTAAATAGCCCATAGATTCCTGCTTTCTGTCTCCTTTTTTGAAAAGGTGTGTTACATTAGTGACTCTCCACTCTGCTAGAAATTTCTAGAATCCAGTGAGTTCTGGAATACTTTGACCAATGCGTCCGTTGTCTCTGTATCCACTTCCTTTAAAACCTTTGGCTGCAGGCCATCAGGTCCCGGTGTTTGCCTTTAGTCTCATTAGTTTGTCAAACACTTTGCCCTTTGTGAGAGAGGAAGTTACAAGATTTTTCCTCCCAATAGCACCATGTAGCCATAACGACCACAAGGCACAGGAGCTGAGGTAGGCCATTCAACCCAACAGGTCTGTCCCACCATTTAATGAACTCATGATCTGATAACCCTCAAACCCACTTTCCTGCCTTTCCCCATTACCCTTAATTCCCTTACTGTTTAAAAATCTTTCTGTCTCAGCTTTGAATATACATAATGACCCAACCTCAGTAGCCCTCTGTGTTAAAGAATTCCACAGATTCAATACTCTCTGAGAGAACCAATTCTTCCTTATCTATGCTTTAAATGTGTGACCACTTATCTAGAGATTACGCCCTCTGGTCGTGGATTTTCCAGTGAGGGGGAAACCACATCTACTCCATATCTACCCTGTCAAGTCCTCTGATCTTGCTTATCTGTTACCTTTGGGGTGTGTTCTCCAATGAAGATCAATGCAAAATATTGCTTTAAATTATCTTTCATTTCCCTTTTCACTATTTTTACTTCTGTAGTTACATCTTCCAAGGGTCCCACACTTACTTTAGCTACTCTCTTTTGCTTTTTATACACCCGTAGATTTGTATAATTGTGTGCCCAGTTTGTTACTATCTTGGTCTAAACTCCCTTTTTATATTTCTTAGCATTGAAAATCGCTCAGCAAGTTGAGAAAGTGATTATTAAAGCACCCAGGACCCTGGGCATTGATAACAGGAGCCTAAAGTACAAAATCAAACAAAACTTGTATCACAAAATCACAGAATTGTTACAGTGCCAAAGGAGGTTATTTGGCCATCATATTTGCACTGACTCACCAAATAGGCTTCATGATTTAGTGTCATTGCCCTGCCTTTTTCACATAACCCTGCACATAATTTTTATTTCAGTAATCATCTCATGCCCTCTTAAATGTCTCGATTGAACCTACCTCCAACACATTTTCGGGCAGCAAATTGCAACCCTGAACCACATGTGTGATGAAAGTCCTCATCTCTCCTCACATGCACTTTTTCTGAAAATTCCTTTAAAACTGTGCCCTCTGGCTCTGAATCATTTTACAAGTGAGAATAATTTCTCCCTTTCTACTTTATCCACACTTGTCATAGTTTGGGAACTTTGATCAAATCTCTTCTTTGCCTTCTCCTCGCCAAGGAAGCTGTTCGAACTTCTCCAATTTATCTTCATAACTGAAGTTTTCTATTCCTGAAACCATCTTGTAAACTAACTTTACCCCAACCCTAACTCTCTCCAATTCATTCACATGCTTTCTGAAATGAGGTGCCCAAAACTGTGCATAATATTCCAGCTGAGGTCTAATAGTGCCTCATATAAATTCAGTAAAACCTGTTTGCTCTTGCACATTTGGCCCTATAAATGAAATCTAGAATGCTGTATGCTTTATAATCAACTCTCTCCACCTGTCTTGCCACCATTAATGATTTATGTATATATCCACCCAGGTGTCCCTCCTGCTGCATAATCTCTAGAATAGCACATTTTATTTTAATAGCACCTGTTTTTTCACACTGCCTGTGTTCCTTCTATCAAAATGCATCACCTTACACGTCTCTGCATTGAACTTTATCTGCCACCTATCTGCTAAATCCTACCAACTTGTCAATGTCCTGTGATGTGCCACGCAGTGCTCTTTACAGTTTACAATGCTTCCAGGTTTTGCATCATCCATAAATTTTGAATCTAGATTATTAATATGTATCAGGAGAAGCAAAGGATCGTAATATCAATCTCCGGGAAATTTCACTATGAGCCTCCTTCCAGCCAGAAAAATATCCAATAATCTCTGTTTCTTATCATTCAGCCAATTTTATGTCCGCATTATTACTGGCCCTTTTATCCCAGGGCTTCCAACTTCACTCATGAGTCTGTGTGGCAGTGTACCAAATAAACCATAAGAAGTAGGATCTGAAGGTTATTCAGCCCATTGTGTCTGCTCCACCTTTCAGTGAGATTAAAGCTGTTCTGATAATCCTCAACTCCATTTTCCTACCTTTTCCCTCTACCCTCTGATTCTATTACTGATTAAAAATCTTACTATCACTGCCTTGAATACTATTAACAGTCCAGCCAGCCTGCAGTGTAGAATTACAGATTCACTACCCTCTGAGAGAAGAGATTCCTCCTCATCTATGTCTTAAATGGTGACCTTAACTGTGAGATAATGGCCTCTGGTCATAGACTGTCCTACAAGAGGAAACAACATCTCAACATCTACCTCGTCAACGCTACCATCCCACCCAAGAATTTTCTCTGCTTCAATAGGTCACCTCTCATTCTCCTAAACTCTGATGAGAACAAGTCCAATTGACTCAATCTTGCATCACGAGAAAATCCCTCCATACCTGGGATCAACTTTCTTAGTCAAACTGCCAGAGGAAGTGGTAGATGCAGGTACATTACAACATTTAAAAGACATTTGGACAGTTATAAGAATAGGAAAGGTTTAGAGGGATATGACCAAACACAGTCAGATGGGACTAGTTTAGTTTCGGAATCCTGGTCAGCATGGACAAGTTGGAGCGAGGGGTTTGTTTTCATGCTGTATGAGTCTATGGCCTACGAAGTGTCGTCTAACCACTTCTTTGTATAGTTTTAGGAAAACTTCTCTTTGTTTTACTCCATTCCCTTTGAAATAAATCCAACATTCAATTTGCCTTCCTTATTACTTATTGAGCTTTTGTATTAGCTTTTTTGTGATTTATTCACAAGGACTTCCAAATGCCTCTACACTGCAGCTGTCTGCAGTCTTTATCCAGGTAAATAATATTCAGCTCCTCAATTCTTCCTGACAAAATACATAGCTGTATATATTCCCATATTATATTCCATCCACCAAAATGTTTTTTACAGGTCCATTTCTGCCACGTCAACAGCAATGTCCAGATCAGCTCTCTCTCTTAACTTTCCAAAAATGTAAGTTAAACAAAGTTTTCCCCGATGAAACAGTTGCTGACATTCCGCATTTCATCCATACTCATCCGTGTGACTTAATTCTACCCCAAATTTTTCTTCCCCCAAGTTTCCACATCAATGATCTTAAAGCATTCCACATGCAAAATGTTAAACTGGTCTGTAATTGCTCACTTCATCTTTGTGCTGGTTTTTGGAACAAGCTTGTAACATTTGCAACTCTCCAGCCCTCTGACCTCACCTCTGAGTGTGAGGATGATCGGAAAGTTACTGCCCATGCCTTCACTGTTACCACTCTCACACTCCTCTGGGTGCATCACATCTAATCCTGGGGACTTGTCAATTTTACGTACGAACAGCTCATCCAATACATCTTCCTTATCGATTTTGAACCCATCCAGTGACTGGATTGCCTCCTCTATTACTGTTTCTTGGGTAGCACCCACCTCCTTTGTAAAAGTTCAAAACAAAGTTTTAATGTCCCTTGCTTCTATTTTTGCATAAATCCCCTTTTTGCTAACCAGTCAGCCCTACTCTTGCTTTTACCACCCTTTTTCTATTCATGTGCCTTTGGGATTCCCATTTATGTTAGCTGCAAACCACTTTTCATAATCTCTTTTTGCTTTTTCACCTCACTTCTATATTCAGCTTTTGTTCTCAATTGTATTTTCAACATGGCCCCTGTCAGAAGCTTTTCCTCTTTAACCTAATTTCTATCTCCTTTTTCATCCAGGAGCTCTGGAGTTATCTTCCTTACCTTTTCCTTTTCCTTTTGAGAGAATGAATCTTCATTATGTCTGAACTTTGAAGGTTCCCCATTGTTCAGTTACAGTATGCCTCGTCAACCTTTGATGCGAATCTACCCAACCCTGTTCTGTTCTTGTCCCACTGAAGTCGTTTGTCCACAGATTAATTATTCTTACTCTAGATTGTTCCTGACAGAATCGGAATATTGCGGACAGCTTTGGGCTTCAAAGAGAATGCGAAAGGCGTTAAAGACACGGGACAGGTTTGTAAGAAGGGGACAAGAACGGGGATCTTCAGTTATTGGCATGAAAAAGCCGAGACTGTTCTTTCCGAAAATAAAAGATGAAGAGAAGGTTTGACTGAGGTGTGAGAAATCAGGAGAGACCTGCAGAGTAGATGGGGAGAAACTATTCCTATTGTCAGAAGGGTTAAGAACAAGAGGACATCAACTTGATCAGCAAAAGGAGCAGTAACAATCTGAGGGGAAAGAGTTTTACGCAACGAGCGGTTAGAAACTGGAACACACTGCTCAAAAGACTAGTGAGGGTAGATCTGAGGCAGTGAAAAGGGGGAGTTAGACAGTTATTTGAAGAGAAAAATTTGCAGTTACAGGGAAAAAGCAGGAAACAGGGATTGGGTAAGCAGTTTGAGAAGGCTAACAAAGGAACAATGAGCCAAATAGCCTCTGTCCGTGTCACACCCATTCCATAATTCCACATTCAAGATTACTGCTTTTTAAATCTTCTTACAATTCCTTCAATTGCCAATCATGGATTTAGAGTACCTTTCTATCATCAAGTGAAAATCAGACAAAAATTTCAACTTTTAACACACATTTTCCTGTTAATTTGTTTTCAGAGATATACCACTGTGGTGCTGCCATGAACTGACATTTAACAATCGCCTTTTATAAATGCTTTTAAGTTGAAGGTGTTGACCTGCTCGCCAAGCTGGCTTGTTTTTGTTCAGACATTTCGTCACCATGCTAGGTGACATCATCAGGGGCCTCATCCACAACCCGAGCTACAGATCTTTGCCAAAATTTTAAGTGCTTTTAAGTTTCTCTCTCTTCTTGCTGCTAGCATAGGCCATTAGCTCAGTTAAAATATCCACTACAACACACACTGGTGATCATAAAGACCTTATTGCATTTCAAATAATCAGGGTTTTTTTTAACTCATATATCACAGTGATCATGTAAGGTGTTTTATTGAACTGTTTCGACCTCAGCCCAGTTCTGAGGAAGGGTCACTGGACCCAAAACGCTAACACTGATTTCTCTCCACAGATGCTGCCAGACCTGCTGAGTTTTTCCAGCAATTTCTTTTTTTTGAATCTGATTTACAGCATCCGCAGTTATATGTTATACAGTCATACATCATGGAAACAGACCTTTTGGACCAACCAGTCCATAATGAACATAATCTCAAACTAAACTAGTCCCACCTGCCTGCTCCTGGCCCATATTCCTCCAAACCTTTCCTATTCATGTATTTATCTAAATGTCTTTTAAACGTGATTGTATCCATGTCCACTGGTTCCTCAGGAAGTTCATTCCACACGCAAACTACCCTCTGAGTAAAAAATTTGCGCCAATGTCTTTTTTAAGTACTTCTCCTCTCATCTTAAAAACGTGTCCCCTAGTCTTGAAATCCCCTAACCTAGGGAAAAAATGAGTACCATTGACTCTATCTGTACTCCTCATTATTTTATAAACTTCTATAAGGTCGCCTCTCAACTTCCCAGGCTCCAGTGAAAAAAGTCCCAGCCTATCCAGCCTTTCTTTATGACTCAATCCTTCCCTACCCAGCAACATCCTGGTAAACCTCTTCTGAACCCTCTCCAGCTTCATAATTTTCTTCCTAGAAATGGACGACCAGAACTAAACACAGTATTCCAGAAGAGGCCTCACCAAATAGCCTGTACAACCTCAGGTTTCATTATAAATAAACTCCTGTTACTTATTCCCAAGCAATCGGACAGTTCAATGTATCCAGGATTGTCTCTTACAGCTTCAGCATTGTGAAACCGTGTATTAAGAGGTTGCAAATGAAGAGTGACTTGGCTGCTCCACCTTGTGGCTAAGTTAATCATCAACAAGAAGAGCTGTGAAACCAATGGGTTATTTGGCTGCTCCACCTGGTGGTCAAGCTAAGCTCACAGAACAGTTGCCTGCTTCAAAAGAAACAGGCAGAAGTTCGTTGTACAGCAATATTAGAAGTACAGAGGGTCTCTCATTTATGGGAATGTATGCTTTATGAACACTCATACTTATGAATGTGATCTGTACAGGGCTGTAATTTTAAAGATTTGACATTCCAACATGTCCCAGACTTATGAACAGCTTCCTTACATCGTTCTGCATTGGGCTCTAACTTGTGTACAAATCGACTTGCGAACAGACTCCATAACCAAACTCATTTTCCAGCCGACGACTGCCTGTAAACTGAAGAATACCATTTTGCACTACTTGCGGCAAATCTGTGTGCTTTCCTCAGTGGCGTTTAAAAGGTTAGCAGATGTGTGAGGTACCATCAGCAAAAAAAAATCTAAATCTTGCGGATGCTGGAGATCTGAAATAAGAACAGAAAATGCTGGAGAAACCCAGTTGGTCTGGCAGCATCAGTGGAGATAGAAACAGAGCGAGTGTTTCAAGTCCCATGGCTCTTCTTTGGAACTCAAGCGCACATTCTGTTTTTATTACAATCGTGCAGTAGTTTAGAACAAGCAAACTTTTTTTTCCCTTCAGTCAAGATGTCAGGGCCTGCAATTCCTTGTTGCCTCTACAAGGAATGACTTGCTGCCACTTCACTATAAATACTCAATGGGTCTAGCAGATCCTGTCAAACTAGAAAAACAGATATGGCTTCAGCTCTGTGACCTTACATCACAAGTTCAGATATCATTCAGATTTCCAGCATCCAAAGTTTTTTTTCGTTTAAGAATAACGTTGAAAACAATTTACATGCTTTTGAAGCTTTCCATCTTTCACTCACCAGGACAAAATGGCAAGAATACCTAATCTCAGAGGAAATAAGTAACCAAGTGCTTGGAGACAGTAAAGGATTGCAGATGCTGAAAGATGGAGTCAGTAAATATGGAGCTGGGAAAGCACAGACAAGGAGCAGGAAAATCAAAATTTCCGATGCTCTCTGACCAGTTATACTTTTCCAGCTCTACATTTACTGACTCTAGCTTCCAGCATCTGCAGTCTTTACTGTCTCCAAGTCACTGAAAACCATACTGCAAAGTGCCTTCTAAGGAAGCCCACCTTGAAGAAGATTTTGTCTTCTCTCCAAAGAGAGGTTAGTCAGTCTCTCTCCCAGTGCAACCCCCTGGTTATCTCCTGTGCCCTGAAGATCTTCGACCACATTCCGAAGAAATCCCGCTACTACAGCCACGTCTTCTTCCTCAGTGCCTATCTATGCAGCCAGCTTATCCTCCATGGACTCCAAATAATGTTCACACCATCACAATATGGACCCAAGCGTGACAACTGTTACCTGCAGCACCTCCAGAAGTGGTTCTCCCTGCGGATTCTCAGCTCCACGCTCACAGCCATATAGCAGCACCTTTTCTCCCTGCACCCAGCTCAGAGCTTTTCCTTCCCAGACCTACAGGAGTCCTCTATACTGTTCTTCATCCTCAGGAGGATCCACACCCTCAACAAACATTTTTTCTCCACCCAATCTTGACAAACGGTTTCAGTCCATAACGTTGACTTTCCTGATCCTCTGATGCTTTCTGACCAGCTGTGCTTTTCCAGCTCCACATTTATTAACCAAGTGCTTGACTGTAAATAAGCAGCGGCAGTTCTGCTCTTCCTGCCCCTGAGGAGTTCAACAGTAGGGCAAGTTTTAAAATTTACTTGGTCCTGTGCTGTTCTGGTCAAACAATACAGGATTTGCCCAGAATGGATAGCGTTAAAATGTTGCTGCAGATCTGTATCACTGTGGGTAATTGTACAGCGGTTAAAATTGAGGAAGGTTGAAAGCAGCATCCCAGTTTTTAAGGATGGTAACTCCTCTTCTGATCACTGATCATTTCTTGCCCCCGTATGTGTGAGGAAGAAGTTTGAAATCAAATCAATGAGTCTTGAGTTTAAAGAATGAAGTTAAAGGAAATGGAACCCTTTAGGAAGCAATGTTGTGAGTGGACAGCTGGTAAACTACGGGGAATGTTTTATGGGGGTCGGAGCAATGCGGGCCCTTATGATGAGTGAGACGGTGGCAGAGTTTTGACAAGTGACACAGCGAGACTCTCACCAAGCAGGGGCAACATGCCAATTGATGGTCATTGTTGACTAATATCACAATGCAACACTTTAATATTCCTGCTCCCATCTTACCAAATGCGGCAAAGAAGCTTGATGTCAGGAAACCTTGACAAGGAAACAGAACGAGCTCTGGCTGACTTCCGTGCTGGACACCAGGTGTAAACATCCTCAGTGCACACTTGGAGGATACCAGCCACATTACAACCCTTGTCCACAGACACTGACATCCGACCTGTGCCAGCACTAAGATCCCCAGTCCACTTATAGCACCTTTCTGCACTTCAATGCTGTGTCACAGAACATACCGATATTTATTAGCGCGGGCACTGTGGACACATACCCAGTTCCTGTACTGGACCAGGCTGCATCTTTGGGCCCTTCGCTCAATCTATTAGCAGTCATTCGCTCTGAACCTACCTGGATGTTCATCCAATGCCTTCTTGAGCTTTTCTCTCTCAGCCAGAAATGCCATGCTCATCTCACTGCTGTCGTGCCTCACTGCTTGGTGTGTGAAAATCCAGGAAGCCTGTCGAAGCTGTCTGAAGGCCTTGGCCAGGGGTTCCAGCTCTCAATGGGTCAACCACAGTCTCCGATACCAGCCCAGGCTCCTGCTTGGGGCAGTCAGAGTCAGGATCATCTCCACGTAAGGGGAGAGGAGCCAAAAAATAAACCACCCGTCCTAACTCTTTCTGCCCCAGTTTGGGCTGTTACCTCCTGGAAGGAGATAGAGGCAGGTATTGCATGAAATGAAAGTGGGTAGCACAGCTGGTACTTTTGGTGCAGGTGAAGAGGTGTCCCGAGTGAGCAGGCAGTGCAGAGGGTAAGCAGGGTTAATGATGTCAGGGGCTGGGGTTGACGAGAGTGAGAGAGGGAAGATGTTGCAGGCAGAAGTGGGAGTGGCAAGAGGTGGGTACGGTAACAGAGATAGAGTGAGTGTGAGGCATCGGAGAGAAGACGGTGGCACTTACATTGGCCTGTGCCCTAGAGCTCTGGACATTCCTCTAGATGGCTAAGAATGCACTGACCCAGGTGGCAAAGGCTGGCGTGGTCTGGTGTCGTAGCCTTCACTGCCAGTCCTGCCCACATTGGCATGACCCCAGCCAGCAGGACCACCAGGTGCTTGCCCACAAAATGGGGTCCAAATTTGCCCCCGTCTGCCATGTCTGGGGTAAATGCAGGGCAGCTCCAGGCCTTTTCAGGGTGCACTATGGGATTTTAAAGATGGCATCAGAATCAGGAATGCCAGTGAATTGTGGGTTATCCACCTCTGGGAAAAATATGTGGTTGGTTGGAGTGGAAATTGGACATGACGGATGCCATGAGGGGGGTGGTAGGTAGTTAATGGGGCGAGATTGGTAAGACAGGGCTAGAAAACCCATTGGGCAATGAGTTCCCCTCCAAATATATGACCCAATTCAGAATTAGCCATAAAAATAGGAATATTCACCTTCACACCTTTTTAATGATACATTGCTACACGATCAGACATGAAGACATTTATACTGACAGTTCCTGAGAATTAATTGTTCGCAGATTTATAATTCTTGAACTGACTGGAAGAGAAGGCTTTGCAATTAGGGTACCTGTGACAGGACAAACTCTAAGGATACCAGCATTCAGCAAAAGGAATCGATTTCTTTAAATAACACCCACTTTTGTCTCATGATGAAACTTGCAAAAGCCTGGGAGAAATTGCTGATGAAACAAGGAGCTGTGTGTCGTGAACAGTTGGTAAGATAAATACCAAGAGAAAGTGACTGCAATTAAACAGGGAGCTGCTGTGAGTCCTGCACAGAAGGAGGGTGTTTGCTGGATACACTCCCAGGATAAAGATGTCTGGAGTATCGGTAGAAAGTGCTGGAGCAACTTAGCACAAGTGGACAAAGAAAGCAGAGTGAATGTTTTGAGCCCAATACGACTGGACACATTCAGTTCTGAAGAAGAGTCATATTAGACTCAAAACACAAACTGTGTTTCTCTGACTACTGCCAGACCTGCTGAGTTTCTCCAGCATTCTCTGTTTTCTTTCAGATTGCCAGCATCCACAGTATTTTGCTTTTAATTAAAGTTGGCTGAAATTATCCGACAGCAGAAGATAGGAGCACTTTCCCCTTTATGCTCTGATTAACGTTGATTTACTGGGATGCATGAAGCATGTCATTAACAGTGCTTTAATTTATAAAATGTTTACCATTGTGTCAGATCATCCTGAGATGCTTTGCAGCAAATGAAGTACAATGCATGCTTAAGAGTATTCGTTGCAAGTGCCAGCCAATTTGCAAACAGCAGAGTCCCACAGGTAAATATGTTCTGGAAATGTTTTAGGGATTTTGGCTGGCAAATAAATGTTGAACCAGACGATGAGGGAGAACCTCTCAGCTGTTGTTAAATGCTAACAGGATATTTGTGAGCAAACAAGGCATCAGTTGAACAGCTCATCCAAAAGATGTATACTTTAAGGAATCAGGACACGCTTATATAACAATGGGGAAGCAAGCTGGAAACCTGGTGCTGTCTCTTGTCCCCAGTCTGTGCTAAACTACATTATATTGATTTTTTTTTTACTGACTGGAAGAGGGAATCCGGGAGCCTCATTTACTTCATAAACAGAAAATTACCGGAGACTAAATTTCATCAGGTCACATTCATCTGTCACTTCCTTGCTGCACAGAAATTACTTGCAAATTGGGCACATAGCAAACATGATCAGGTATTTCCTTTCTATGTAACCTGTGAAAGCACATCAAACATTTCCACTAATTGCGGCACAAGGCAAGATGACTTTTAGAAGTACATTTTTATTTTCATTTGCGATGCCAAGAGTGCAAGGGCATTAGGGTTGAATCAAATGTGCAAAGCATCTTGGAACTTCATGAGGTGAGCTCTTAAGATCTATTATGAACTCACTGTTGGATTCACTATGAGATCACAATTGATCTCCTATATATGAAAATTATCTTTGGAACAATGAACTGTGCAGTCTTGTCCATGACCAACCTTGAACAGGGATTGCATACACCTCTGTCTTGGAATAAAAACACACTTTCTAAACTAGGCTGCGATAAGTGTGTAAGTGAACAATTGTTTTGAACACGTACTTTCTGAAAAGTGCGATTTCTGGGAATTTTCACAATAACATTGAATTTTGTGTTTATCATGGTATGTTCAAGTAGCCTGCCTTCATTGCTCAGACCTTTGAGTATAGTAGATGGGACGTCACGTTGGCGTTGTACAGGATGTTGATAAAGCCTCTTCTAGAGTACTGTGTCCAGGGATGGTTGCCCTGTTATAGGGAGGATATGATTAAGCTGGAGAGGGTTCAGATGAGATTTACCATGATGTTGCTGGGTATGGAGGGTTTGAGTTATAAAAATAGGCTGGATAGGCTGCAACTTTTTTCACTGGAGCTTGGGCAGTTCAGAGGTGACCTTATAGAGATTTATAATATCATGAGGGGTACAGAAAAGGTGAATGGCAGGTGTCTTTTCCATAGGGCGGGGAATTTCAAGACTAGGGGATATATTTTTAAATGAGAGGAGAAGGATTTAGAAAAGACATGAGGGCAATTTTTTTTAAAAATGCGATTTGTGTGTGGAATGAACGTCCTGAGGAAGTGGTGGATACGGGTCCAATTACAGCATTTAAAAGACATTTGGATAAGTACATGAGTAAGAAATGTTTGGAGGGATATGGACCATGTGCGGGCAAGTGGGACTAGTTTGGTTTGGGATTATGGTCGGCATGGACTGGTTGGAACGAAGGATCTGTTTCTGTGTTGTATGACTCAAAATCATTACAAAATATGACCGCTTTGCTAACAACTGAATAGGTGTATTATAGAGAAAGGCTTTAAACTCTGTCAGATAAACTATAACTTGAAAGGAGACAGACAGAAGGATTCATTTCCAAAAGAAACTTGAGATTTCACACTTGGGAATTATAGGTTGTGATGCTTCTGTGTGGAGAATACATCACTCATATTTCCAACAGTCGTTTCCAGACTGTGGCTTGAAAATAAAATTTTTCATATTTATTTCTAACAAAAAAACCCAACTACTCATTTCTCTCAGCAGAAGTCAGCCAATTGGAACAACCACCGTGGATAAGGTGACTAAACCCATTGAATCAAAGACACCAAATTAACACAACACACAATGGATGAAGACTATGCTGAATGTACCACTCCTGCCCTCCCACACACAAAAAATGAAGACAAGTATTTGGAAATCTCTTCTAATCAGAAAACAATATTAGGTTTGTACAACAGACAGTTGTGTTTTGTTTTATCCAAGAAAAACAGTGGTTAGCACTGCTGCCTCACAGCATCATGGACCCTGGTTCAATTCCAGCCTCGGGTGACTATCAGTTTGGAGTTTACACATTCTCCCTGTGCTGTGTGGGTTTCCCCTGGGATCTCCGGTTTCCTCCCACAGTCCAAAGATGCGCAAGTTAGCTGGATTGACCATGCTAAATTACCCCATAGTGTCCAGGGATGTGCGAGCTAGGTGGGTGAGCCATTGGAAATATAGGGTTACAGGGCTAGGGTAGGGAGATGGATCTAGGTGGGATGCTCTTGAGAGGGGTGGTTTTGATCCAAAGGGCCGAGTGGTCTGCCTCCACATTGTAGCGATTCTATGATTCCTCTCTATTCCCTCGCTGTATGCTTTCCCCTTGAGACAGTATTTTCCTTCAGCTACTCTGTAGTTTGCGTCGAATCAGTGGTCTGTGCTGATACAGCTACCTCCCACTGAATATTTACGTGTAGGTGATCCAGCATGACTTTGCCCAGATGTAGGAATTGTTACAAATTTATAGTTTCAATGTCTTCCAACAATGACATGTGTGACTGCTGTAACTTTAAAATATTATTTTGTCCTTCTTTTTGAAGAAAACATTGTAAGGCAAAGGTGAAGAGCTAGCTAGTTAAAACTAAATAAAAACTGAGGAAGGGTCACCGGACCAGAAGTGTTAACTCTGTTTCTACCTTCACAGATGCTGCCAGACCTGCTGAGCTTTTCCAGCAACTTTGTTTTTTTGTAGCTAGCTAGTTAAGACCACTTGAGTAAACAGCTTGGGAGGCCTTGAGTTGTTTTTTTTTAACTACCCTGAATGGCTACCTGTCACAGATCAGGATTCCTGAGTAACATCAGAAGCTATTGAGGTCTCAACAGAGTTAGAAGCTCCAGTGAATGTCTCCTGGCTGCTATTCTCTCTGAATTTTCTCGATTCTTTTTCCCCTTATGGATGAGAGAACTGCGTGTGAGGATCTGTGTCTGAATTTGCCTTTTTTTTTGCCAATGGATGTGTTTATAATGTACTATATTGGAAAAGTTAATTAGCAATAGTTACTGTATCTACTATTCGGTTGAGTTTTCAAGTAGAGTTGTTATTCTAAATTCTTCTTTCTTTGGTTGCATTTTAACTACAGAGTTTAAATAAATTGTGTTTTGCTCAACGTCGAGTAGTTGACCAGTCGCATAACATCTGGAACAGACACTTTATTTTTGCCTGTAAAATAAGAAAAAGCTAGGGTCTAGGCTATCTTTGTAAAATATTTTGAAGGGGTTTGGTTTGGCTCATAACATGTGACCTGCTAGTCCATTGTTCAATTGCCTGTTTCACACTTTGAATTCTTTTTGTCATATCAAGGTAGAAAGGGTGGGGGATGGGAATCCAGCATCAATATTCTACACCTGATGCTGGAAACATTGCTGTTGGGGACAAAAATTCAGTTGAAACTGTTCCACGAAGTCACATTGTACTTGGGGGATGTCTTTCGTTGTTGGAACCACATGGTTACCACTGAGAAATGACAAGACACATAAATATTTCACATAGCTCCCCGGCGACCAATCCCCTGAACCAATGAGTAAGTTGCCATGTAAAAGTGATATCGCAATCAAAGGGCCAGTGAGCTTCTGGTGAATGCCCTGTCTGTACTCTGTTCATCTGTTAATTTTACCATAGATGGAAAGAAAATGTTGAACATCAGTACATAAAATGTACATATTTACATTGCAATTTTAACATCAAAAACCTTCCAAGGGAATTCAAAGACATGCAAGTGAAAAATTAACTTGTGTGATAATGTGGGCAAGGGTTGTCACGATTGTTTGAGGGAAAGCTGTTTGTTACAGTTTAAATGTAATCAAAATTGCAGTACTAAGGGCAATCTAACCCAACGGTGCTGTTCTTTACTTAGATTTACTCAATAATGGACCTAGAGATTGTTTTAAATATCGTATTATGTCCCCCAAATGGAAAACCGATATTGTCACTTTCCATTACAGATCTGGATGCTATTTTCAATTTTGAACAATCAAAGATTCAGAAAAACCACAGCTTCGAAAAGCCAAGGTGCCCGAATAAAAGGATGCCATCAAAACACCCGATACATCTGCATGAAATGGAGGTAGATTTTACACTCACAGAATGTAACAAATTGCTTATTAAGAAAATCATTGATCTTAACAATACTTAACAGAGTGCATTCATATAAATCCATAGCCCATCCATCTGTCTTCACGACCAGAAGACATCGCTATATGATCTAAAAGTCAAACCAATATGTTTCCTAAGTGTGTGCTAATCTCTCGGATCAACAGGTTATTTATTAAAACCCAATTTGAACCCAATTCGGTCACCACAATTCCAATTGTGAAGGGGCCCATTCCCTCTGTGACATCTGGTTCTGTCCTATGAAATCCAACAAGTCATCATCCTCCCTTCTCATGGCACCTTCTTGTGCAACTGCAGGAGGTACAGCACCTGCCCCTTTTACCTCCTCTCTCTTCATTGTCCAAGATCCAAATATTCCTTCCAAGGGAGGCACTTCTTTCAATGTAGTCTATTGTATTTGCTGTTGTGTGGTCTCCTGTATGCTGAGGAGATAAAAACACAGATCAGGTGACCACTTTGCAAAACATCTCTGCTCTGGTTGCAAGAATGCCTCTGACATTCCGGTTGCTTGCCATTTCAAAACATCATCTTGTTCTCATGCAGGCATTTCAGTTCTGGGCCTGCTGTAGTGTTCCAGTGAAGCCCAACACAAGTTGGAGGAACAGCACCTCAACTTCCACTTCACCACTGTACTGCCCAATTAGTAACAATTGGGGGAATGTAGTCTGTGACACCTCTAAATTCCCTCTCCTTTAACCTTTCCTCAACATTCCCTCTCTCCCACTTGACCCTCTGCACTTTATCAACATCTTAAAACCAAGAAATTTCCACCTCTCTTCAGTTCCAAAAAGTCATGTTGGACTTGAAATTTTACTTCTGTTTCTCTCTCTCTGCAGTTGCGGCCAGACCTGCTGAGTTCCTCCAGCACTTTCTGATTTTATTTCAGATCTCCAGCTTCTGTAGTATTTTGTTTTTGTTTTGTCGTGCTAACCATACTAACTGTATAGCACTGACATCCGCACCCCAGCATCAGTAGGACTCCTGATCTTGTTGTAGCTCCTGATCTTAATACCTGCAAAGTCATTAACCTCAACAGGGTGAAAAACGCTGCTTCCAGAGCGCTTTTGGTGCAGTGGTAGTGTCCTGATCTCTGAGCCAGGAGACCAGGGTTCCAGTCCCACTTGCTCCAGAGGTGTGTCGTAACATCTCTGAACAGGTTGATGAGAGACATATACTAAAAGTCTGTTTATGGTTGCAGAATTCTGAATCAAATCTCTTAAATACATATGATACAGAAGAAAACAGACTTTGTGCCTATCACGATTATACTAATAAGACATGAATGGTAAAAAAAAAGCTTTCTTTTAAAACAATTAACATTGTTCTGCTTTGCTTCAACCTGAAGACCATCTTAGCGGAAGAATTTGCACAAGACAAGACTGAAAACTTCAAGCCAGGAAGTAGCAAAGTAGAAAACTTCAAACCAGATGAATCTGGATATCGATATTTGAAGATAGGTGGGATGAGAGTCTTGCCTGTGCCTGTTTCTGGGCCAATGTTCTGGCCTGAAAAAAATAAATAAGCTGTGAATAAGAACTTGTGCAGAATCTTGCTGTAATTTCAGCATGTGTATGGTGTGCAATTTGTTGGTTTCGTCAGTACCATGTCTGTGTGTTATTAACCTTCTTTCACCCTTGGGAGATTGGTGAATAGGACCATAAACTAGGCCCCGAATTGCTCTGTTAGCTGGATTTTCTTGCTCACCTGTCAATTCCTATGTTTTCAAGGTTAAGCAAGGTTCCCTTGAGGTAGCTCAGCTGTGCAGTAATCTGGGGTACCCCAAACAAGCCATGATTAAGTCATGCCCTTTATAAGGAACAGTCGCCAGCACATACCACAAAACAAAAAAGACAGGGATCTTAGCTTGTAAGTTGCTGAAGTGTGAAGTGCTAACAGCGATAAGACCATAAGAAATGGGAATAGGAGTAGGCAGTTTGGCCTGGTGAGCTGCTCTGCGATTCAGTAGGGTCATGGCTGATCCGACATTCTCAATGCAAGGACAAAGCAATTTTTTTAGGCTTAGTTTACGATGAATTCAGCATCAGTAAGGGGAAAACATTGGATTGAGAGAAATAGAGATCCAAGAAATAATAAGGAAAATTTTAAACTCAACATTTTAAAGCCTATCAATTGATTGCCTATATTAATGAGGATCTAGAGTTTCAATTCCCTTTCTGGGATTGAATGGCATTGCAGGTACATAATTCTCACAACCAAGTTATTTAAGCTGTTGAGTAGCTGCCCTAACTTGTAGCAGATCGTTTAATCGGTAACTAATATGAAAATGTGACAGCCTCATGAAACTCACAAGGAAATTAACGGTGGGGGGGGGTGTCATTTTGTGAAACAAAGTTTACTCACAGATCACCTTCGCCGTGCCTCATGTTGTTGGACAATTTTCACCATTGGTCTTTGAAAGGCAGATTTTTTTAAAAAGAACAGCCTGAGGTAGTTTCACTTAAGACCATGGCACGGTGGCCAAGTGGTTAGCACTGCTGCCTCACATCACCATGGACCCGTATTCAATTCCAGCCTCAGGTGACTGTGTGGAATTGACACATTCCCCCCATGTCTGTGTGGGTTTCCACCACGTGCTCCGGTTTCCTGCCACAGTCCAAAGATGTGCAGGTTTCGGTGGATTGGCCATGCTAAATTGCTCATGGTGTCCAGGGATGTGCAGGCCAGGTGGGTTAGCCATGGGAAATGCAGTGTTACTGGGATAGGGTGGGATGCTCTTCGGATTGTCGCTGTGAACTCGATGGGCCAAAGGGCCTGTCTACACACTGTAAAGATTCTATGAAAATCAATGATTGTACCAGCTGTAAATGTGGTTCTTTGAGTTTTCAGAGTACACATATCATTGCAAAGAGGTCAGAGAGGAAGGTTGTTATGAGGAACATGTAGATGGGACAGATTTATATATCCAGAAGGACGACAGCTGATATATGGCAACACCACCACCTTCAAGTTCTCTTCCAGGCCACTCATCGTTCTGACTTGGAAATATATATATCCAGAAGGACGACAGCTGATATATGGCAACACCACCACCTTCAAGTTCTCTTCCAGGCCACTCATCGTTCTGACTTGGAAATATATTGCCATTCCTTCACTGTCATTGGGTCAAAATCCTGGAATTCCCTCCCTAATGGCATTGTAGGTCAACCCACTGCAGGAGGACTACAGCGGTTCAAGAAGGCAGCTCACCACCACCTTCTCAAGGGCAGCTAGGGATGGGCAAGAAATGCTGGCCAGCCAGTGATGCCCACATCCCGCAAACGAATAAGTGAAGATGATAAGGATGCTGTGCTTCTTAAGATGAGAGGAAACTCTCTTGTATTCATCAATTTTCACGTGGTATTGTTCACTCTGAATCGAGCAGCCCCAAGAAATAAACCCATTCAGATAATTAAGAGGCAGAAAGAAAACGTTTCTTCATGTGGAGAATCCAGAACAAGGGCTTAACCTTAAAATTGAAGTTTGGCAATTCAAGAGTAACATCAAGGTGCACTTCTTCCTCACAGTGGGTAGTGAAAATCTGAAACTATTTTCCCCATCAAAATTGCTCCTGCTTTTGCCCTCAACTGAAAATTTCAAAACTGGGATTGATAGATTCTCTTTAGACAAGGATATTAATGGTTACAGAAACAAAGCAGGTAGGTTGGAGTTTAAGATACAGATCAGCTATGATCAAAATGAATGGTCAAACAGGTTCAAGGTACTGAATGATCTACGATTCCTTTATTTCCAAAAGGAAAATTGAAATATAATGGGGCTATAAGGTCAAATCTTGGATTTTGTCTGCAGTGGACCTTGCATCTTCAAGATCCAAACATCATCGAAGTCTCAGCAAACTTATAGTTGGAAGTGGAGTGAAGCAATGTTAAACACTGCTCACAATTGCTACACATTTTCAATGCTCTTGCCTCTTTAAGTTGAAACAGAGGATTGAAGGACCTGCTCCAAATCCTGCTGGACAACAAGCTAGGTTGGCTTGGTTGCTATGGGAACAGTGAGGCCCAGATTGATTACTGGGAAGGGGCAAGATACTGGTAAGGTCAATAATAGGTGGCATCAGCATTGATTCTCGATCAACCTTTAGCCTTAGAGGCAGGTACTATAATGTCAGGTTTTATAAAGGTCTACTTAATTCCAAAAATAGATGGAGTTGGTGTCTCGAGGTCGAGCCAATTAATTGGCATTTTGGACCAGGTTTATGTGGTTCACATTACAAGGGAGGAATTGGTAGAGGTGATAGAGGTCTCATGCTGGAGAGGGAAAAATGAATAGACGAAGGAATTGCAGATCTGCTAACGCGGCCTCTTGGAAAATTGCGAAAAGTTTGGGGACAATACAGCACATAATGTAGCAATGATTTTCTTTTGCCAGATTTGATTTATTATTGTCACATGAACCTAAGCACAGGGAAAAGTTTTGTTTTGCATGCAGTACAGGCAGATCGTTACCACACAAATTGCATTAGGATAATAGAACAGAGCGAGGAACAGCTGCAGAGAAGGTGCACAAACAGCGAGGTCAACATTAAATTTAAAATTTGAGACGTCCATTCAGATGTCTAATAACAGCAGGGAAGAAGCTGTTCTTGAATCTGTTGGTACTTGTCTTTAAGCTTTTGTATCTTCTGCCTGATGGAAGAGGTTGGAAGAGATTATAACCACAGTCGGACAGGTCGTTGATTATTTTGGCTGCTCCAAGGCAGCAAGAATTATAGATGGAGTCAATGGATGGACGTTTGGCTTGCATGTTGGACTGGACTGTGTTCACAACTGTCTGTCGTTTCTTACAGACCTTACAATCTTATGATCTCTTCTTACGATCAATCAAGGACAATCAAGTTGGATTTGTTTAGGGCAGATTGTGTCTGATGAACTTACATGAATGCTTTGAAGAAGGTTAATTTAAGTAGCACAAATTATATTGTAATTTAGTACTTGTAATGATATCTGTAGTTTTGCAAAGATAAGGCAGGCTGAGCAGAAAATTAAAAGCCTATGGGATCCAAGGGAAGTTGACAAAAAAAGAACAAAGTCAATCCAAACTTCACTTAGTGGCAGGAAATAAAGTGTGATGCTTTTTTGTGACTGAAAGGCTGTTTCCCATGTGGATTCACAGGCCTCAGCACTAGGCATGTCGCTTTTGAAAGGATATGTCTACGAGTTGGATTTATATGTAGGGAATGCAATTAAGATATTTGCGGGAGATACACATGGCTGTAGTCTTTGATGGTGGTGGAGAAATCGATGGACTGCAGGAAGATATAATTGGACAGATTGAGGGGCTAGAAAATTGGCAAAAAGAAATTTAATCCAGACAAATGAGATAACACATTTAAAGAGAGTACAAAAGGCAAGTGCATACAAATAAACGGATTCTGAGAAAAGTAGACACTTTGGAGTGCAGATACACAGATCCCTGGAGGTAACAGAATAAGGAGTTTAAGAAGACAAACTTGATACTTTTCTTTATTAGCCAAAGCATAGAATAAATCAACAGGCAAGTTATGATGCAACTGCATAAAACACTGGTCAGACGTCTAGATAGAGCACTGAGTTCTGGTCACAGCATTACAGGAAGTGTGTAATCCTTTTGAACATTTGACAGGATTGGAGAATTTTTAATTCTGAGAAAAGATGGATTGGTGGAAACAAATAGACCAAAAATGCAAAAGAAACTCAGCAGGTCTGACAGCATCTGTAGACAGAGAAAAACAGTTAATGGTTTGAGTCTGATTTGACTCTTCTTCAGAACTTAAATTACAGCTTCCACAGTATTTTGCTTTTATTTGACAACACATTAGTTTGTTCATATGCTCTGGAAATGGTGAGTAAAACAATAATTATTGTCCCAAGAATTTTTTAAGAACTCCATAACATAGAATTCCATCCCAGATGTCAGCTGCTTTCCTTCCACGTAGAATGGAAAATTGAACACAATTGTACAATATGCCCTGCTGGGACTCGTCACAAAGGTTCATAATGTATTATTGTTGTGGGCTCTAAAGTAGAGGAAAATGGATTTTAGTTTTTCAGTGATCAGAAAGTCATTTTTAACTTTGAGATCAAACAGCATTTAAGTTACGTGATCTCAGCAAAATATTCAGCAAGCTGCCTACAAAGATGGTGGCTAAATATGTTTGCTAACTGGTGTTTTAGGGCCTCCAGGGAGAAAGACAGAGATGGCCAGAAGCAGGTTCATGTCACCAAGCAGTCAGGGCTGGGGTGAAGTCTTACGTTGCCCACAAACTCCAGAAGTCTGTGGAGGTGTGCGTGAGGAAGGTATTCTACAAGGCTGTAGAAGTATGAGTTTACAGACAAAAACAGAAGTTGTTGGAAAAGCTCAGCAGGTCTGGCAGCGTCTGTGAAGAAAAATCAGAGTTAACGTTTCAGGTCCGGTGACCCTTCCTCAGAACTGATGGTATCTAGCGAGATGTTGGTTTATATGCAGAGTAAAGGGTGGGGGGAGGATGTAAGGAGTAAATAATAGGTGGGGATAGGGTCCGAAGAGAGAAGAACAGTTGGACATACAAAGGAGTTGCTAACGATCAGGCTGGGATGGTGAATAGCTGTTAATGGGGACTGTTAGTGACTAACAACAGGGGGTGTGTAATGGCAGGCTATGTGGTTACAAGGCCTGGTTTGTGGGGTAGAGGCCTAGGACATGGGAGATTTCAGGCCCTAAAATTATTGAACTCGATATTGAGTCCGGAGGGCTGCAGGGTCCCCAAGCGGAAAATGAGGTGTTGTTCTTCCAGCTTGCGTTGAGCTTCACTGGAACACTGCAGCAAGCCAGAGACAGAGATGTTGGCCAGGGAACAGGGTGTCGTGTTAACTTGGCAGGCAACTGGATGTTCAGGGTCATTTTTGTGGTCAGAACATAGATGGGTCACTCAGTCTATGCTATGTTTCCCCAGTGTAGAGGAGACCACATTGTGAACAGTGAATGCAGTAAACTAGATTGTGGGAAGTGCAGCTTCACCTGGAAGGTATATTTGTGCCCTTGGATACTGAGGAGGGAGGAAGTAAATGGACAGGTGTTACAGCTTTGGCAATTGCAGGGGAAGGTGCCATGGGGCTGTCAGTGGGGTGGGATGGGAGTGTTGAGAGTGAAGGAAGAATGGGCCATGGTATCACGGAGGGAACGGTCCCTGGAGAAGGCGGACAAGGGAGGGGAAGGGAATATGTGTCTGGTGGTGACATCTTGCTGGAGGTGGTGGACCTGGGTCGGACCCAGTTGAGGGCCAGACAATGGTGGTGGGGAATTCTTGGTTGAGGAAGAAAGTGGACATTCTGGAGACCCCCTTGTTGAAGTTGGCCTCATTGGAACATATGCAATGAAGACAGAGGAATTGGGAGAGGTGAATGGAATCTTTACAGGAAGCAGGGTGTGAGGATGTATAGTCCAGGTAGCTGTGGGAGTAAATTGGTTTATAGTGGATATTAGTGACCAGTCTATCCCCAGAAATGGAAACAGAGATGTCAAGGAAGGGGAGGGAGGAGTCAGAGATAGACCAGGTGAAAGTGATGGCAGGGTGGAAATTGGAAGCAAAATCGATGAACTTTTCCAATTCTGGATGAGAAATGGAAGCAGCATCGATGATATCATCGATATATAGAAGAAAGAGTTGTGGGTGAGAGCTGGACTAGGAGGTTAGACAATCCATGTTATTCAGGAACAATGATCTATGTTGGCAGATTGTTTTAAGGGTCTCAGGGAGAGACATTGACTGAAGAATGTGGCATTGAGTGAGAGCACAGAGATTTGCAGAAAGGAAGCTGATGCCAGCTGTGCCATTTGAGCAAGAAGCTTTAATGTGGAAACAGAGGTACTCTTCACTGAGGTTTAAGTGTCTATAACGTTATTGTCATCTATACTCTCTCTTTATGAAGTTCAAGTTTTAGTTTTACATTCCATTTTCCTTCTGCTAATTTGCCAATTCGTTTTCTTTTTTAATCTCTCTTTTCATTCTCAACCCATTCCATTTCTGTTTGACTATTTCCCATCGTTCCAATTGTCTTTGATTTTAATTCACTATGCTTTCCATTTTCTCTGTCTTTTTCATACAATTCACGCTCTTTTAACAAAACTCAACTATTTCTAGCATTAACACATCAAGTTCAGGTTTCCCTCCTTTGAACTCTAAATGCTAGGTAGTCAGAGATCCTGCATTTATTTCTGGCTCCAGTTTGTCCATTAACTCTTAGTTTAACCTTGGTCAAATATTTCAAATAAACCACCATTACATCTCCTACTCCTGGAAAAGTCTTAGCAACAGTCAAAGCCATTTTAAAATTCCCACTATATACTTCATTACAATGCTCATGTTTCTTTGCTCAATACCCCCACATCCTCACTTTAAAAGATTCTTCAATTCAAGGAAATTTGATCTCACAAAAAGCCCCCATTTTGTTATATACCAGCTGATGATGATACTGGACAAACCAGATCCCAGAAGAAAACCTGACTTGACAGACCGTAAGTTTCATGTTACTTTGAGTGGCAGAAGGAACACCCTGAATTATTTCCTGACTGTACTGTGACTAGATCTCAGACGCATAGATTGGACAGGAAGAGTCTATACAAAAAGGGTATGCAGGGAAGTTCAGTCAACTAACATTATTTTCGAAGAAGTAAAACGAAAGACGATGCAGCTGATGATGTTTGGCCCATTTTCTTTATTCTAAATGCAACAAATGGATCCCAAGTTGAGAGGACTGTATCGGACAGCTTATTCAGAAAGAAATTGAAACAGAACCAGTACCCGAGTGCTTATTATGCTAATAATGAAATACAGAACACCTCAAATACCAGCCAGTATCACACAAATTACTACAGTTCCTTTGATGTAGAATAGTGTGGCACATGCAATACAATCTTTCTTCTGCATACGATTCATCCATAATGTAATACCTGATACTCTAGCAGTGCCTCCTCAAGAAATCTCAAGAGCAACTAAGGGTGGATACCAAATGCTATTTAATATCTATCCCTATCACAAGAAAGAATTTTAATCATCCCTTAACAGCCAGAAACCAGGGAAATTATAATGAAAACAAAGAGATAGTGGAAGAACCAAACACATATGCTGGCTGTGTTTTCACAAAAGAGGGCACCAATAACCTCCCAGAAATGTTAAGGAACCAAGGGTCCAATGAGACTGCAGACTTGAACGTAATCAGTATTAAGAGGAAAATAGTAGTAGGGAATTTAATAGGACGAAGGCTAAAAAGTCACCAGAACCTGACAGCCTACATCTGAGAGTGCTAGAGAAAGTGGCCCTAGAAATATTGGAGGCATTGGTGGTCATCTTCCAAAACTATATAGAATCTGCAACACTTCTGTCAGATTAGGTGGTGTCAAATGTAAGCCTCACTATTTAAAAAGGGAGGGAGCAATTTATAAACCACTTAGACTAACATCAGTCATCAGGGAAAATGCTTGAGACTATGATAAAAGGCTAAGTAACAGAACATTTGGAAAGCATTAACGAGTTTGAACAATATCAGTATGAATTTATGTAAGACAAATAACGCCGAGCTAATGTACTGGAGTTTTGGTGGCTGTAACTAGCATAACTGATGGGAAAGAACCAGTGGATATTGTGTACTTGGATTTTCAGAATGCTTTTGATAAGGTTCCTCAAGAGGTTAGTGCACAAAATAAAAGCACACGGGATTGGGTGAAATATATTGGCGTTACAAATTGGTTGAAAGACATGAAACAGACTGGAAATAAATGGGTCTTTTTCCAAGTGGCAGGTAGTGATTAGTGGGATGTTGCTTGGGTCCAGCTATTCATGATACACGTAAATGACATGGATGAAAGAGCCAAATGGAACATTTCCAAATTTGCTGATGACACAAACTGGGCAGGATTGAAAATTTTGAGGATGCAGCAAGGAGGCTCAAGGTGATTTACATAAGTTGGGTGAGTGGGCAAACACGGCAGAGGTAGTGCATTGCCGGATGCAAAGTTTTACACTTTGGTGTGAAAAACTAAAAAGTGGAGTATTATTCAAATGGTGGCATACTGGGAAGTGTGGATGTGCAAAGGGATCCGGGCATTCTTATACATCTGTCAATGAAAGTTGACAGGCAGCAAGCAATTAGGAAGGCAAATGACATATTAGCCTTCACTGCAAGAGGATTGCAGTTCATATGTAGGGATGTCTTTCTGCAGACACAGGGCCTTGCTGAGACCACACATGGAGTACTGTTTGCATTTTTAGTCTCTCCATCTAAGGAAGGATATACTTCCAGCAGAGTTTCAATAGGCTGATAGAGAGATGGAAGGACTGTCCTATAAGCAGAGATTGGTTCGACTGGGCCTGTATTCACTAGAGTTTAGGAGGAATGAGAGGGATCTGATTTAAACATATAAAATTCTAACAGAGCTGGACAGTCAGGGGCAGTCTCAGGATATGGAGTAGATCATTTAGGTCTGAGATGACTAAGAATTTCTTCAGAGTAGTGAAGCTGTGGAGGCCCAGTCCCTGAATATATTGGAGGAAAATAAGATATTTTTAGAAGCAAATTACTGCCGATACTGGAATCTATACTGACAACAAAAAAATGCTGGAGATCAGTGGGTCGGGCAGCTTCCACAGAGAGAAGGCAAGATAATGTTTCAAGTCTAGAGTGCCTCTTCAGGACAGCTCTGATGAACAGTCATCTAGACTTGAAACATTAGTTTGCCTTCTCTCTATGGAAGCTGCCTGACCCACTGTGATCTCCAGCAATTCTTGTTTTCAACACATTTTTAGATAATAAAGGCATCAAGGGACAAGGGGAGAAAGCAGACATATGGCTTGGAGAGAGACAACATTGAATGGTAGAACAGGCTTGAAGTGCTGAATTGCCTAATCCTGCTCCTAGTTTTTAAGAAGAGATTTTGGGCATTCTCGGAGACACAAGAGTAACATCCTCCATGCCTCCATGAGTCTGAGAAAGGGAGCCTTATTGTTTCTGACTGGATCATCTTCTAGTAACCTCAGGTGAACTGACTGAGCAGCAATTCTTGCTTTGAAAGCTGTTGCTTTAAGCCAGCTCTCGGAGTAATCAAAAATAGTAAAGGCCTTTGGGTATGATGCATCTGGAGAAGATGCTTTGAAAACTACTTTATCGAAGTATGTTATGGGTCAGAAAACCTCCTTATTGTCAAAGAAATTCTTCATAAATTCTCAGCCTCCAGTCAACAGCTCATTCACTATTAAGTGGTAGGTACCAGATTGCAGCTGTGTTACTTCTTTCTTTGGTTAATTAGGCAGGAATTCATTGAAACCAAAACGAAGGTCCAGCAGAGTGCAACTGCTTTGCACAACAAGGCATTTCAAAAACAAAATATCATGCAAACTTCACCCCTTTCACTTTCTCAGCAATGGCACTTCGTGACAGCAATTTGACTCTGAAATGCTCAGAATTATGATTAAAAATAAAACAAAGACTGAAAATACTGAAATAAAAACAAATGTTGGAAATACACAGCATGGCCATCAGCATCTTAAAGCAGAAAAATACAGGTTAAATTTTAGGTGTTGACATTTCTTCTTCAAAAACCAAACCCAGTTGTAGTTAACATGGAAAAATATGTTGTGCCAAAATAAATAGGAATTTCAGTCTTTAGTTTTGTATAGTTTCACTCCAGATGACAAATTTAATCAACCGCCCATAAACGAGCATCAGACACTCCAACAACCAGCTCCAGATCAAATGCAGCGCTGCTGGGTAAATTGATTCATAATTGTAAAAAGATTGGTCGTCAGCATTTGTCAGCCTGAATGGAACTTAATTGGTATATTTGAATGGTTAACGTACATCAGAATTAATTTGATAAATCATGCAGTAATACATAAACAGCAGAATTTTTAAGGGGGAGAGCATTTATTTAAAATTTAACTTTGAAGAGTGATTTTGAAGGTGAGACTTAGCCGTCATGGAACTCTGATCATCTTCAATGTAGTCGTTATGTACTATCAAGAGATGTACTTGATTACAGACATATCAATGTATGTCCATTCAAGATAGTTAAGTTTCACTGTACTGATGTTGAGAAATGTTAATTCTCCATCTTTGACTTATTACGGTCTTCCAAGTGTTACTAAAACGGCCGATTCTTTGTATCCCTTCTTTTCTTAAAGTTTTGGGGATAAGCTATTCTCAAACAAGTTCTGACTTACAATACTCCTGTTTCAAACATTTCAACATCAAAACCCAGAAGAAGACTAAAATGAAAGAATCAAAGTCTTTAGAGACTCTTTTTGAGCAATCTCTATGATACTGAAGCAAAAACAATTTAGATGTCATGCAATCACCAGTAATGGCCCAGAAACTTGTTTTAGGGAGCAACAGAAAGACTTGCATCAGTTCACTTCAAGTACAATTACAGAGACTTCCAGTGGGTTTATTAGCAGAGATTTCTACTCTTTGGATATCCAGTTGATTTCAGCTTTATAAGGGACCAGTAACACGTGTTAACACAGCAAGCAGAAGGATGCCTTCAACCAATCAACTTGAAAAACTCTAACATATGGCAAAGCAAGCAGCAATAAACAGAAATTTTAAATTACATTTAAATAATTGTATGACAAGTGAAAATTAGAGATACATACATAGGATTAAGGGAAAGACATAAAAAGACCAGAACACAAAATTATATAAAAAATTATTCTAATTTTATTTTATAAATCCAACTTGAAATTTCATCCACAGGAACTAGATTCCACATTTGTGAAATGTATTTTCAGAGAGGTTGTTCTGCAGTGATTATGCTTACTACACCATTTAAAAACTCAAACTTGCTCCTGATTGAACAAGACTAAAGTTTTTCCATCGGTATTTAGTGTGAGAATAGTAGATCACAAGGGAATCATTACAGCACAGACGGAGAAAATTCAGCCCATTGAGTCAATCATCAGTTTTGTGAAAAGCAGTCTAATCAGTCCTATTGTTTGGTCTACCCTGCAGCCCTGCAAGTTTATGATCCTCAAGTCCCATCCAAGTGCGTCTTGAAATCACTGATGACCTCCACTCCTGCCACCCTTGTAAACAGCAAGTTTCAGGTGACTACCACTTGCTACATATAAATATCTTCCTCACGTTCCCCAAAAATCCCCAAGTTCACATCTTAAAACAAATTTCAATGCAGAGTCCACCCGAGAAGACTGCAACAGCAACCTTATGGAAGAACACAGTATCACCAACATCAACATCACTACGGCTAAAGTTGCTGTCAATGTTACTCAGTAATACTGAGTGCCAACAGGCTCACTGTTATCAGCGTGGCAAAACCAGGGCCAAATTCTGCAAAAATACCTCTGCACAATTCACCAATGTGACACATATGAATTTAGGAAAATGGACACAATAAGTAATTTCAGTGATGTCCCTCAGAGATATGTAGTCCTTCTAGCTTGCAGGCAATTTCATAAGCATAACTGGATTAGAGAGAGACAGCTATATGAATTGGATCATTCAGGTAGCGTATGTCAAGGATTTCATCCACAGCAAGGATTGCAATCGACACTGAAGTTGTGTAGGACCCTCATAACATACGTAACATATATATGCAACAACATTTACAACAGAAAAGCAAAAGAACAGTTAAAAACAATATCTAATGTTTTTCATTCGCCTAGGGCCAAGATTCCAATTCTGTCCGATTATACAAGTGATTGTTTATGGTTGGTTTGAAAATATGACCATGAGTAGAATATGGAACAAGTGATATTGGAGTCTTAGTTTCTCCATGCAATTTAGTGACCTTCATCTTCACAATCCACAGAAAAGTAAAGAAACCAAAGTATTATTGTGGTAGACACGAAGATGAAGTACATTAACTTTATACAATAATAACGTTTTATTTAGATATTACTTGAAGGGACTGCAGGATCGTCTACCTCAGTGTGATTCATGTGTTTGCCCTAAATGTTGACACATTCCAGATTTCACTGCAAAATCTGAACGACAAAAGGTGAAATACTGTGAAATGTTCCTCTTGGATAATATTTATCTAATTACAAAAGATGCACAAATTCAAGTGCTGTCTAGCAATTTCAGGAAGAGTGGAAAACCAAATAAAGGACCTCTGTTAAGAAGCAATTTTAAGGCTGTTGGACAACTTAATACAATCCAGGTGATGTGCAATATGATATTTTAATGACAATATATAAATTGACATCAAAATAAAACTTTATCTAGAAGTACTGTATTTCTTGAAAATGAAAGTAAATAAATAAAATACAAAGTTTAATTAAACAATGCTTCAGAACAAGATCACATAATAGCAAAATAGCTCTGAATGTGGCCACCAGCGATCCACTTGTGTACTTTGCTGAACCCGTTGCCACCTTGATTAGAATTAATATGCACTTTTTTAAAAAAATGCTATTCAAAGCTTCAACTTTCATGATGTAAACCTGTCTATATTTTTTGAGATGAGTTATCTTCCAAAACTTTTTTGTCATGATAAAATCATTACATCTTCCAGTGACCCCAATCCCTCACATCCTGATTTGGTAGCTTGATCTCCCAATACTCAAAGTAAAAAATAAGGAAAAGCAAAAACTCTTCAGTTAGTGCAACCTCCAGGAGCTTGATGCCATTCAAGTCAATTGAAAAATGTTATATATTGTTGGTTCATATATATTTCATAAGTCCGTTGAGGTAAGTTTTTTCATTACTCTACGCTGGGCTAAACTCGAAGCAGCAACTGGCTCCAACACTGGACGAAGCGTCTTGTGGTTCAGTGCAGAATATGTAGCAGCCATGGCACCCTGTGGATAAGGATAGGCCTTCATTACAAAATACAACAGTGGATTATCACTACTTCATTTAGATGTTCTAAACTAAAGAGTGTATTTTTTACTACACAATCTTGAAAATAGCCATTTATAATTGTATGAACTTGCACTGAAAGATAGGACTCTTCACTGGTTCAGTGCATTCATCTTTCCCAGTTTAATCTTTTACCAGAATACTCAAGTAAGACGGTAAAACAAGTAAAAGATGAGTTGTGCAAGATTTCATAACCCTTCCACAGGCTAAATATATTTTTGCTCAGTGATAATACTTACTTTTACCAAATGAGGTGCATCCTGTCGGTTTAGCTGGAAATGTGGTAACTGATCCCGGCAAGCAATCCAGGGATGCTTGAGCACTTGCTCAGCTGTGAATCGTTGATGGGGATCAACATGAAGCATACTGGATAATAAATCCTGGATTTCAGAATTAAATGAAAATAGTAAATGATGGGGTATAACAAATAAAATCACTCTTGCAAACTAACTGCAAAGTAGATAGTTTAAAAAATTGCAGATTAATTTATAGGCAACGCTGCTGCTAAAAAAAAAACTTTATAACACACTAATTTAAATTTGATTCAAGCTGAGTATATGAGATTCCTTCTCTGACAAAACTGGGAGAGGAATAATTTGAGAGCGAGGAGCACCATGTACTCTGTTTAAACAGTTGTCCTATCTATAGTACTTACCCACTACTGAACTATTCCCCATTTGCATTAAATCCAGATCAATATTCCAACTGTCTACCAATAGCTTGCTACAGAATTAAACCATACAAGTGGCTTAACACCTAAAGTGTGTGCACTGTCTCATTAAAAGAACCAGCCAAACACACCCCGACATTCTCCCATAACTTATGAACGCTCCCTTAAAGTATATATCCATTCCAAAAAGACAATACCATTCTGCTTGGCACAACCACCTTTTTAAGTGATACATTCCAGTCAAAACATGGTCCATAAGAAAATCACATCACCTCTGGTCATTTTTATCAATCATCTAAACTCTGCATTCTCTGATTACTGATCTTTTGATAACTGGAAACAACTTCTTATTTATTCTATCAAAACAATTCATGAAGTTGAGCAGCTAGATCTGATCTCCTCAAACACATCTACCTCAAGGAGCACAAGCCCAGCTTCTTCATGTATCTGCAGTCCCTCATCTCTGGTATCACTTGAGGAAATCTATTCTGTATACTCTCTAAGGCATCGACACGTTTATCAGTGGTGCCTTCAATTGAACACAGAACTCAAGCTGAGGTCATATCAGTGCTCTATAAAAAGATTAGCCTCCTTGTTTTACTTCGCAGCTCTGTTTTGAAATTAAAGGTCTTTAACAGCATTATTTTGCCATCTTCAAAGATTTGTGTACACAAACTCCCACATTTCAGTGCTCCTATACCCTATTTTAAATTGTGCCATTGCATTTATCTCATCTGTCCTCATTCTTGCATTTCACATTTCAAATGCTTGAATGCCATCTGCCATGCATCTGAAAGGTAAAGTCACTATAGCTCCTGTGGACCATTGAGTTGCTCTCCTATGAGAGAGAGATGACTGATGGTGAGTCTAACTTGAGGGTCACCACACCTTGTGCAAGTTTGAGAAGGCTAGGCCTTCATGATAGCTCAGCTAATAAAGGAACTTTACTCCCATTATTGGCATCACCCGGCAAAACAAACCAGCTGTCCTGCCAACTGAGCTAACCAACCAGTAACGCCCTGAAGTAGTGTCTCTTCAGTCGCAAAATTAACATGGAAAGTTTGGATGGAGTGGGAATGTGGAGGGGATATTTCACAATCTGATGTCTTCAGATTGGAAAAGTCCTTCAGACTGAGAACTTACTACAAGGCAAGTTTCCTCAGTGATTTATGTCAATACGAAAAGAAAAGTTCTATATTAATCAAACAATGTTATCCCAAAAGGAAATACTCCAAATGTGAAATGCAAGAATGAAGAGAGATGAGATAAATTCAATGACACAATTTTAAATAGGGTATAGAAGTACTGAAATGTGGGAGGTTGTGCACACAAATCTTTGAAGATGGCAGAACAATGCTGTTAAAGACCTTTAGCTTCAAAATAGAGGTGCAAAGTAAAACAAGGAGGTTAATCTTTTTATAGGGCACTGATATGACCTCAGCTTGAGTTCTGTGTTCAATTGAAGGCACCACTGATAAGCGTGTGAATGGTGCTGTTAGGCTCAACAGTATAGAATGGTGGTCTATGTAATGGTGCTATGGGTGCAAAGAAGAAAATTGCTTCTCTTCCAATATCGTTATCACTTATCTTGTCTTCAATTTGTTTACGAGATAACCATTTCAATACCCATTCAAAGAGAAAAGCTGGTCAGTTAACCAACAATAATACCAACAGATTACATTTGCTCAACCTTATTTCTGAAATATTATGTCATACTTGCAAGCAAATTTTCTTAACTTGAAATGGTTACTACAAACACTTATTTTACCTTAGCTGCATCTGAAACTGTATCCCAGTTGCCTCCGCTCAGTGAGAATTTGCCACTTCCTATTCGCAATAAAATTTCTTCTGCAGTATCATTTGGTCCATTGGCAAAAGGAGTATAACTAGTACGAGACAAAATGGATCAGTAAATCATGTACACTGACCTTTTCTTGTAACAGCACTGAATACAGTTCTACAGATGTTGATGGCCCTTTCATCAGTGGCCACATTTCACATCTGAGCCTAGTGCAGCCTACAAGTCACATTGCAGCTGAACCTGACCATGAGCTCATCTCATTCGACACCCACAACATGCACTTGCTGAGCAGTAGGAAACGCGACCAATTATTCTCTCCTCAATCAAGGACCAGCTGCAGCCCTCCAAATACCACTGCAGTTTGCAGAGTGATTGCAAAAGCCTGCTTGGTGTGGCTAATTTTGTACGTCATAGTCCAGCCATCAAGAGAAGCAAAATCATTTACTTCTCTATGTACAATTCCCCAAAACAGTTTGAAATGGTAAAGGCAAAACACTAATCAAGAGCACCAATAAAGCCCAAATTCATTTGCAGGGGACATGGGAGTTAGGGTTCAGGATTCAGGAAACAAGTGTGATAGTTATGGCAATTTTGATAATGTATTTTCAACAAGAACTCTCCACTTCTTTGAAGAAGACGTGCATTTGCTGTGATCTGCCCTATGATTGTACGACATCAAGACTTAATAACACTTTTTTTAAAAAATGAAAAGACGACTTGTCCACCCGTTGCACTTACAAATTGAGTGAGCAGTACAAAGATGTGGACAAATTTGTAAAAGTAGTCCTATACTCACTGTTACAATTTGCAAAGATTGAAATAATTGCTGCTGTTTAATGCAAATAAAGCTCATTGGTCATGTTTCACGATAAAATATAAGTAGCACTGAATGGCTCTAAGTGTTCAAAATTATGTTTAAACAGATGTGAAAGCTGATACTGGCAGCCTGTCCTTCAATACATTTACTAAATGGATTGAAGAAATCCACTCACCAGGCAATACTGAAAACAGATACAAATGGGTCAGAAATTATGCCATAATATTTGACAAATAAAGACAATGTAATTATATAGCGTACTTTTATTATTATAATTTAGATGTTAAGCAATATAAAATAAACAAATCATGCTCAAGTCACACTGAAACAGTAAATACAGAAACATGATGCAAGCGAATTAACTATCTGTTCATTAATACTGGTAACAATAATTTCCAACTTACTTATACACACACATCTCTGCAAGATTACCTGCTGAGCCACACAACCCACTGACCAGATCAATTCATTTTTAAAGGGAGTAATGAGTGGATAATTTACTGAAGTAACAAGCTCCTTGTCTGAAAGCAATGCTTAAAAATCAACCAAGGATGCAAAGGCTATGACAAAAATATAACTTTGGAAAAGTAACGCTGCATAATAGCTGTTCGTCTGACACCAACAATTTTACAGAAAGCAAAAAAATCTTCAGTGAGTACTGAATTTGGGGGGAGAGAGAGCGAGCGAACGAGAGAGAGAGAGAAAAAAAGAGACTTGGACTGGATCATAGCATGCTCAAATATCACTCAAGATTCAAACTCCCAAAATCTTCTTGGTGTATTTTAGCTTGGATTTTGTCCACATTTTACAGATTGGAAAAGCTAACTAATGTGGTATTCAGATTAAATTATTCAGTCCTTACATGAACCTCTCAGTTTTCTTTGCAAGTTTATAATTTACAAATTTGCTGATGACACCACTGCAGTGGGTCAGATATCAAACAACGACGAGACAAAGTATATGAAAGAGATAGATATCTTAGTAGCAAAACAACAATCTCTCCCTCGATGTCAGAAAAATGAAAAAGCTGGTCATCAACTTCAGGAAGCAGAGTGAAGATCATACCCCTGTCTGAATCAATGGTGCTGAGGTGGAGGTGGTTGAGAGCTTCAGGTTCCTAAGAATAAATGTCACCAACGATCTATCCTGGTGCATCCATATACACACTCGTCAAGAAAGCACACCATTGCCTCTACTTCCTCAAAAGGCTAAGGAAATTCGGCAAGCCCACAACGACTCATACCAATTTTTATAGATGCACCATAAAAGCATCCTTCTGGATGCATCACAGCTTGGTATGGCATCTGCTCTGCCCAAGACTGCAAGAAATTACAGAGAGTTGTGAATGTAGCCTAGTCCATCACAAAAATCAGCCTTTCTTCCACTGGCTCCGTCTACACTTCCCACTGCCTTGGGAAAGCAGCCAACATAATCAAAGATCCCTCCCACCCTGGTTATAGTCTCTTCCACTCTCTTCCATCAGGCAGAAGATAGAAACATTTGAAAACACGTACCAACAGATTTGGAATGAATAGTAATGGAACAAGAACAGCTTCTTTCCCAGTGTCATGAATGGACCTCTTATATATTAGAGTTGATCTTTCTCTGCACCTTCTCTGTAGCCATAACACTATATTCTGCATTCTGTTCTATTACCCTGATGTACTTATGCAAGGTATGATT
>NC_063345.1:63120038-63140399 GCF_021869965.1 Rhincodon typus | reverse complement strand
GGTCTAGGCCCGAAACGTCAGCCTTTCTGCTCCTATGATGCTGCTTGGCCTGCTGTGTTCATCCAGCTCTGCACCTTGTTGTCTCGGATTCTCCAGCATCTGCAGTTCCTACTATCTCTTGAACACAAGCTGCAAGGTTTGTGATTAGACATTTTGCAGACAGTAAGAAGGAAAGATGCATCTAACAAGTGCAATGGTTGCAGAGACAGAGATAACTATTTCAGCATTGAGAGACCTGGAATTGGCCATAGCAGGGGAACACCTCTAATTATCATCCACCTTGGTCACGTTCAATGATGATGCATGACAAGCCACTCCAATCTACAACTTCCTGTGCACAGAAAGTGTCATGCCTCACTGGAGTAGCACGCTGGATATCAAACCCTGTTATTTCTGGAATCATCAGTAAAGTTAAGGATTTTATCACAGTGCATAAATCTCCTCAATTTATCTGTCTTTCAATTATCTTTAACTCTTTCTAAAATCCTTTAAAAAAAAACCTGCCATACAGACACATGCAGGCAGACAGACAAAATAAAAATTGGAGTCATATTAGTGGAAA
Organism: Rhincodon typus; assembly: GCF_021869965.1. Taxonomy (NCBI): domain Eukaryota; kingdom Metazoa; phylum Chordata; class Chondrichthyes; order Orectolobiformes; family Rhincodontidae; genus Rhincodon; species Rhincodon typus. Next base: position 63,139,837 of record NC_063345.1, on the reverse strand, counting down.
AAAATGGGAAGGCAGTTCAATGTGGCATGTCCAAAGAGTTCACTGAGATGATCATTTTTGCTTGTTCAAGCAGCGGATGACATTTAGTTGCAGATGGGCTGGCACCAGGGAGTGTGTACAACATGAGATTTGATTGGTTACAAGCCCCTAATTCCTCTATGGAGCTGTGACCTGTTGTCAATGACAAAGGCTTTCTGCCTTCCAGCAGGGATTTGATTGGCTCCCAGATAGTTGAACAGCTTGTGAGTGTGAACGATGCAGTAGAAATCTTCAGACCGCCAGAAAGGGAGTGGTGTATCTCTCTCTCTCTGCAATGAAAAATAACTAAAACCGAAAGAAAGCCGGTTTATTTTCCCTCATCAGTTGCTGGAAGATGTGGCTTTTAACCAGTAATTAAGACACATTGCAAGTCATGAACTAGTTACTCTGTCCAACACTGACATTCATTAGTGACGACAGTGGAATGTAGGTGCACCTTCACCAGCAATTAAAAAATAGCACAGATTAGCCCAATTGTCAGATTACTTCTGCAAGTTTTCAAAGATGTCAGTTAATATGTTAGAGTAATAACACACATTTGAGAACAACACTTTGACATGATTATCCCAGAAGCAAAGGCCAACTGGTGCAACACTGCCTTTTTGGTTGTACTTACCCAGCTAACATTGTATATAGGAGCACCCCAAGGCTCCAGATGTCACATGCAGCATCATAACCCTGACGCATTAAAACCTGAAAAGCAACCAAAATACGCACTTTCAACAAATTTCAGTCATAAGAAAAATCATCCTCATTACCTAAACATTTTGTTCAATTCCTATGTGCTAGTTTGTTTGAGAAAGCCTTCACCTTCTGGTGTCATTATTTTGCCTTCAAATCAATGGAAGATTTTTCCAAGATAACAAGGTGTAGAGCTGGATGAACACAGCAAGCCAAGCAGCATCAGAGGAGCAGGAAGGCGGACATTTCGGGCCTAGACCCTTCCTACTCCTCTGATGCTGCTTGGCCTGCTGTGTTCATTCAGCTCTACACCTTGTTATCTCAGATTCTCCAGCATCTGCAGTTCCTACTATCTCTGAAGATTTTTCCACATTGCTTACATCTTCTAATTTTTCATTACATCTCCTACTGTCTCTGGCGACTATTACTTCTGCCACTTAACCTTCTGTACTCAATCAAGCACTTCACACATTATTCTATTCCTGTGTTTAATCATGGTGTCTTTTCATCCTTTCTAATTCTGCCTTTATTTAAAAAAACTGATCATTCATGATTTCTTTCCACTCTGATGAAGGATCTAGCCTTGTGATGAAATGGCATAATACATAAATATATTATTTTTGGAATTAGGATTTCAAAATAATGTCATTTCGGTATTGGTTACTTCGGTGAAGTGTTTTGTTTAAAATACAAGGGTCAGAGAGTACTTCCAGAACTGTGAACTAATCCAGTATGCATCAGAAAGCAGGTGACTGCAAACCCCTGTGGTATTAATGAAATGAGGTTTATATTATTATGTGTTTACTGCAAGTAAACATTTAGGGCTATAGGCTTTGTTTTCAGCTCAGAAGAATCTAGGATGAGCAAGTTGTTTTAAAACAATTCAGTTCAGAAGCAAACTTTTCAATGTAGTTCAGAAGACACCAGTGCTGGGGTTAGATGTCTTTTTAAGTCTCTGTCCTCAATGCAGTTAAGGGAACCAGTTAACTCAGCAGAAGGGTTTAGTTTGTGAAACTTTCGAGCCTGGACATAAAACTGTGAAAACTTAGACCTTCAGATTTGTGAAAAATTCACATTGGCAGATTTGGAAAGCACTTCATGATTTGTACTTGAGAATCTGTAACGTACAAGGTCAGGAAATGGGTGAAACATTGTTTTTCTGTGTGTTTTGAGTTCACTCTAGACAGATTTTTTTTATAAATTATCTTGTGCTATAAAACTTCTGCTGTTAAAGAAAATCTGTAGCTTCTTGTGAATACATCTCAGTGATTAACACATTTTAAAAAAAAACTATCAAACTTGGTTTCATTCTACTTTTTTTATATTTAACCTATTTTTCTAATCAATCTGTTCAGAGATGTTATTACAGACCTCTGGAGCAGGTGGGACTTGAATCCAGGCCTCCCGGGCCAGGAGTAGGGATGTTATCACTGCTCCTCAAGAGGGCTTAATTCTAATATATCCTGTTGTACCATCAGCTGAGATCAAAACAGTTTAAAAACATTCTCTCTCCTCAGTCTGATTGGGATGTACCCAATGTTCTTGCTTTGGGTTTTCAAGCCTATAATAAAGTTAAATCAATGAATTTTGAATACATAATCTTTGCTGTACTTCACTTCAGCGAACGCTGAATGAGTGTGTTTCTGATGTGCCCTTAAGCCAACGGTCTGTTTGACCATTCAGGCAAACCCTTGACAACATTCAAAGAGCAGAGCAGTTTTCCTTTCTTCAATCAACACCAACCACTCAGATTAAATTGGTCTGGTATCAAATTGTTACTTGTTAAATGAAAGCATTGCTCTCATCCTGGTTTGGCAGTGGCTACATTTTGGAGTAAAGTACTTGAGTCATTACAAAGATGTGGTATAGGGACATGTGATTAACTTTAAGTATGCAAGTTATTGAGAACTAAAGGTTCCAGTGCAAACCGACATTCATGGTCTGATTTAGAATTTTTCAACATGTAAGATAAGAACAGCCCTTTGCAAATGTGATAAGTCTCAAAAGCATACAAAACAAAGAAAAAGGAAATAATAAGTAACAGAGTTGTCCAGCCTTGGCTAAACAAAATGAAATTTATACAGTGGCTTGATCTCAAACTTTTTTACAGGCAAGGAAGTATTTTGGAAGTGTCAACACTGCTGTAATATAGGAAAGTCAGCCGGTAATTTGCACACAATGTTCTACAAATAACAATCTGATAAGAGCAATAGGTTGAATCTCACTGGAGGAATGTGTTCATGATGTTGGACTGACCTTTTCCTGCAATCATCAGCTCAAGTTTTTTTTTAACCATACCTGGCTGGAAGTGCAAGTGGAACATTGGGACTTTAAGAAACAACAGTGCATCTCCTCAACCCAAGAGTTTTAAGGATTGAGGGGAAAATTACATAAGGAATGTCAGAGAAGGTGGGGGTATCAGGTACAGGAAAATTGACAGAGTTGGAACTGAAAAGAAAGGAAGAGTTTTTAAAATTTGTAACTAAAAAATAAATAATTCAATTGCTCTTTTAGTGGGTGGGGACAGAGTGTTTAGCACTGATTTACAATCACGTTGTTAAAAACATATTCAAGCTGTTAGCTATGAGCCCTAATATTTTGCCGTGAGTTTAAATGAGCAAATCCAGGAAAATAACTGGAAGGCTAAGGGTGAGATGATACTTGCGAGAAACAAATAAATGATGTATAAGTTTTGGAGGTATGCAGCCTTAGAAAATGCTAGCCAATTCAGACATCAATAACAGTGTTTGTTGTATTTGCACTGGTAGTTTGCCAGGAAGATTTGATTCAACATGTTTCACTTAGATAGGTAGGGAGCTGAGAGAACTTCCTTAGACACGGACGACTACATGGGATCTTTTATGTCCTCTTGCAAGATAAAAGTATTCAGGACTTCATGCCTCAGCTAAGAAACGGCACTTCCAATTTTGCAGTACTACCCTTAATACTGCACCGAAGAATCATTTTTAATTTTATGCCACACAAATTATTGGAGTGGGATTTGAACTCAACATTTTCTGACAGCTAACAGTCTGAACACTTAGTTACATGTTAAGTGGGTTACATCACCAAGATTCAGGCAATTCGTGGTCCACAGCACGTGATGTGATATAACTTTGATTACAATTTGCTGTTAAGTAAGTTTCCATCCAGGGTATTAAAATGTTTCACAGAAGCAATCCAAATAAACTGAAATTGAGGGAAAATCTTTAGATCTAACCACACTTGACCTAGAGATTGAATCATACTTATTTCATCTCTTATTTCCATTCAGTGTTGTTATATTGTGTGGAGTTCCACTGTTTAAAATAACAAGTAAAGTTTATGACAGTAGATTTGTATTTTACAAACTTGTCCCAGATTCTAAGTGAGGGTACAGGCTGTTTATGTGATTAAATAATAGTGTCCTTCACTATAATAAAGTGCAACAAGTAAGTTGGAAAGTTGGCACACCTCAGGAGCCACAAAGTTGGCTGTGTAGCATGGGGTCATAAGCAGGCCATTCTCACCACGTAGTTGTTTCGCAAAGCCAAAATCACATATCCGGATAGATTCAGGATCGCCAGATTCATCCATATACAAAATATTACTTGGTTTTAAATCCCTATGTACAACCTATATGTAAAGAGTAAACCAAAATTATTCACACAATTCATTCAGGTCATTGCAAGACTGTTTATAGCATTGGAACATTATTAAACTTGTCACAACTTTTGGTAAATTTTAATAATAATATCCCTCAACAGAATTCTGCAGTGTGAACAGGAAATACAAAAATGTCACCTTGCAATAAATACCAATCAAGTCTGTGCACGAAAATAGTTCTGAAAAAGGAATACCAGCAAATATATTTTACCATTAAAACCTCTTTGGCCAAATAAAGCAAAAAATTGCTGTAAGTGGAATTTAAGACAAAGTAAATAAATTCACATTTTTGAACTTGAAAATAATCAATCCTCATAAAAGCCAACCCAGCATTCTCGTCAGAACAGGACTGATAAACATTCCAAACTCGGCTTATTTCATAAAAAAGATAATTCGATGACCAAGTGAGGAGAGATGAATCAGCCCTCCTCTTTTTAAGCCCCCCAACTGGTCGCCACAAGGATTTAATTTCTTTTTTAAGCACAGTTGTATCGCAGCAAAGCATGTTTAACGGATTTACTGGAGTTCTTTGAAGAAGCAAGTTGTGCTGTGGATAAAGTAGTGGTTGTATTATACTTCGATTTCCAGAAGGCATTTGATAATGTGCCAAATCAAAGATTATTGCGGAAAATCAAAGCTCATGGGTGCTGGGTGTAACATTTTGGCACCAGAAGAAGGTTGGTTAGCTAACAAGCAGCGGAGAATAGGAATAATTGGATCTTGTTCATGCTAGCAGGATGGCACAAGTGGTGTGCCTTAGGGATCGGTGCTGGGGTCTCAACTCTATACAATTAACAGAATTTTTTGGATAAAGGGACAGAAGGTATGGTAATTAAATTTGCCGATGACATAGTCACATGGAAAAATGAAGAGGGCATAAGGAGCCTACAAAGGGATATACAGATAGTAGGAACTGTGATCCTGGAGTCTGAGATAACAAGGTGTAGAGCTGGATGAACACAGCAGGCCAGGCATCATCAGAGGAGCAGGAAAGCTGACATTTCGGGTCTGGACCCTTCTTCACAAATTCTTCAGGCCCTTTCTGAAGAAGGGTCCAGACCCAAAACGTCAGCTTTCCTGCTCCTCTGATGCTGCCTGGCCTGCTGTGTTCATCCAGCTCTACACCTTGTTATTACAAAGGGATACAGGTAGTTTAAGTGAGCAGGAAAAAATTTGGCAAATGGAGTATAATATGGAAAAGTGGGAAATGTTCATTTTGGCAGAAAGAATAAAAAAGAAGCATATTATCTAAATGGTGAGTGGTTGCAGAGAGACCTGGGTGTCCTAGTGTATGAATTACAAATGGTTAATAGGCAAGTACAGCAAGTAATCAGGTAAGTTAATGGAATGTTTTGTTTTCTTGTGCAGGGAATGAGTGGATTACCTAATAAGGAAAGGCTAGGACTGGAACCTCGAGTTTAGAAAATTTAGAAACTACTTAATTGAACCGTACAAGCTCCTAAGGGGAGTTGACGGTGTGGATATAGAAAGTTGTTTCCTCTTGTGGCAGGATCTAGAACCAGGGCTCATAGTTTAAAAAAAAGGAGTCAAGACACAGTCAGAATGTAGTTTTTCTGCATCTAAAATTTCCATATTTTCAATGAAATAAAAACTTTAAAAAGGATTATGCCACATTTGTTGGCTGAGGCTCTGATAAACTATAATCTGCCACAAATTTAACAACTCACCCCTTGGCAGTGAAGATATTCCACTGTTTTTGTTATTGTGAATAGCACAGCACTGGCTTCTCTTTCGGAAAAGTACTTCTGCCGAAGGAGCCTATCCAGCAGCTCACCCCCTTTCAATAGTTCAGTGACAAGGTAAACATATCGGCCATCATCATATACCTGTGCATGCAAAACAGGCAATATTGATTTGTGCTCTAAATAGCTCCTAAATTGCTCATAAATAAACCTTGAATTTGACTAATATTGAATTACACTGAAAGCATTTATTTGGGCACAAAATATAATAACCTCAGAGTAATTAAAGCTCACATGCTACAGGTAACAGACTGAGACTGTTGACAGGATTCTTTGGGAGAAACTAGGTGCGAATTTTTTAAAATCACATACAGTCAGAGCCAAAATTAATTTGTATACAAACAATGCATTAACACAGTTGCTCATACAGACATATATACATAACCATAAGCATGGATTTTACCATCATAAACAGAGCCCAGCAGGACACATTCACCTGTCCCCAATCTAGATGCATCACCTTTTCAAGCAATGCATTCCAGATTTTAAGTATGCTGCACAAACAAAATATATTCCACATGTTGCCTTTAGGTTTTTGTCAATCATTTTAAATTTAGTTTTCAAGCCATCTGTGAATAAAATAAAAATGGGCAGAATCTTACAGGGGTCTGAGTGATGTGGAATACAGCAAGATGTGTGGCATAGAAACAGAGGAAACAAGAGTGGTATTAAGCCATTTGGCCTGTCGAGTCTGCTCCGTCATTCAATAGGTCATGGCTAATCATCTGTTTCTGCTCTTGCCCCACATTCTTTGATACCTTTAGCCTCAAGTGTCAAGTGGCAGAATCGGACTAGAATTCGATGATCTTAATGTGAGTAACTTGCGACAGAGTCAAAGACATACACCATGGAAATAGACCCTTCGGTCCAACTTGTCCATGCTGAACAAAATCCCAAATTAAACTAGTCCCACCTGCCTGTTCCTGACCCATATCCCTCCAAACCTTTCCTATTCATGTACTTGTCCAAATGTCTTTTAAATGTTGTAATTGTGGCCACATCCACCACTTCCTCAGGAAGTTCATTCCATATGCAAACCACCCTCTATGGTAAAAATATGCCTCTCACGTATTTTATAAATCTCTCTCCTCTCACGTTAAAAATGTGTCCCATAGTCTTGAAATCACTCATCCTAGGGAAAAGACAACTATCATTAACCCTATTTATACCCATCATAATTTTGTAAACTTCTACAAGGTCACCGCTCAACCTCCTACATTCGAGTGAAAAACAACCTTGCCTTTCTTTATCACTCAAATCTCCCGTACCCAGCAACATCCTGGTAAATCTCTTCAGAATTCTCTCCAGCTTAATAATATCCTTCCTATAACTGGGCAATCAGAACTGGACACAGTACACCAGAAGATACCTCACGAATGTCCTGTACAACCTCAACATGATTTCCCAACTCCTATACTCAACGGACTGAACAATGAAGGCAAGCATACTAAATGCCTTTTTAACTACCCTACCAAATGTGACACAAACTTCAAAAAATATGTACCTGAATCTCGAGGTCCCTCTGATCTACAACACGACCCAAGGCCCCGCCATTAACTGCATAGATCCTAGCCCTGTTTGTTGTACCAAAATGCAATACCTTGCATTCATCCAGACTGAACTCCATCTGCAATTCTTCAGCCCATTGACCCATTTGATGAAGATCCCTTTGCAATCTTAGGAAATCTTCACTGTCTAATATGCCACCAATTTTGGTGTCATGTGCAAACTTACTAACCAGGCCTTTCTTCTCATCCAAACCATTTGTATAAATGAGAAACAAACAACCCTCCACCAATACTCTGTCTTCTGCTGTTGTGGCAATTGTGTATCCAATTGGCAAGCTCACCCAAAGTCCCATATGACATAACTTTATTGATGTTTTTCAAAAGCAGTGTGTTATCAGGCAGCAGCAACTTGACACTTAAGGGATTAATACATGTTAAACAGCTTGTTGATAGTCCACTTGCCTCATTAATATTCAGCTATCTTACCGAAGCAGCCAAACAAGCTAGATGTTGAGAAAGCTCAACATGGAAACTAGATCAGGTGTCTAACAGATTCAGCTCACTGCATGCTCCAAATGGACACCAGGCATCAATACCTCAGCTCCATGGCACCAGCCCCATACACCGTATTCATGGTTACTGGCATCCGACATGTGTCATCCTCTAACAGCCCTCATGGCTCATCTCTGATCGACTTACAATAGCCTTCCACACACTGATGCTGCACCAGCAACTATTACAGTAAAGCATCAGTGGGAAGAAAGCAGAGTTAACATGCTGAGACCAGTGACTGTTTACCAAAACATTAATTCTGTTTTCCTCACACAGACACTACCAGACTTGTTGAGTTTCGCAAGCATTTATGTTTTTGTTTCAGATCTCCAGCATCCACAGTTCTTTGCTTTATTATATCATTGTAAAGCTGCAGCAATGACACTCTACGCTCAGGGAGACACACCTAACTCATGGGCTGGACCAGACTGCATCATTAGGCTCTTCAATGCCATAATGCATGCTCACTCAGAGTGTACCTGGATGGGCACAGCATGTCTGACTTGCATTGCACTGCCTTGCCATTTTACAGTTTGCCCTCTCAGCCATAAAAATCAGGCTCACAAAACTTTTGTCTTGACTTCACATTTAGCACAGACACAAAACTAGGAAGCTTGTCACAGTTGTTAGCAGCTTCAGTGAAATCAAGGGAGATAGCATTCGCTCAGCTGGTGCTGGCACATTAAGTCAAGGACAGCCTCCATGTACCGATCCAAGCCCTTGGAAATGGTCTTTCTGTCACCCGGAATGGTCAGAGTCAGGATTCTGTCCACATTACGGATAAGGAGCTGCATGTCAGACAGCCTCCTACTCATCTGGAGTCTTTCTGCCCCTTCTGTTCTCCTCCTGAAATCACAGGGAAGAGGCAGGTGACATGATGATTTCACGATGATGCAAGTGGGGGGAATAGCTGTGATTGTTGCTGCAGGCAGGATGGTGTCCTGAACGAGGGAATGAGTGGGGTGCACAGGGCATGCAGGGTTAGTATTGCTGAAGTTGAGGTGGGTGACAGCCAGAGGGAGAGATTCTTGAAGGCAATAGGGAGATTGGCAGAGAATGAGTCTTTGTGGGAGGTGGGCACAGTAGCAGAGAGTTATCGGACAGAAGACATGGGGTCACCCAGAAGTTTCTGTGATATTCTATAACCACACGAGATGTGTGCATCACTGCTAGGCCCCCCATTTATTGTTCATGCTTAATTGCCCAAAAGGCAGTTAAGAGTCAACCACATTGTTGTGGGTACGGAGTCACATGTCGTCACAGGTAAGGTCAGCAGTTTCCTTCCCTAAAGTACATTAGCTAACCAGATGGGTTTTTCTGACAATCGGCAATATTTCACCATTAGATTCTTAATTCCAGATTTTTTAAAATATTGAATTCAAATTCCAGCACCTGCCACAGCAGGATTTGAATCCTGGGTTTCTGGATTAATAGCTTAGTGAATATCACTCGGCTATCTTTGCTCTCTACATTTGTCAGCATTTACAGAGGTCACCACAGAGTGTGTCAGTAATCACACTTGGCAAAATGAAGGTGGTCAGTGACCTTTACCTTCACTGCTGGGCATTCTTCCAGATAGCTAAGGCTGCGTTGACCCAGGTGGCATTATGGCCTCCATCCCGGACCTGGGGAAGGAATAATTACCGCCTGTACACCACCTTGACAAGTAGAACCTCCAGGTCAGGGATCATAATGAGGCATCTCTGGACTGCAAGTACTTATCTGGGTGCTTTTAAATGCAGCACAGGCACAAGTAATGTTTATGCAATCTGAGATGCCCATTGAGAGGCAAGTTGTTCTAGGAACAACGCGTGATAAGATGAGGTCAGAACTGGATATCAGACACGCCATAGGGATGGGTAAGTAATTAGCAAGGTGAGTTTGGTAACTTATGCCAAGTGAATTCACTAGGCTTTGCAACAAAAAGAGTTCTAAAAACTATACAAATTGGGTTTGGCCAATAAGTGTAAGAACCAGCCTAGTATTTTTGAAGTATATTATTAGCACCTTGTTTATAAAGGCTACAACAATATATCAAACAATATCAGCACAGCACCTAAGTTCATGCAGAAATTAAATTGTTGAGTTGGGCACTTTTCCCACACACGGTCAATATATTTGCAATGCTGTAGCAGTGGATCACCACAAAGTGCAGCAGTTATCAGAGATCAATATCCAATAGCTTAAACTATCCTACTGTTTCGCAATGAACCGAACTACAAACTTTTCAATTATATTTTAACTAGAAACATGAGAACATATTTTCCAACTGTATTTGTCTTGACTAGATGGTGGATGTTCTTCTTGAATGGTTGGAGGCTTATGCCGAAGTTGCTTGCAATAGTGTTAAGTAGGTAGGGGAGTTCCAGATTTTTGATCCAGCAGCACATATTGAAGATGGTGTATGAGTCAGAGGCAAGTTTGGGGAGGGGAAACATGAGGAATGTAACAGAAATGCTTTTCGTTGGTGGTCTGTAGAATTAGCCTTGAAAAAGGTTGCAAATTATAAAAGCAACTAAATTAAACAATGAGCTTACATCTTTCAAAGTAATGATGTTTGGATGCTGTCCATAGCGCATTAATATTTCAATCTCCTCTGAAGGGTCACGTTTGCTCTTATCAATTATCTGTAAATTTAAAACAATTGAATTAAAAACACAAACTCAAGGATACTTCATTTACCATAAAACCAATCCCCAATCACTGTAAACAGTTTCAGTTATTCAAGCAACCTTGTACCTTTACTAGCTCATGAACAATTGCAACACAAGCCCTGGAACAATTTGTATATCTAAAATACATTGAAGGAAATCAAAACTGAGTCAAAGAAGAAGAAAATCTGAAGAGCTTTCAGACTCTTAAACAGATGGCAAGCAGAGAGGATTAAAGATTGGTGTAGAGAGAAAGGGGAAGAGAGGATCCAATGATTGTGATCCATGAAGGGGCAGCACGGTGCCTCAGTGGTTAACACTGTTGCCTCACAGCACCAGACCTGGCTTTCATTCCAGCCTTGGGTGACTGTTGGTGCGGAGTTTGCACATTCTCCCCGTGCCTGTGTGGGTTTCTTCCAGGTGGTCCAGTTTCCTCCCACATTCTAAAGATGTGCAGGTTAGGGGGATTGACAACAGTAAATTGCCCTGTAGGGACCAGGGATGTGGAGGAGGCTAGGTGGGTTAGCCATGGTAAATGCGGGGTTATAGCGAAAGGGTTGCAGGGCTGGGTGTGGGTGGGACACTCTACGGATGGACATGCAGACTTGATGGGCCGAATGGCCTCTTTCTGCACAGTAGGGAGTCTATGACCAATAACACACAAGGTCCTTTAATTTGTCCTCAGAGAGTACCATGGACAAATTAAAGATCAGGAGTTCAAGGTTCATAATTTCCTCAAGTTACACTCAAATTTGTGTGGGGTAAACAAATTAGGGACATGATATAGAAAAATTAAGCCTGCTCCACCATTCAAAATGGTCGTGACTACTCCTCTTTCAACAGCATATTCCCACTTACTCTCACTTCCCTTGATACTCTTCGAGTCTAGAAATCTATTTCTTTTGAATATATTCAATGACTTTATCTCTAAAGCCTTGTGTGGTAGGGAATTCCAGTTTCACCAACCTGAAATGCCCCATTTTAGTCCTAAATGTCTGACGAACCTGCTAATATTTATTGAAGAGGTGACTTGGATACATCTATGCTCACTAATTATATGATTTCTTGAAGGCATTTGATAAAATCCCTCATAAAAGAAAGTTAGCTAAGGTTGAAGTCCATCAAAGGAAGGGCAAATTATTGGCCTGGTTTTTTAAAAAAAAGTATTGGAGTGGCACAAAACAGATAGTGGGATATAGCAGCACCACTCTCATTGCTTGTGAGCCTGGGCAGATCACAATGACTAATGATTTGTATGATGGGGCGGAATGCTATATATCCAAGTTTGCTGATGCCATAAAACTGGTATTATTGCAAGCAGTGTAAATGGAAGCAGAAATATTAACGAATGAAGTGACTGGGGAGAATGCACAATATATATTTCAATGTGGGCAAAGTGAAGTCATCCACTTCTGATCTAAAAAGGCTACAGAGCACCCTGTAGTGAAAAGCTAGAAACACCGAGGGACTAAAGAAACTTGGTGGTCCAGGTTAAAAAAAATATTTAAAATTTCAGGAACAGGAACAGAAAATAATCAAAAAGGCTGATGGCTCCTTTATAAATCCAGCAATGGATTCACTCCTCCCTATCTGTGAACTCTGTCAGCTTCATAACCCTATGAGATGTCTGTGCTCCGCTAATTCCGGTTTCCTGTGAAACATTGTACCTTTAGCTGCCTGTGTGGTAAACAATAGAATTCCCTGACTACACCTCTCTGCCTCTCTACCTTGCTTTCCTTCTTAAGGACTCTACTTAAAAACTACCAAGCTTTCATTCATCCGAAAATTTCCTTGTATCCCTGTGTCATACTTTGTTTAACAATGCTTCTGCAAAGCACTTTGGGAAGATTTTACAACATTAAAAATGCTCTACAGGTTGATGAAATGTGTACAGTTTTGATAGCATGTTAGGAAGGACATATTAGCCTTGGAGAGATTACAGCCTGGATTTATCAGAAAGAAACCCAAAATGTTAAGGGATACAGAGAACAGATACGGAGTTAGTTTGCATATCAGCTACAAACCTTCCCTTGTGGCACAAGCTCAATGTACTTTCCTACACAAAGATCATCACTTCAAATTTGAAGTGTTTAGGGAACTGGAGCCAGAGATCAGGGGGTATAGTGGTTATACAGTTGTTAATCTTTGAGCACCATACAGATAAGGAGAGGAGTTTTGGATCAGCCAGATGAAAAGTTGAGGAATGAGTGCTGTCTGTGAGAGCATTAGAACGGCTGAATTTGGAGGTGATGAAAACAGAGAGGTCAATATTTGTTTCTTTATCATGAGAGACCTATTCAAAGAGAGATCCCAAAAACCCTGCAATTAAGAGGCAGTATTATGTGAACAAGACAAACTTGGAAGTCAGTTGTAACTGGAACCATATAGGATTGGAAACATATCTCAGGAATGAATAGGGTGTTAAGGTTGGGAACTATCCCTTTCAATCCGATAGTGTGATAAGTGGCAACAGCTAGAGATAGTGGCCTTGATCTTATCAATATTTAGTCTGGATGTTGCACATGCAGTCTGACAACACAGGCAGTGAAGAAGTCGAGAGGGTTGTTTGAGAGGTAAGGCAGGGTGTCAGATGAAACGCAGAAGTTAATCACATGTCCGCAGGTATCACCACTAAGAAGCAGGTTGTAGATGAGGATGGGTGAAGAATCCCTCCTTGGGGAACTCCAGGATATTTACATGGGACATCAAAAGAAGCCACCACTGAATGTATTACAACTATAAAGTCGAACAATTGAATCAAACATGTGAATGTGCTGCATGCTCAACAAGGAATTCATTCCAACCAGTCCATGCCAACCAAGTTTCCCAAACTAAACTAGTCCCGTTTGCCTGCATTTGGCTCATATCCTTCTAAACCTTTCCTATTCATATACCTGTCCAAATGTCTCTTAAATGTTGTACCAGTCCATGCATCTACCACTTCGTCTGACAGTTCATTCCAGATATAAACCATCCTTGTGAGATCCCTTTTAAATCTTTCTCCTTTCACCTTAAAATTATGCCCTCTAGTTTTGAAGTCCCCTGCCCTAGGGAAAAGACCTTTGCTATTCATCTTATCTATGCCCCTAATAATTTTATAAACCTCTATAAAGTCACCCCTCAACCTCCTGTGCTCCAGGTGAAAGCCAACCAGCCTCTCCTCAAAATCAAGCCCTCTGGTCCCGGTAACATCTTTGTAAATCTTTTCTGCACCCTCTCCAATTTAATAATTTCCTTCCTATAGCAAGGTTGACTAGAACAGCACACAGTCCTCCAAAAGCGGCCTCACCAACGTGCTGTACAATCGCAATATGGTGTCTCAACTCTTGTACTCAGTGGTCTGAGCAATGAAAGCAAGCATGCCAAGCACATTCTTTACCACATCTGTCCATCCGTGACAAAACTTTCAATGAACTATGAGCCTGAACCCCTAGGTCTCTGATCTACAACACTCCCCACGGCACGAGGGAAGATCAGAGGCGACTGCTTCAGCAGCAGCTACAGCATCCACAGCAACGGCAGTGAGAACAGATGACGGAGGTCTCCCGAGCAGCGTGATAAGCAGAGGACTCCTCAAACACTGTTGAACTTTTAATTTATTCCTTTATCTTCCTATTTTAAACTATGAAAGACTTTAATATTATCTTATTTCTTTATTTTTCTACTATTCTATGAAGTATTGCTTAACTTTTAACTCTCATTTCCCTTACTACTTTGTACCAAAATATCTTGGTACTTCAGATGGCACCATGTGTGGCAACAGTTCTTCAACACTTTTCACTGTACTCCTATACTTCTGTACTTGAGTACACATGACAATAAAATCTAAATCTATATTAACTGTGTAAGACTTCCCTTGTGTGTCTTACCAAAATGCAACACCTCACATTTATCTAAATTAAACTCCATCTGCCATTCCTGGGTCCACTGGCCCAATTGAGCAAGATCCCACTTTACTCTTAAACAACCTTCCTCACTGTCTACTATACTACCAACTTTGGTGTCATCCGCAAACTTACTAACCATGCTTCCTATATTCTCATCCAAATCGTTCATATAAATAACAAATAACAGTGGATCCAGCATTGATCTCTGCAGAGCCCACTGGTCCCAGGCCTCCAGTCCAAAAAAACATCCTTCATCACCAGCCTCTGTCTCATACCATCAAGCTAACTTTGTATCCAATTGGCAAGCTCTCCCTGAATGCCATATGATCTAACTTTACTCGCCAGTCTACCATGTGGAATCTTGTCAAAGGCCTTACTAAAGTCAATGTTGACAATGTCTAACGTTCTGCCCTCAACTATCTTTTTGGTCACATTCTCAAAAAAAAAAAATCAAGTTTGTGAAACGTGAGTTCCCACACACAAAGCCATGCTGACTATTCCTAATTAATTGGAAGCACTAAGGTGCTTTAAATCAGAAACAAAAATAGAAATTGCTGGAGAAGCTCAGCAGGTCTGACAGTACCTGTGGAGAGAGAAAGAGTTAGCGTTTGAGTCTGGTATGACTTCTTCAAAACGGAAACAAATTGGAAATTTTTTTTATACTTTTGCAGAGGTGGAAGACCAAGGGGAACAGCTTAGAGTGGAGGCCCTGGACAAAACACAAAGGGATTGCTAACTGAAAGAAAAACAGAGATAGTTTAAACCATCTGGCTCTCATACTAACGTTTCTGTCCTGGGCCTGCTGCAACTTTCCAATGAAGCACAACGTAAGCATGAAGAACGAGACCTCACTTTCCTCTTAGGCACTTTACAGTTTCTAGTGCTCAAGACTGAATTCCACAACTTCAGAGCCTGACCACATGATCCACCTCACACTTTTCTTAGATGTTCTCCTCCTCCTACACCTTCTCCACTACCATCAGCCCCACACCTAGACTTGTCCACGACTTGTTTATTTTGCTCTCAGCAGAGAGGACCCATTTTGCCCCCTATCGCACCTTCATTTATGCTCATTTAAAATCTCTCTGAACCACTGCCTGACTAAATGTTTACTGGTCATGACTGAGCTGAAAATCGGAGGTCAGATAATCTGGGCTCAGCATCAATATGCCTCAAACACGCCCTTTATCACTCACTGCAAAATTCAATCTTCTCCCCAAAAACAAAAACAGAAAAAAAAAATCTCAGCTCTGACTTTCAGTTTTATGGCACAGTAGAATTAATAGCTCTTTATATTATTGGTCCCACCCATCGCCATTCATCAGAACCCTCAGAAATTTGAAATATTTCTGCCTGTGGATTGCAGTTCCAAATAAGCAGGCTAAAAACTATAATGACATTGCCATGTTGCATTTTTCTCATTCATGCATAACTTAAATCATGGCTGACTGATTTCTAAGCACTCAAGATCTGACAGACATCTCCAATTCAAGCCCAAAATTCCAAAGACAGCCTCCATTTATTTGATCTTCTTCCTTGCATATCAGAATTATAATGATCATACTAATTTAACAATAGTCAAGTTAATTGTGAAATTACATTCAGCCAAGTATAAAACTGGACGCTGGTTCATATTTCCAGTTGAAACCTTTTCTGTTGGCACCAAAACAGCTTTACCTTTTCAATTTAATATTAATATTAAACAGCAGAACATACAACAGCAAGCAAATCAAAGGAAAGAGCTAACTGACCTGGAAAAAAAGACAATAAATAAACGTGGCATTTGCAATTCCCAAAAGGGACAAATGCGCTAAGAAGTTTATAGTACATGAATTATTTGTAAGTTTGATTAAACTGAGCTAGTAACCATTCAGTAAATGAGAAAGCCTATTAGAATGGAGACTTGATCAGAAGTTATTGCACACTGAAGGCTGCATCACTGATGATGAATTGGACCTAATACAGATTGGGATTGTATATAGAATCTGACATCAATAGCTTAGTCTACTCCATGCTGGGAGAGGAGGGTGTAGTTGAAGTGTAGCATGACTCATAACAAAGGCTGAAGGAATCATCCAAATTTAACTGAAAATGACAGGGTTCAAAAAAACAGCAAAGACTGGAAAAGGTCACAATCCAGAGGCAGCAAAACCTCTGTTCAGAAAAGCAGACAACAGTCACAAAACCTTTGAAGTAAAGCTGAGGGAGAGGAAAAGAGAACATGAGTGTCACGGAATATCTTGGACTATGTGAGGAAAATAGATTTAGAATTGGATTTGTATTTAAGTGCAGATATAGAAAAAGTACATTATTTTAAGACTATAAAAGTGTGAAGTAAATACAAGTTAACTTGCATTTGGACACTTTTCCTGTGTAAACTTACTATCAGTAAGTCAATGGAAGAAATTTCCAACTCAAGCCCTCTCTACATGAAAATGAAACTTTTAATATGTTTCCAATACACAGTGGAGAAAGTGACATGAGTCCTATGTGTTTGCTGTTATCTAAGAAAAACCCCAAGGCCATCAATGACATATTAAAAGATTTCCAGTTATATGCATGACTCCAATTCATTCTAAAGTAGTTGACAACTTTCGTAGTCTTGTTACTGTTACAGTGCATGAAACACAGCTGACAACTTCTGCGTAGTATAATTCCACAAACAACTGGGCAATCTTTTGCGCTAGTCACTTCGCAATATGCTAGTTGAGAGTTAAATGCTAGCAAGACTCCTATGCAAACTTCTCCTACTTTTTTGTGTAGAATGAATGAGATATTTTACATCCAGCTGAAGGGGCAGATGATGCTTCAGTTCAATGCCTCAGCCCAGGGACACCACCTCTAATGGTGGAATATCGTGCTGGAGTACTAGAGTGTCAGCTTAGGTTTGAGCTCAAATCCCTAGGACGAGATTTCAATCCATAACCAGTGCCTCAGACATTAGACTATTACTACTATTTCAGACAAACTATAAATTTATTTTTCCATATACTAAACTCAAAAAATATATTGAATGGAATCAAGGTGAAAGTCAATTCTGAAAACAGCATAAAAACTCAGTGGACATGTAATAACCATAACAGTATTGTGAATACTTTGCTGTACAATGGTTTCAATAAGGTAATATAAAAATGTACAGTCTTCATTACATAATTCATATTCACTTGGTCTTGAAATCAGAAATCTGCTCCATCTTTATATCATCTTACAAGAGACCAACTGCAAGGTATAATTGTAAGTTATGGCAGTTGCTGGACATACAAGGCAAGTAATTTACTGATGCTGAAGTTATAAAGGACTAAAAACTGGAAGCAGCACTGGTAAAGTTTCATGCAAGTTTGGGAAAGGGCTGCATGATATCCCAATGTATGATTCAACACAATCACAGTATATAAAACTTAGGTTCAATAATGTTTTTCACCAAGTACTGAAAGATACATGATGATGTGCTATTTTAGCGGATAAATCATGTGACAAACAACACTGCAATGTTAGCTATGATTTGTTTGTTTTGAAATGCTGAAATATTTGCTGAAGTTATTAACAATAATGCCTTTGAAATACAGCATGAAAAGGAGTTAAATTTTCTTTCAAGTAATTCCAGTAGTTGCTTCAAGAGAAACTGTGCTGCGTCAAGAAAATGGTGCATAACCATAGACTCAACTCCTGCAGTACTGGGATGTCACATTGCATTGGTAATAAAACATGAGGAACTAAGCCAGCTTTGTTATGCCATGATTCATTGGGAAATGCTTTGCACTAAAGGCAAGGATAAATTTGCGCATAAATTCATTTGGTGCTTGACAATTTCTTGAGGATGTAATGATCACGGTGAATAAAAACAGAACAGTAGATGTGATGCATTTCAGTTTCCAAAATGTATTTGATAAAAAGTGCCACATAAAAGTTGTTGCACCAGAGTTATGGTACTGGGGAAAAGATACTAACATGGATAAAAGACTGTCTAACAAGCAGTAAACAAAGTTGAGACAAAGTTGACACAAATGTTGTAGATGTCAGACTGCAAGTCAACCTCAAAAAAAAATCCCTCTAAACACAGGGGTGACTTACACACTGAACATAAAAGCAAACCATCAGTGTGGATATTTTGAAACGTCATCAGAATCCAAAACAGTGAAACTTCATATGCACAACGCTTGGCTCAATCTGGACTAATAAAGTTCCAAATCATCCCATATTCCACCCAAATGTAAATTTCCCATCTAAATTCTTACCTCCATCCTTCACATCAGGGAGTGATTTGGGACCTGAATTTCTTCAATTCTTAATCCTCTTAACCATCCAAATATTTACACATGGTGATAAATCCACATTCATATATATTCCAATTACCATTAGAATTATGTTTAAATGGTCTTCCAATACATTCACACATTTATATCAGTCAAAAAATTGAACGATGGAATGCTTATAGCACAGAGGCCCCTTCACCGTTCATGCCAATCCTGGATTCCAGAAAGAGCAACTCAACCAGTCCCACGCTTGCACCCTCCAGCAGCAACCTTACAAATGTTTTTTTCTTCAGATAATTATCTAGTTCTTTTTTGGAAGCCACGATTCAATCTGCCTCCACCAATGTCTCAGGCTGTGCATTCCAAATCCAAGCCATATGGCTTTAAGCATTTCCTTAAGCCAACTTTGGCTCTTTTAAGGAAAAGTTTCTCCCCAGTTATTCTGCCCAACCTCTCATCATTCTGAATATTCTACCAAAATGCACTGCAGCAGTTCAAGAACCAGCTCACCACCAGCTTTTCCAGGGCAATTACCAATGTGCACTCAATATTTGCTCATATCACTCGCATTCCAAGCATGATTTTCAAAAAAGCCTTGGCTCTTCTGAAGTCTATCATTATCCTCATCACAGGCCAAAATAGCTTTATGCTACTATGATCATAATAGATGCTAATATTGGTCAAGTCAGATCCTAGAGTGAAATGTGATTGATATTTTATTTTGAGATAACAAGGTGTAGAGCTGGATGAACACAGCAGGCCAAACAGCATCAGAGGAGCAGGAAAGCTGACGTTTCGGGCCTAGACCCTTCTTCAGAAA
>NC_063345.1:63101827-63119638 GCF_021869965.1 Rhincodon typus | reverse complement strand
CTCTGCTGCTTGGCCTGCTGTGTTCATCTAGCTCTACACCTTGTTATCTCATATTCTCCAGCATCTGCAGTTCCTACTATCTCTGATATTTTATTTTGCTTTTGTTTACTGTGGAGGTCAGTTACTGAACATATTCACAAGAGCATGCCGGAGTATTTTTAACTAAAGGCCTTCAAATGTATCATACTAAAAGAAAATTAGGATCCACTTGCATATTCAAATATGATCTGTTTATAAATATTAGAAAGAAAGTTTGATAAAAGGGATGAATCTAACATCATTTCAGACATGCAAACTTCAGTAAAAAAAAAAGTGACTTTCATCTCCATTCTAAAGCTTCTTGCCCAGCTGTGATCAGTTTCCCTTTGGTAAATTTCTGTGCATCCACAAGATGTTACTTTCTTCAGTTAACATCTCTCCAAAAGACCACCTGCTAACTCAGCTCACTATTTCTTAATGTGGGTTCCTTCAACTCATGCCTTCAACTGCTTGTAAGATGTCTTCATCTTTGATACCCTACAGCCTTCTGTCTCTGGAGCTTTATTCTCACTGATTTCGAAGCACGAGATTTCTACTCAGCCCTGACCGCTTGAAAATTATTAACAACAGAACTCTTCCCCCTACATAATCCAGGTTTCAGTTCAGCAAATAAGCTCCCGGGTGACTTTCTGGTTATTTAGCTGAAATCAAAAAAAATCTTATAAATGTTGCTTTGAATTCATCAAAATAACTTTCTGACCTTAAAAAAAAGTCAGATCTTCACACAACTATAATACTAAAACAGATTCTAAAGTGGAGAAAAAAATTAAGTGCTGAAATAATAATATTATGGATTTTCATTAGTGTCATGTGCAAACGATAACATTTCACCCTGCATAGTCAAGACTAGGTCATAAATATAGAACAAGAAAAACACTGCTTTGAATGCTGACCTTTGGGAAACCTCCAGTCCAAAAACTCTCACTCAACAACTTTGTATTCATGGGTTAACAAGCTTGTTATGCAGCACTTTATCAAACACCTTCTGGAAGTTTGTATACACCATATAAATTCCTTTAATCCACTTTGTTTCCCATCAAAAATCTTGATTAAATTATTTTGGTTTTTCCCTTTAAAAATCTGTGCTGCCTTTCCTTAATTAATCTAGGCTGGCTCAAGTGATGGTTAGATTTGTCCTCAATTATCATTTCTACAAGGTCTTAACACCAGGTTAAATTTCTGTCAATTTAGCAAAGGCTATAGTTGCTGGGCTTATCCTCCAGGGGTGTAATATATACAATTCTGTAGTCCCAACAACTTCTCTGCACCTCAACAAAATTGGAAGACAATTGCCAGAGCTTCCATAAGCGTAATAGTTTAGAAAACCTAGCAACAAGAATGGTACCAATAAGCAATAAAAAAATCGCCTATAAGTAATATGTTTTTCTTCAACAGTTTGGGAAAATGGAATATAAACAGTTATGATTTGTAACTGCCAATGAATTAAAGTAGGAGAACACTCAGCTTTGTTTTATGATGCAGCCAACTGTACAACGCTAATAGAATATTCAAACTGGAACCTGCAATATGTGTTTCATGATCACAGGTTTTATTAATCTAGCACAGCACTGTCCTTTCATCTCCAAAATCCCAAAAAGTCACCTAGCAGAAAATGTGTGTTTGTTTAAAATTATCATAATAATCTTTAAAGTTGATTATGCACTACCTAACTTGGGCAGTTGGATTCCGAAATTGGGGGAATAAGGCAGAAATGTGTTCCTCATCCAAAACACAAAGGCCACCAAAGAACTTTGGTAAAGAAAACCACTATGTACGTGTGTCAGTAAATTTTCAATGCTTCATTTTAAGACTAGGTGACCAACTATTCAGTAATTACCTTGACAGCAAACTCCAGATTGGTAACTCTATGTATGCAACGTTTGCAGATTGAGTAGGAGCCAACGCCGATATCCTCTTTGAGCTCATATCCATCAGTGACCTGCATACTATTCCCGTGAAGCTGTTTTGATAGTACAAAAATAAAGTCAGTAAGTTTGATTTTTGTTCCAGCATTCCTTCATAGAAAAACTAACAGATTTTTTTTAAAAGCACAGAACCCTGCGCAACTTATCATTTAATCCATAAACATTTTACATCAGCATCATAAATGCTTAACATTTAGCTATCCATATATCATACCTGCACAATAGGGTGTACTGCTGAGAGTGGGGTGCTTTGGACCTCTTCCACTACATTGGTTGCAACAAAACTAAATCCTCTGAACAGCTGATGTGCATTAGCGCTAGGTGGAATTCCTGGTGAGTCTTGAAGAAAAAACATTCAATTGTCAAATCATTTCATAAAATGTATTAGACTATTGTAATTCAAATTATGATAATCTCATTAAACTCCTCCATAGCAACCTCTAACCAAATACAATATCCCTGCTTATTAAATGAGCAAACTAACAAATAACATTCCCAGAAACAGCAAATTTATATATAAAGCTTATTTAAAAGTCATACTTAAATATTATTTTAATGTAAATATTTCTTTCCATAAAATACTTTGCTACTTAACCTGATACAGTTTCACCTAGGATTTGAAATATTTAGAAGTCTCATATTTCTGAAACAAATGCCAGTTGTCTGTGAAGTATTACCATAATGTTGTCAGGAGTTATCATAAAACTGTCAAGACAGGGATCTAAGATGACCAATGACCCACCATCACTGATCCCAAATTGAAGATTTCGGCCTTGAAATTGCAATGTGAGAAGATTAGCACATAAACCTCTTATCTGCTCAGATTAAATTCCTTTGCCAGCTATTTTCACGATAGTCATTAACAACAGCTTTGTTAATTGAGTAACCTACAGAATTTAATATAAATGCAGAAAGGGCTTAAACTATATAGCCTTTGCAGTGTTATTTACATGTCTTCGGGACTTTAATGTACTAATGTATTAACAACATGCAATCTAAAATTAACCTGGAACACTTCTTTTCATAGTCACATTGAAAGACGAACACAAAATGAGTAAGAAGGTATGAATGCAGACAGAATTCATTTTCAAACTCCTTCTGAGGGTTTGGGTTCTTCATGCGACTATTAAAATACCCATCTTTATTCTTCCTAAATAAACCCACAATCCAACATCTGTTTTCACTCAATCTGCCTGAACGCTGGCACTATGCCCAACTCAGGACTTTGAGATGAATTTGAAAACAATTCATCAATGAATGAACAAAAGTAGTTCATTTGCCCCTTTCTGCCATTCAATTAGATAATAGTTATAAGACCATAAACCGTAGGAGCAAAAGTAGGCAATTCGGCCAATCAAGTCTGGGCCATAGTTTTCGACAGGCTTAACATAACTTTCTCGTTTCTGTATGCCATGCATCTATTGACAAATCCCAGGATGCCTCTTATCTGTATCATCACACTCAAGGACTTATGCATTTAAGTGCCCAAGTGCTTTTGCTCTTGAATCCACTATCTCCTTTATATCACTTTTCCATTTGCTTCTTCCCAAAATGAATTTTGCCACACTTCTCTGCTTCATCTTTGAATATGTATAAGCTACAACTATACAGCAACTATCAGGGGGCATAAACAGAACTCCAGCAACAGTCTTGAATCTATTTCCATTTCTTAATTCAGCCTATCAAATCCCCATTGCCTGCTTACCTCTCATTATATCCTCTATCATCACTGAAGTGATTCAATCCTTAAGGCTCCTACACCACATCTGTTTCCTTACGCTGTTGTCCTTATATTCTGATATATTTTGATCCTAGTCCTGACTATCCTAAGGGCATGTCTCAGTAACAGTTGCCACATCATATAATTGAATGTATTGTTGTGGCACATTATTTTGGACCACACAGCTGGACCTGCCTCACAGCTCTAATGTTTTATTAACATGGTTCGTACTTCTCTCTACTGATTTCATTACATTACACCTTTTAGTTTTCCTTCTACGAACAGTGCTTTACACACACTGGTGCTCTGCTGTCTTACTGTTTGTCTTCAAATAATTATCGATACATTTTCTATATGAGCCCTTTTCCAGCTTCCTAGTTTTAAAAGCTTTGCATCTGTCCAATTAATCCTTTCTGCCAGGAACCTCGTTCCAGCCCAGTTCAGATGGAGAGTGCCCCAACAGTACAGCTCTTCCCAAGTGCAATCCTGATTCTCCTGACCCATGAGTTAGAACCCCTCACTCACAGGCCATTCTTTTGATTTTGTGTTCTCCTCCCCAGTTTCCTCTTCTCCATGCAAATTTACACGCAGTTTAGATAATCATCTAGAGAGTAGAACTTTTGATGTTTTATTCTTTAATTTAGCCTGGGACTCTGCTTACTCTTTCCACAATTTTAAAGGTGATCTTGGGGAGTTAAAAGCAATTTGATTCAGAATAGGAAAGTGGATTATTTTGCTTTCTTCTGCTTCTACTTGGTACAAAATCAGACTTCAAACCAGAGTGAGAAGCAGATGAATGTTGAAAAGGAGTTTTGTTTCTGATAAGAGGTTAGTGAATTAAGAAATAATGCAGCTTACTCTTCCAAAAAAGCTTTAGGGACTCAGTTAATTTCACACAGCCTTGCAAAAGATGAATTGAGTTAATTTGAAGTATTTATTGACACGATGCAAGTTTGATACAGTGACTTCACCAGCTTTAAAATTTAAAGATAATTACCCTCTTCAGTTAGCTTCCTGTGAATATGCTTTAGAAATCAGGTGATGTCTGATGGCATCAAAGCCAACAGCAATTAGCAGATTAAAAAAGGTACTAATGCAGACACCTAATAAAAAATGCTTCCCTTTAACATGTACAAATGCAAATGTTTATTTTAAAATTCATGAAACTGAAATCATTTGTGCTTTAAGACGAATTATGCAATATTAGTAATGTGGGAAAATGAAAAGAAGGCAATAAAAAAGCTAATCATACCAATCTTAGTTTTATGACTTGAACAATCCAATAACTTTAATGTATATTGTGAATATACAAGAGTTAAGTTATGCTTTCCTTCAATATTTATCCATGACAAAGCACAAACCAAATTAATAAAATTTGTTGTTTGGAAAACGTTATGTATACAGACAATAAAACGTAATCATCTGTACCTTTTGGTGTTTTAGCTGTAAATTCTGGATCAAAGCAAAAAGTATCTTCTGGCTTCCCAGAAGCAGGTTTAAATGGAGGCTGAATTTCCTTTCTGACCAGTTTCTGGGCAAAAGAGAACATTTAGATTTTACATGTTTCAGTTACTTAATTTGTATTCACAATACGGACAACTCCAACTACCAAAAATCGTACTTTCAATTGTTGATTTAACATGATAAAAATTCTTGATTTACATAATTGTGACACTCTTTCACAATTTATCGTGCAAAGGATGTCAAACACCTTAGAGAAAAATTCATGAGTTTGATTGGCAAAGGCATTACAAATTTCATACATTTAATTTCAAATCAAAATATCTATTATCCCAGAAAGTGTATAAGAAATGTATTCAAACATTTTATTAACAGCAGTGGAAGAATTATTTTGATCAAGCAATGAATTAAAAGCATGAAAATTTAGTTTTTAACATTGGGTGTCTCAGGAGTAAAAAGCATTACATTTAACAGCTTTGTGACCTTGATCTTGCTTGTTGGAATGGGAAACACCTACATTCCAGTCAATGGTAGCAAAGAATGGATGTCTTTTGATCTCTTCAACTCCATCAGGGCCAGCTCCTACAAGAATTAAGATCATAGGATGTTTATTTGTAATTTTGGTTGTATGAGGGCAGAGACCAATCTCCAGCCCAGTACAATCAACTGTTCTTGCAAGTGGAGATAAGTGCCTGTTGCTACATCACTGCACAATTTTGCAAACACAGTACAACATGGAGGACAGTTTGCACTTTATATAAGCCAACTCCTCAATGTGCAGGAATGTAGAAAATTACTTATACATGTCTATTTCCAGTGTAAACGGCATTTTAGAAAAAAAAACAAGCAACACTTCATTTGATGGACCAGTGCTAATACATCACTGGGTTTCTTCAGTGATAACTAAAATTGTACACTGCCCTTCTCAACTGTGAATACAGGGACAAAACAAAGCAAGTTTTTCAAATAGCTATTGGAAAAAAATGTACTAATTCTGCTTTTAGTTGAAAGTTCAAGGATTTTCTTGAACAAAAGAGAACTTGATAGTTTACCTTTAGCTTTGCGTCAAATATTTAATTGAGTTCAAAGCAGCTGCTGGGAAACAGCAAGGGCTCAAAGCTCAATAGCCAAAACTGGGTGCAGGAATCATAATGCCAGATTAACACACCCATTCAAAACAATACAGGCAGCACAAAAACTTTGTGACACCTGCTAACCCAATATTAGTGGCATGCATCCAGTGATAAGTTTACTGCTGCATGCTTGCGCACTTTATTAGAAGGGTAAGGGCATCCAGTGTTAGCACTACTTAAAGCTATCAGGTCCCTCCTAAAGTGGAATTGCATTCTGGCTGCAGCAAGTACTTGAGGTCATATTAGCAGGGGACCAGTGAGGCTAGCGCAACATTGTTAAGCACAGGCTGTCAGACTATCTGACATACGATTAAAGTTCCTGGTGCATCAGATGGGGCAGTTTTTGTATCCAGAGAACCAGGGGACCAACTAAACGTGCACAAAGCAACATATGCAGGGAGACACAAATGAATGAGAATGGGGAAGTTCACTGTGAGGAACTGGATGCAGAGCCAAAGAAGTCCAATGACTTTACACAGTGAGAGTCAAGGTCTGGTCTCTTCAAGTGCAATATTGTTACATTTGAGCCTCAGGCCTCACACCCTTGACATGGCGTCCCTTCAATCACCAAAACATCTCAATTGAACATGGACACTTAGATAGTTTCACCTCATCCACTTAGAACTGTCACAGGTCTCGAACCTACACCTCGTAGGTTGCACACACTGCCCTCATAACAGCCAGGTTTTAGAGTATGCAGCAGGTCACCATGAATTGGGACACCATGAGAGGGTTCCTCCAGAGCAGTCTATGCTGCAGACCTGTTGCTTCAACACCTGTGATCAATGTTTCTTGTACTAGCACAACTGCATGCACGTGTTGGACACATTTAGTTGTGCTGCAGAGCGTAGTCATGAGCCAAGTGTAAAGTGAATTCGTTGGAGCCAAGGAGTGACACTATGGTGAAAACAGCACTCTGGAGCTGAATGAAAGCCTCACAACTACTGCCAGGTTACCAAGTGCACATTAAATATGTGGCACATCTTTGAGGTTGCAATACATCTCAACATTTCCCACAAGGCTGCACGTCTCCACCATGAGGAAGCCTGCATTCCTGACAAGAGACAACTCATGTTCCAATGGCTTTTCTTCATTCAGACAAAATGAAACTTAACGGACGCCCCTCGCCTGGTGGAGTGTGTGTGTGTGTGTGTGTGTGTGTGTGTGTGTGTGTGTGTGTGTGTGTGTGTGTGTGTGTGTGTGTGTGCGCGTGCGTGCGTGCGCGCGCTTGAGCGTGTGCGACCTCTCTGATGCAGCAGTGGACAGTGATCTGAAAAATGTTGCTTGCTCCAGCCTGGCATTTATAAACTCATTGATGGCAGGGCCAACTTCACATTGCTCTGAGGCTGCAGGTCTGATTGCAAGAGGTGGCAAAGTTCTGTGAGCATCTCCTTCTTAAAGTAAAGCTTCCAATTCAGGTGAAGGGAGACCTGGAAGACCCGAGTCAGATAAGGTCTCATGTTTTGAACATTTTTCTCCTGCTGACTTTCCGCAGACCCTCTCCATAACACTTGGCTATCTCTCTCAAACAAAAACAGAAATTGCTGGAAAATCTCAGGCATGGCAACATCTGTGGAGAGAAATCAGAGTTAACGTTTTGGGTCCAGTGACCCTTCTTCAATACATCTCTCTCATTCATTTCTCTCTCAAGCTATAGCCCAGGAAGAATTGCAACTATAAGCAAATGATCAGGAGCAAGTGGTACACCCAGAACCTTCACAGTCAAGTGCAGCATCAATCCTTGAAAGTCTCAATTTTAACTGCCTTCTCAAAGTACCCATCACTTCTATAAGCGCAAATTGAAACAGAGAGAAATTAGAATCAAACTTGCAAAGAACAAGAACAATACAGCACACAAGCACGTTCTTTGGCCCACCAAGCCTGCACTGATTCCTAATCCTTATTTAAACCCACTACGTATTGCCTATACACAGTATCTATTCCTCTGTTCGCCACCCATTCATGTCTATCAAGATATGCCTTAAATGCTGTTAACGGCCTGCTTCCACCACCTCCACTGGCAGTGTGTTCCAAGCACCCATCACCCTCTGTATGTAAAGTCTTCCCCGCACTTCTCCCCTAAACTTTCACCTTGCCAACCTGAACCTGTGCCCTCTTGTAGGTGACCTTTCCACCCTGGGAAAAAGCCTCTAATTATCCACCCTATCCGTGCCCCTCACAATTTTGTAGGCTTTTATCAGGTCACCATACAGCTTTAGTCTTTCCAGTGAAAACAATCCAAGTTTATCCAACCTCTCTTCATACCTAAAACCTTCCAGAACAGGCAACATCCTGGTAAACCTCTGCCCCCTCTCCAAAACATCCATGTCCTTCTGGTAGTGTGGTGACCAGAACTGCATGCAATATTCCAAATATGGCTGAACTAAAGTTTTGTACAGCTGTAACATAACTTGCAAACTTTTATATTTGATGCCCCAGCTGATGAAAACAAGCATGCTGTATATGCCTTCTTGACCACCTTATGCATCGGTGTTGCCACTTTCAGGGATCTGCATGCCCAGATTCCTTGTATGTCAATGCTCCTGAGGCTTCTGCCATTTATTGTATAATTTGCACCTGAATTTGATCTCTTAAACTGCATCACCTCACTTTTGTCTGGACTAAACTCTGTCATTTCTCAGCCCAAATCTGCAATCTACATCCCACTGGATTCTTTGACAATCCTCCTCACTATCTGATCTCTGCCAATTATGGTGTCATCGGCAAACTTGCTAATCATTCCTCCAGGTCATGTATATACATTACAAACAACAAAGGTCCCAGCAGAGTATCCTGAATAGATACCATCTGGCTCTGGGGACTTGTCTACCTTAATGCATTTTAAAGACACCCAATACTTCCTCCTTCATTACATTGACCTGCCCGAGGGTATTCACACACCTTTCCCTAACCACAACATTCCTCATGTCCATCTCTTTAGTGAATACCAATGTAAAGCTCGTAGTCTCTTTAATCATCACTGACAGAGTGGCTTCAGGCTGCTGTATTTACGTGCAGCTGAGCAACATTGAAATGGCAAGGATGGCAGCAGTGACATCAGATTAGCATGACACATTGAGTGACATCAGAATCTATTTAGCCTTCACATTTCCAGCATGGGTTCCCAAAATCTACACGGACATCCTCATCAAGAACAAGTTCCAAGCATGGAGCACCAGAAGTGTATGTACATGATGCAGAGAACATTTTGGTAACAAAACGACACCTGTAGTGCCTAAGCCAAAGGCAAACCAGAGACCAACCTTGCTACCCAATGCTTTATTTCCACAAGGTTATAACACACAAATCTACATGGGGCAGACCATAAGTTGAGACAAAGTGAACATATAGTTTAGATTTCATTGCTCTCCACAGGTTGCTGAACGTGTGAATTTACCAATTACCCATTTAACTTGCTTATGTCAGAAAATTCATCAGGGAAATCCAATATTTAACAAGAAGGTGAATGAAGACATGAGAAATAAAATGATGTTGCTTCAACTTCAAGTTGGCCATAGTCTTTTCCAGAGTTATCTCTCCTATATTTATTTATATTTAGGCTTTGGGCTGCCTTACAGATTTGATGCCTAAACAAATTTATAATGTATTTGCACTGGGGACACTGCAAACATCAAAAAGTGAATGACCTCCTTAACATTATTGAAGAAACAGTAAACATTACACTTACAGAAATCAAAAGCAATTTAGTCTAAAAAACTGTTTCTAGGTTACAGTTAGCCAACATTGTAAATAGGCATGCAAATAAGAATTCTAATTTGACTTTATTCTCATTGCCAATAGGCTTTCATTAACTATCAAATATGCATTCATTTAAATTGGAAACAATAACTTCAATAAAGGGAAGGATGATTATTTTAAAACATGAAGCAGTACCTAGTCTGTTCCCAGGATTTCGCTTGAATAACATTCTGAGAAGACCTTGAGCTTCTGGACTAAGAAACTGAGGCATTCCTAATTTCGCCCTTAGAAAAAGCAAATCAATTCATTAAAATAAAACAAAGAACTATAGATGCTGAAAATCTGAACAAAAACAGAAATTACTTGAGAAACTCAGCAGGTCTGACAGCTTGGTGGAGAGAAAACAGCGCTAATGTTTCAGGTACAATGATGTTTCTTCAGAAACCTGTTATCGGAAAGACACAGTTAAACTGGAAAGTGTGCAAAAAAGATTTACGAGGATGTTGCCAGGCCTAGTAGGCCTGATTTATAGGCAGAGGTTGGCCAGGATAGGACTTCATTCCTTGGAACATAGGAGAATGAGGGGTGGCCTTATTGAGATGTATAAAATCGCGCTGATAGGATGAATGCATACAGTCTTTTTCCCAGGGATGGGAAATTGAAAACTAGAGGGCATAGGTTTAAGGTGAGAAGGGATAGATTTAAGAAGGAACTGAGGGGCAACTTCTTCACGCAGACAGTGGTGCGTATATGGAATGGGCTGCTGGAGAAAGTGGTTGAGGCAGGTACAATAGCACATTTAAAAAAACATTTGGATAGGTACATGGATGAGAAGGGTTTAGAAGGATATGGACCAAATGCAAGCAATTGGAACTAGCTGATTGGGCACCATGGTCAGCATGGACCAGTTTGGGCCGAAGGTCCTGTTTCCATGCTGTATTACTCTATGACGTTAAATCAATGCATTATTTTACTTTTATGATACAAACTGCATACTAACACAAGCCAGTCATTTTATAATCTTCACTGAGCATACAGTATTTAACTTGCCTTTTTTTATTTTCTTCTTGATAATTCCCATTTCAAGCATGATAGCCAGGATAGACTCAAATGTCCTGTAGCATTCTCATAAGTGAACTTTATTCAGATGCAGAATATCAATGGCATAAACTTGCCACAGCATGACACAGGAATCCTGATCACCATAAATATTTTGATGGTAAATTCTTGCAACAGAGACCAAAGTGGCTATTATGAAAACGGGTGAATGATCACAGGATTTTATTCCTTTGAAATATTTTAGGGTTGAACTTTCATTTCCCTTGCTTTACCTTTTAAGATGCAAGCTTTGTGGTCATTCCCCAATGTGGAAACTCTCGAGAATAATTTCAATTGACTATTAAGTAGACATTTAGAATGCACCAGATATAAAACTAACCAGGATTATTTCTAAACAAGTTTGAAGTAATGATGTTCCAATATTTGGTCTCATGTTCAATACTGTTAAGCATTAACAATGTGGAATTGCACAGATATCTAATCGAATGAACCCTTGCTATCAACACAAAAAAAAGACAAAATTAAACCCGTTTACATTATAAACAGTAAGCAGTAGTGATTGATTTTCACATTGCAATCTCAATTTGTGTTTTCAGATGAAATACGCAATTTGCTGCAATTTAAATTTGTTTATGGCATGAGCTGTAATCCTTAATTAAATGTGTGTTGCAATCACTCTTGGTATCTATTATTCTCCATTTAAGTTAGACACCTCCATCTACTTCTGACAGATTGAATTGCATATGTGAAGCAATTCACAAGGGCACATGGGATCACAGAGCATCAATTGTAAAGTCATACTGTAGAACTTTCCAGCTTTCAAAACTGGTGTAATGTGTTTGTCTTTACTATGAGTATTAATACCATATAAACTAAATGAAGAACATCCAAACAGTCAAAATAACCCCATGAATTGAAGTCAAACTTGTAACTTGGAAGTTTGCTCATTGAAAGTGCTGCATGGGCTTGCATTTTATCCTGCATGCTTCTATTAATTGCATTTAGATAACTTTCATTCTGACTGCAGAAAACAACAGGCCACTGCCAAACTAAAAAGAAATCTAAGACCTATATTTTTCATAGTTTTAACTGGAAGTGTTCATTTTAAAACTGAATAAGGAGTAAATAGAAGAAATTAGCAAAACAGAACATACAAATACCTAAAATGGGAATGGAAATTGGAAAACTATTTTATTTTATATGCCCTATTTTATTTTTCCTAATTTTGATGGATTGAATGAATTGGCACATCTATTACAGGCTCATACTTGAACTAAACATTTATACAAGTTTGTCCAAAGTCTAGTATATTTTCCTATAATGTCAAAAAAGGTCACAACAGGAGCTTCCACAAGGTGATCATCAAGTTAACAAATGTGAAACTTCCTGCAAACTAGCACAAGATTACGAAGTGCACGACAGTACATTTAACAAACTTACTTCAGTATCATGTTCATTGTTTCATTCCTGTCTTTACCTTGAAATGGCAATGTACCAGTAAGCATCTCAAACTAAAAAAGTGAACGAGAATTAAGACGTTACTAAAGCAAAATTGGGCCTAATACTTGTTAAGTACATAGTTTCCTCTAAAATCAGTAACAGTATGATAACTGATGCATAACATTGAAATAACTAATGTTAACTAGGTATCAGCATTAAATATGTATTTTTAAAAATTTAAGATTTATACTTAATGAAGACAAAAATTTGAAAGGGTGTAAATCAGGAACATTAACTAATCAATGGTGCAGTATAAAGACAAGATGCAGCTGATCACCAATAGGTCAGTTCTGTCTTGATAGAAATAGAAAATAATTGAAATATTTTAAAATGACTCGGCACTCCAAATTCAATACTGCTGTGAAACAGTTTCTGCTTGGCCACAAAGCTAAAGCTGGAATATAAAGGTGGTTATAACTCCTTGGGGCTCTCAGGACTGTGAATCTGTGAACTCTTGTTGTGAACTCCAAAAAAACCAGGAATTCTACACTGGAACCCTTAGCTTAGAGTAAACATGGTTTTCAGAAGTTCAAGCCTCCAACTGAAATTCCTATAAAAGAACAAACTTAAACCACGACATGAACGTTTGAGAGTGGCGTTGACTTCAGAATTACATGCTGAGAGCAACCTCAAAGTGCTTATATAGCCAAGCTCTCCATAGTTAATAACCGTAGAGCATTTAATTCCCTATGCAGGACAAGAGCATACCACAAAATTAAGTATAAATGCACAATGGAACCAAACTGAAAATTCTACACTAGGGTACAGTCACTTTCACGAACCAGGATATGAAGCAGAAAAAAAAATCAAAACTAGGCAGGCAAAATCTCACACATACCATAAGTACACCAAATGACCACCAGTCTGCACTCTGTGTGTGACCTCGCCTGTTTACTACTTCTGGTGCCATGTACTCCACAGTACCACAGAATGAGTATGCCTTCTTTTCTTGGTCAACTGATTCTTTACTTAGCCCAAAATCTATAAATAAGAGTCACGTCAAAATTGTGAACACTACGTAAGTAAGCAATCTCTTTAAAGCACAACTGATTAAACACGTTACTAAAATGGCCATGCATATGCCCATATAGTTTGACAAGATTGTTGTAGGGATAGGTAGGGAGGGGAAGGAATGAAATCAGGAAGCATATTGTATATTTTCTTGACCAACACCAAAAAGTAATATACAGAACAGCTATTTTTTTGTGAAAATACACAAGTTTCACCTTGTGAAATCTGCAGAAATGAATGAATATGAATACCTAATAGTCAGATCATTAACTATCTAGAGTTGATATTTGAATATATCCCACCAACAAAACAATATACTAGATTTTATTCTAGTTAGTAACCAGCAGAATACAATATTCAAGGCCTAAGCCTAATAGCTGGAATTCCCATTCAAGTGTGATTAGAAATTCTTTGATATTATTTTCCATAAGATTATCTGAGCCAGTCTGCTAAATGGTACAAAAAGATATACAAAGGCAAAATGAAGGAATATAATGAATTACAGCAACCACCTTAAGATAATTGTAGAGTTTTTATGGAAGAGACCTAGAAGGACAAGGACAGCAGATGCATGGAACATCAACACCTGCCAGTCCCCCTTCCAAGTTACACATGAACTTAACTTGGACATATATCGCCATTCCTGGATCAAAATCCTGGAATTCCCAACCTAAACAGCATTGTTGGTGAACCTCTAACTACATGGACTGCAACAGTTCAAGAAGGCTGTTCACCACCTCCTAATCAGGGGCAATTCAAGATAGGCAATAAATAATGGACTAACCAGTAATGCTCATAGCTCATAAACAAATGAAAATCTATCATCAAATCATATAGAAGAATAGAAGAAGCCCTTCAGCCCATCAGGTCTGGACCACCAAAAATTGACTTCTACCTACATTTGTCCCACTTTCCAGTGCTAGGCCCATAGCCTTGAATGTTATGACACATCAAGTGCTCATCCAAGTAATTTTTAAAGGTGTTGAGATTTCGTACCTCAACTACCCTTCCAGGCAGTGTATTCCAGACTCCGACTAGCTTCTAGGTAGGAATGTTTTTCCTCAAATCCCCTCAAAACCTCTTGCCTTTCACATTAAAATTACATCTCGTAGTTATTAACCTTGTTCATTCCCCTCTATCCCAGTCCTTCCTCAACTTTCACTGCTCCAAAGAAATCAACTCAAGCTTATCCAGCCTCTCTTCACAGCTGAAATGCTCCATCCCAAGAAATTTCCTGGTGAATCTCCCTTGCAGGCCTTCCAGCGCAATCACATGCTTGCTATAGCATGGTGACCAGAACTGCACACAGTACTCAAGCTGTGGCCTAATCAACCTTCTGTACGGCGCAACCTGACCTCCCTGCACTTATAATCTATGCCACAACAGATAAAGGCAAGCATCCAAGATGCCCTTAACTACCCTATTTACCTGTCCTGCCACCTTCAGGGATATATGGACAAATACCCCAAGATCCCTTCGTTCCTCAGAGTTTCACAGCATCTTACCATTCAATGAGTACTCTCTTAACTTGTTGCATCTTCCAAAGTGCATCACCTCACATTTATTAGGGTTAGTTCCCATCAGCTACTGAACTGCCCTTCTGACCAATCCATTTTTATCCTCCAGTAACCCAACACTTTGCTCCGCGCTGTCAACTACCCAGCCAATCTTTGTCATCACAAATTTATTTCTTCTTCTGCCCATCCACCCCTTCAACACATTCTCATCTATATCATTTATGAATACCATTAGCACTGTTCTCTGTGGTACACCACTGCACACCAGTCACATAAACACAGTCTTCTACCAGCAACTTCTGTCTCCTGTGAATAGCCCAAGTTACTCTGGATTTAATGAACTTTTACCTGTTTTATCAGTTTCCCATGTGGAGCCTTATCAAAGGTCTTGTTGAAATCAATATAAACTTTTCAACTGCCTGAACCTTCAAGGTACCCTTCCAGGCTGTACCCTACCCTGCCCTCCAGGAGATCAAATGGAAGAGGAAGAGAAACAGTAAATGGCAGGACACTTTGAAGCATTGGTATAGAAAGGGATCTTGAGGTGCAAATCCATAACTACCTGAAAGTGGCAAAGGTGGTGTATGGTATGCTTTGGTCAATGCTTTGAGTATCAGAGTTGGCAAGTCATGTTGCAACTGTATCACAGTTTAGTCTGGCCACATTTGAAGTATTGTGTGCAGTTGTGGATGTCACACCATAGGTAGGATGTGGATGCCTTGGAGAGGGTGCAAAAGACATTTACCAGGATGTTGCCTAGATTGGAGTGCATTAGCTATAAGTAGAGGTTGGACAAACTTGGATTGCTTTCACTTGAGCCGAGGCTGAGGGGCAACCTAACAGGAGTAATAAAATTATGAAAGGTGTGGGTAGGGTGGATAATCAAATTATCTGATTATCCACCCTACCCACACCTTTCATAATTTCCCAGGGTGAAAATGTCAAATACTAAGGGGCATAGATTTAAGGTGAGAAGGGAAAATTTTAAAGGAGATATGGAAGGGGGGGGGGGGGGGGGGGAAGGGGGAAGGGGGAGCGGTGTGTCTGGGTACGCTGCTCTTTGGAGGGTTGGTGTGGACTTGATGGGCCAAATAGCCTGCTTTTACTGTTATGATTCTATGAAAATAAAAGGGAATTGGAGTGGTCTATCAAACCAGGACTAATCCATGACAAGTATAGTTCCAGTATTCTGAAGTCAATTGAAGGCCAAACAGGTGACAGGCACAGGTTCTTCAGATCTTTAAAGTTCTTTAACTACTCAAGAGAACTTTTAACAAGATACAAAACACAGTGATCATTCTTCAACCATTCACTTTTAAGCTAGGGCTCGAGGTTGACTATGCAAAATGAACAAAGTTTAATGACATGATTTTGTAGTCAATACAGTTATTTTCTGTTGACAGATTGTGTATTTTTATTGCTTTTAATTTCACTTTTATTTAAATGAATTAATCTAACAGAAGATGCTGCTTTATTCATTATTTACTGAATGAAGTGGTCATCATTACATCAGTAATGAATGAAAACTAAGCAATAAGCTAACCATCAAATGTTATGCTTACGGCAGATCTTTTTTTGGCAGTTGTCAGGACTTCATTCAGCATTTGTCAGTTAGCCTTTTGACTAAAAGGCAACAAATATTTCCACCATTTTGCACACAAAAAATGTTTTGCTTTGAATTAAACTACCTGAGCAAGACAGTCTCAGAACAGCAAACTTTGCCATTATATTTGCAAGTCCAAGCAAATTCCAAGTCTGCTTTTTGTTAAAAGTCATAGAATTATATTAAAGATTGATAAAACAACCTTGTTCATACATAAAATAATTATCTATACAGTTAATTCACTGGGTGGTGAATGTACCTACCTGTTAACTTGATATGTCCTCCTTCATCAAGTAAAATGCTGAAATTAGAATTCACATTCTCCAATGTATGTACATAAGTTTGAATGAATTCTTACAAAAATTCTTTACAATTATTTGAATAATTATAAATAAAATTGAGCATTTGCTTTTAAAGAATACACAGTAATTTATGTATTTTTTGTATCACTCAAAATATTTTCAGCACAAATTTTCAAAAGGTATTTCAAACCATTATAAAAATTCTGTAAAATAAGGTTAACATAGAATTCAACTAGTTCTAATCAGCAATGTAATCATGGCATTTAAGAAAATGATTAACTATTTAAGATTATAATTTAAATATTCATAAAATGCATAATGATAAATATGTAAATTAATCCAGAAGAAAAGAAAGGATTTACTTTTCTGGCTTTAGATCTCTGTACACTATTCCCAAACTGTGTAGATGATCCAAAGCAAGGGCCAATTCTGCGAGGTAGAACTTGACATCTTCCTCAGTAAACATGACCTATATGAGGAACTGTATTGTTTTATCAATTTCTATGACTTCAGTACATCAAACTACACAATTATGTTTTTGCAAGTATTGATTTTGAAGAGAAATTCATTTTGTTTTTCCTCAATCCAGACCAACTGTAAAAAGCATGGATAAGCAATTTATTGACGATGCTACAAACACAAAAAAATCATCAGGCTAAACATACTCCAGTAACTGAAGGATTAGAGAGACAGCAGTATTGAGATCAAAACTAATTAACAAAACTAGATTTAAAAATCCTATACAACAAGGTGCAGGGCTGGATGAACACAGCAGGCCAAGCAGCATCATAGGAGCAGAAAGGCTGACGTTTCGGGCCTAGACCCTTCATCAGAAAAACCTT
>NC_063345.1:63079784-63101427 GCF_021869965.1 Rhincodon typus | reverse complement strand
AAGGTTTTTCTGATGAAGGGTCTAGGCCCGAAACGTCAGCCTTTCTGCTCCTATGATGCTGCTTGGCCTGCTGTGTTCATCCAGCCCTGCACCTTGTTGTCTCGGATTCTCCAGCATCTGCAGTTCCTACTATCTCTTAAAAATCCTATATTTTTGTTTGAGACAGTTTCAAATTACAATTGATGGTAAATTAAGAATAAAGAAAATTATTTTGATATCCTTTCTTCTATTAGATCTGTTCCATTGTGGGCACTTGCAATTTACTCCCTCTCCCTGATGACAAATTTATCGAGTCATGATGACTGTCAGCATGTTTTACTTTCTTTGATCATTTTCTTTCAAACTTGATTTTACAATGGCATAAACAATCAACTGAAAATGATACCTGATATCTTACCTCTTTGGATAAGCGTGTAAATACATCCCCTCCCCTGAGGAAATCCAAAATTAGATAAAGTTTCCCTTCAGTCTGAAAGGCTGAAGAACAAATTAATAAAATGAGTGTAAAGTGTAATTTTTGGAATCATACTAGACTAGCAACAGGTTGAAACTTAAGCTTAAACCTGTGTTGCTTGAATACAAGGAGCACCAGATATAATCTATAGACTGCAAAAGTTTCTAACAGCACAAAAACATTGAAAAATGAGAGAATTGGGAGACTCGGGCATCCAAACACTGGATTCGCTAGAAGAGTCATTACCACAAAGCAAAAAGTTTTCTACACAAAGGAAAATGCAGGCACTGCATTAGATTCTGAGTGATTAATCAAAAAAAAAAAAATTTTTTATTCTAACAAACAAATTTTACAAGAGTGGTATCAATCCAAAGATGTAAACAGCATTGTATGGAGCCGGAGGAACACAGCAGGGCCAGCAGCATCAGAGGAGCAGGAAAGTTGACATTTCGGGGAGGGAGAAGGAAGCTGGGAAATAAATAGACAGAGGAGAGGTGGAGCTGGGGAAGGTAAGTGGGATGGTGATAGCTGAGTGCAGGTAGGGAGTGGTGGGGATTGGTCAGTGGGATAGGTGGGGGTGGATAGGTGGGAGAGAAGATGGACAGATTGTGTCAGGTCAAGGAGGCGGGAATGAGAGGGAGGATCGGACATGGGATGAGGCCGGGGGTAGTGAGGTTTTAAAACTGGTGAATTCCATGTTTGGGTCATCGGGCTGTAGGCTCCTGAGATGGAATATGAGGTGTTGCTCCTCCAGTTTGCGGGTGGTGTCATTGCGACACTGGGGGAGGCCCAGGACGGACATGTTACAGGTCAGTGGGTGCCTCCTCCAGTGTACAAAAGTTTTTGCTTTGCAGTAATGACTCTTCTACTGAATCCAGTGTTTGCATGTCTGAGTCTCCCAATTCTCTCATTTTTCGATCTTTCTTCAGACCCGAAACGTCAACTTTCCTGCTCCTCTGATGCTGTGTGGCCTGCTGTGTTTCTCCAGCTCTATAATGTGTTTTCTCTGACTCCAGCATTTGCAGTTCTTGCTATCTCTATGTAAACAGGAGTGCAAGAGTGCAGCTTGTGACAGAATGTAAATTTGGGAGCTGGGATATCTATCCCTCAACCACACTGTCTTCTTTCTATCAATACATTCCAACTAACGCCCCCTGCAAGAATGGCTTCCAGTACCACATCACCATGGTCAGTTTGTTCATTCACTTTGTAGCCACTGTGTACATCCATACAGGCTGTAAGAACCTTAAATCTGTTAGACAATTGCTGGGGTGCCGGCACCAGAACTGGAGAAAGTAGAAGCTGTACTGTTGATATGGGCTGACATCTGAACTGTGCAAGGAACAGTGTCTGGAAAAAAATATTACGAGAGCAAGGGAGACATTATTGAACTAAGTAGTGAGGGGAAGCAATCAAGTAACTGGAGATGTGGCATATAAATAGAAACAAAAAAATAATAAAGCAGGGGAACAATTTAGGAACATACTGGAATATGGCAGGAAGTGGCAAAACATACAAATCTAAGAGAGCATTAACAGACGAAGGAATGATTGTAAAAAATGTAAAAGCTAAGTATCTGAATGCATACATTTGTTACAGAAGACATGAATTGTTAGCACAAATGGATAATAAATATGCATGACCTGATGAGCATTAGCAACATGGCTGTAAATGACAAAGTGTGGGATCTGAATGTTCATAGGGTATTTACCAAGACATAGGTGGTGGGGTAGCTCTGTTAATTAAGTATCTTAGTATCTCTACAGTGTGGAAACAGGCCCTTCGGCCCAACAAGTCCACATTGACCCTCAGACATTCCACCCAGAATCCCTATCCCCCTTATAGCCCACGTAATCTACATATCCCTGAACACTATAGCATGGCCAATATAGCAATGGCCAATCCACCTAGCCTGCACGTTTCTGGAATCTGGGAGGAAACTCACACAGACACGGGGAGTACGTGCAAACTCCACAGAGACAGTTGCCCAAGGTTAGAATCGAACCCGGGCCTCTGGCGCTGTGTGGCCACACTAAGCCACCGTGCCACCCGTAAGACGCTATTCGTTCAGTACTAAAAGGTGGTCTGAACGCGAAACATCAATTTGGAGAATCAGTTTAGGTGGAGTTCAGAAATAGTATGGCAAAGAGGGCAGTAATAAGACCGTCAGACATAAGAGCATAAATAGATCATTCAGTCCATTGAGCCTGGTCCTCTATTCACAGAGATGATGGCTGATCTGATAATCCCCAACTCAATTTGCCAGCCATTTTTTCCATAATCCTCAATGCTCTTACTGATTAAAAATCTGTATTTCTCAGCCTTGAACATACTAAATAACTTAGCCTCAACCGGTATCTGCAATAAATAATTCCAAAGATTCACTGACTCAGAGGCAATTTCTCTTCATTTCTCTCCTAACTGGGTGACCCTATTCTCCAAATAAATTCCCTATTGTCCTACACTCTCCCACAAAGGGAAACAACCCCTCCCCTTTCAAGCCCCTGAAGAAGTTTATACATTTCAATAGGTCTCTCATTATTCTAAACTTTAATGAATGCAGACCCAATCTATTCAACCTCAGCTCATAAGAAAATATTTCATTTCCAAAACCAGCCTAGTGATTCTTCTCTGGACTGCCTCCAATGCCAGTATATCTTTCCTTGGATAAGGGGGGCAAAAACAAGTGCCTACTTAAATTGGTGAATTGAGCAACAACTGAGTAGCTAACTACTCAGGAAAAATCAGACATTAAATCAAAACTTCTGGCCTAACTCTTAGGTAACTATGAAACTGACCTCAACTTATCACACACTAAGACAGTTGACTCTGATTCCAATGAACCAAAGAATTGCTGTCACCTACTTTGCTAAATCGAAACAGGTGCAACGTCTGCACATTTTTATTTTGTTTACAAAGAACAAGAATATGTGCTAACATGTACAGCTGCAGTGCATGTAAGTATGCCACTCTGCCAAAGTGACTTATAATTCTAAATTGATTGTCAGTGTAACTCCTAGTTCTATGCCTCCTGTTCTTTGCACACACATTATACCACTTTAAAATTAACAAAATCAGCAACAATAATTCTCTAGTATATTCTCTGGGGCAATTCTTTCACAACAATCTATCTGGTTTAAATTTAAACAAAGCTTGATAGTTAACATCAGTCATCTCACTGATGTATTCTCTGTGGCAATGCCTCTATGAATCACTGTCCACTTGCCATCCAACAGCACAATCTTCTCATACTGTATAAAAAGTTATGCCCCTTTATTATTCTTCTAAATGTCCTGATGAGAAATCTGTGCAGACTATTCCGAATCAACAACCCACCTTTTCAATGCCACTACTGATTCTACCCTGAATAATTATTTCCAGAAGTTTACCTACCACAAAGTTAAACTAACTGGCCTGTAATTGCTGGGATCATCTTGCAACCTTTCTTGAAAGAGGCCCATAATGATTGCAATTCTCTCCAGTCTTTTGTCATCTCTCCAGAGTCTAGGGAAGACTGAAAGATTGCAGCCACTGGCCCCACAATTTCTGCCTTCACTTCCTTCAAAATCCTAGGGTACATCTCATCTGGTCAAGGTCCCATGTCGACTTTTAAGTACCAACAATCTATCCAAAACTTCTTCCTTATTTATTCTTTGCTATATTCTTTTTCTTGCAAACTATTTTGACCCTAATACATGTTGTGATTTATACTCATCTGTTTGTAGGTACCAAGCTTAGGGTACAAACAACCTGATGGAAACAAATTTCTTAAGACAAAAGATAGTCCAACTATGGAAAGAATTACTACATCAAACAAAGGAAAATAAGGGGACAGCGTTTCCAGAGTGCAATAGAAGAGGTTGTGCTACTTTCAAGCAATATTTCTTAATCAAGTTTCTCTCCAGCTAAATTTCCATATTGCCAGATGCAAAATCTGCCAGAAATCATCATAATTGGGCTATATTTTGCAGTTTCTTTCTTTAGACTTTACTTTGCAATATTCATCAATATAAGTAAGCATGGCAACTTTGATTAATACAACTGAACATGGGCTTCACACAAAAATGAGTATTTTTAATCACAAGGTGTTGTCATGACCTGTAAGTAATTTAAAGATAAATTCCTGAAAATTACTTAAAAAGAACCACGTAATTTTCTAGTTCTATTGGAGTACAGTTGTCAGCTTTAGTAAGTTCAAAATAACATGCAAAAATTTTAAAATTGTGCCTATTAGTGTCCTGTGGCCAAAAGAACCAGCTTGAGTTTAAAGCTGTCTTGAAGGCCTGTTGTTAACCACTGCAGTTAGTGAAATTCCACATGGAGATCAATTTATTTTGGAGATGAGCCCAGATTTCCAGGTGGGGTCAGCTTCCACAGATTTAAACTAGAATAAAAGATCACAAACATTATTTGCACTTCTTAGTTATAATGTCCCCATCTTTTCTGAGTTATACTGTGAAAAAGACTATTCAACTAACTTCAGTTAATTAATTGTGGGTGTGTTTAGAGTTAGAGGTATTGAGAATTCAGCAGCACGTCCTTGAACAGCCAATTATTCACCAGAAGGAAGTGATAATACGCCAAAGTTCCTGTGATTGTCCAAAGGCCACACCATTTTCTTCCTATCTTATTTTGACTATTTACTTTCTCAAAATTCATGTTATAACTAATTAACTTAATTAACAATAGGAGCATAGGCAAATTAATTCTTCCCCTTCAGTTACATTTCCAGCAGCAACCACTAAACCTTTTTCTTTCTGTATTTGAACTTCCTTGCTCCCCGCCTTGTTCAATCCTCTGTTTGTTACATTACATTGTTATGTTAGGGGATTTTTGCTGCATCACACAAATGCATGGATGACTATTGACAGCATTGAAAAAGTACTGTTTCAAATATGAGATTTATAACTTTGTTATACTTTGAGATGGTCTTTAATCTGGGGCAAAATGGAGAGTTAAAATGTGACCTGTTAAAAAATCTACTAATAACAGGCCTGAGTAAGAGTCCATTAAAAATTAAAAGGAGGCCTCGGTTGTTTTTTCAGGACAGAAGTCGTAGATTATTCAAGCTCAAAGACATTGACACAGGCATCTGTGTTTACAGTAGTCAGACTGCTAGTTTCAAAAGTCCTGAGAAGGTATTCAGAATGTCAGTTTGTGAACTGCCATGCTGCAGACTCTCTATTTGCTTCTAAGACACAAGTAATTTGGGATCTTTATGATAGCTAACAAGTATTTATATCTGAATACAAGACCCATATCATCCATATCAAATAGAAATGGACTTTGAGAGGATAAGAGTTTCTCAAGATATTCCTGAGGCTCAGACAAGTTAGTCTGACAGGATCCAGGAGAGTGAAGACACAGCCAACAGCTGAAAACATCCATGGTTCAGGCATGCAGGAATGTAGTTAGGAGATAGCACTCAGACTGGAAATGTCAAAAGCATAAGGATTTGCCTATCTTGGGCTAAAGGGAGAATTTCCAGACAAAACATTTACTGTGAAAGACAACCCTGGGACTAGATGTTATCAGGCTGCAAAGGGAAGAATCTAAAGTAAATCCTCAGGAGCTAATAACTTTGGACTGGGTCCAGGAAAATCTGAATGATGATTTAAGGGACAGCATACCTGTGAATTGTTTTTTTTTCTCTCTGTTTGGTAGCTTCGCAAGTATAATCACACAACAGTATTGAGCTAATGATTATTATAGCAAAAATCTCAAAACGTGAAACCTTGTTGTGTCATCTTGGCAACTATCAACTGAAAGTTCAAGTTTCTTCTTTAAGATAGCAGCCTCTACAAGTACTCTGTTAGTAAAATGTTGGCTTACATAATGCCTTAAAGTACACTACTATAAACTGAAAATGAAGTACTGAATCTATATTATGTTG
The DNA here is from genome assembly GCF_021869965.1 of Rhincodon typus. Lineage (NCBI taxonomy): Eukaryota > Metazoa > Chordata > Chondrichthyes > Orectolobiformes > Rhincodontidae > Rhincodon > Rhincodon typus. Next base: position 63,095,080 of record NC_063345.1, on the reverse strand, counting down.
TTTAAAATACAATAGGCAACCTTAATCAAAATAATTATTATAATTAAAATAACCTTAATCAAAAGTAACTTAGAAGTATAAAATTAATTTAACAGGACTCAAATTTAGTACTTGCCATAGTGTAATTTAACTATAAATGGATGATTTACTTCGACTAGAATATCTCGTTCCATTTTTGTTCGGACACGATCCCGCACTGAAAATATAAAAAACACGCAGTCATTGAAAACAAATATAGAAAGTTCACAGAGTTGTCAAAATCACATGGGATTTGAGCATTTCTTCAACCTGTGCCAATCTTAGTTCTTCAACGAGTGCTGGCTGCATGAAGCTAACTACCTTGCCCTTTGCAAAGAGAAATTAGAATATATAGAGATAAAAATAAGTAAGTAGTAAACCAAGAACATTAATTCTTTGTGACTTTCTTCAATTTTGGCTTCTTACTTAGGAATACACACACCAAATAATTTACCAGAAAACTTAAATCTATTAACAATTAAAACAAATGCAAAATTCTGTAGATGCCAGAAAACTGAAATACATTTTTAAAATGCTGTAAATACTCAAGTCAAGCTGTATCAACAGACAGAGAAATTGTCATTGCTGTCATAAGACATAAATTGAGTTACTGGTATAGGTGACTTACCTGTCACTTGGTTGTAAAGCTGCTTTTCAGGAATTAAGTCAGATATTTCCCTAGATTTTCTTTTCCATTATTAAGGGTACAAAATTCTAATGTTCAAACTAACCTGGTGGACAACTTCTGACACCTTGGAATGGCACAAGTGTGGATCTGAGCATCGAGAAACAAACCCTTCCCAAACATCCAGGGTGCTTAATTTCTGGCATATCAAGCTTGCTTCTCTCCAAAGGAAAACGGCACTTCACTAATTTACCTAAAGCAGTTGGTACCATTGTTACCAAATCTGCAAGCAGAGATCTGAAAACCTTGCCAGTTCAGATTCCCACACTAAATGAGTGATATAACATTTATAGCCAAGACTGAAACAATGTCAGTGGTGTCAAATGTTTATTAGAAGTAGCTGAGCTAAACCATCTGGCAGTTGCCATCTGTTAGAATTCACTTCTCACAGGTCATTGGGTTAGATGCAAAATGCACTATTGCTCTTTTATTTGAATTTTATGAATGACCAGTTAGTTAAACCTGTTGAAAGCTGAAGGCCTCTTTACAAAATCAATAAAGCAATATTTTCTCAAAGTCTTTTTTTAAACATGGTCAAATATTAAGGACATAAAATACATTAAGGCCCATTCATTTAACATTAGAATTCAAACCAGGATAAAGCATGGTGGACAAAAAAACGCTCAGAAAATACTCAGTTAAAATAATTGACCTGAACTACAAACTTTCTCTGTCTGACTTCAGTATTTCCAGCGTTTACTGTTTTATTATGGCTTTTCAGCAGTTGCAGCGTTTTGATTTTGTATTTTAAAAATGTGTTCTTTGTCCTTCTTCATTCAGAATGAATATTTAAAAGTAAAACTTGAACGAAGAAATTAAAATACACTTGCCTTTTAGCGTGGCTTTCTTCAGTACTTTCATTGCATACAACTGTCCGGCATCAGGGCCAACCGCCTTTCTAACCAGAAAGACCTGATTACAAAAATTTGCAAAGGCAAAAAGTTATAATTTTGATGAAGTATCCTCAACTGGTCAAATAAAGTACAGGACTTTGCTTCCTAATCCCCTGTACCATACAGCAACCAAAATTTAGTGATCACAATCTTGAAAATTCCTACCGACAAAGCCTGCTTTTTGGACGTGTCCCAAATTGCCATCGCCCTTAGGGTGGGAAGTGCGCTTCCTCAATTCATTCCTTAAAGACGAGACTCTAACTTTAAAGCTATCACATCCTTATTCTCAATGCATCTCATCAAAGGAAACACTCCCTTTGAATTTATTCATTGGGGTGTCAATTCAAGAAGCAGCAGCAGCTCGCCCCTTAAAGAAAATGTATGGAAAAGAGGAGGGACCACTAATCCAATACAAAACACAGCTTTCCGTTGGCCTACTGAATTACTTTCTGTATCTGTTCATAATATTTTAATGGCCAACGTACCTGGTCCTCCAAGCCTTACTGGACATCCAGTTTGCAGTTTCTCACCAACTAGCAGGTGTTTTGTTTGATGTTTCACAGATTCAAAGAGATGAACACATTTGCCTACATTTAAATACATTTGCCACAATTTTGTACGTAAACATAACTGACTAAAATCTCTTTATAGTGTTAGGCTTCCATCTACACTATTTATAACGCTCCATATCCTTGTATCAATAGCAAATTTGGGTAATTGACTTTCTATTCTATTATCTAAGTTGTTAATGAACACTGGGATGAATAGCTCAAGCCCCAAAATGGATAGAGGAACATTATCAGTCACAGCCTAACAATTACAAGACCTTCTCATTAATCTTACTCTATCGGTCATTCATTGTTCAGCTAGTTTCCAAATGAAAGCAATAATTTGCACTTAAGAGAGAAATAAATAAAATGTCATGTCTGAAGAAGAAATGTGCAAGGAAACTTAGGTGGAGCATGAACACCGTTTGGGTTTCCTTGTGCGTTGTAAATACATGCAATATTTCTTTATAACCAAAGCAGAATTTGAAGACTACTAAACTTTATCAGAATTTTTTTTTTCTTTCCACCGGGTGCATTAGACCTGTGGCACTTTTCACAGCATTGTTAGTGCAATATTCTATTTAAAAGAATGTGAATTGCAAAAAAAAGTTTTTTTTTAAGAAATGTCCTATGGAAAACAAGACAAAGTCTATCTCTTCCTGTTCTGTTTCTAAGATACTGATTTTGGAATCATTGCGACCAGTTGACATTTAACAGTTGCAGAACAGTTTTCAGCCTGGAATTGAGATATTTCTCAGTATTGCTTCTTGTCCCACTCAGTTCAGCAGTAAAAAAATTAAAACCTCTTTGTTGATGCATGCAGTCATTAATTCAAGTAACGATGCTGTTCTTTCATGATGAGCAATCAGTAAAACATTTTAACGTGAGTGCACCATGAAAGACTAGATTAGCACTAGCATGGCAATGATCACGGTGAGTCAGAAGATCCTTTATTTGATAATACTGTTACAATCCCAGCTGATGTTATTACCGAACAAGTCAGGTTCCAGACCGAAATCGGACTTCATGCATCATATAGTGTTTTTATTTTTATTTAAAAAGGTCTTTAACTGAAACAAAAACACACATTGCTGCAGAACTGGTTTTAAAAATAAAACAGAACTTCATTATGCAAAACAAAAGATGATAGAATAAAACAAGCTATTTTCATATCATAATTTGAAAAAAGCTTAACATACAGTAAAAATACAAATCTCCCATCTATCCCAAACAGTCCTACATATATGCAAAACACAAATTTAGAGCCAATATGTTGATTAGTATACTTGAGAAGGGAAATGGAGTTCCTTATGATCAATGTGAGCTTTGGAAACTTAGAGGTTTTTGTGGGTGTGTGTGGGTGGGGAGGAGCCTCCTAAGGTTAACAAAACTGGGGTAAAAGACCTTAAATTACATCCTGGAATATGAACAAGCAAATGTTCAAAGTGTTCCTCTGAAATTGCATTCATTATATTTAACAGAAACATAAATCAATTTGTTTAAATTTGGTAAATGATTTAATTAACAAAGCACCAAGAAAATTTTCACATGGATGTAACAAAAGTTGAAATTCTAGCATTCTGTGTTTTATCTTCAGGACCTTTTATTTTTACTTCTGAAGCTCATCGCTGGCCAGAAATACAGTCAGTCAGTCAGTCAGTTTACTTTTCATGTTTGAATGTCAAAAGTACTGTACACAATTGCTTCAATAGATGTATTTCCAATTCATTTGTTTACAATGTGTTCCAGTAATATCTAACTTTAAAAGGTTTGAAACATTCACATGCCCCAAAATGTGTTCTACAAATTTATTCAAATATAGCTAACCATGGCCTCAAAAAATGCAATCAGAATTTGTCAATTGCTCATAAATTTTCAATTAAGCCAGAGGAACGCATATTTAGTCAAACTTTAGAGCTGAGAAATCAACCAAGCTGAGTGGAATGTTAATTACTGCTTAGAAAGAAAGAAAATCAATGATTTCAGAAAATGTTTTAAAAGTATTACGGATTCAAAATCAAGAGCATGAACAACTACTAGTTAAACATGCTGATAGATGTCTTGCAAAACAGGTTTCTCGATGAAATAGTTGAGCCATTCAAGCATAGAATACCCTAATTTCCATCTCCAGTCTGAAAATTAGCTGACATCAGGCGAAAGGCAGTAGAAACACAGAGTTCCTGCTCCTAATACTTAGCCCACGTTCCCTACACATAGATAAACATCAGGTCACATTTGGCTGAGAGGACATCATCCTTTCAAGGTTGAATAATTGCAGACGTGCCAGCTATCAGATCCCAGCAAGGAATAAATCCCCTCAAATAGGAAAGAACCCAATGAAAAAACTGGTGAGGGAAAGAAAACAGGAGTGATTTTGGTTTTTACGACGATGGTCAGCATAAGAATGTTCTGGCTCTGTAAACACTGAGATTGGGGTCTTCAAAGATCAAAACAAATAATTCAAGTTGTGTGTAAAATTCTGGACACTTGTTTCAGGCACACTTGGTTCCCAGTGCCAAGAAGTGGTAGACAGAGTTTAATTTAGATAAATGCGAGGTGCTGGATTTTGGAAAGGCAAATCAAAGCAGCACTCATACACTTAATGGTAAGGTCCTGGCGAGGGTTGCTGAACAAAGAAACCTTGAAGTCCAGGTTCATAGTTCCTTGAAAGTGGAGTCGCAGGTAGATAGGATAATGAAGAAGGTGTTTGATATGCTTCCCTTTATTGGTCAGTGCATTGAATATAAGAGTTGGGAGGTCACGTTGTGGCTCTACAGGACATCGGTTAGGCCACTATTGGAACACTGTGCAATTCTGGTCTCCCTGCTTTAGGAAGGAGGTTGTGAAACTCAAAAGTGTTCAGAAAAGATTTTCAAGGATGTTGCCAGGGTTGGAGGGTTTGATAGAGAGAGGCTGAATAGACTGGGGCTATTTTCCCTGGAGTGTCAGAGGCCGAGGTGTGACCTTATAGAGGTTTATAAAATCATGAGGGGCATGGATAGAGTAAAAAGACGAGGTCTTTTCCCCAGGGTAGGGGAGTCCAAAACTGGAGGGCATAGGTTTAAGGTGAGAAGGGAAAGACTTAAAAGGGACCTAAGGAGCAACTTTTTCACGCAGAGGGTGGTGCCTGTATGGAATGAGCTGCCAGAAGAAGTGGCAGGCATTTGAATAGGTAAACGAATAGGAAGGGTTTAGAGGGATGTGGGCCAAATGCAGGCAAATTGGACTAGATTTATCTAAGATATCTGGTCGCTAAGAACAAGTTGGACCGAGGCTCTGCTTCTGTGCTGTATATCTCTACGATTCCCCAGTGGCTACTCATGAAAAACTTAGACAGTGTGTCTGGACTATTTGAGCAAGAATGCAGTGTAGCTGATTCTAATTTAGTTTTCACTCAATGTCTTCTACTGTACATACTTCCAAAACATGTTATTTCCTGTCCATGAAAAATAGAAGCCCTTGATAATTTCTGCCTTCAGGAGTCCAGGAATAGAGGCCAAGTATAGAGCTTTCTCTCTTTACCCCACCATCCTCAACTAAGACTGACCAGATCAAGAATTAAACCTTTTAATCTCTGCTCTTTAACTTCAGAAAAGCAAACACACCTACCCATTCTTTTCCAATGTCACTTACGCTGTGCATGATTCACTAATTGGTCATGTTTCCCTGTTACATCAAGATATTTTTGACATAAGACCAGTTATAGACTAAGGTAACCATAGCAATTGGAAATCAGTTAATTTAGTCTGCACTGGATAGCCCACATCAAATTATGACTTGCAGCAAAAGGAAACACGAACACACCAGCGAAGATTGAATCAGCAACAGAGAAAAAATTATCCTTTGTAACAAGATGTTCACATTCAAAAATATATGCAAACTTAGAGGATCAGATGAACAAATGAATTTGAATTCCTGCCTGTTAAACAAAGAGTGGTCAAATTTTTCTCAACACCCTGCTGTCACCAAAACGGCAATTACACTGACCTTTCCAAAAGATCCCTGGCCAAGAACCTTGAGCAATTCAAATTGTGTGGGATCAGCCTTCTCACAACCTTCCTTCACATGATGTGTGATTGCAATCTCCTTGAATCTTCCTTCATCCTGAAGACACAAAGTTTAGAAAACACAGCTCTATAATCGAACATCAAGCAACCGATGACTGTATTTTTAATAAAATAATCTCACAGCAATCAAGTGTAATAGGCTAACTTCATTAATATTTTTCTTTTGTTACTACAAAGAATGGTCAGAAAGTGGGGAACATTTTTAGAATCACCTTGGAACTAACAGGCATACAGGAAAATGAGTTAGAGAAGAACCCAAGTAAAGCTCTGGCTAAAATTGGTTTCGGTATCCTCAGATGAAAAAAGGAGGCAAGTCACTCTGCATGACTATTCCTGATCATAGTCCACTGAATTACCTAATGGACAGTGTACATCTAACATGAGCTGATGCTTGGTTAATTCCTCAAGACCATTCCAATGCCCTCCACAGTCAAATAATCCAGCACTCACATCTGAGGTTTCTTACATACAAGGAATATTATACAGCAAGATTGAAGGAAAGTGGAACAAAATTTAAACTGGGAACATGGTGAGATCATGAATGCATAGATTTATAAAACATGCCCGCCCTTCCTAATACAACTGTATTTTATCCAATTTGTGGCTCCTGTTTCGAGACCTCAAATCCAAATCCATTTAATCAGGTCCATTTGAGGCAAGTTCAAATACCAATAGAATGCAGGCAACAGTACCGCAGGCAAATAGCTACAAAGGTGTGATGTGCCACTAATGGTAAATTAGAGAAAAATATTTTGAAGAAATGGAATGTCAGATCATATAACATATAACATAATTTATCATCTTGTTGCTTCTTGGTTGGATTGATCTTAAATCAAAAAAAATTGCTAAAATGTAAAAGAAAACAAAGGAAATCAACTGGAAACAGCTACATGAAAATATTTTACATATATGATTTAGCCACTTGGACTGGTCCAATTATCTACTCGTGCTGTATTAATTACAATTGACTTAACATACGCATAATAAATCATTTTGTTGGACCAGTTACATGCAGCGTTCCTGAGATTATAAAAGGTTTTCTAAACAAACAATTTATTTCACAAAAATGAAGAGCGCAGTCACTTTCTTTTCCTCTTCTGAAGCTCTGTATTACAGAGAATATGAAAGCAGAACCATTCAAACAGATTGCATAGCGCAGCATCAACATAAACAAAATTTTGTTATATAATGGCACACACAGTGTATGAAATGCCTTGCTCATAACGAACTAAGTTGAACAAACTGGGAGTTGATCCGAAAAAGGATTCATGACTCAAACTTGAAAATAAAGACACACCGTTCTGTTCAATTTGCCAAAACACCCACACTGCAACCCACTCCAAGCCTAAAGCACACATTTACAATTATTAAGAGTATTTCAGTTACAAGAATCCATAATGCAAAGAAAAATCTGGATATTTTTTGAAAGAAATAAATCTTAATTTACAACTGATTTTCTGAACTGCTGCATATGACTATTTGTGTAATTTATCTTACTTACACTGAATTTTACATCACAGAAACTGGTCATTGAGCCAAATTGGTCTATCGGTGCTGATGCTTCAAATAAGCTTCCTGTCACCCTGCTCCGTTTCAGCTCATCAACATATCCTCCTACTCATTACTCCCTCATTTGCAGTACTGGTCCAGCTTCCTTTTAAGTGCACTGGAAATTTGTAGCGAAGGCAAAATGCATCAATGAGCAAATGAAGTTGATAGTCTGACAATTTCATTCTTGGAAGATATAACACGTATGAAGCAACATCACTAAATCTGTGCTACTAAAAATGAACTAGCAACTAGTCTTTATACTTGAAGTATTTGACATAAATTATTAACAGAAATTAGAAACTTTTCAAATCTCCAATAAAGGTGTACTTTAGTCTAACCACACAATAGAGCTCCAAATAAATTGTTAATTTAGCTACTCATACTTCCTGCTATATCTGAACAGGGAATGCTTTGAACTATTACCAAGTCTAACTCCCTACTAATACATTCAAAATAGATTCAAATGAAATGCCATTGCAATAAAGATTTGCAGTTTCAGTGTCAGGAACTGGCTCATAGAGCCGTGTCGAGATCCAAACTGAAATCCATAAAAGTTGTGGCAATCAGAAGATGAGAATTAAATTTTAGCAGTTCTTGGATAAAACATGGTTTGTTCTGGGGTCACTTGGTGTACCAAAACAATGAGTACTTAGTTAATCAACACGTGCAGCAACTGAGCTGAAGAAATCAGCAGATACTTGGGTGTAATTTTGATAACTTAACTTCTTTCCACCTTTCTTAAATGAGAAGTACATTAGTTCTTTCCAGAATAAAGCTTCTTCAGGTAAAGAAATCAAGATGAGCTTTGTCCAATAATGCAAACCCATTGCTTCAGACATCTTATGCTGTTTTTATTTAAGAATTAATATTTGGCTGCATTAAATAGATGGACAACTTACAATCAAAGTATTTGAGCAACTCCAAACTGCAGTCCCAATAACATTACAAAAACATATCAAATCCTGCAGGGCCACTTTAAGTTTGAAACCAACACAATATTCCTGGACAGCATGCACAAGTGACAAGTGATTTTAAGATGTACATGACTCCATTAAAAAACGAAACATGACTTGAATCCATTACAAACATGTTCAAACACTGTATAATAGGTCTTGAAACATTGTTATATGAATAAAAACACAAAAGGTATTAAAATGATATTGCTGACTTGTTTGGATTTAAGGAACAAATCAGGTCAGGCTTTCTGACTGTGTCACCTTCATCAACATGGTCTATGTAATATCAAATCGGCAAACTTGATAGAAATTCAGTGAAAATGAATCAATGACTCAACAAATGTAAACTATTCTTCAGGTTGATAACAATCAATGGCAGGACATTGGTTTACAATGGTGTGAAGGATTTGGAAAAGGAGAAAGCTGCTGGATCCATTGAAGGCCAGGGAACCCTTTAGACACAGTTTAAGAAGACGGTGAGAGCAGATAGCTAGAGATGAATCAAGCCCTAAGGGTCTGGATCTAGCGGCACTAGATTTTGAAGACCTCATAAGGGATCAAGGTCAGTGAATGTGTTGTCAATTGCTATGTTCTGCCACGTCTCACATTTCTCAATTCACCAAACACCATCAGTCATCTACCATCAATTTCTATCAATCAGGATTCCAACCTTTAAATCTAATACTGCTGCAGATCTCACACAAGTTTATAGGTCGGGCACTTAAACTTAGGGTTACACAGAATACCAGGGCACTAAAGATCTATCATCCTATCATTCTACTCCCTACTCCCTCTCATGTTTGTCTAGATTCGCCACTTATACCATTCACTCTATAACTACTTGATGTGGCAGAGGTTCCATATTTTGACCACTCTGAGAAAAAACATTGGATTTCTTTGTGGTTACCTTGTAATGATAGATAGTTTCCTCTCCTCAAAGCAATTTATCTCTGTATCCACACCAACAAAACCTTGTAGAATTTTACACAGACTATATTTGGTTACATCTCAGATTCAACTCCCCCCACCACACCAAAGAAAGTGACCCAGCTGATCATTCCTTTCCTGATATGTATACCTACGTATTCCTGGTATTATCCTTGCAATGCTTCTCTGTACGCTCTGCGGTGCCTCAAGATCTTCTTCACAGGATGGAAACCATAAGCTTAGTGCTTGAATTTAATTTTGCTTTGCTAATCTACAGCACAACTTTAAGTGATAGCTGGTAGAATAAAAGGTAGGAAAGGGGGTGGTGGGGGGGGGGGGGGGAAAGAGTGGCTTGGCATTTTTGGTTAAGGGGAGCATTGTAATACTATAGAAAGGTGATGTTTCAGAGAGTTGAGGGAGCAAATCAGTTTGAGTCGAATTAAGGAATGCAAAATGTTATTGCCCAACTAGCAGGAAGTGAGTAGGGAATCAAATCTGCAAGGAAATTATAAAGAGGTGTAAACATCGTAGTTAAAACGAGGGACTTATTACTTGTATCTCGAATGGGATAGCGGTTGTGAAAAGGCAGCAAAGGGCAAGCACTCATACATTGCATTCAAGAGAATTTCCTGGAGAAAGAAAGGAAAACAAGAAAGGAGGCACCGTTAAACCTGGTTCTTAGGAATTAGGTGGGCTCAATGGACCAAGTGTCAGTAGTGTACAGTTTGGGGATGGTAATCATTGTATCATAACCTTTACAGTTACAACAGAAGATGAAAGTGGTCAATGCAAAGTATGAACAATCAACTGGTGGAGAATCAACTTCAATGTGGCAAGAACGGAGCTGGGTCAGATAGACTGGAACCAAAAGTAGGCGGGAGAAACAGTAGCTGACCAATGGGCTACCTTCAAAGAGGAGATAGCTTGGGCGCAGTGATGGTATACTTCCTCAAAAAAGAACAGATAGAAGAAATAAATCCAGACCTCCCTAGATGACAAAGGAAGTAGAAACTAAAACAAAGAAGAAAATGCACGTTTACGCCAGGTGTCAGGTAGAATACACAAGATTCAAAGGAAGGTGTAAAAGCAAGTAAGAGGAGAGAGGGGCTTTGGAAAAAAAGACTGGTAGCTTATATAAACAGAAATTCCAAAATCTTTCATTAGCACATCAACAGTAAAAAGATTTTACAAAGGTGGAGAATGGTTAACAAAAACAGAAATCTGGGACAGAACCATTCTGAAGAAGTGTCGCTGAACTCGAAACATCAACTCTGCTTTCTCTGCCAGTTGCTGCCAGACCTAATAAGTTTCTCCAGCAGTTTTTGTTTTTGTTTCAGATTTCCAACATCCGCATTTCTTTGTTTTATTGGAGAATGGCTAATTAGGGACCAAAAAGGGGTTTTCCACACAGTGACAAGCAGCAAGGCTGAGACGTTAAAAACACCTTGTATATGTCTCTACTGACAAGGCAGAATACCCATCATCAATGGACAGAGGAGAAAACTCAGTTACTGGAAGGATTTAAAAATTGATAAGAAGGTGGGATTAGATAAGCTAAGCTTAGTACTTAGAAGTTAAAAGGCACAGGGACCAGTTGAGATGCAACCAAAGATATTGAAAGAAGTGAAAGTGAAAATTACACAGGTACAGGGAATAACCGTTCTATCTTTACTGGATTCAGGGATGGTACAAGAGAATTTGAAATATTACATCCTTTTAGTTAGAAGTTTGTCAAGATTGCCCTAGCAATCACAGACCAGTCAAGCTGCAGATTTGCTTGTTAAGCCTGTGTGTTTGGTTGCAGATGTTTCGTCACCCTGCTAGGTAACATTGTCAGTGTGCCTCTGGTAAGCATTGGTGTTCTGTCCTGCTTGTTATTTATATGCCTCGGTCTGCTGGCGTGGTTGGCATTACTTCTGGTTCTATTTTTCAGTGGTTTGTATATCGGGTCCAGTTCAATGTGTTTGTTGATGGAGTTCGGGTTGGAATGCCAGGCCTCCAGGAATTCCCTGGCATGTCTATGTTTAGCTTGCGCTATTATGGATGTATTGTCTCAGTCGAATTCGTGTCTTTGTCCGTGCGTATTGAGACCAGTGAGAATTGGACACAACCAGGCTTTACTAAAGTCTGAGTAAATGATGTCTACTGCTCTGCTCTCATCTATCTTCTTGGCAACTTCCTCTGAAAATTCAATCAAGTTTGTGAGACACAATTTTCCTCACACAAAACCATGCTGACTATTTCTAATCAATTTTTGCTTCTCTAAATGTCCATAAAATCCTATCTTTTATAATCATCTCCAACTATTTACCCACAACTGAAGTCAGACTCACAGGTCTACAGTTCCCCACAAAGGTACAACATTAGCTACCCTACAGTTGTCAGGCACCTCACCCGTAATTATAGATGATGCAAATATTTCTGCAGGGGGTTTTGCAATTTCCTCTCTTATTTCCCACAACATTCGGGCATATATTAGATCAGGTCCTGGAGATATATCCACCTTCATGTTATCTAAGGCCTCCAAAACCACCTCTTCTGTAATTTATTTCCCTGGGTCCTCTAGCCTCCATTTCTTTGTCCACAGTAAAAACTGACATGAAATATTAATTTAGTGTCTCTCCCATTTCCTGGGGCTCAACACAAAGACAACCCCCTTGATCTTTAAGGGGCCCTACCCTCTCTCTAGTTACCCTCTTACTCTTGATTTAATTATAGAATTTCTTACAATTATCCTTAACCTTATCTGGCTATGTTATCTTATTTCCCCTCTTTGCCTTCATGATTTCTTTCTTAAGAATGCCCTACACTCTTTATATTGATTAAGAGATTCAATTAAACCTATAGCAATACAGATACAAAATTGGGTGTTTTTCAGGCTGGATGAAGATTTATAGTGGAGTTTCCTATGCACCATATATAATCACATAGCATAAAATATATATAATATACACATGTATAAAAATCATGTAGATTTTCGTGTGCAGGGAACACACTTCAAAGTTTTCTGACTACTCAAAATTTGGGGGAAAATTTAAAGTATGAGGAGCACAGCAATAAAGTTCAAAAGTTGGCAGAGTGGATGGATAAGTGATAGATGAAGTTCAATGCAGAGATGTGTGAGATGGCACTCTGACTCAAAGAACATGGACAGACAGTATAAAATGAACGCACAATTCTAAAGGGCATGCAGAACAGATGCACCTAGGTGTAAATGTACATAAGTCATAAAAGGTTACAAGACAGGTAAAGAGAGCAGCTAATAAAATATACAGTATTCCAGGGTATATTAATAGAGGCACAGTCTACAAGTGTGGGGACGTTGTGCTACCTATATAGGGCACTGTTTACACCACAGCTGGAGTACGGTGTACAGTTTCGATGCTACACTGTAGGAAGAACAAGTATGCGTTGCAATGACTGCAGAAGAGGTTTACAAGACTAGTTCTAGGTTTGAAAAACTGCAGTTATGAGAATTGATTGTAAAGGTCAGGACTGTTTTCCTTGGAGAGAAGTTCACCAGATTTGATAGAAATTGTCAAAACAATGATTCATCTGGACAGATTAGATGGAAACCAAACTATACCCACTTCTAAAAGGATCAGGAACCAAAGGTCAGTGTTTTAAAGTGCTTTGCAGAAGTAGCAAATGCAAGGCAAGGTTAAAAGCTTTTTCACACAGCAAGTGGTCTAGGTTTGGGATGCGCTACCTGGAAGTGCAGTGCAGCGTTCAATTGATGGATTCAAGGGAGTATTGGATAATAATTTAAAAAGAACAACAAGTAGAATTATGGAGAAAAGGCTGGAGTTTGGCACCAAATCAACATGTTCAGAAAGCCACTGCAGGTGTGATGGGCTGAATGGTATCCTTCTGCACCATAACAATTTGGTGTATTTGCACACAAAGCTCCTTTTGTTCTTTGACGCAAACAGACTTGCAACTTCCAAGTAATAAGCAGCCTCCTTATTCTCGCTACCAAATATTTATCTCACATTGAATTTCACTTACCACATCACCATTCTGCAAGTTTCTTAAAGTCCTCATATAATGTGTTGTTGGCCTTCTGAGCATTGAATATTCCCAAATTTGGTGCTGTTTGGAAATTCAGATATTGTGTTTTTTGATTTTAAAGTCTAAATGTTCATGCAAATTGTCAATAGCAGTGATCCCAAAAATGATCCTCAAGCAACATCTTCTGCCATTCTGGATAACCCCTTTCACTGCCACTTCCCCTACGATGATGGCATCGCTGCAACAGCCTCAGTACTCAATACCACCAACTGCCAATTTCCAGATGCCATCCTACAACTCATCCACTTCATCCTCAACCATAACGTCTTCACCTTTGACAACCAGTTCTCCATCCAGGGACACGGAACAGCCATGGGGATCAGATTTTCTCCCCAATATGCCAACATTTTCATGCACAGGTTCGAACAAGACTTCTTTGCTGCATGGAACATCCCATCAATGCCATCCACCAGATATACTGACGACATCTTCTTCCTTTAGAAATCACTGAAACAACTACATAGCAATATCAACATCAACAAGTTTCATCCCACCATCAGACTTACCATGGACTACTCTTTAGAATCCATCTCATTCTAGGACACACGCATCTCCATCAGGCGCGGACACCTCAGTAACTTGCTCTATCGCAAGCCTATGGATAACCTCACAATGCTGCACTTTTCTGCTTCCACCCTAAATATTAAAACAGCCATCCCCTACAGACAAGTCCTATGCATACACAGGACCTGTTTGGATGAGGAGGAATGGGACGGGCAGCTGAAGGTGTTAAAGGGCACTCTCAAAGAAAAGGATACAATGCCCAACTCATCGATCACCTGTTCTAACATGCCACAGTGAGAAACCATAATGACCTCCTCAAAAGGAATACATTCAATAGTGTACCCTTCGTCATCCAGTACTTCCCTGGGGCAGAGAAATTACACCATGTTCTTCGCAACCTTCAACACATTATCGATGACGATGAGCACCTCGCCAAGCTCTTCCCCACGCCTCCACTTCTCACCTTCAAATAACCACCAAACCTTAAACAGACCATTGTTCACAGCAAACTACCCAGCCTTCAGGGCTAAATCGACTACAACAATATACAACCCTGTCATGGCAACCTCTGCAAGACGTGTCAGATCTCTGACATGGACACTACCATCACACATGGGAACACCACCCACCATGTACATGGCAGATACTCATGTGACTCAGCCAACACTGTCTGTCTATCTCATAGGAAAGGATACCCCAAGTTACGGTATATTGGCAGAACCATGCAGACGCTACGGTGACAGGTGAACGGACACCGTACAACAGTCAGTCAGGGAAGTTTCCTCCCAGTGGGAGGACACTCAGCCTCGGATCTTCGGGTAAATGTCCTCCAAGGCAGACTTCGGGATACACAAGGCAGAGTCACTGAGCAGAGGCTGACAGGTAGGTTTGGTACCCATGAGGATGGCCTCAACCAGGATCTTGGGCTCATGTCACATAACAGGTGATTCCCTCACACATCTGTGCACATTCCCTCCCCCTCACTCAGTCACTCTTCCTACACACACACACACACACACACACACACCCGTGTTCCCCCTCTCTCCCTCCCGCCCTCTGGCCCTCTCTCTCTCTCC
>NC_063345.1:63045137-63079774 GCF_021869965.1 Rhincodon typus | reverse complement strand
TCTCTCTCTCTCTCTCTCTCCACCCCCCCATTCTCTCTCACAAGCGTGCACGTACGCGCCCGCTCTCCCTCCCTCACACACACGCTCTCACCCTCCCTCACACACTCGCTCACGCTCGCCCCCTCCCTCACACACTCGCTCTCGCTCGCCCCCTCCCGCCCACCCTCCCTCCCACACGCGGCACACGCATGCCCACACCCCCCTCCTCTCGCTCTCTATCTCACCCTCCCTATCCTTCGCGCACCCTCCCTCCCTCTCTCTCTCCCACACACGCCCCCTCTCTCCCTCTCCCTATCCTACACACGCGTGCCCTCTCTTTCCCACTCCCTCTCGCACGCTCTCTCCCACTCCCTCTCGCACATGTGCGCTCTCGCTCTCTCCCATTCCCTCTTCCTCTCACATGCGCATGCGTGCCCCCCCTCTCTCTCTCTCACCCCACAAGCATGCACATGCCTGCCCCCTCTCTCCCCCTCGCACCCTCTCTCTCACATGCGCGTGCCCTATCTCTCTCTCTCTCTCTCCCTCCCTCGCCCTCTCACACACACACGCCCGCGCCCTCTCTGTCTCATGCACGCGCCCTCCCCCAAACACACAGGCGCACATGCACGCGCGCGCACACACACTGTCTCGCTCTTACACGCACTCCCTCTCTCTCGCCCTCACACACGCGCGCACTCTCCAAAAATCCACTTTGCTAATTGTTCTAGGACTCTGAACTTAAAGTTGGTCCAGCAAAGTTTTCATTTTTGAAACCCATGTTAACGATTCTTTTTAGATAACAAGGTGTAGAGCTGGATGAACACAGCAGGCCAAGCAGCATCAGAGGAGCAGGAAGGCTGACGTTTCGGGCCTAGACCCTTCTTCAGAAATGGGGGAGGGGAAGGGGGTTCTGAAATAAATAGGGAGAGAGGGGGAGGCAGATAGAAGATGGATAGAGGAGAAGATAGGTGGAGAGGAGACAGACCGGTCAAAGAGGCGGGGATGGAGCCAGTAAAGGTGAGTGTAGGTGGGGAGTTAGGGAGGGGATAGGTCAGTCCAGGGAGGACGGACAGGAGACCCTTCTTCAGAAATGGGGGAGGGGAAGGGTCTAGGCCCGAAATGTCAGCCTTCCTGCTCCTCTGATGCTGCTTGGCCTGCTGTGTTCATCCAGCTCTACACCTTGTTATCTCAGATTCTGCAGCATCTGCAGTTCCTACTATCTCTTAACCATTCTTTTTCCCCCATTTTCAGACATTATCATCACTCGTGTATACACATTGTTATTTTTCCAAGCACTGTTCCCCCGCATCAAATACTGTGTAGGAACTACATTAAATATACACAAGAGCACTACATCATTATCTTACAAATTATTTAAATGTATAATGCCTCTGGTGTTCTTTCCTTAGATTATTTCAAAATATAGGAACGCTGTTCTTCCAGATCAACAAGTTTTTTCCCCCAAGATATCCACTTTCTTTTTATTTTAAATGCACTTATCATTCAATTCTCCTTTTTCCATCTCCTGAGTAAATACACAAGCAATTTTTTAAAATATTTCTACTAACTCTTTATTGTTAATAATCATTTTACCTTATACATCTCCTGATGGGCCTATTCCCATCACAGCCTTCCCTTGTTATTGATATACCTGTAAGATAATCCCTTCATAATTCACAGTTGTGGCTAATTCTAATTGCATGCCTGCACCTGAGGGCCAGCAATACAGCGTTCAACAAATCACAAATAGTATCCACCAATTTTCTGACTGCTGTAAAGCAAGTTCATATTGTTGCTATGCAAGCAGTGACTGTTAACTAATGTGTAAAGGACGTCACAGCAGTCCCACCATCTGCCTTTCAAGGGACAGAATATTAATCAATGCCCGGTTATGGTTGCTTCCTCCTTTCCCCTCCTCCTTCGACATATGCTCCTGCTCTTCAGCTGCTTACCATACAGTTGTTTGTATAGGTTGTCCCCTCACAGTGGCAATTTGATGCAAGATACCATAAGAAATCTTGACAACCCCCGAAAGTAATTTAAGAGTTTCAAGGGTTGGAGCAGCTTTTCAGGATGTCAATGGTCAGTTCTATTATATTGTATATGGCAGTATGGTTTTCATTATATTCCAACTCCAATTGTGTGGGAGCAGATAACTCTCACTGCCCAGGAGCCTTTCTTTGATTAGTCATGCCCAAATAGAGATGGTACAACAGACTGATTCAGAAAGAAGATCTTACAACTGGTGTGAGGAGTTGTGAGGATGCCCAGCACCGAACTGCATGATTTACTGCCACACACCAGCTGGACATCAGGGAGTGGCACTGTTTTCAGTTTCATTGCTGGACCGAGTAGACAATGTTGTACCTGCTAAGCATTGCCACGTGAACAATGGCAGCCTACAGCATAGAACATAGAACGTAGAACATAGAACAATACAGCACAGTACAGGCCCTTTGGCCCACAATGTTGTGCTGACCTATTATCCTACTAAGATCAATCTACCCTGCATACCCTACATTTTACTATCCTCCATGTGCCTATCCAAGAGTGTTTAAAAGTCTCTAAAATATCTAACTCCACTACCACTGCCGGCAGTGCATTCCACACGCCCACCACTCTCTGTGTGAAGAACCTACTTCTGACATCTCCTCCATGCCCTCCTCCAATCACCTTAAAATTATGCCCCCTCGTAATAGTCATTTCCGCCCTAGGAAAAAGTCTCTTGACTTCCACTCTATCTATGCCTCTCATCATCTTGTAAACCTTTATCAAGTCACCTCTCATCCTTCTTCACTCCAATGAAAAAAGCCCTAGCTCGCTCAACCTTTCCTCATAAGACCTGCCCTCCAGTCCAGGCAGCATCCTGGTAAATCTCCTCTGTACTCTATCTAAAGCTTCCATATCTTTCCTGTAATGAGGTGACTAGAACTGAACACAATATTCCAAGTGTAGTCTAACCAGAGTTTTACAGAGCTGCAGCATAATCTCATGGCTCTTAAACTCAATTCCCTTGCCAATGAAATCCAACACACCATACGCCTTCTTTACAACCCCATCATCTTGGGTCGCAACTTTGAGGGATCTATGGACGTGGCCCCCAAGATCCCTCTGTTCCTCCACACTCCATGTGAATGTGTACAATGTCCTTCAACACCCTGTAGGCTTTTGCAATTTTAGTGTAGATAACATTAAATACAAAACAGTAACAAAACAAAACCCAGAGTAAAATTAATAGAAATTAACTTTCAAATAGTTAAAGATACCTCAAATAACTGTGCTCAGGGATACAGCTGGTCAATGCTGCATCCCTGCTAGCAGCCAAAATATTGAACTCCCAAATGTCAAAGCAGTCAATTCAATGACCTGGGCTGAACGACATCATGATCTGTCTGCTTTGCGTAATTCCAATGGCTACTCACTTCACACACCAACACCCTCACCAGCTTGAATCAAACCAAAGTTGCGATCTCTAAAGGGACTTGTGACATGCAAAAATACAGAGTCAATAATCCCTAATATTCTAGGAGTCACCATTGACTGAAAACTGAACAGGACCAGTCATATATTGAATTGAATTAGCTTTATTGTTGTATGTACTCAGGTGAGTACAGTGAAACTTTTACAGTCACCACATTACAGCGCTGTCTTAGGTACAAAGGTACCTAGGTACAGATACTTAAGTTAAATTCTTAGGAAACAAAAAAAGTTAGAAAAGTAAAGAAATAAATAGCACAGCATTCTAGGTCATAGGAGTATATTTGAAAAATAAAGTAGTAAAAACTTCAGTGTCAGTCTTTCTGACCCAGTCCATGCTGGCACCTGGCCTTAAGGGAGACTTCCACTGCCATGCCACCACATGCACAAGACCCTCCAACATAGGAGTCACCCACTTTAGGGGGCATTATCTCTTCACCTTTGGGGCCACTTCGCTGACACCACTGGACCTACACTCACTGCACAACCAAGAGACCCTGGCTCCATTGCCAGGCCAGACTTCAAGTTTTGCTTCAGCTACAGATGTCACCTTGCTGGCACAGCCATCTTAAAGAGTCTACTGCTGCTGGTGCCATTGGCCCTGATTGCAGCAGGAGCTTTGCTGCCACTGCCACCAGCCCTGCACACCAGGAGAATGATCTCGCTGCTTCTGCCGCCACCGGGATCTGCCAAGAGCCCGTATGCAGCCCTGTTCCCCCAGTGCCATCTTGCTGAGTCACAGACCCATAATAAACAGTGTGGTTACAACAGAAAGTCAAAAGGCTGGGAATTCTATGGCAAGGAACTCAAGTCCTGTCTACCCAATGCCTGACTACCAACTACAAGGCACAAGACAAGACTGTAATGAAGTACTCTCCACTTACCTGGATGGGTACACAATCAATACCACTCAAGAAGCTCAACATCATCAAAGATAAAGCAGCTATTGATCAGCACCCATTCACCATCTTCCATATTCACTCCCTCCACCACCAATGCACACTAGCAGCAGTGTATACCATCTATATGATGCACTGCAGCAATGCACCAGGGTTCTTTTGACAGTGTTTTTCACATCTATGACTGCTACTGCCTGAGACGTCAAGGGAATCAGCAGCAGGGGAACATGAACACCTGTATATCCCAAGTCATTCACAATCCTGACTTGAAGAAGTATCACAGTTCCTTCACTGTTGCTGGGTCAAAATCCTGGAATTCTCTTCCTAACAGCATCTTTGCCCCCATGGACTGCAGAAGTTCATGAAAACAGCTAACCTTCACCTGATCAAGGACAATTAGAGACAGGCAATAAATGATGGCCTAGCTAGCAATGTCACAGTCTACAAACAATTCAAAATATTTCTCACCTTTAGCTCCAAGCTCAGAAAAGCACGCTAATCGGCCAGCAAGTCAGCTTACCATTTGATATTTCCAGTGCTTTCTGCAAACGTGTTGGCTAGTGAATGCTAAATTTTTACATTGTGAATGTATATTGCTGGTATTGAAATTGTGAATTCAATTCTTGTAGAAGCCATAGAAAAGACTTTCAGTCCAAAGAGTTTTAACTACATTTATAATAAAACTATAAGGCTATAAAAAGTAGGAAGAGTAGGCGTTCGGCCCTCATGCCTGCTCTATTGTTAAATAGGATCATGGTTGATCCGACTTTCCTTACATATACATTCCTGCCCTTTTCCTATGACCTTGACTCCCTTACTAATCTATCTCATGCTTAAAAATACACCAAGACTCTGCTGCCTCCCACAACAGCTCTCTGTGACATGGTGTTCTCAACGCTCAAAGAAATTCCTTCTCATCTCACTACAAGGTGAAAGTCCACCATCTAACTCACTGAAACACGAATAACTACTTTCCCTTTGGGAAAAGAGGTTTCTCAAATCTGATTACATGACATAAAATACATGCCAAAATTAATTCGAGGGTCACTGAGAACAATATTTCCAATACAGAAGCCTCAAGTTTCCCTAAACTTGAAACCTGGTAACAATATAATTCCAACTACTCTTTAGTGGGTATGTCAATAGCATTGTTGGAATATTCAAGATTTCTGACATCAAACACCAAACTTGTCACAGGCCTGGCTGTCAATGCACCCTGTAAAATGTGGTACCCAGATCAAGATTTATGTTGAAAAGTAGTAAGATGGGTTTGCCTTTCGTAAAGGAACAGTTTTAATCAGATATTTCATATCTTTTGAGCAAATACTTCCAAACAAATCTTAGGAGGATAATAATTGAACAACACTTCAAAATTATCCGAATTACCGCTGATCAAGCCCACCTTTCTTATATTATTTTCATTCATGCACTAATCTAGGAAATGCTTCTTGACTCACTTAAGCCTGACAGTAAGTCATAACCTTTCAAATTTATCTGTCACAGCTAGTTTCAGCAGGAAAAGGTTTCAGTCAGGCCATGTGCCAGTGTCACATGGAAGCATTCATTCGTGAAAAGTTGATCTGGCTCACCCACTGCACTGCTTTTAAGCAAAATGAGTTCATTTTGACCTTACTGCCCTGAACAACCACAGAATCAGATGTACTATGTATTTTGTGAAGTTGATGAAAATACCCAAACATGTATTTCATTAGATTTTCACAAAATTGTCTGATCAAAATATCAGAAAGCCAAAGGAAAATAGCTCATACATCTAACAAAAATACTGTAATGGTACATCATCGTATAAAAGACAGATTGTGAAATAAGTTTTCTTCAGGACAAGAAGTTAACACTGGCATATACACAAACAATACTAGAACAGATTCTCTCATTAATTGTAAACAATTCCAAAAATGATTAAGTTTTATAAAACCCATAAAAAATCTCAGCCTCTACTCAAACTAACTTGTGATACAGAAAGTATTTGTAAAAGTTCTATATAGGAGAGCTAAACATAAGGTCCCAGATTCTGCACTCTGTCTACAGTCTGCAAGCTGGTCTCAGCTGTGTCCGACAGAAGAATCACAGGACCTAGCATTATGAAAAAGGGAATAAAATTAAAATCTTGCTCCCGTCTTCTGCAGTTTGACTGGCACTGGGAAGTTAACATTTATGGCTGTCAGATGAGCTGAGGTTCAGATTAACTCATAATATTTGGCCTTGTGTTAAACATATTTTTGGAGAGGAATCAAAATTAGAACCACAATTTTTACGACATAAAAATATCTCTGTACATCACGTGGAGCTGAAAAGACGATATAGTCTATTGAACTGACAAAGTAAAAAAATTGTGAATTAGTTGTCAAATCCACAATATTACCAACAGGAACTTGATTTTCATGTTCAGTGGTTAGAAATGAAAACATAAGCAAACAAAGGAAATCTGCCGTACTACATTTAATCACACAACTATGAGTACTTCGAGGTTCAAGACATTAGATTGTCATAAATAAAGTGTTTCACCCATTAGATTATATAATTCTAACTTTAGAACCAACTAAAATAGAAATTCTCCACAGAATACAAAATCAGATTTAAATCTGAAAATCCCACTCATGAATATAAGAATAAATTTTCCCTCCTCATTCTATTTTAGATCACACATGTGAAAAGACATCTACCTCCACACGGTTTTAAAAAATGCTTCCTCCAACTAATTTATCTGTGGTACTGAGTTCACTGTTAAATATGCTACAATTTCCCATTTAAAGCCAAAGTTTCTGAAAAATAAACATTTGTTATTTTCCTGAAAATCACATTTGGTCACAGAATTTCAAGAGAACAGTAAACCAGAGAGATCAGAAAGCCACACAGTAACATATTTTTGCTTCTGGTTTGCTTCTCTGCAGCCATTCCAACTTCCTGTTTATGTTATCAACAGTCCTGTGACACTGGCAGCAGTGACTTCTGGTCAACCCACAACGTTCTACACTAACAGATTAATAAAACATTCCAAATACAGGAGTCCTGTTAAATTTTATAGCAACAAAGCACTGCTCACTGCGTAATTATTAGCTATAAAATAAACCCAAACTACTTCACACAACAGAGCTTAAAACAAACCATCACTTTAAGCATACAAAACTACCTGCAGGCATCTTGTTTTTAAAACAAAACTAAAATCACCTTGTGAACAAAATCTAGTGAGAGAATCTATACAGAATTTGAGAAATTCAATTTCTGAACACACGCATGATCTTGGTCTCCACCAAATTGCAGTACTATATTGTGCAACATCATCTCAGTAAACAATTTTTCTCATTGCAATAAGCATACAAAAGTGTTCGAACATAAAGTTACATACTTTTCAGATTATACATTAATTGATGTGATTGCACATTTACATGCATCGGCATTACAGTGATTGTTTACCTACATAATGAACTCCTGCAGTAAACTGAAGCAGAAATGAATAGTAATAGAAACAAAAACCACGAAAGAAACTTAGCAAGTCTGGCAGCATCCGTGGGGAGAAAGCGGAATTGGTGTTTGGAATCTAGACCCTTCAGGGTGGGGTTTGGCAGTATATCACAAAAGTCTTAAAATACTTCTGCATATGCTTCCCATGCAAAACCTGGCCACCTGTGACCAAAATCAGTGACAAGTATGGGGTCCTATTAGAGATTTGCAAGTGGAAATTAGCAATGACTGGGAATCGAACCCAGTCAATTGCATGAAGGCAGTTATGGTCACCACAACACTTCCATCGCTGTCTCTTCTGCCTGTGTACAGTATTCTTGATAGAACTAAAGCCACTATTAAGGTGTTAACAGTTAAACTGATTGAGATACATGTACATTAGTGTTTTCAGCTTGCTACATTTTCTAATGACAGCACAACTGTCTTCATGGCAGAGACACAGATGCATTAAAAAGAAAGATTTAGGGCTGAGTAGAATTGTCAAACCATTATTTACCTTTAGATTTGTCACCTGCGATTGATTTCAGTCTATATTTAAGAGCATAAGAATTTTGATAAAGGCAACAAACAACTACCGAGTTAGAAAAGGCATTGAGACTACCTTATATTTCACGTTTTAATTGGAGGAAACAATTGATACTAACAAAAACAACATTGCTGGAAAAGCTCATCAGGTCTGGCAGCCATCAACAGCTTTTTCAAGCATGCGTACAATAAGACAAACATTTGTGCTTCGACTCAAATTGCACCACACGTGCTGGACAATGGCCATTTCTAACAAGAGAAATCTAACCACCTCTCCTTGATATTCAAATGGCTTTTGAATCACTGAACCCTCTACTGTCAACATCCCGAAGATTACCACTGAACAGAAATTTAATCCAGACCATACTTAAATACTCTGGCTGCAAGAGCAGATCTTACCTGCTAACCGGAATCATCTCTGGATTCTCTAAAACCTGCCTAACTACAGTAAGTCACAAGTCAGGAGTGCGGTGGAATACTGTCCATTGCCTGGTCACATGCAGCTCGAACAACATTCTAGGAGCCTGACACAGTCTAGGACAAAGCAGCCCACTTGAATAGAAAGTCACCTATCACCTTAAACATTTACTTCCTCAATCAAACATAAAAAATGACTGCGTACCATATACCAAATGCAATGCAGCAGCACACCAAGTCGCCTACAACAGGTCTTAGAATGGCAAGGGCAGCAGATGCATGGGAAGACCACCACTGAAAGTTCCTCCAATCCACACACCAGATTTGGAATTAAATTACCATTCCCTCACTGTTTTTTTAAATTTATTCAGTTGTGGGATGTGGACATCGCTGGCTGGCCAGTCTCTATTGCCCGTCCCTTGTGGCCCTGGAGAAGGTGATGGTGAGCTGCTTTCTTGAACTGCTGCAGTCCACTTGCTGTGAGTTGGCTCACAATGCCCTTGGGAAGGGATTTCCAGGATGTTGACCCAGCAACAGTGAAGGAACAGCGATATATTTCCAAGTCAGGATGGTGAGACGCTTGAAGGGGAATTTGAAGGTGGTGGTGTTCCCAAGGATCTGTTGCCCGTGTCCTTATAGATGGAAGTGGTCATGGGTTTGGAAGGTGCTGTCTGAGGATCTTTGGTAAATTTCTGTAGCGCATCTTGTAGATAGTACATACTGCTGCTACTGAGTATCAGTAGTAGAGGGAGTGGATGCTTGTGGGTGTAGTCCCAATCAAGCAGGTTACTTTGTCCTGGATGGTGTCAAGCTTCTTGAGTGTTATTGGTGGTGCACTCATCTAGGCAAGTGGGGAGTATTCTGTCACACTCCTGACTTGTGCCTTGTAGATGGGGGACAGGCTCTGGGGAGTCAGAGGTGAGTTACTCGTCGAAATATTCCTATCCTCTGACTTGCTCTTGTAGCACTGTGTTTATGTGGTGAATCCAGTTGAGTTTCTGGTTAATGACGACCCCCAGGAAAATGATATTGGGGTTTCAATGAAGGTAATACCAATGAACGTCAAGGGGCAGTGGTTGGATTGTCTCTTATTGGTTATGGTCACAGCCTGGTATTTGTGTGGCGCGAATGTTACTTGGCACTTGACAGCTCAAGAATGGATATTGTCCGGACCCTGTTGCATTTGAACATGGACCGCTTCAGTACCCAAGGAGTCGTGAATGGAGCTGAAAAAAACATCGCCCAGGCAGATATTCGAACCCTGGACACTCAGATTGAAAGCCTGATGCACTACCCACTGAGCTACTGAGGCTAATTTTGATGGATCAAAATCCTGAAAATTCCTGCCCAAGCACTATGGATGTACCAGCAGTGATTCAAGGAGTAGGCTCACCATCACTTTCTCCAGGGAAATTAAAGATGGGCAATAAGTTATGATCTTAACTGTGACACCAGCATCCTAGAGTGTCTGTGGGGAGCTGGAAGAGGGGAGGGAAGGGGAGGGGAGGGGAGGGCAGTACCATAACACTGCACCCTCTGGAATATAACAGTATAATTGGCAGCAACTGCTGAATTCCCACATTCTTCTACACGAGTTTCAGAGATGCTGTCAGTTTCCCAGTTTACACCATCATTACTGCTGAAAACCAGTGTCTTGATAAATCACAAGCAGATGAGGAGCACAAACCATTCTCAAAACAGTACTCCAGCAGTTCAGTCCAAAGCAAAGTAGTGGGTGCAATTAAATTGAAATACCCTTACATTTCTCATAACTACACTAATTTCATCCTTTAAGGAAGGCATGATATTTTCAAAGTGCACACCAAAAGATCACAGCCTCGCTATAAAACAGCAGGAGCAGATCAGACACTTGAAATCAGCACCCCAGTAGCCAAGTCAAACACAAGAATAATCAAGAACGATGACCAAGCAACACTAATAGAACTGTGAGCAGAGAATCAGTAAGCAGATCAGAATGACTATACTGCTAATATCTTAGTTCAAATTGATCATTTAGAAAGCAACAACTGATTTATTCATCAGTTTAAAAACTAAAACTGAAGGAGGAAATGGCACAGTGGTATTGTTGCTCAACTAATAATCCAGAGACCTAGACAAAAGAGGAGTTTTAGGTAAAAAGTCTGGTTCAATTCACACCTGCTCTGGAGGCACATAACATCACTGAACAGGTTGACTAAAAGTATTTAAAAATGAAAACTGATTTGACAGTCTATCATACCATTAAAACCAATGTTCAATTAATCAGCTATAGGGCATAAAGTTAAAACTAAATAATATGGGTCGGCGAAACAAGTCTAAATTTTCCAATAAATTATAATGCAAGGTAAAGTTGCCATAGCCTTACAGAAGATTGGGTCATGGTCTCATTACAGAAAGATGACTGGTGGTTGTTTAACCAGAGAGTCACGACATCTCAGGCAAGGGAGAGGTCGAGCATGAGAATTCTTCATGGTAACCTCATTATAACATGAGGTTTTTAGACAATGAATTAAGTAACAACATTTCAGTTAACTCCCATATATAATAAAGCAACATTAACACAGCAGAAGCAACTCAATGGTGAGTGACTGGTAACTCTGTTTAAGTAATAAATTTAAGAGTCCAATTAATAGAGGCATGGAAGCACAACTTGGAATCATGGAATGTTCATATCATGTTCCATTTGGGAATTGCATAATGTATAATGTACAATGTACATTCTCATAATGTACATAACCATATATGCATGAAGTGTCATCAATTTCAGCAGCTTACACTCTGGTTTTTGAAACACGAGCTGCTGCTGCCAGAACTGTTACATCATCAAGTAAGAGAGCTTCATGGACAGCATATCCATAAGGCTAAAGTGTATGCAGGCAGAAAGGAAATAGGATATTTCTATGCAAAAGTGACGGCTCAACTAAGGACTGGTGTGAGTTTGCCCCAACACAGTGTTATATCGTATGTTCTAATGCTTACATTACCTCAAGTAACAAAAGGAATTAGGTATTAATATCATGGTACTGAAGAATCCAACAGTCATTTATTACAACTAACAATTACGTACAATACATTGTTCAGTCACAACATCTGGGCTCATAGTAAGCTATCACGCTTAATGGAAGAGAATGCTTCCAGTGATCCAGGTCAAGACTAAATATGAGATTTTTATATCTTCAGGTTACATGCTATGAAGTGATGATACCATGAGCTTTACTCTGTCAAGCGTACTGACTGGAAGACATGACAGCAGAAAGGCGTAGCCTGAGCCACGTTCACTGCATAGCTACTTCCAGCTGCATAAGGAAGGTTATGAAAATTGCAGTTGCAATAGTGAGAATCATGTCAATAGGAGAAGAAATTGGTGTTTTGGCAGTCGTTGACAAGAAATTGAGATAGTACATTGCCTTGATGGTGCAGGAACCAAGGAGATCACTGCAGAGCATATCGAGTGGTGGATGAACAGAAATCAGTTGTGGTCCACATTTGTACCAGAAGAAGTCACAGAGGGAAGTAGTCCTGCAGCTAGAATTGAGATATTAGAAACAATGCTAATAAGCAAGATTTCAAAAGGTTATGATCTTGGCAGTGGGGTGGGTGGTGCCAGAGCAGCAGGGTATGTGCAGACAGGCACATTAATCAATAAGACTGCACATTCACTCTGGCTCTGGAGTTCAGGTCTTGTTGAGCACATGCATCTTTGACAGAACAAACTTAATTCACTCATTTCATCGTTCTGAGGAAGGGTCACCGGACCCGAAACATTAACTATATTTTCCTTCACAGTTGCTGCCAGACCTGCTGAGCTTTTCCAGCAACTTTGTTCTTCGTTCCTGATTTACAGCATCCGCAGTTCTTTCGGTTTTTATTTATTATTTCACTCATTGTTTTAAAACACATCTTTAACTGGTTACAAGGAAGAGAAGAATTGAAAAGGAATTAAGATGCCCAGAGCGATTCATTCACATCCATCGCAAATTTGGCTAGGCTTCCGGAATTTCTTACCTGCAAGGAGAAACTCACTAAAGGAAGAAATCAAATCTTGAGAGGCCAAGGATTTAGCTGAAAGTTACTCAGCTGCAGAAGCTGAAAAGAAAGCAGTATAGGATCTGAAGATCAAGGCAGAGAAATCTCGGACCACGCTTGCTCAGGAAACACAACTGTTTGAGGCAACTCAAGAGTATGTGAAATTAGGAAATTATTTCACAAATGGTGAACATACATAAGAGTGCTTTGTACAAGTTTCAGAGTAGCTGTGCCATGTTTTACAAAATATTCAGGAAATTAAAGACATTCCTTTACCTGTAAAGGCCATGAGGGACAAAATAGTAAAGATCATTGCAGATATCACCAGTTCGCAGTTGAGAATAATAAATTCAGCTCTATTGTGAGCAAGTGAGAAGTCAATTGAAAACAAAAAAATGCTGGAGATTCCAGCATCTGCAGTAATTTTTGCTCCTACATTAAGTTTCTCGTCTTACCTGAAAATGTGTAGCACACTATCAAACAACTCTCCAAAGAAATCCAGCAGTCTTAACTACATTTAAGTAAGAGGCCTCTGATTTAATTTAAGGAAGGATTTGGTTTCATTTAAATGGCATGTTTTGTTTTAAACATATTACTGTATTAATATTGGCCTTCTGAGAAAACATGGCAATTTGTCAAAATTTGGTTGTTAACTGTCCTTTTTCACTGATATTAACAGATGTATATTTCAGTAACTGTAACATAGTCAATATTGAATAGAGATCCATAAATGCATAAGTCCTGTGTATCAACATCACTGGTGCTTTGTCATTCTTCAAATATAGAAATTTGACTAAATGTTTAAAATATAGCTCTTCACATCCTGCAGACTGAAAGCTCCTGGCATGTGAAGAAATCTGGAATGTCAACAAAGAACTGTTTTGGTATTTCTGTAAGGGTAAAAACCTGATCAGAGAATATCAGACACCAAGTTCCAGCAAAGATGGGCATTGATTTGGGACATACAACATGTTTAAAGGTTTAGTAGAGGAAAAGAAAGTTGGAGATGAAGTTGTAGCTTGCAAAAGGTTGTATGATCAAGGGTTGACTTTGAAGAATAGGAGCACTACTAGCAGATTTATAGGAGAGCGAGACATCACATGAATAGAAAGCTAACAATATCAGCTAACAAGATAATTGGTTATCTGCGTTACATCAAAGAGGCTATTATTTCAGACAAGTTTTAATGTCTATTTGAACTCTCAACTAAAGGAAGACATGGCACTAGCCATGCACGTTGTAAATTCAGTCAGTAATGCGTTTGTCTGGGTGTGGGTAGCTACAACGAAGTTCATATATCTATTTAAAGTTGTGGTCTCTAGTGCTTTCAATGGATTGTTCCAAGAATACTTGGGGTACTTCTACGATAATATCATGGATTGTCCTTTGGAGCGATACGTCCTTATCTGATGGATCACTGCTGAACATATGGCCGAGAAAGACCTTCAGTTTACACTGAGCCTCTGCTAAATTAGCAGTTGGGAACAGCAACAGTAATTCGAAGAGCAAGGTCATAAATCAAGGATATTCCACGATCAGATTATATTCACCAAATACAGCTATTATAGCTAATTTTGAATTTTCTGATGATATGAATGTATATATAAAATGGATATGTCAACCTTCACGGAGACGTGTAAAATACTGGGTACATAGACTGACAAATCAGAGTTGGATTTCAATGTGTATAAACATTGAGTAATTCATATAGAAGCATGCACCAGTAAGCACATACATGTAGGATTCTATTCTGTTTGTGCCTCTACTGTCAGAGTTCAAAAACATAACACTGTGGGACTAGTATTCTGCGTTTGGTTTCTGTGCGGCAATTAATAAAGCAAATTATTGGGATGCACTAGAACTTCAAGTCAGAACAAATTGTAATTATACATTGCAGTGATCAATAATAGGGCCAATTTTGCAGCAAGACAGCAGTTTTACATCAGCTCCAAATGCTAACAGGATTGTAAAAGTGGGATCAGAGCAGCTGCAGGTTTTTTTCAGAAAGTCACGCTGAAAATCTCAAATGGATAAAACATATTTTCACTGGAAAAAATGGGCAGAAAGAATAAAGCAGGTCTTCAAAATAATTAACAAAGATTCAAGACAACAATCTTTCCAAAGTAGGATAACAGGGAAAGCAGCACAGAAAACAAATTGATTATTCAACAAAAGCTGCATTAACATCAGAAGTTAGAAAAATATTTTCTCATATTGCACAGATGTGTATCAGATAAGCAGAGAGCATAAAACACAAAATGGTGCAAATTACCAGCATCGGAAAAGACAAATTAACATTTCACTCTTCATGTTAATGCACATGTGTAACGTTTAGTGTGTATCCATCATCACAGGACTGAACGTTCTATTAAGATTCTTAGAAATGATGATGTAAGTGAGGAGAGAGAGAAAAACAACCGATTTCCCAGTTGAAAATGTTGGGTGATGTAAATCAGTTGGGTAGGGAAGTAGAAAGATATAAATCAGTAAGAGAAATAGAAAGAATCATAAAAACAGAAGGTGGTTCATTCAGAAAACCCCCCTCTCCAGCAAAAAAATAGAAAACTTGCGTTTGTATAGTGTTTTACATGATGATCCCAAAGCAATTTATACCGATCAAGTACTTTTAAAGTGTAGACACTATTGCAATGTAGGAAGCCTGTTCCATGAAAGGATAAAAGAATATGAAAATCACCAGTTAGAAATACTCAAACAGAAATGAAACAACATTAAAAGGGGACTAGAAATATATCACATTGCATTCTCTCAAACTCCCCCATTGATACCATTCTCAGATGAAGAATTTCCCCCTTTTCTGGATGTTAACAGATCTGCCTAATAACATTAATGCCCATGTCTGTTAAGAAAATGGAAGATACATTTTTGTTCTTGCACACTGGAATATATTTTGTAACAAATAAGGACAATTATTTTCCATTCTCAACAAGCCTGACTGTGCATAGGCTTTAGTTGAAGCAGCTCTTTGAAAATAAATAGCAGAAAAGACTATGTACGTAATACTTCTTTCTCTACCCTGAAGTACCCATTGGGAAGTCATCATCTAATCCATGGACAGTAGCTAAGTATGGGAAGGAATAGCAATTCACAAGAAGTGTTTTTTTTTGGTAAGTCACCATCAGTTTTTTGCTAGGCACTCTAAAATTAGTTTTGGTCTCAATATGGGCTGGTTTCAGAGTTCAGTTTAAAACACATAGGCTTGAGTTCACCTTACACACGATAGGCATCCAGTTGGAATATTATCGAATCATTTCTTCTATAATTAGCATTGTTTAGACTCTTTTAATATCTAAAATTAAGTTGCAAGGTACATAATAAAATGAGGTAAGCCATCACATAAAATCGAGGACAAAATTTTGCAAACATTGGTAATATTCAGCAGGTTAAACAGAATCTGTGGAGAGACAATCAGAGCTGAAAGGTTATTGAGATAACACAGTGCAGAGCTGGACGAACACAGCAGGCCAAGCAGCATCAGAGGAGCAGGAAAGCTGACGTTTCGGGTCGAGACCCTTCTTCTGAAATGGGGGAGGGGAACGGGGCTCTGAAATAAATAGGGAGAGGGGGGAGGCGGATAGAAGATGGATAAAGGAGAAGATAGGTGGAGAGGAGACAGACAGGTCAAAGAGGCGGGGTTGGAGCCAGTAAAGGCGAATGTAGGTGGGGAGTTAGGGAGGGGATAGGTCAGTCCAGGGAGGACGGACAGGTCAAGGAGGCGGATGAGGTTAGTGGGTAGGATCTACTCCCCACCTACATTCACCTTTACTGGGTCCAACCCCGCTTCTTTGACCTGTCTGTCTCCTCTCCACCTATCTTCTCCTTTATCCATCTTCTATCCGCCTCCCCCTCTCTCCCTATTTATTTCAGAATCCCCTTCCCCTCCCCCATTTCTGAAGAAGGGTCTCGACCCGAAACGTCAGCTTTCCTGCTCAGCCCGCTGTGTTCATCCAGCTCTACACCTTGTTATCTCAGATTCTCCAGCTTCGGCAGTTCCTACTATCTCTGAAAGGTTATTAACCTGAAACATTAACTCCATTTTATTGTCCACAGAAACTACCTGATTTAATGGCTATTTCCAACATTCTGTTTTTCGAGCTTAAATTTTGGCTTTTCCAACTGATCAGGTAGCACTGTCGACCAATCTTAATAGTCTCTCCACGCAGAGAGCTGAAGGAGGCCAACCAGTTTATTCTATCAATCAAACAGATCATGGCTGCCTGTGCCTCAACTCCATTTATCAGTCTTTGATATTAAAACACTGTTATTGTCGCTTAACGAAAGAACAAAATTATTTTTGTTCCTATACACTGCTTTTGTAAACTGTGTACACAGACAGAATCTCTTTGCTCCTCTATATTGCCTGCTTTATCACTATTAACAAGCAAACTGATTTTTCATTCTTGGATCCAAAATGAATGACATCATCGCTTCCCCCACACTGCACTCCATCTGCCAGGTGTGCCCACTCACTTAATCTGTCTCTATCCCTTTGCAACTTCCTACTCCTACCCATATCATTTTAAAAGGAAACCATGGGAAACTAAGAGGTTGAAATACATGCAAAGGCCATTATCTATTTCCCACTGAATGTCATTAATTTGAGAAAATCATCATTTTGGGCAGCTTCTTCTATTCAGTAATATTTTCCTTCTGAAATCTTGAGATGTGTTATTTATACAAAGTTATGGCTGGATAATATATCATAAGTGTCAGAACGCTATGGTTGTGAAGTAACTTCACAGAGGCTGGTATTCTGTCACCAAGTCACCCTTTATTTACACGTGGAGAGTCCTTGACACTGATCCAGCTTCCTCAGAGTGAACAGGATGTCTGACAAACCTGATTATAGCTGTCAGCCAGAGCTCCCTGATTGGGCCAGATTAATAGCCCCAACCAGGGAACTCATATTCTGAGGTCCACCTGGTTGATCTCATTACAATCACAATATCCCTCTCTCTGAGTCCAAGGACACAGGTCGGTGCTTTTTATTGTAGCTCCTCCTGGGACATTTTAACGCCAGGTCAGGTTCCTCCAACTCTGCCTCTGATAAAGACAGGGTGTAATGCACAGTAGCTAGCTTCTTGTACCCGGAGCGTCTTGGGAGAAATTTGTTCTCTTTTTCAGGCAGCAAAGGCATCGAGGCGGCATTCACGGTGTCCATCTCAGATTCCGAGGTATCTTCAATACTTGATGGACAGGGAGAACCCATGGGTTCCAGAACAGGCGGAAAGGCAGCAGAGGAACTGTGCACATTTTGCTCCCGCACCGTTTGCAAGTTTGCAGCTTTCATACCGTTCACGGGCTTGTTCAGGTCCGTCACACCTACCTGGACTTTATGTCACAGGACCTGATGTTGACCATGCCTCTTATGCATGCAGCGCCATTCCTGTGGTTCCTACACTAAACTTCGTCCCCTGAAGTAAACTGTCTCTCATGCTTAGAGGAGTCCTGTGTCCAGCATTGACATTTCTGCAGCTGTTCCACCCTCCCTGCAACTCCAGGTCTGGGAAGATCATATTTAATCTGGTTCAGAGACTTCTCCCCATTAGCAACTCTGCTGGTTCTATCAATCAAATAGGAACCGGGCCAATTTGGTACTTAGTGCAAGGTAGGTTGTTTCTTTAAGCTTGCCTTCAAAGTTTGGACTGCTCTTACTGCCAGACCATTGGATGATGGATGATATAGAGGTGCTCTTATATTATGAATACTATTTGACTTTAGGAAATACTCAAATTTCCTGCTGATAAACGATGGCCTGTTATCTGTGACCAACACTTCCAGCAGTCTCTGCATTGCCAAATATGCACATAGTTTTTCTATCACTATCCTGGTGTTTGACGAATGAACTCCATACATATTCAGCCATTTTGAGTGGGCCTCCACTATGACTAAGAACATTAAGCCCATAAAAAGACCTGCATTGTCAATGTATAACTGAGTCCAGGGCTTACTCGGCCTTTCCCACAAAAGTGAGAGAGCTGCTGGTGCTAAATTTTATCCTTATTGGTAATCTGGGCACTGACCCACCAACACAGCTATGTCCTGGCCATTAGACATAACTTCTCACCAACATCTTTATTTTAGAAAACCCTGGATGACCTTGGTGGAAATTCAGCCATATCTGCGGGAACCTTTGCTCGATACAATCACTCCTGCTCCCCAAAATAATATGCCATCCTCTACTGTGATCTGGTCTCACAGGTCCAAAAAAGTTTCAATTCTGGTGATCTCCCCCACCACCAGCAGCGGTTTTAATTTTGTCAGGACCAAATCTTTCTGTGTCCAAAGTCTGATATTGTCAGCTGTGACTGGAAGGGTGTCCAGAAAATTTTAAACCATTATAGATTCCTCCAGTAGCGATATCACAGGTGGTGTATCTGCCAGTGGGAGGCAGCTGAATGCATCCACATTTGCTATTTGACTTCACGGATGGTATTCCAACTTGTAGATATATGCATTTAGAATTAGAGCCCACCATTGAATTTGGTCTGAAGCTCTGGGCAGCACTGCCTTGTCTTTGTTAAGTAGACCTAGTAGGGTTTATGGTCCGTTATTATTACCAATTTATATCTGTAAAGGTATTGGTAGAACTTCCTAACTCCAAATATGACTGCCAAACATTCCTTCTCTATCTGGGCATATTTACGCTCTGCATTAGTCAAAGTCCTGGATGTATACGCTATTGGGCGTTGCCCTCTATTGGGCCATGTATGAGCTAATACTATCCTGATGCTGTAAGGGGAGGCATCACATATCAATCGCAGATCTCATTTGGGATCATAGTGTGCCAACACTTGAGAGGATGATAACTGTTTCTTCACTTCCCTGCAAGCTGTAGCTTGGCTACGTGACCATTTCCAAGGCTGACCCATTTTTTTAAAACGAGTTGATGCAAAGGTGCCAGGATAGAGGCCAGGTTGTGTATAAACATTCCGTAAGAGCTCACCAGCCCAAAGACAGACATAAGCTCCGGTATAGACATGAGAGCCAGGGCACTTTTTATCACCCTCACTTTGATCTTCCAACAAATGCAACCCAGTCTTGTCAACTGTGTAGGCCAAGTAGGTCACTTGGGGTGCCTAGAACACACATTTTTCTCTTCTTAGGCATATGGCCACCTGGGAGAAACATCTAAGGACTATGTCCAAGTTCTGTAAGTGCTCCTTGTTATTAGCACATTATCTAGATAAATGGCGACCTGGTGTAGACCTTGTAAAAGGTTCTCCATCGTCCGCTGAAAAATTGCACAGGCTGATGGTACTCCATATGGCAGTCTCACATATTGGTACAAACCCTTATGGGTATTACTTGTCACACGCTTCTAGAAATCCTCATCTAACCACAATTGCAAGTTCGCATGGTTCATGTCCAGCTTTGTGAAGGACAGTCCCCCTGCTAGCTTTACGTATAAATCCTCTGTGCAATGGACTGGGTATTTGTCCAGCTGTGAAAAGCAGTTTAACATTTGTTTAAAATTTCCACAAAAGTGAATCGACCCGTCAGGTTTCACATTCAATACGGCTGGTGCTGTCCATTCCACAAACTGGACTAATTTGATGATTCCTTCACTTTCCAGACTTCTGATTTCCGCCTCTACTTTTGCCTCGCAGGATCATGGAATTGCCTCCTAGTCAACTTACAAGATGGCCTTAGCTCCTTTGAGAGTCCCTAGCCTCCCCGAGAAACTTTTGGGTATTTAACTCGGGCTTCACACAGGCAGCCATATTCTAATCGAAAAATGTTGAGCCAATCAAGGTGAATCTTTCTCTGCCAATTTCGTCCATCAGGCTTGGGCTGACGCTTTTAAATACAATCAGTGCTTACCGAACCAGCTTTTTTGACATCACCTTCCAAAACCGTGACCTCCAGAGCCCAGAAGGACAGGGCAACAGATGCATAGGAACACACTTCCAAAGTTCCTCCCAAAACGACACACCATACTGACCTGGAATAAACTGCTGTCGGATTAAAATCATGGCATTTCCCTCGAACACCATCATAGGTTTCGGGTGTACTTAACCATCAGGGACTGCAGCAGTTCAAGGCAGCTTACTTCACCTTTGCAAGATCAAATAGGGATGGACCACAGATGTTTACCTCACTGGGGACAGCCAAACCTCATTACAGTTGTCTGAGCCACTTCAGAACCCAATCAGGAGTCAATCATATTGGTATAGCCACAAAAAGTATCCTTCCTTAAAAAAAATCCTTCCTTAAAAAGGATGTTAGAGAACTAATTGAGTTTTTACAGTAATCCAAAACTATCATTTTTACTGACAATTGCTTTTTATTAACAAAAATCTAAGTTCAAATTCTCAAACTGTGAAGTGGGATATGAACTCTCATTCTCTAGATTATTAGTTCAGACCTTCTGTACACTTGTCCTGTTATATCACTACATTTGATTAAATCAAATGTTGGTGTTACTGAGTTAAGTTCACTAAGCTTTTCATCTCTCGATGTTGTACTTCCCTTAATACACCTTCAGCTCTTCCATCACAGGCCAGATTCTCATTCTCATTCTCCTTCAGTATCACCTGCAGCTGCTGCTCCCTTACCCACCATATCCCCAACCTCTGGAAGACCCTATCTCAGCTCCTCCACATCACCTCCCAATCTACTTCAGAAGCTCCCTAAAGATTTCTCCTCAATCATAACTCTCTTCCATTCAATCTGTTGATGGGATCAATGCGCAACACATAGCTGCAGTCATATTAATAAGTGCATTCAAAATTATCAATAAAATTTATTACGTCCTAAACAGCTAAACTTTTCTTTCTGAAAAGCTGTTAGCTTAAGGTGAAGTCAAATACCTGAATGTATGGCCTGTGAAAGGAAATGGCAGTGTTTAGTTCATTTCCCAAAGCCAAATATCCTGAGCATTGCTGAACTTATCATGGTATAAACTGGTCTGAAGCATGCAATACACAGTTCACTGATCATTGAGATAGACGGCAAGATCATTATTCTTCAATGTATGTTTTGGAATCCTTGTACATTTGTTATCATCTTCTGTGAAATCCCAAAAATGCATTTCATGGTTACAACATTTCCAGGTTTTCACGATTACATGAATAAAACATGGCATCATATGTAATGCAAACCTGTGGTTCAAATGCAAGTCAGGATATGGAAGACTCTCACTTTGCCTTGCTGAGCACAGTACTAACATAAGTTTATCACCCAGAATAGAACAGCCTGTTGAAATAGAAATCCATCCTCCATCAGCCAAAATGGCAGCAGTGTACACCCTCAACAAGATGCAACTCAAACTATGGCTTCTGTCACTACCTCTCTGATTCATGACCCCTTCCCCCTTGAACAGTACAGCCCAAACCTTTTCCCACAGTTACGTCATTTTGAAACTTGAAAAGTACCATAACTTCCCTTTGAGAAGGGAGGGATAATAGTCAATCTTTAGGGATTTTAAATTATTTATCTTACTATTGGTGATTTTTTTTTTGAAAAAGCAGTCAGTCCTTGAAGATCAATCAGTTAGGCTGCATGCAACATTAAAAAGACAACACAATGACTTAAGAGAGGCTCAGAGTGGTTAACACTCAATCAAAGCTCCATGGCAGCCATTGCTAGCTTAGAATCCATGATCCCAGGATCTAATCCCACAGTTTTGCAAGCTCTACCATAAAAGGACATAGGCAGCACATATACAAATACCACATTCTCTAAATTTCATCCCAAGTCAGATATAAACCTGACTCAGAAAAACCACCATCCCTCAATTAGCACCAAGTCAAAATTCCTGAACCTGTGTAGCAGGACCCAATTCCAAAACTTGCAAGAGACACCATATTTGAAAGTATTGTGTATTGCAAGGAGAATAGTGATAGACCTCAAAAGGACAGAGGCCAGCTGGTGAAATGGTCAGCCACGAGACAG
Source organism: Rhincodon typus (assembly GCF_021869965.1). Lineage (NCBI taxonomy): Eukaryota > Metazoa > Chordata > Chondrichthyes > Orectolobiformes > Rhincodontidae > Rhincodon > Rhincodon typus. The sequence continues at coordinate 63,057,056 of NC_063345.1, read as the reverse complement.
ATGAAATTTCATGCAGGAAAGTGCGAAGTGGTACATCTGGGTGGAAGTACCTGGAGAGGCAATTTAAAATAAAAAGGCACAATTCGATTGCAGGAACCTGAGCAGAGGCATCCAGAAGTGCATGTCCACAAATCATCAGGTTGAGAAACTGTTAAGTAAGACATATTGGACTTTATAAATTGAGACATAGGGTTGAATTCTCCCATTTTTTAACAAGGTGTTTTCTTAAGTAAGATTCAGGGCAGCCAGTTGACCATGCCCATGTTGACTTTTCTCATGAAGTTCTTGCTCTTCATCTCACTAATTAAGGCACTGGAGAGGTCAGAGGAATTGTGTGGCAGGAGAGAAGATAGTGCTCGCTATTGCCAGGACTTTGTGATATTCACTCAAGAGCATCGTATTTAAACCCCAGCTCTACAGCAGTTCAGGTGCTGCAAGTCAGGAACTGCCTCTCTCACTATGGTGCTCCAGCAGTATCCTCAAGGAATGGCCTCCAGAAAGGCAATTTACCTCCTTGACTGGCTGACGAGACAGTGGATGTGGTTGTGGAAAAGAAAGCAGTGAATTTTCCTGCTGACTAGCAAAGGAGGCTCCAAAATGCTCAGCCAGCCTGGACACAGGAGGTAGCCTTAATCAGTGCAGTGTGCCAGGTGGAATACAGAACAGCAGATTATAAGAAGGCTAATGACCTTTGGCGCTCGACAAGGAGAGGTGGCACCATCTTTTCTCTGCTAACTCACATTCAAAAGGCCATCAATCAAACTTTGCAATGGCACAAACTCTCATCAAAGCTCATGGACTACAAATATCATTATTGCTTCCATCAAGTCCACTTAACACCTCTCACCCATCTAATTCTCCCAAACTACACACACTTCCTGCCCTCTGCATTTCCTACTCCGTTGCTGGAGACACCTTATTGCCTCTCCTGTCCATGCATCATCACTAAATGCTCTTCCATCCACTGTTATCATACTTAACCTCCCCATTTGTCTAAATGCAGAAAAAATTGGCTCAACCCTCAGACTGACCTCTCTACAGCAATGCTGACTGACATACAGTACCTGTAATCCCCAGACTGATGGCATCAGACCTGTAGACTGACTGAGACCATTTAATTTGTCCCATTTAATTTTCAGACATGGCTTTTGGCTGGAGTACTATATGCAAATGTGTTCGTCGTGTAAGCTGCTGGCACATACTGTAGTTGTGACATTACATAGCACGGTGCAGCACCGCAACATGTTGGCTGGAGGTGGTGCTACATCACTGCAGTTTTCTGGTTTCAGTAACTGTAATCTCTTAACATTTTTAAAATGCTCTCCATTTCATGACAAAATGTCAGGGTTGAGGGTGGGAGTGCCTATCACAGAACTACCACTATAGCCTCCATTTGTAGATCATATTCCTGTCAAACAAAATACCACTTAGAGTAAAGCCTGATTAAGTTATGCTTTTTCTATCTGTTTTGCAGAAGACTAGCCTGGGAGGCATTTTCAGTAGCAATGTTAAACAGCTCCATGATGCTTCACTTTAGAATAAGTACTTAGTGATAAAACACACTACTTACTGTAAACTGTAACCATCCAGCTGCAAGATACAGCATTTACTGTTTCTGCAAACAGACACATGCAGCAAATGCAAGTGATTAATACAGTCAATAAATAATATTTCAGAATTCCAACAGTATTCGTAATTTACAGCAGTGATCACTGACCTCATCAGCAATGAAAGAAAAGACTCAAAAATAAAGGGTGAGACAAAAGACAAATCGGATTCAAAAACAACAGTCCTGAAGTTTGACATAGTCCCATGTTAACCATTTCTCTTCAAAAAAAAAAGGAGATTTCTTTTAAATTATTTTTACCATTAATCATTCAATATCCTGCAATCCCTAAACAATTATTCATATAATAATCTTTACTCCACTGCCAAATGAAATGTAAATGTAATCAAATATAGGTCTTCTTGTTTTATAATTTATTTCTTGCAGTTAGATAGCATAATATGCAAAAATTGTAAAGCACGATGGAACAAAAATAAAGAAAATGGAACAGAACAAAAAAGAAATCAATTCACAGAAAATTATGGCAATTTTAAAAAGTCTCTGGGATGAAAAAAGGGTCAGATATTAATTATAGCATATTCAACAAAATGGAAATGTCCCTGTTCTTTGGGAAGATGTGGACATGATAATTAAAAATGTGGAGCGTAAATACCTTCCACTTTCGTTGTTGGAAATCACATACCTATTAGAAAAGGAAAAGCAGAATTGTGTCCCTGCTTCTCTGCTGACACCTACCACTTCCTTTAACTCTCTCAACATTGCTTAACTTCATCCCTACCATCCCAACCACTGAAAAATCTCAAGTCCAAATCTTCACCTCAAAGCATGACTTCTCAGAACAATCACCTAACCTGCACTGTACCAGTTTTCCTGAAGTTAAAATTGACTAAAATGCTAGAGTCCACCTCAACTCTTGGACAAGACTTCAGCTGCTACCCATATACTAACCACGTAACTCCAAAACTCTATTCACCAATTTCAAATGATGTGCATGGTGACACTGGGTGTAACCTCAGTGACCTCTTATAGTTATACATCCAATTAACTAGGGGAAAACCAAATTCAATGGGATATGAATGGAAATCAGTTGAACCTGGAGTTAGAGATTAGCAAGAAAAATCAGTAAGTGAACAATGGATTACCTTCTTAAAGGTGCTATTTTGGGCACAGGTAAGGTAGATCCCCTTTAAATGGAAAGGTAGGGCAAACAAAGCAAGAGGTCTCTGGATAGCAAAATAGATAGAAATTAAGATAAAGTGTGCTTGTGACTGGTGTCAGCTAGAAAACAATCAGAATTAGGCTGAATAAATGTGGTTTAGAGAGATGACAAAGTGAATAAGAGAAGTAAAGAGAGAACCCAAAATCTTCTACAGGGAAGTAAATAGCAAAACACCATATAGATAAACCAGTCATGAACAGTGGAAGTGACCGAGGCAAGATATTGGCGTGACAGGAAACAGCAAATCAGATGAGTTGGCAGAGCTAGGAATGAGCAAACAAAAAGAGAAACATTAAGGGAATTATCCTTTCACTAACCCATGGAGCAATTCCATGACTTAAATATTGCATAAGTATTGGCAATAGCACAGGTGGTTTGCTGGTTTAATACATAGCCCCGTATGATTTTCTGGTAATTTTGCAAAGCGCTGTTCATTATACTACAATTATTTCAGATTAGTGCACAAATCCTATAACATGAACATCAACAGTACACAAAAAAACCAAATTAATGTCCTAAATACAATGCTAGCAGCATCAATGGCCTGTTTTCAATTTAGTATTGAATTCAAATTGAATTTAAAATTAGGTACTTTGTATTAAAAGTAGATGCATAATAGAGAACAGATACTGGAATATTTCAAGGTCATAGTCAAATCCCTAGGTTCAGATACTGATTCACCAATCAAGCAGCACCAGAAAACACTCAACAAATCAGGAAGGATCTGTCAAGAGAGAAACAGTTAATTGTTTCAGGTAGTTCACTTTTTAAAATTAGAAGTTAATGACAGGTTATCAATTTGAAATGTTAACTGTTTCTCCCTCCACAGATGCTGCCTGACCCTATGAGTATTTCCAATATTTTCTTTTATTTCAGATTTTCAGCATTTACTTTGCATCCAAGGGATGACTAGATTAGCACTTAACAGTTCAAGTTTCATCAAACAAAGCCATTCAGCAAGCAGGAATTTACCAGAAAAGGTGAATAGCAAAACAGTGATCTCTAAATGAATAAGTAAAACCACGGAATACATGAATGATTAGAAGAATCCAACTCATCAGATCTTATTTTAGCTACATTTACACCTCAGAGAAAGAGAAGTAGTTTCTTGTTAAGACACTGAATGAGACGAAGAGGAGTGATAAATGGACTTCAGACCTTAATTTTGTTTCTTTGTCCACAGATACTGCCAGACCTGCTTAGTTGCTCCAGCACTTTCTGCTTAGTTGTCTCCATCACCTGAATACTTTACTTGTATTTTTAGCCATCCGACTGCACATTTCTTTATTTTAAATTATAACTAACATTAAAAAAAGGGAAAGAATATACATATTTCACAAAATAAGGCAAAAAATCAATCCCATAATTAACAATGTAGAATCCACATTAGAAAAGACAAAATCTGACTTATCTGGTGATCATGAAGCAGTAGTCCTGATGATTTAAGTTGCACCAAAATGAACTCAATCAGTAGAAAACTTTATGAAAGAGGAATTCAAGTCTTATTCAGTCAAATTCAGATGCATTCTTCTCTTCAATACCATGTTGCAAATTTAGCAAATTTAGAAAAGAACTTTAATAATTGCAAAGCTTAAAACATTGTACATCCACGTGGTTCTGCTAATTAAATACATTCTAAATATATTTGCAGTTGCAATGTAAGTAGATGTGAACCCAACGCATGGCTCAGTCCCATTCTCAGCAAAGCAAGTGAGCAGACAATTTGTCTTGGTGGCGTCAAATGAGATATACACGTTAACCAGGACAGTGAGAGAACTCAGTCCCTCCTTGTTGAGCAGAACCACAAAATCTTTGACATCAACCTTCATGGACAAATGTCTCAACTGAAGGACAGCAAATGTGACAATATTATACAGTTTCATTATCAGCATCAAGTCTCTACAGTGAGGTTTGAAGCCATAAAACATCCAACTCCAAAGCAATGGCCATGGATAACATAAATATCCTTAATGAAATTTACTTGAAATTGATTTTTAAAACATAATTAGAAATACAGCTAGGACCAGGATTAGGCTAAAATTACATCAAAATTAATCAACTCAACTAAATATAAGATTCAGTTTCTAAGTATTGCAATGATTCTGATTGGGCATCAATTTATTTACTGAGGGAGTAAATGGGTTGGCTAGAATCATACAAGAACAAATCCAAAAATAGGCTTCCAGAACTACTTTTATGATTCCTCTCCATTTCTTTCCCTTCAACCCCACCCGCACAAGACAAGCAGAGATGGTACCTCTATACCAGTACTGAAGAGCGGGTTGCGTGTGGATCATTCCTTCTGTGAGTATCATTGCAAAGAATTGCTGATATTTAAATAGATCAAAAACTGATTCGGTGTAATAATTGGCTTAAAAAGTGGCATTAGGACTTGAGGAATGGATAAGGCACAGATCTTTGGAACTTGGCTTATGTATCTGTTTGCGCTCTGTTATAATAAGGATCACACAAATCATAGAATTGTTATGGTGCAGAATGATGCCATTTTCCCATTGTGCCTGTACTGGTTCTTCAAGCAAGTATCATTATCTAGTGCAAATCTCCTGCATTTTTCCATAGCCTTGCACAACATTTCTATCCAAATAATCATCCAATGTCCTCTTGAATGCATCAGTTGAACATATCTCCACAATTTTTCCAAGCAGCGCACTCTATACCCTAACTACTTGCTGTGTGATTACAAGATGGAAGAGCAGATGTAGGCTATTCAGCCTGTCGGGTCTGCACTGCCATTCAATCAGACCACGGCTGATCTGATCATCATCAATTTTTTTCCTATCCTTCCTCCCCAACCTCAACCCGAAAACCCTTGATTTCCTTATTGATTAAAAATCTGTCTGTCTCAGCCTTGAACTTAATGAGCCAGTCTCAACAAACCTCTGTCCTTCTCATCTGTATGTTCAACATGTGACAGCAGATTCTGAGAAAGTGCCCTCTGGTCCTAGACGCTCCCACAAGAGGAAACAACTCTTCAGCATCCACCATATGAAGTCCTCTAAGAATCCTGTATGTTTCAATAAGGTCACTTCTCATTCTTCTAAATTCCAATAAGTACAGGCTCAACATACTGAAACTGTCTTCATAAGGCAGCCCCTCTATACGTGGAATTCAGCCTTGTGAACCTTCTCTGGACTGCCTCCAATGTCACTATACCTTTCCTTTGATAATGGGCCCAAAACTACTTACAGAATTGAAAAGGATTTTTCTTATGACACCCTCACTTCTTATGCGCATCGCTTTGAACCTATGCAAAGAACAAAGAATAAAAACAAAGAAAATTACAGCACAGGGACAGGCCCTTCAGCCCTCCAAGCTGCCCATCACAACTAAAACCCCCTACCCTTCTGATAACTGTATCCCTCTATTCCCATCCTATTCATGTATTTATCAAGATGCCCTTTAAAAGTCACTATCATATCTGCTTCCACTACCTCCCCCGACAGCGAGTTCCAGGCACCCACAACCCTCTGTGTAAAAAAAACTTGCCTCATACATCACCTTTAAACCTTGCCCCTCGCACCTTAAACCTGTGCCCCCTAGTAACTGACTCTTCCACCCTGGGAAAAAGCTTCTGACTGTCCACTGTGTCCATGCCCTTCATAATTTTGTAGACCACTATCAGGTCAACCATCAACCTCCGTCATTCCAGTGGAAACAACCCAAGTTTCTCCAACCGCTCTTCATAGCTAATGCCTTCTATACCAGGCAACATCCAGGTAAATCTCGCCAAAGCCACCACATCCTTCTGGTGGTGTGGCGACCAGAATTGAACACAATATTCCAAACGCGGCCTAACTAAGGTTCTATAAATCTGCAACATTACCTGCCAATTTTTAAACTCAATGCCCCGGCCGATGAAGGCAAGCATGCCGTATGCCTTGTTGACGACCTTCTCCACCTGTGTTGTAACTTTCACTGACCTGTGTACCTGTATCTGCTATTAGTACTCTTATGGGTTCTGCCACTTACTGTATATTTTCCATCTGGATTAGACCTTCTGAAATACATTATCTCACATTTTTCCAGATTAAACTCCATCTGCCATTTCTCTGCCCAAGTCAGCTACCAATCTATATCCTGCTGTATCCTCTGATGGTCCTCATCACTATCTGCAATTCCACTAACCTTTGTGTCATCGGCAAACTTACTAATCAAACCAGTTACATTTTCTCCAAATCATTTATATATATATTACAAACAGCTAAGGTCCCAACACTGATCCCTGAGGAATGCCACTAGTCACAGCCCTCCATTCAGAAACGCTACCCTTCCACTGCTACCCTCTGTCTTCTGTGGCCGAGCCAGTGTTTTATCCATCTTGCAAGCTCACTTCTGACCCCGTGCGACTTTACCTACTGTATCAGTCTGCCAATGAGGGGCCTTGTCAAAGGCCTTACTGAAGTTCATGTAGACAACATCCACTACCCTACCCTCATCGATCATCTTTGTCACTTCCTCAAAAAAACTCAATCAAGTTAATGAGACACGATCTCCCCAAACTGATCATCACCTTGCACTCTTGCTCATGTCCCTTTCATGAATCAGCTTCTCCTATCTACTCTATCGAGCCCGCTAATGATTCTGAAACTATCTATCAAATCTCCTTCATCCTTCTTCTCTCCAAGGAGAATATCCGCAACTTCTTCAATCTATCCTCATAACTAAAGTTTCTCATTCCTGGCACTATTCTTGCAAATCGCTTCTACACACTCTCCAATGCATTCACATCTTTCATATAATGTGACATTCAGAACAATAAATAATACTCCAACTGAGGTGTAACAGTGTGTTATACAAGTTCAAAATCACGTCCTTGCTCTTGTCCTGTATGCCGCTATTAATAAAGCCAAGAACACACTATGCTTTATCAACTGCTTGCTGCACTCTCCTGCCAACTTCAAATGTTCTGTGCACATATGCACCCAGGTTTGTCTGCTCCTATATGCTCCTTAGGATTGTGCCCTCTATTTTATATTGTCTTTCAATGTTCTTCCCACCAAAGTGCATCACGTCACATTTCTCTGCATTGAACCTTACATGCCACCTTTGTACCCAGTCCAATCTGTCAATGTCCTTTTCAAGCTCAACACTGTTCCTCTTTCAGTCTACAATTCTTCCAAGTTTCATGTCATCTGCAAAGATTGAATTTTGTATCCAGTGTTACTGACCTGCTTATACAATATCCTACAACTTTCTTCACAAGTCTGTTATAAGATGCTGTCTAGTCTGAATATTTGCAAGAAAACTCCAAAATTATACCAGAAACCACTCTACAGAAAGGAGATGCCCCAAAGTCATTTCAAGTGTTATTCAAAGTTATAACCATTGCACATTCCATTTTCAAGATTGAGGGAAAAACTTTGTTTAAAAAAAAAGTCCCCAGATTCTGCAAATCTGCATGTTTTATAACTGAAATTAATAAACCTCATTTTAGAGAAAAACACAAGATCCTGAACAGTGAATGAATGGTAAAAGGGATCCAGAGAGTTCAGAAATATCCAAGTGAAATATAATTTATCATTGCAAAAGTCCACCACTACCTGTTCCATCTTCTGATAAAAATGAAGGAAACTGTGGTACAGATTTTTAGCTGTAAATACTGATTCAAAACTTTGGAACATTGGATCTGTCTACGTCATTGTAGGATTAGCATGTACTTATTCAGTTATTCTTTCCTCAAAGGAAAGATTTTGTTTTCCCAGTATCAATATTAGCCTAGAATTTCAGATCTCAGTTATCTACTTTGTAATGAGAAAGCAGTAAATTTAGAACAAGCAGATTTAGAACAGGATGAGGAAACCTTTTGCCTCTGGAACATTGTGATCTTTGGTGCGTACTGTCAGATAATCAAGGGGGGAAAAAAAAGCTAGTTCGGTCTGCATTTTATTAGCAATTGGTATTATATTTATGTTTTCTTCAAAGACTACTTCAGTAGGGCAAGAGAAAAGGGAATTGATAATGTGCTGTCAACAAGACGAACAATACTTTTTTTGTATACCTCAGAAACTTCCCAAAGCCCTTAACATATAATTGCATTTCATTGTAACCAGTCAATTAAGTAGATAAATGCAATAATCACCTTTTCACACAATTCTAAGAGGAATAGCTAATTCATGTGTAAGATATATTATTTGGGAGAAGAAGGTTTTAAGAACTCTCAAAGAACTCCGTACTTAACTTCTATTTTTCTTTTAATGTAAACTTGAGCCATCTCAGCAATTCAGTATTTCATCAAAAGAGTGACACTTCAAACAATGGCGTTCTTGTTCTGTAATAAGTTGAAATGCCAGAGAAACTTTAGAGACTTGGAGCATGGCTTAAACCAACCAATTTCTGCCTCAGAAATAAAACGATCACCAACTGAGTCAAAATGACATCTGTTTGGCACCTGATAGTGTTTGTTTAAGCTGATTTTCTCCTCAGACTGTTATTTCTAACACTGTATTAAAAATAACAAAAATGCAAAAGACTGTTTTCCTTGCCAACTACTCAACATATGACTGATACCTCATGATTCAGTTCCTTTCATTGCTTATGAATCAGGGAACTGCTGTGATATTTCCGGTCCCCAATTTATCAGAAAAATCAGCACACCTTATCCATTAGATCACAGATGACATGGAACACCCTAGGGTCTTCCATCAAACTTAGAATCTGTGGGACCACAATTCTTACTAGAGAATATTCTATGGAGACTGGCGTGGCTAAGTCAACAAAGAAACCTCTAACAAGCTCAACTACACCCTAATATCCAGCTAAGTATAATGTTTTCTTACAAATCATGTGAAATTCCAGCAGCCGGCTATCAATACCTATTTGTTGAAATAAACCCATATTATCAAAATTCACAGAGATTGTCACTTAATCTGATTCTGAACGAGCTGGGCCAGAAATGTCTAAAACACAAATTAAAAATTTGCTTTCTCACTTATTTCTGTGATTTACGTTATTTAAAAATTGTAGCCTTCATGTTCAGTACAGAACAGGTAACAGCCCAAACCGTAAATCCCAAACCACTTCACAAAGGTGAAAACTAGACCGTAACTTTGGGGAGGTATTGGTGTAGTGGTGACGTCACTGGACGATCAATCTTAGGCTAATCTTCTGACAACACGGGGTCAAATCCCATTATGGCAAATGGTGGCATTTGAATGCATTAAACCTGGAATAATTGCAAACATGTAACCAGTTGATTGTTCTCAAAACACACCTGAAATCTGTCATTCTTACCTCAGTTTGCCTATATGTACACCTAGATCTAAAGAAATGTGGTTGGAGGGGATTTTCAGGGACAGGATTTATATGGATTTGGAAAGGCAAGGACTGATTAGGGATGGTCAACATGGCTTTGTGCATGGGAAATCATGTCTCACTAACTTGATTGAGTTTTTTGAAGTGATGAAGACGATTGACAAAGGCAGAGCGATGGACATTGTCTATACAGACTTCAGTAAGGCATTCGACAAGATTCCACGTGGTTGACTGATTAACAAGCTTAAATCATATGGAATACAGGAAGAACTAGCCACTTGGATACAAAATTGGCTTGAAGGTAGGAGACAGAGGGTGGTGGAAGGTTGCTTTTCAGACTGGAGACCTGTGACCATCGGTGTGACACAAGTTTAGGTTCTGGATACACTGCTTTTTGCCATTTATGTAAACGATCTGGATGTGAACATAGGAGGCATGGTTAGTAAATTCGCTGATGACACCAAAATTGGTGGTGCAGTGGACAGCGAAGGTTACCTCAGAGTACAACAGGACCTCAATCAGACGGGCTGCTGGGCCGAGGGATGACAGATGGAGTTTAATCGAGATAAATTTGAGGTTCTACATTTTGGAAGGGCACATCAGGGCAGCACTTAATGATAAGGACCTGGGGAGTTACCGTACAAAGAGACTTTGGAGTGCAGGTTCATTGTTCCTTAAAAGTGGAGTCACAGGTAGACAGGGTAGTGAAGAAGTTATTTGGTATGCTTGCCTTTATTGCTCAGTGCATTGCGTATAGGAGTTGGGAGGTCATGTTGCAGCTGTACAGCACGTTGGTTTGATCACTTTTGGAATACTGTGTTCAGTTCTGCTCTCCCAGCTATAGGAAAGATGTTGTTAAACTTGAAAGGGTACAGAAAAGATTTCCAAGGATGCTGCCAGGATTAGAAGGTTTGAGCTATTCGGAGAGGCTGAGGCTATTTTCCCTGGAGTGGAGGCTGAGGGATGACCTTACAGAAGTTTATAAAATCATGACGGGCATAGATAGGGTGAATAGTCAAGGTCTTTTCCCCAGGGTAGAGGAGTCCAAACCTAGAGGGCATATGTTTAAAGTGAGAGGGGAAAGAATTAAAATGACCTAAGGGGCAACTTTTTCACACAGAGAGTGGTGTGTATGGGATGAATTGCTAGAGGAAGTGGAGGAGGCTGATACAAATACAACATTTAAAAGGCATCCAGATGGGTATATGAATAGGAAGGGCTTCGAGGGACACAGGCCAAATGCTGGCAAATGGGACTAGATTAATTTAGGATATCTGGCCAACATGGACAAGTTGGGGTGCAGGGTCTGTTTCCATGCTGTATATCTCAATGACTAATACCCCAGGGACAGAAGTTCAAAACCAACCATAATAACTGATGGAATTTAAATTTGATTAATAAGTCTGAATTCAAGAACCTTTTCTTTATTTGCTTAAGTGTGGTGGTCGGAACTGGAAGTGATGCTGTAGTTATGGCCTAACCAGAGCCTGATAAAAGTTGACCATAGTGACCCAGTGCCTCTATTTACAAAATCCAAAATTCTACATACTTTGCTAACTACTCTTTCAATCCGTCTGCTACTTTCAGTAACCTAGGCATATGCATCCCAAATCCCTCTATTCCTGCATATGTTTTGGATCTGAGCCATTAACTTTATTGGCTTTTCCTATCCCTTCTCGCGAAATGCATCACTACACACCAGTCTATTAATTTTCAACTGACATTTGGCTGCCCATTCTGCTAACCTGTGTTGTCCTTTTTGCAGTTAATAACTGTCATCCTCCTTGTCTGCCACTCGTTTGGCTTCATAGGTTGATTTTGAAATTTGACTATGTATTTGCCAGCTAGTACAGAATTTATT